>NC_044555.1:12066040-12686873 GCF_007565055.1 Rhinopithecus roxellana
CAGAAGTGCTTCTGACGTTCACAGTTTAGGATTGATGTCAGAACCTAGGTCTCATTCTTCACTATATCTCTTCTCACCCCCAGCACCTAGAAACTATGTACATACAGGGTACTGCAATCATATTTGGTGAGAGCATATCAATATTAAATAAAAATGATGGGAAATGAAGTTTGAGTAGTGTTGGTAATGAGTCGGTGTGTTTTGAAAACATACTTCGACAGATAATTCCTCCTACCCTGAAAGTGCTCTGGACTTGGAGTCAGAGGACCAGAACTGAAATTCATCTTTGCCATTTGCTGATTACATGGGTTGGGGAGAGTTCACTTCAAATCGGTTTTCTCACCTATAAACTGAGGTGACTGCAGAACTTGAACTCCAATACTGGAAGACCCATTTCAAGGTGAGCAGTGTAAAAAAAAAGAGTAATGATAATGCATTCAAATTATATATAGGGAACATTTCCTCTGGAAAGGAACTGTGGGGCACGTGAAAAAAAAGAGATGCATCGACTGCACTCCTCAGAATTCTCTAAATGCTGAATATGATGCTAATACTAAATTTATGGGTGCTATTAATAAATATAATTACCATTTCATATCCAAATTAATTCCTTTGTCTTTATTAGATACCAGTGTCTTTTAAACAACTTTTTATAGATCAAATCTCATTTTAAATATTTTTACCTGAAACATATGTATTTGTTTTTCCATCTCTCCACAATAGAAAGAAAAGTCTTTGAGGAAAGGAGGTTTGTTTTCTTTTTCTACCCCAATGCTATACCATAGCTTCTGTAATGGTGCCTAGCACATGGTGGATACACATTAGATATCTATAAATGAATGCAGCAATAAATTTAGATCTCAAGGTCCTATTTGCTGTACATAGCCCTTATTATCAGTACAATAGAGGACTGATCTCTTAAAAAATTGTATAAATTTTTTTTTGTAAATGGTTTAAAAAATGAAAATCTATAAAAACAGAGGTACTGGCTTTTACTAACAATGCCATGAATATAAATGATGTCCATGAGAAAAAAAACGAAGCATTTATATGGGTAAATTTACGTTTTAAATAATCATAATAAACTTTCTCGAATTTATATATGGTTATGTTTCATTTTCAGAATTTGATTCAAAATATTTCAGTCCAATGATTTTTTTAATGCTCTTTTAATTTACTTTAGCATATTTGACATTAATGGTATACCTAATTTCCTAGGCCATTCTCTAATTTTAAGCAATCTTACTGTGAAAAACAGGCCTCTTAAGGAAAAACAATTCACAACTTTGGTTAAATGGAAGAAACTCTAAAACATTCAAGAGGTTATCTTTCCTCAACTTTTAACTTGAAATAAATATAGATCAAACGTTGCAAAAATAAGACAGAGAAGTCTCCTGCCCTCTTTATCCAGTTTACTCCGTAAGTAACATGTAATTCTAGTACAATATCAAAACTAAGAAATTGACATTGGTACAATCTACATACAGTCTTTTAGATTTTGCAAATTTTTATATGAATTTATTTGCATATGTGCATATATAATTCTTAACAATTTTATTATATGTATCATTTTGTGGAACCACTATGACAATCAAGATATAGGCTGTTTCATTTCATCATCATAAAATTACTCCCTTGTTCTACATTTTTATCAGCACACCCGCCTCCAACCTGCCCATATCTTTTACTACACTATATTTATAGAAGAATTCTATTTCTCAATTGATTTGTCTTTCTATAAAAGAGTAATTTTACCCTACATTTATGATGCATTGGGGGGGACATAGGGTACTTTTTTTGCTAAAAGGCTATCCATTTTTTATTCTGCCAAAATCTTAAATGCAAGAGTTAATATATGAACTATTTTCTGATGCAGTTTCTATTGATGAACATTATAAATTAAAAAACAGAAAACTTTATTTTAGAAGATGGTAATATGGGAATTCTGAGAATTTGTGCTATAGAAGACATTTAATTTAATCACTATAAATTTTAAAAATTAGTAGGAAATACTAATGTAACTTGGTCGTTCAGTGTACCTATTGCTACTTGTCAATATTAACAACATTGACAATTTGAATAAACAAATACAAAATTCAAAGTGGAAAATCTGATAATCAATATACTCCTATGGGAAGGATTATTAGAGCAAAGTAAATTATAAACTAAAAAACAAAGTTACCTTCAACCACTTAACTTTTCTTTTAGCTATATTTTATATGAAGCATGTTTATAAGAATGCTATCTAATAAAAATCCTATAAAGTAAATGCAGAACACTCAACCAATAATAATAATAATATTATTATCTGGCTAATAATCTAAACTGTTCTTTAAGTTAGTGTTTAAATAGCTATTGTTAATATTATGAACATTTAACATATTAACTGTTCTAGCTAATGGTTAGTACTAACATACTTCCTAATCATTTTTCCTCATGAGAAAAAGTTAGATAATAAGCTCTGAAGATAACGATAATATATTCACACACACATCGTATATCCAATAGTTGTTATGACAACAATCAAAGAAAATAGATTGCTACATATATTTTTGGCTGTTATATATTAGGAATTTATGGTAATATCAATAATTTTATTGGAATCACATTTTACTTGGAAGATATCATCAATGAAAAATAGGAAAATATCTTTTTAAAATTATATTCAGTGATTATTATTATAAGTCAAAACCATCTTAATCTTAAAATGGCATTCAATGTTGAGAATAGAATTATTGTCCCTCAATTGTTAAAGCTTCATTTTGCTTTCTAGTTGATAGTTATTTTTAGTGAATTACAATGTAAAATAAATAAACTAGTTGGTTATATTGAACAGTTCAGAGTTCAAGTAAATGCTTCCCTGTTAAATACTCACTCCATCTATTAAATGTGTTCACTGCAAAGATATTTTCAGACCACCAAAATGCACACTAGGGATGCCAGATACCTTGTTTTCAGTAAGTATATGTTCTTTTGTAAAGATAAAAAATACTGAAAAATTATGTAGCGCAATTTAAAATTTAAGTTTCAGTTGAAGAACAAGCCACCGTCTATCTGCCATGGCTCTTGACTACCCACACACAAGGGCATAAAGGGGTAAGAAGTTGAAACAGCTTTTGGAGTCAACTGTCCATATCCCTGGGAGTCATGTCCCCTGTGGAGGGGTGGGGAATACTTTCCTCTTCACTGAGTCAAGAGAAAACCTTCACCCTTCAGTTTGTGGAGAAGGAAAGAATAGCCTGATTCATAGCTGAGTAGACTTGACTAGCTGGGGAGTTACATAGCAAAGGAGAGTTTGCTCTTGCATTGGAGTTGTTCTCAAATTTTCTTGGAGCATGAATGGAACAGAGGCGGGCCATGTGTGATAAGGAGCTGCTGTAGTCGCCATCTTAGACCCTGACCAAGATAAATCTCTGTAAGGGCCACATGCCTCAGCAGAAAGATGTGAAAAGAGCTTCTAAATGCCTGGAGATGAGGGCGGAGACTGTAGTAAGCTGAAATGGAGGTACATTTGTCCAGTGAAAGAAACCACAGGCAGAAGGTCTCTCCATGGGGGAAGTCGGTGCTACCTCTGAAGCACCCTGTGGACTATTACCACAATGCCAGTTAAGCAAACACTCTACTGTCCCCTTTATTTCTTTTCCCTCCCCACACTCTAATCATAAGGAATCCAAAACCTGGTTTGAAAGATACAAGAAAAGGTGTCAAAGTACAGGGCACGGAAAGAAAGAAGAAATCAAATCCTATCTCCTTTTCTGACTGGGCTTTTAGCTTGCTGCTGGGCCAGACTGATGGGGAGCTGGGGGGGGAAATGAAGAAGGAAGCCACTACATTAAAATAATTTCAGAGTTTTGATTATTACAGGCCATATTCATCAGTGAGAGGAGGGCTTTTTTTTCCTCCTGAAAGTGACTCAAAGGGTTATAAAATGTGGACTAGGTTTCATGGAACATGAGGAAAAACAGTCCCGTACACTTAAAAGAAAAGTAAGTGATAAGGTTGATTTACGATTATTACATTATACAAGTACTGCTTGTTTATTTAATTTTCATAATTATTAAATAATTACCTCAATGAACATCACAATTAGTTATATAAATAGGCAAGAAAGCCACAATTAACCTTGTTTAATCAGTGCAAACACACATATATACAGATGCCTATATATATTAGATTGCAAAGTCATGAAACTATCATTTTTTGCTTGAACGACAAATGTTTCTTAATTATATACAATGTATTATTTGAGACATGGTGAAACATATATGCATTTCAGAGAATATAATGTCAATACAGCCAATTCTACAATAAGCATTTTTTCATGTCAACTGCTCAATATCATCTGATTTTCTCCTATTATTCACCTCAGTTATAGAGATCAGATGCTCAATACACCAGTATATAATTGAGTTGAATACAATATTTTAAAATTAATGTTTTTTTATTAAGTTTATAAAGGTCATTGCAAGATTCATCACGCTTTCATCAGGGAAGAGTTCTGACTTAATATTGAATGTATTGGCATAAGCCATAAACAGTACTTAATTGAAAAAAGGATTTCCATAAAGACCATTCTAATCTATGGAGGATAGTGCTAATTATAGTTCATAATTATGGTTCAACACACTCTAGCATCAATTACCAAGAATCTGTCATCCTTTTCGGCAAGGAACAGTCTTTTGTAAGCAGTGCCTTACAAAATTGGTTCTTGACAAGAATCTACAAATGGGGCAACAGCTATAAAATTACTGGTGTATCCCATCAACTGTGCCAAGTGATTTTAGCATTTTGTCATGTTCACAACAACTTTGACTAATCCTTAACACCAACATATGTTAATATCAATAGAATCACTCTGCAGCAGGTAACACAGTTTGATGCTCTGTGCAAGGAATATGGTTGCTAGTGAAATCAATTTGGAGAGTCAACCAATGAAACTTAATCTTTCTTATATCCATTTAGTACTTTTTAAAAACCTCTATTATTGGAAATATGACATCTGGCTTCATATTATGCCAAACAGTGTATGATCCTCTATTCCCAACTATACTGACAGTCCATAAGGACAGCTGTCTTGTCTTATTAGCAATAGTACTAATAATTACCATTTATTAAATCTGCATGAAGTACTAGTCAGTATATGTCACACTTTGCATACATTATCGTATCCTACAATGATACTGTAAGCTAGCAAAAATTACTCACATCTTAGAGATAAGGAAGCTGAGGCTTGGAGAGTTTAGATGATATGTCTAAGTTCAAACACTGAGTGACAGTCAGGATTGAAACAAGATCTGCTAAACTTTAAGGTCCATGCTCTTGAACACTTTTCTCTTAAACTACGACCCGGCATGACATTGACCTCTTACTTCTTCTAATGCCTTATACAATGTGTAGCCCATGACTGGATTATATTATTATCAATAGTAATGCCTTGTGTTCATGGTACAAGGATCTAGAGTTTTCAAAGTACATTTACTGATTTACAGATCTGATAGTGCCAGGGTAGAGACATAAAATATGAATCACACAATATCCCAGACAACTTTTGAATGATTCAAGTAATTTATGAACTTACATATAAAAATTGAGCTTTTAGTGCTAAGCTTTGGGGAAAAGTTGGGTAGGAAAATGTATAGTTTTCCCTCTTCTTGTTCTTTTCATATTTACCAGCAGTAATGAAATAATTCTAATTTCTCAAATGGGAGATAGTGAAATTATTGAAAACAGGTGAACACTAACTTTATATGAATACATAATACTTCTGAGAACTTACATAACAGGAAGAATTAGATATTAAGATAATTAAGGAACATAAGGGAACAAGAAAAACTGTAGGAAAAAGAGGGGGAAATGAAGGTAACATTTAAAGAGTTCTAGACACTGATTTAGATATCTTTATAATTTATTCCATAATGTCCTCACAAGAGATTTGCAAAGTAAGTATTATCACTCACTTAGAGATCATGAAAACAGTATCAGAGATGTTAAATATATTGTCCAAAATCATATCATTAATTCATTCAGAGCTTATAACACTTAAGTGTAATTGAGTTCAAAATCCATGCAGACACATCTTATATTACGATTTATTCTTATTCACACTGAAGACGTTCTGTAAAGAAGCTCAAAAGAACATTTACTTATCTGGCAAATAAAAAACACATACTATCTAAACTAAACCAATTATTAAAGAACCAAAGTGGAAAAACAAAAAACAAAAATAACACGATTCTCAACTGTTCCCTTCTTATGGCTCACAGTTGTATATTAAACTCATTACAGTAAAAACATTTTGAAAGCAATAAACACTCAATTTTTGTTTAAAAAGGGCTTTAGGGGACATGACATGACATACTGATTAAAATAGTGGGCGGTGCGGTGGCTCACACCTGTAATCCCAGCACATTGGGAGGCCGAAGCGGGTAGATCATGAAGTCAGGATTTCGAGACCAGCCTGGCCAAGATGGTGAAACCCCATCTCTACTAAAAATACAAAAACTAGCCAGGCGTGGTGGCAGTCACCTGTAATCCCAGCTACTTGGGAGGCTGAGGCAGGAGAATCACTTGAACCCGGGAGGCAGGTTGCAGTGAGCCCAGATTGCGCCACTGCACTCTAGTCTGGGTGACAGAGCAAGACTCCATCTCAAAAAAAGAAAAAAAAAAAAAAAAAAAGTATGTTTTAACCCAACTATAGCACTAAAGCTCTTTCAATTTTGAAAAAATATTTAATTTTGCTGCATCCTTCTTTCTCATGCAATCCTATTTATTTCAGCCTTATTCTACACTGGATTTGTTTCACTTCAATAAATTTAGCATTTCCAGTTTGAGAAATTATAGATAATTAATTACTTTCTGTCCCTCCAGATCAACTTAAATTATTACAGAAAATGGGATTCAAAATTTTTAATGTGCACTAGGGGAAAAAATTGCATTGGTGGTAATTATTGGTAATTAAATGCTTTTAAAATTAGGAAGATAAATACAGTCCTATCCTGCCAGTCAAACTCCTCAGAGTCACAAAGGAAGAGACATGCAGAGATTGCTTAAAGGGATAGAAGTTCATTGTAAAGACACAGAGGAGTAGTCTGTGGAAGGAGAATGACTTTAAGCACATGGTTGAGGCTGTAAGTATTGCAGGCTCCTGGGGAAGCAAGCTATTCTAGTTTGGCCAGAAGCTGGGTGACCCACCGCTTACTTAGCTCTTACTCTTCATTTACAAAGAGAGGAATATGCATGGGAACTGCATGTAATTGGTTAGATTTGGCTCTAATTGGTAGAGTAGAGCTCTAGAGGGCAGTTTAGACCAGCTTTTCAGAGTTAGCCAAGTTCCCTTGTGCCAAATAACTATATGATTTCCTTCTAGTTTCAGGCTGGTCAATGTCAGTTTGAATAAATTACAGCTAGAGTCTCTACTACGGTAGCATGGTGGAATCTAAGTATCAGTTAAAGCAGAGGAGTATGAGGACAGGGGAGTAAAGGGTGACAATGGGATAGGTTGGGTCCATGGGCCTAAGAATACATTTGTGTAAATGAAAAGTGTTAGGAGAAAATTCTTCTTGAATTGCTCACATTTTTATATGTCTTGCAAGTAGAAGTACTTTGTTGCAGATTATGTTTGAAAAGATGCTTGCATAGTGAACGGTGTTGGAAGATGAAGACAGTGTCTCCCTTCAGAGCAATGGGCATGCATGCTTACTGTCCACTATAAAGATTTACCTTCCCTATACTCAGGGTTCCTATCCTATAATGCAACTCACGGTACAAACAGGTGTCATCTGACCCTTTTCATATCACACCCTCAGAACTGGGGTTTGGGGAATTTTTATTGCCATGAGTAATAAGGCCATTTGTCTCTGTCCCAACACCCTGTGTCTTCTGTGCCAGTATTCATGAACGTGTGTTAAGCTATCTTGTTAGCTTTCAAGTAGGGTCAAGTCTTATATATGTCATAATTCTTGGCAGAAGATTGTGAGGATTAATAATGTTTTCATAAAATATTCATTCGCTCCTCAATTTATAAGCCAAACATCATGTAACACCCTTCTAGACCAAGTCTAGAACATAGGAATGGCTAAATACTTTGTTGTTATACAGAACAAGTTTCTTTATTTTTATTTTTGGATTTCCAGCTTTTAAGTTCAGGGATACATGTGCAGGATGCGCAGGTTTGTTACATAGGTAAACGTGTGCCATGGTGGTTTGCTGCACAGATCATCCCATGACTTAGGTATTCAGACCAACATCCATTAGCTATTCTTCCTGATGCTCTCTCTACTCCCCCAACTCCAACAGGCTCCAGCATGTGGTATTCCCCTCCATGTGTTCATGTGTTCTCATAATTCAGCTCCTCCTTATAAGTGAGAACATACGGTATTTACTTTTCTGCAGAACAAGTTTCAATTGCTGACTTTGTCACTCATTCATTAAACCTTGACATCCTTACCTATGAAATGTACGTATCTTTTTAAAGCTTTATCTTGCATTGTGAATTATGTGCACAAACAACACATACAATATCTGTCATTTATTAGTCAATAAGTAAATACCTATTACTATCATTATAATTATTAGCAATAACAGAAATATATATTAAATATATGACACTCCAGTGCTACTTTAGGCCAGTTTGGAGACGAATTTTATTTTTCCTGCAACCATGGTAACTTAATGCCACAACTATGGGAACAAGATTACAAATATACTTGTCTTTCGTCCTCCTTTTTCTTATATCCTTTCTTTCCTTTCTACTAGGCCATGGTTGCAAATAAAAGTCTTTTAAATCAAGGGTTTCTCAACCGAAACTAACTTTTTAATATTTTTACTATTGTAGAGTTCCTAGTCTTTTTCAACACTGGACTAAAGGATTGTACTCAAGGTGTCAAACTCATTTCTGGCATCCTAATAGTTGATTACAGCAAAACCAATTGTATCAGCCAGACCAACTGTCCAAGTTGGTCACAAAGAAGAGATATGAGGCCAATTACATCGTTTTTCATACCAGAATTTTTGTTATTTGCTTTCAATTCTGCTGCATGTATCTAGCTGTTTAAAAAGTTGGTATGATAATCATTCATTTTTATAGCAACACTGTATTTTGTATATGCCATAATTTTTGTGAATAAAAAAACTTTCACACATCAACATGAAAATAAATATAGAAGCTTATTACAAGCTGTTATGTAAACACCTATTAACGGTGAGTTTTATTTAGAGAGAAAGGTAATAAAAATTCTCAAACTAATAGTAGGGTGACTGAAAAAAAACTAAAACCATTTGCTCTATTTAAGTATTTCTACTCTCCTCCTTCTTCTTAGTCATTTGCTGCTCCTTGCTTAGAATACCTCTTGATTTCCTTTGTCAAAATTAGACCCATTCTTAAATGCTTAAATGGAGCCTTTTTTTGTTGCAACTGTGACACCATGATACCTGAGCCCAGCTAAAAATGCCATTTCTCCTTTCTTTATAAATCTATCACCCATTTGACCTTCTGAAGCAATTAATCATATACTTCCTTATAATTAGTTGTAGATTTGTCATAACTCGATTACACTGTAAATCACCTTGACATCCAGGTTTGTAGTTTAATTATGTTCTATGACTTGGAGTATCAGGGAGTCAACAGCACTCACAGACTGCCTCCCAAGTGAAGAGCATTATGCTATAAACAAATAAAGCACAGGGATCCAGAACTAGTAATGATATTTACAGCTAATCTTGACCAAGCATTTACTTTGAGCCAGGCATTGTGGTAAGTGATTTACTGGCATTTTCATTTGATATTCACAACAACCCCCTGAAATTATCAACATTATTATCTTCATTTTAGAGTTAGAGAAACAGAGGCATAACATGGGTAAGTAATTTCCCCAAAGTCATATAGCAATATAAAGTCAGGTTAGGAACCCATGCCACTAAGTTCTTCTGAGGAAAAAAACAAACAAACAAACATAAGAATAGAGAAATCATTAGAAATTTACCACCATGCTTAATTAAGAAGAAAGTGTCAAGGAATGTTTCCAGTCAATTAAATACTCTGTAATTATATGAATGATAAATGCAAACTTTTACTTAGTGATCCGCTTGACAAAAAGATTTCACTACTGCTTTGATACCTAAAAATATAATTTTTAAAATCACAAATTACTCATGATCATTTAAAAAGTGTTACTGCAGGTTTTTTAGGCGGGGCATGGTGGCTCATGCGTGTAATCCCAACACTTTGGGAGGCCGAGACGGACGGATCACGAGGTCAAGAGATGGAGACCATCCTGGCTAACACGGTGAAACCCTGTCTCTACTAAAAATACAAAAAAAATTAGTCGGGCGTGGTGGTGGGTGCCTGTAGTCCCAGCTACCAGGAAGGTTGAGGCAGGAGAATGGCGTGAACCCGGGAGGCAGAGTTTGCAGTGAGCCGAGATCACGCCACTGCACTCCAGCCTGGGCGACAGAGAGAGACTCTCTCTCAAAAAAAAAAAAAAAAAAAAAAAAAAAAAAAAAGACGGCAGGTTTTTTAACACTGTACAATTCACTCTGTGAATGCTTTATTAGACTGTTATGGAATAATAAAAATCATCATGGCTTTAGGAATAACATAAGACATCTCAAATAGACTCACAAAATTGTCTTCTGTGACAAGTCCAGTGTAATAATAGGAATTGATCTATTTAATTTATTTTAACTTGAAAACATTATTTCACTTGTGCTTTCACAAAATGTTTATCAAGAAATCTGGGGGGAAAAGAATAGGATCACAGTGTCAACGAAGAATACATAATGTGGGCGGGTGCGGTGGCTCACGCTTGCAATCCCAGTGTATATTTTATAATAGAAGTACATGTACATTTTATAACAGAAGTATACACACGTTGAAATGGGTTCCGAAAGAAGAACATGGTCAGTTCTAACTCGAGGAATAACACAAAGCTTCTTTGAGCAAACGTCCAAAAAACAGGAAAAAAAACTTTTTTTTTTTAAAGGGGGACGGGACACGGTGGCCTACTCCTGTAATCCCAGCACTTTGGGAGGCCAAGAAGGGCAGATAATCTGAGGTCAGGAGTTCGAGACCAGCTTGACCAACATGGTGAAACCCCATTTCTACTAAAAATACAAAAATTAGCTGGGTGTGGTGGCACATGCCTGTAATCCCAGCTACTTGGGAGGCTGAGGCAGGAAAATCGAATGAACCCAGGAGGCAGAGGTTGCAGTGAGCCGACTTCACGCCATTGCACTCTGACCTGGGCAACAAGAGTAAAATTCTGTTTCAAAATAAGTAAATAAAATAAAATAAAATAAAATAAAATAAAATAAAATAAAATAAAATAAAATAAAATAGGGAATTGGAGTGAAGAAGAAAGAGGAGGGCATCTCATTCAGTAGGAAAAGTTTGAACAAAGAGCCAGAGGCAAGAAAATAATCTTATCCGTACTGGGGATGACAGTTTGGACCACAGGGTATAGAGATGGGTATGTGATGAGGGAGATGACTGAAAAGGCAATCAAGAAGTAGATCATGGAGGGCTTTGCCAGGCAAAGTGACCTGCTTGCACTTTATTCCATAGAAACATAGGAGACCATAAGGATGCTTAGGCAAAGAAATAACTGGATTTAGGTCTGACAAAAAACATTTGGACAATCAAATGGGGAGGCTGGATTGAAGGTATGCAAGTTTGAAGAATGCGAACATTTTAGAAAACTATATTGATTCAGATGGGAGATGATCAGGGTGAACTCAGTCAGCATCTGCAGGGACGGAGAAGAGGGAAAAAATCAGAGTAGTACATCTCCACAGGAAACACTATAGAAATAATTGGTTTCTTTTTTGACGTCACATTCATTGGAAGACAATACTGGTCTTAAGTACTTGGGATATGAATTAATCTCCTATTGCTGTTGTAAACAAGTAACCGAAACTTAATGGCTTAAAACTACACAAATGTATTATATTTCTGGAAGTAAGAAGTCTAAAATGGGTAGGCAGGGATGCTTTCCTTCTGGAGGCTCTAAGGAAGAATCCATTTTGTTTGTGTTTTTCAGCTTCTAAAGACTACCCATATTCCTTGCCTCATGGTCCCACATCACTCCAAGTTCTACTTCCCTCACATCTTCTCTCATTCTGACTCTCCCGCCTCCCTCTTATAAAGATCCGGCGAACACACTGAGCCCACCTGGATAATCCAGGGCAATCTCTCCATCTCAAGATCTTTATCTTAATCATATCTGCAAAGCTCCTTTTGCCATGTATGCTAACATATTCACAGGTTCTAAAAATCAGGATATGAATGTCGTTGGGGGGCCATTATCATGCCTACCACAGGGCATATATGTTACAAGTTTTGTCATATGCAGGCTGTTACCAAATGACAAAACACTGTTTCACAATTTTTGTGACTTTGGGATGCCACTTTAGACACTGACAAAGGTTAAAAACAAACAAACAAAGAAACAAACAAAAAAACTAACTACATGAGCCTGTAACTTAACTCCATGTAATGTAGACATGTAAAATCTTTTTTCAAAGTTTAACGAAATTGATTTCTCTAGCACTTCAACTATGTGCAATCCAAAGGAAAATTTTAGTTTATTTTCTTTGCAATTTTACAAAGGCTTTTTCACCATTTTAGAAAATCACATCGCATAGGCTCTGCCACTTGTGAAATGCAGTCATTAGTGCTACACACCTGTCTGCAAATCAACCAACACAAAACTTATTTTTTCCTTTGGATGCTTCAGAACGGAAAAGCCCAGGAGTTAGTCTAGTAAAGCAGAGCACCAGACTCAGTTTTTCTGTCTCTATAAGAATTGTGATAAGCAAACAGTAAAAAAAAAAAAAAAAAAAAAGAATTGTGGGTTTTTATAAAGGCTTCATTACATAGGCAAGACTGATTAAATCACTGGCTATCAGTGACCAAGTCAACCTTCAGCCCTTCTCCTCTACCAGAGGTCAGGGAAGGGATGAGGGGGCAAGGTTAAAAGTTCCAACTCTCTAATAACATGGTTGGTTCCCCTGGCAACCAGCCTCCATCTTAAAGCTATCTAGGAGGCGAGAGCCGTCAGTCATTATCACCCACAAAGACACTACTTTGGAGATTCCACGGGCTTTAGGAGTTGTTTGCCAAGAAATGAAGAAAAAGACTAAATATATACCTATTATAAATCACAATATTTCAATGACTTAGAGATTATTTATTATTAATGCTTATGAGTCTAGATGAATTGTAAAAATAAATGTAAATAGTCTTCAGTTGCATCTGCTTTATTATAATTTTAAAAACAGCATTTCTTAAAAATCTGAAATGTGGATAAAGTTGAATAAATACAATTGCCATCCTTTATTTTATACAATTTTGAGAGCAATAATTCCACTAGAATATAAATACCACAGGGGCATAATTTTTTGTATGTTTGGTTCACTGCTGTATCCCTAAAAAGAGTATGTGGTACATAGTCAGAGTTCTAGAATTGTTCGTTGATTGAATGAGTCAGTGAATGCTTCTACCTAATTCCTTCTAAAGTTTGCCACATCAGTGAACTTTAGCTGAAATGATCAAGGTAGTCAAAGTACAAGGAAGAGGTCAGATGCTTAACATCATGTATTTTAAATAGTAATACCTAGACTATTAGCATGTAAAAAATTATAGGTTTAGATGCTGAATCATAATGTTCTTATGGTCAAAAGATTTATTCAGAGCTCCATGGAGACCTAACAGTGCTATTTTGTAAATGTGAGTAGTGAGAATACAGTATTAAATAGCCGAGAATAGTAAGGAGTAATCATTAATGAACACACGGTGTGCTAAAAACCTTCCAAGTATTATATTATACAATCCTCACCAGAAACCTAGGATGAGACTCTTACTGTTTTCACTACAGATGAGAAAATTGAGACTAAAAGAGGCCAGGTAAACTCATCCAGGTCACATGTTAGCAACACAGTCAGATCACATATTCCTTTAACTCGTTCTTTGGGAATTTTAAATAGTCCACACAGTGGAAAGACAATATAGATGGTTTTATTTTAAAGTAATTATATTTATCAAAAGAAGGAAACACAAAAGCATGGATGCATTTTCCAAGAATCAATTCAACTCCCACTGCGCCCCCGTTTCTCTGTTTCACAGAAACAATTTGATATATACACAGACATACTTGAGCATGTGCTGCACACACATGTACGTAAAGATAAAGGAATTTAAAAAGTCACTGTAATGTTTACATTCTTAGCAATATAGCAAAGTATGAAAAAGGAACTATGTTTCAATTAGGTCATGAGGATCAATTGAGACACCGCAATATGTGGAATATTAAGGGAACAGTCTAATAGAGGTTCCACTATTTTTTCAAACAACAAAAATAATTGAGTTTCTGGCCGGGTGTGGTGGCTCACACCTGTAATCCCAGCATTTTGGGAGGTCAAGGTGGGCAGATCACCTGAGGTCAGGAGTTTGCGACCAACCTGGCCAACATGGTGAAACCCTGTCTCTACTAAAAATAGAAAAGTTAGCTGGGTGTGGTAGTGGATGCCTGTAATCACAGCTACATGGGAGTTTGAGTCAGGAGAATCGCTTGAACCCAAGAGGTGGAGGTGGCAGTGAGCCGAGATCACAACATTGCACTCCAGCCTGGGCAACAATAGTGAAACTCCGTCTCAAAAAATAATAATAATAACAATAATTGAGTTTCTTCTTGAAAATAGAGAAGTACTTGAATCTTACTAATATCAAAAGGATAAAAAAGGATTAAAAATATATAATAAATATTAGATATAACTGCAGGTTTTCAGAGGTGCTTTATATAAAACATTGTTTTATATAGAACATTATTTCATATAAAACATTGTTCCTCAATTTTTTTTTTGACAGTAGTTCTCATTGCACTGACAACCATATCCAATATAACACGGCTTATTGAATGAGATGATCAACAAAGGGCCTGAATTACAAGGATTAGTGAAATCTTGAGAGAGCGAGAGAGAGATTGATTTGTTGTAAATTTGATCAATAAGTCTAAAGTAGATTTTTTTTTCATTTCCTTCAAAGATTATGAAACCTTCTTCTGGGCCAGTAGTGCTCACGACTAGATTACCCATTCCACTGGTTCACAAACCCACACCTGGAAAACTGTTAGAAATGCAAATTTCTGTGCCCCACCCAACTTTCTGAATCAGATACTCTTGTCTTTTAGCAATCCCTCCAGGTAATTCCAGTGCGAATTAAAATTTGAGAACCACTGCGCTAGTCAGCAGTGAGGTGGGAACATCATTGTCCTTTCAAGTCAATGAAAGACAAATGAGTACTCTTACAAGGACTCAATACTCAAAGCCAATAAGAGAATGTCATTTATGTTTTGAGGTTGTACAAAAAGATCAAAAGTCACAGCTGAGCCTATTCAAACTCAGCATGCGTTCAGTAATAATGTTGATTACCAAAGCTTTACTTAGAGTTACTTTTCTGAGTCAGACTTTATAAGAACAATTGTGATTGCACCAGGCCCACCCAGATAATTCAGGATCATATCCCATCCCCTAACATTTAATTTAATCACATCTGCAGTCTTTTTTTTTTTTTTTTTTTTTGGTCATACTAGGTAACACAGCTCCAGTTATAAACACATGAACATCTTTGGGGAGTCATTATTCTAACTACCTTACTAGCGATCCTAGAATACACAAATATACAACTTGAACTCGTTGAGGATTATTCATTGCTAAATCATGAGTGAACTCCCATTCCCAATTGCTATAAAGAGAATAAAATACCTAAGAATCCAACTTACAAGGGATGTGAAGGACCTCTTCAAGGAGATCTACAAACCACTGGTCCAGGAAATAAGAGAGGACACAAACAAATGGAAGAACATTCCATGCTCATGGATAGGAAGAATCAATATTGTAAAAATGGCCACACTGCCCCGGGTAATTTATAGTTTCAATGCCATCCCCATCAAACTACCAATGACTTTCTTCACAGGACTGGAAAAAACTACTTTAAAGTTCATATGGAAGCAAAAAAGAGCCCACATTGCCAAGACCATCCTAAATCAAAAGAACAAAGTTGGAGGCATCACGCTACCTGACATCAAACTACACTACAAGGCTACAGTAACCAAAACATGAGGGTACTGGTATCGAAACAGAGATCTAGACCAATGGAACAGAACAGGGGCCTCAGAAATAACACCACACATCTATAACCATCTGATCTTTCAAAAACCCGACAAAAACAAGAAATGAGGAAAAGATTCCCTATTTAATAAATGGTGCTGGGCAAACTGACTAGCCATATGTAGAAAGCTAAAACTGGATCCCTCTCTTACATCTTATACAAAAATTAATTCAAGATGGATTAAACACTTAAATGTTAGATGTAAAACCATAAAAAACTCTACAAGAAAACCTAAGCAATACCATTCAGGACCTAGGCATGGGCAAGGACTTCATGACTAAAACACCAAAAGCAACGGCAGCAAAAGCCAAAATTGACAAATGGGATCTCATTAAACTAAAGAGCTTCTGCACAGCAAAAGAAACTACCATCAGAGTGAACAGGCAACCTACAGAATGGGAGAAAATGTTTGCAATCTATCCACCTGACAAAGGGCTAAAATACAGAATCTACAAAGAACTTGAACAAATTTTCAAGAAAAAATCAAATAACCCCATCCAAAACTGGGCAAAGGTTATGAAAAGATACTTCGCAAAAGAAGACATTTATGCAGCCAACAGATACATGAAAAAATGTTCATCATCACTGGTAATCAGAGAAATGCAAATCAAAACCACATTGAAATACCATTTCACACCAGTTAGAATGATGATCATTAAAAAGTCAGGAAACAACAGATGCTGGAGAGGATGTAGAGAAATAGGAACACTTATACACTGCTAGTGGGAGTGTAAATTAGTTCAAGCATTGTGGAAAACACTGTGGCGATTCCTCAAAGATCTAGAACAAAAAATACCATTTAACCCAGCGATTCTATTACTGGATATATACCCAAAGGATTAGAAACCATGCTGCTATAAAGACACATGCACACATACGTTTATTACAGCACTATACACAATAGCAAAGACTTGGAACCAACCCAAATACCCATCAATGTTAGACTGGGTTAAGAAAATGTGGCACATATACACCAAGGAATACTATGCAGCCATAAAAAAGGATGAGTTCATGTCCTTTGCAGGGACTTAGATGAAGCTGGAAACCAGCATTCTGAGCAAACTATCACAAGGTCAGAAAACCAAACACCACATGTTCTCACTCATAAGTGGGAATTGAACAATGAGAACACTCGGACACAGGGAGGGGAACATCACACACCAGGGCCTGTTGTGGGGTGGGGGGCTGGGGGAGGGATAACATTAGGAGAAATACCTAATGTAAATGACGAGTTAATGGGTGCAACAAACCAACACGGCACATGTACACATATGTAACGAACCTGCACGTTGTGCACATGTAACCTAGAACTTAAAGTATAAAAATTAAAAAAAAAAAATAAACAATACAGTACCTTTAACAATAGTTTTATTTTAAATGTTGTATTTTATGCAAATGTACTTATATGTATACACAGTGACTCTTATAAGAAAAGCAAGTATATTTCAAAAGAAATTCACCACTCTGCCCTAGAAAAGAACAGAAACATTTTGTGACAACTTTTCCTAAAATAAAATAGGTCTATTCAGCTGGAGACAGCAATCGAGTTTTTGGGAGAAGTTCAGTGTAACTATAGTGCGAAAAAATAGTTCATTAAGAGTACAATTGTGAATGTAATGATCAGATGATTCAATACATCCTCAAAATGAGTCAGTAAAACAAGTGATTAAAGCAAAACTGGTCTGTTCTGTCTAGGAGAAAAAGAAAGGCATCCCCCCCAGCTCCATCATCAACAATGTATTATGGTATGTCCTCCAGTGGGCAGAACTGCTTCTCCCTTATTTGTTTCTTCTCTACTGAAGCAGAATTCATCTCAGTTGACTATACAGTAATCTCCCCAAACAGAGGAAGGGAGATGAACACTACTTGACAGATCCCCAGTTCCTCTAGGGTCAGCCTTCAATTGAGTTGTAAGGGAAATGAGAATGCTGAGAAGACTGATGAGTCAGGAAGTATCACGACCATTATAACCAAAATATCCAAATCCCCAGAACAAAACGTTGGGTAAATTTAGAGTCTTGAAATCCAATGCTTTCTGGTTTTTGTCGACCTCATTTGAATCACGGTCCAATCTCCCTAAGCATGTCAATAACAAAAAATCTTCAGGCATGGATTGGTAAAAAACATTGAGGATTTTGGTGGGGAAGGGGGCACAATACAGCAGAAAGGGGACACATTTTCAAACTAACACCCATTCATCATACAGAAAGTCTATTCAGCACAAACTGAATTGTATTGTATTGTCTTTGTAAGTCCAGAAATGACCATCAGATGTAAGTATGGATCCCTTAAGTTGCTAGAGAGGAAAAAAAAGAAAATTGAATGAAACAAATGTTCCCCTTTCAACAATCCCCATAAAATTTCAAGATTTTTCCTTGTAAAATTTCTAAAGGTAACCATCCATAATAAATGCATTTATAACACAGTTGAGGAATTCCTTTGAAGCTGCTTTTTATGTTTGTTTCAAATTTGCGTATGAGAAAATTGGACAAGGATTCGCAAAGTGTGGTTCCTGGACAAGAAGCATCAACATCACCTAGAAACTTTTTTTTTTTTTTTTTTTTTTTTTGAAGAAAAAGTGATAACTTTATTTTTTTTTTTTTTTTTATTATACTTTAAGTTCTAGGGTACATGTGCATAACGTGCAGGTTTGTTACATATGTATACTTATGCCATGTTGGTGTGCTGCACCCATCAACTCGTCAGCACCCATCAATTCATCATTTATATCATGTATAACTCCCCAATGCAATCCCTCCCTCCTCCCCCCTCCCCCCTCCCCATGATAGACCCCAGTGTGTGATGTTCCCCTTCCCGAGTCCAAGTGATCTCATTGTTCAGTTCCCACCTATGAGTGAGAACATGCGGTGTTTGGTTTTCTCTTCTTGTGATAGTTTGCTAAGAATGATGGTTTCCAGCTGCATCCATGTCCCTACAAAGGACGCAAACTCATCCTTTTTTATGGCTGCATAGTATTCCATGGTGTATATGTGCCACATTTTCTTAATCCAGTCTGTCACAGATGGACATTTGGGTTGATTCCAAGTCTTTGCTATTGTGAATAGTGCCGCAATAAACATACGTGTACATGTGTCTTTGTAGTAGACTAATTTATAATCCTTTGGGTATATACCCAGTAGTGGGATGGCTGGGTCATATGGTACATCTAGTTCTAGATCCTTGAGGAATTGCCATACTCTTTTCCATAATGGTTGAACTAGTTTACAATCCCACCAACAGTGTAAAAGTGTTCCTATTTCTCCACATCCTCTCCAACACCTGTTGTTTCCTGACTTCTTAATGATTGCCATTCTAACTGGTGTGAGATGGGATCTCATTGTGGTTTTGATTTGCATTTCTCTGATGGCCAGTGATGATGAGCATTTTTTCATGTGTCTGTTGGCTGTATGAATATCTTCTTTTGAGAAATGTCTGTTCATATCCTTTCCCCACTTTTTGATGGGGTTGTTTGTTTTTTTCTCGTATATTTGTTTGAGTTCTTTGTAGATTCTGGATATTAGCCCTTTGTCAGATGAGTAGGTTGCAAAAATTTTCTCCCATTCTGTAGGTTGCCTGTTCACTCTGATGGTAGTTTCTTTTGCTGTGCAAAAGCTCTTTAGTTTAATTAGATCCCATTTGTCAATTATGGCTTTTGCTGCCGTTGCTTTTGGTGTTTTAGACATGAAGTCCTTGCCCATGCCTATGTCCTGAATGGTACTACCTAGATTTTCTTCTAGGGTTTTTATGGTATTAGGTCTAACATTTAAGTCTCTAATCCATCTTGAATTAATCTTCGTATAAGGGGTAAGGAAAGGATCCAGTTTCAGCTTTCTACTTATGGCTAGCCAATTTTCCCAGCACCATTTATTAAATAGGGAATCCTTTCCCCATTTCTTGTTTCTCTCAGGTTTGTCAAAGATCAGATGGCTGTAGATGTGCGGTATTATTTCTGAGGACTCTGTTCTGTTCCATTGGTCTATATCTCTGTTTTGGTACCAGTACCATGCTGTTTTGGTTACTGTAGCCTTGTAGTATAGTTTGAAGTCAGGTAGCGTGACGCCGAAAAAACAAATTACTCACTTTGGGAGGCCTAGATGGGCAGATTATGAGGTCAGGAGATCGAGACCATCCTGGCTAACACAATGAAACCCCGTCTCTGCCAAAAAAAAAAAAAAAAAAAAAAACTAGCCGGGCATGGTGGCACACGCCTGTGGTCCTAGCTACTGGGGAGGTTGAGGCAGGAGAATGGTGTGAATCCAGGAGGCGGAACTTGCAGTGAGCCGAGATTGTGCCACTGCACTCCAGCCTGGGTGATAGTTCAAGACTCCATCTCAAAAAAAAAAAAAAAAAAAAAAAAGCAAAAAAGCAAAAAACCAAATTAACAAACTCCACCCCAGACCTACTGTATCAGAAACTCCAGGGCTGAGGCCTAACAAGTTGTATATAAACATCCCTAAGCTAATTCTGATGCAGGCTGATGTTTTAGCACTACTAAGCTAGAGAAAATAAAAGCATCATATTTGGCAGTATACTATTTCAAGAAAAATGTAAATTTTCTCATTCCTGCATGCAATATACACTGGAATCTTTTTTTTTTTTGGCGGGGGGTGGGACGACAGAGTCTTTCTCTGTTACCCAGGCTGAAGTGCAGTGGCGCGATCTTGGCTCACTCACTGCAACCTCTACCTCCTGGGTTCAAGCAATTCTCCTGCCTCAGCCTCCCGAGTAGCTGGGATTACAGGTGCATGCCACAACACTTGGCTAATTTTTTATATTTTTGGTAGAGATGGGGTTTCATCCTGTTGGCCAGGATGATTTCAAACTCCTGACCTCGAGATCCTCTTGCCTCGGCCTCCCAAAGTGCTGGGATTACAAGCGTGAGCCACCGCTGGGATTACAAGCGTGAGCCACCATGCCCAGTCTCTAATCTTATTTTTAAAAGCTACTCCATGTCGTTTCTCAATCCTAGGAATTCCCACTTTTTATTTCTTCCTCTGCATGGAAAACTCCAGAGGGCAGTACGTGGCATTTTCAAATATTGAATTGCATTTTACTTTTACTTATACCTACTAAGCTTAAGAAATAATAAACTGATTAAGCTCAGCCCATGTATAATTCACTTCATTGGCTTTCCAAGGCCCTTGAGCATATATTTTATGTGACATGTGCTTTGCAATAAGGAAGTGGAAAAAATAAACCAATATGAATTCAAAACATAAGTAGTGACTTGTCACTATAATGAAAGGATGACCATCATTTTTATTTGAAGATTATGCTAGAGTATTTTAAACACATGATGACAACCAATATTCATTTTGAGCATGAGGTTTTTACTTGGTATACAAAGCTAAGACTCCTGGATCTTTTCCCTTTCTTCTCTTTTTTTTTTTGAGACGGAATCTCACACTGTCACCCAGGCTGGAGTGCAGTGGCGCGATCTCGGCTAACTGCAAGCTCCGTCTCCCGGTTCACACCATTCTCCTGACTCAGCCTCCTGAGTAGCTGGGACTACAGGCGTCCGCCACCACCCCCGGCTAATTTTTTTTTTATTTTTAGTACAGGCGGAGTTTCACCGTGTTAGCCAGGATGGTCTCCATCCCCTGACCTCGTGATACGCCCGCCTGGGCCTCCCAAAGTGCTGGGATTACAGGCCTGAGCCACCGCGCAAGGCCTCCTGGATCTTTTTATGCCTCCTTTTCCTTAGTATAGAACTTCATCTACTGAAATTAGTAAACAAACCCATCGCAATTTAAATATATCAAACTTTACGCATTTTAAAGAGAGGTTTTTTCTGTACTTTACTGGAATAGCAATTCCTATTGTCATTAAACCATATTGGTTTTTACTATAAATCTACTTCTGAATTTTTTGTGTTTTATGTGATAACAAATATTAAAACTATTAACCACTGGTCATCTCTCCATGAAGTTTACATTTGATATATACTATTACTTAGCTGTGTCTTCATTAGCAAGACAACGTAACCTAGACATCACATGCATTTTGCAATAAAACCTTAATATATTTCATTTTTCTATTTGATATATTTTCCTTTATGGCTCCGAGTCACAGCACAAGTGATGGGTTACCATCAGCCAAGCCAAAACAACTTAGTTAGTCTTTGTCTGAAATTATGTCTCTTGAAAATCAGCAATTTTTCCACACATTCATCCTCCTAATTCCATGCAAATCATCTCACATCCATAAACTATCAACTATTTTAAACTTGTTAATTGTGATGTGTGTGGCGGCTCACGCCTGTAATGCTAGCACTTTGGGAGGCCGAGGCGGGCTGATCACCTGAGGTTGGGAGTTCGAGACCAGCCTGACCAACATAGAGAAACCCCATCTCTACTAAAACTACAAAATCAGCAGGGCGTGGTGGCTCATGCCTGTAATACCAGCTACTCAAGAGGCTTAGGCAGGAGAACTGCTTTAACCCAGGAGGCGGAGGTTGCAGTGAGCTGAGATAGTGCCATTGCACTCCAACATGGGCAACAAGAGAGAAACCCGGTCTTCAAAAAAATAAAAAAAATAAAAAAAAAAAACAAAAACAAAACGATAAGCAACTTCTTGGTTGTTCGCTTTTATAAATCCATATGCTTATTTTTACCTTTTAATACATACGGAAGCATTATGTGGCTTATATTGAAGATTTCTGACTCATCTTTTGGCAAAGTTTCATACATATCATCCAGACAGAGTTTCTTATTCTTTTATGCTTTGTTTTTGCTTTCCCATGTCTGCGTCTTCTACATTTTACCTTTTAGGCTTCCTCTTACTCTATGGAAGTAGCATATGCCATGCTAATTCTGAATTTGCAGGATATCTCTTCACAACCAATTTCTCTTTTAAATCATAAATGGTCATTGAAGTAGCCTCAGCTTCCAGGTTGCTTGAGCTAACTTACAAGAATAGAGTGGCCTTGTAATCACCATTAGCAATGATAAGGAAAGTACTTCCAGAACAATCAAAATGAGACTTTACTTAGAGTAGCTACTGGACAATAAAGGTATGGATTTCCTGTTCCTTTCATAATGCAGAACACTAGTAAACCATAGAGTAGCTATCTATTCATTGTCATTAACAATATCAACAATTATCTGATATTATTTTTAGCTCATTAAGTCAGTGATACTAGAAATTGCCCAAAAAGTATTTCCCATATGTGAAGATTCCTAAAACAAAGAGCTTTCTTGATAATATTTTATTTAAATGTTTATTTTTTTATTTGCTGTTTTTCAATCCAAAAATAATACTGATTTTGTACAAGGCCTCTGAATAAAATCCTCCACCTACCTACAATCCATTAGCAGTCTTGTAAGTATGGTCCTTGGACCTCCTAAATCATAATCGCTCAGGAATTAACTCAGGCATAGGTAATCAAAATAATTAAGCAGGGGATTATCAAGTACACGCGGATCTGAGAACCACCACTTTTCTGGAATAAAAACAACCATAATCTAGTTTCCTTAGTTGGGTTTAACAGCAAGCCCAAGAACTCTCTGTTCTGTAAGAGACCTGGCATCTATGAAAAGACAACTGTCTCCCTGATCAGCTTGTGGTCAAATAAATGATCCCATGCCAAATTCACCAGTTTTTCTTTCGATACCTCCTCTTCCCATCCTGATTCTCCACTGTTTAATGAATTGCTGAAGAAAGTTATCCAATGAGACTCTCAAGACTCAAATGATTCTTACTATGATTCCCGAAAGTCTTCCGACTTGTCAATGTTTAATCACATAAGACTCATTAAACTTCATTAGACCTATCTGATGAAGGATCTCTCCTCAAAACTTTTGCTTCCCTGCTGCAAACACTACTATATGGTATTAAATGCCAGATATGGTCTTCATGGATTTTCCGACTGCATTAGAATCACCTGGAGGGCATGTTAATCATATTGTATTAGCAATTTTTGTTAAGTAAGTAGATTTTTGTGGCTCTTGTCACATATAAAAACCTACGCCAAGACAATAGCTTTCTTAATTTGCTTTACTATAGTAATTATCTACATGTAACCCAAAACATTATATTGTAAGCCTCAAATATATACAACAAAATTGATTTTAAAAAAGTAGCTTGCTGGGCTCCAACTCCTGAGTTTCTGATTCACTATGTCTTGAACAGGGACCAGAAATTTGCATCTCTAGGTTCCTGGGTGATGACACTGGTGGTCAAGGAACCACACTTTGAGAACCACCGCCATAACCAATGAACTGAAAACCACAGATATAGTATGGGATCATACAATTGCTTTTACGAACAAATTCTATTACTGAGATTATCTATACCTATAGAGCATTAAAGAATCTTTAAATTTGGAAAACTTCAGTGCACAGCTAACTTAACCTTTTGAAAAGAAAAATGTACTAATTTTCTTGATGCTGAAAGGAACTACATGGGTGCTACTAAGCAGAATTTGGTAAAGCCAGTTAAATGTTTCAAAATACCTTGGGTTATTGAAGACATCTTGAGGTTATTATTGGCAAAATGGGTCATTATTTTCAATTTGGTAAGAAGCTGAGAACAAATTGAAAACCATTATTTGAACACAAATTCACATTCTCTCAGTTAAGAAGCCCTATTTTACCCATTAAAAACCCACAATAAACATTCAAATGCATGGAGTGTTATGCTGAAAGCAAAATGTGCCTTTTTTCTCTCTCCCTCCATTTGCTATTTGTACTGACATTTAGAAACATAGACATGATATTTAGTTTCGCTCTCAGATAATTATTTTTCTATGTCTACAGTCTTAATTTTGCATGCCTAATAAATTACTGATTGAACACTGTATCTCCCAAATGTTAACCAACTTACTTCTATTTATATATTTCATAATTCTTGATAATTCTATAGCTGTAATCTTTATCTTCAGCCTGTTTTCAGAAATATCATTTGCCTTATAAAATGTTACATTTTTACATTTAATCATACTCACATATAGGCAATAGAATTAATATCAACTAAGCATTTTGTATTAGTTAGACAATGTGGTACATGACTCATGTTTGAATTTATTAAATAATGACAACACCATCCTCACCACTTCCTGGGAAAGTAGGAAGCCTAAAACCGACTTTATGGGTGAAA
The DNA here is from genome assembly GCF_007565055.1 of Rhinopithecus roxellana. Taxonomy (NCBI): domain Eukaryota; kingdom Metazoa; phylum Chordata; class Mammalia; order Primates; family Cercopithecidae; genus Rhinopithecus; species Rhinopithecus roxellana. The sequence goes on from NC_044555.1 coordinate 12,091,299, forward strand.
AAAATTGAGGACGAGAGTAGTTCAGGTCATTCACACAGACCTGCATTTTAATTCTGGTGTCTGTACCCTTTCAATTTTACCCTATGACTTAAAAACAATTGGTGTAACCAGGCACAGTGGTTCATGCCTGTAATCCCAGCATTTTCGGAGGCAGAATCACCTGAGGTCAGGAGTTCAAGAACAGCCTGGCCAACATGGTGAAACTCTGTCTCTACTAAAAATACAAAAATTAGCTGGGCATGGTAGTGGGCATCTGTAATCCCAGCTACTCGGGAGGGTGAGGTAGGAGAATTGCTTGAACCCAGGAGGCGGAGGTTTCAGTAAGCCGAAATTGTGCCACCGCACTCTAGTCTGGGCAACAGAGCGAGACGCCGTCTCAAAAAAATAAATAAATAAATAAACAAAAACAAAAAGAAAAAGAAAACAAAATCCCACAACAATGGGTGCAACTTTCAGTAACAGAAAGTAAACCATCATCCATATAAAGTTCAAGTCTTGGTTATAGTTTATTAAATATAATTATTCACTCTTGTCTTAATAATCACCACATTGTTATGTTCTTAAAACATCTAATACAATAATGGATGGAGGCACAGAATACTTTTAAAAGCATTTTGCTTAAGTTATCGGAGTTCAAGTAGAAATAAAATATATATTTCTAACACCAAAAGTAATTATACGGCCAAATTAACTTCAAAGAAATGTATCAAGGGGTTGCAATGTTGTGCATTTTTTCTTCATAATTTATGGTGACTTTTCAGTTTGGTTTCTCAAATTGCAATAAATAATATACGAATCACTTCCACATATATGTTGAATATTCACTAAACATATTTCCCACTTTTCTAGTAAAGGGAACACCCAATCTATGCATAAAACAACCCTGACAAGGATTGTGTTATCTGAAATCATAGTTATATTGAATTTCTAAACTAAGAAAGAGAAACAGAGAAAAACAGGTTGCAAGTCATCTCAAATACTCGCCTTCAACTCCATATCTAGTTTTTGTCAAATGTTCATAGTAATCCCTAAAAACATGTTCATTCTCTGTCCTTTTGAGGAATAATAAGATTCATAGGTTATATCTACTATTTTTCCTTCAGATAAAGAAAGTCATGTGAAGAATGAATAAAAACAGCCAAATCAAGAAGTATTGGCTGTTCTCAGATGGGCACAGATTTATAAAGAAAGCGATTTCTATGTGAATTGAAAGGGGAATTCTGTAGCAACATGACTAGGTAAAGGAAAAAGATCATTGATGATACAAAAAGGAAAAACATAGACAATTTTAAAAGTTTAATTTTCATCTAAGAATTTGCATTATCAAATAATTTGTTGACTTATTTGTAATCTGTGTAGAATTCTATTCTATCACTAATGTTGGGGTACAAATGTAGCACATTCCTTATAGAATTTTTACTTTATTGTAAGGTAGTTGCTTTAGGTTCCATGGGAAACGTGGACTGAACTGCAATCAGGTGTATAAAAATTATTCTCAAGAGTAATTTCTATTGTTTACTTTACAATTAAATGTTATAGGGACAAAGATTCAAAGTAACATTTGGTTTTTCCATGAACCACATATAGATATTAAATCTATTTATTTTATTACTTATTTCCTATCCTTTATTGCTTAATTTAAATATGTAAAATTCCATTACTGAAACTTGGAGACCCCGATAACATTTTCAGGTTAATGATCCAGTTTATTTATTTAGTTTCCAAATAACAAAGAGATTTGGTAGTTATTTTCATTAAAAGTTAAGGGGAGGCAACTATGATACTGTTTTAGAAATCATGGTAAGAATCATTAAATTAGGTCCCACCAGGTAGTTTGAAATTGCTTTTAAAACTACATGACCATATATTTTTTCAATATAGAGTCACTCAAAATTTTTATTTTTTTTTTCTCTGATGCATGTTTCTGTCACTTTTTTCATATGAGATTTTGGCTATAATCTTCATGGCTTGAACAATCCAGAGCCTGTGAAATCTCCCTTGAATCTCTGCTTCTCTCCATTTCCAACACCATCAGCCTACTTGAAGTAACAATCATCTGAACAATTGAAATTGCATTCAGGTAGAATTAAAGTCAATGGAATATTGCGTGATGACTTCCTTTGAAAATGAAATAGGTTGTGCAAAACATTATTTCGTTCATTCTGTTACTTACAAGAATGAAGATATTAAAATAACTATGTGCACTATCTTGTGTTATTCTTCATTTTCCTGTGAAACACCATAGACTATGGACAATACCAGAAGCTACATTCTACATACATGTGACCATCTTCCTGCATGAACACATGATAGCACAAGTCATAAAATAATTTTTGTGTGTTTACATAAAAAAGACTACAAAGAGTTGATGTGTCATGCTGAACAGAACTGGAAAATCTATATGCATATTCAAAGTTATTTTTACATATAGACAATATGTAATGATAGTATTTTGAGCTAAAGTGTCGCATGAATATTACCCTTATTGACAAAGCTTAGAAAACAAATCTAGAAATTCAGCCTTTTGGAGTATCAATAAATTGAGAGGGCATCAAACAATTCCAGTACAAATTCAAGGTATATAGTAGTGTGTAGGAAGTGCTTCTTCAAAGTGCCTGTAGCTCTTTTGCTTTGATCATATCTAGGCTCCCAAAAGATATGATGTTAACTATGAATCAGGCTTCACATTAAACATAGCTTCTCTGATGGCCAAAGGGAAACTCTGAAACCTTTTAGTGATGTAGGACAGCATAAGAGAAATCCCTGTCCTAGGGATTTGGGAGATTTTCATTTTTACTCCACTTTTTTCAATAACCAGCTATATGTCCTTTGTAAAGTAACTTAACCGATATGAGTTTTTATTTTAACATCTATTCCACAAAAGGATTCTACTAGATGGTCTCCAAGGCTCTGCTCATATCTCTGATTTTAGAAAATTAATTAAATAAACATTTAAAGGAACAGTGAAATTTAAACTAAAACAATGTGCTAGAATCCTGAAAGTCTGGAAACAGTATAGAAGCATAAGTAACGAACCTGATAAAGAAACCAATCTCAATGTACGACACATTTTTAGCAGAAGTCTGTTAGTTAGCTGTTAGTTTCTTTTTTTTTTTTTTTCTATTTTTTTTTTTTCCTTGAGATGGAGTTTTGCTCTTGTTGCTCAGACTGGAGTGCAATGGCGCAATCTCGGCTCACTGCAACCTCCACCTCCCGGGTTCAAGCAATTCTCCTGCCTCAGCCTCCCAAGTAGCTGGGATTACGGGTGCCTGCCACCACGCCCAGCTAATTTTTGTATTTTTAGTAGAAATGGGATTTAACACATTGGCCAGGCTGTTTTTGAACTCCTGACCTCAGGTGATCCACCCACCTCGGCCTCCCAAAGTGCTGGGATTACGGGCATGAGCCACCTCACCTAGCCTAGTTTAAAACTATATATCCTGAAGACATAATCACAAATTACAAAAATAAGTTAGAGGCTGTGCATGCACAGTACAGAAAGAATTGATACCTAGATTCCTGCACTCACCCTGTTTATTTTCACTGATAAAGACTCCCACATTATATTACAGAGGATAGTAACAAAATACCCATAGAAGAGGTTACTCTTTGATGTAGACACACACACACACACACACACACACACACACACACACACACACACACAAAATAATGGAGTATAATGAAACCATTTTTTAGAAAAACAAAAAAATGAAAGGCTTAAGAGGATGACGAAAAAGTCTGTGTGAGTGAAAAAATGGTGAACTGATTTGATGTTAAGGAATCTCACTTATATTTAAACTAAACCGCAATGCAAAGCACATCTATCTTTCTCCTATAATAAATAAAATTGAGACTTAGACTTTGATTTCAAAGTCACTTATAATGTAAAGGCTTCTTATAGTATGTGAACATGAATGAGTGAAACAGTGATTACATACTTTGAGTAGAATAAGGCTGGTGCTTATCCAGTAATAAAAAACTAGAACCTGTCAATGGCCATTCTAAGGGCTAAATCAACATTCATTCTTTCACTCGCCTACTTATTAATTCATTCATACATTCCAAAGGAATGTTTGTATTCATATCTGTGCTAGGTTCTGGGATCATTTACACATTTATTTATAAGTCAATTATTCAGCCCCTGCACTGGGACGTGGGGGATACAAAATGAATAGTACACAGTCTTGGCTCTTAAGGAGCTTACCTTGCAGTAGGGGAAGTCAGACATTGACATGTACAAGTAAAAGGAACATAATTGTCTTCTTGATTGATAATGTGTGCAGCACAAAGTCAAGTCACAAAGGAAGAAGTGGCTAGGTAGCAGGAAACAACTCTGGAAATTCAGAGCCTATGATGAAAATACATTTCTCCCTGACACTTTCACCTTCCTTATGCTTCAAACATTTCAGAGATTTGTATACAGACATTCATGTTTTTCACCTAGAGACAGGTGAACAGGAAACATTTACTCAACATGAATAAAGCTCTATTTACAATCATTGAGATTTGTTGGACCTCTACGGACATATACTTCCAGGACATGTATTTCTTTCTGAAAATAAGGATCGGGAAAAAGACAAACACATTCAAAGCCAGTTTTATTTTGTGATATTTTCTACCAGAAATTTTCTGGTGGTTAGCTGAAAATATCATTTATGCGTACGTATTTAAATATAAGAAAATTCAAATTTCCAAATTACTAGATGAACAGTAAAGGACAGACTTCACATTAGTTTCTCTAGTCCTCATTTTAATTTGTTTAATATATTATACCTGTGTTCTGTTGTTATCTCTCTTCTCAGGTTGATTCTGCTTCTACCATGTCCCTCAATTTTATCTTCCCTTTTCTGTGTCTACTGCCATGTCCTACTTCAGAGGTCTTATTACCTCTCACCTGTAATTACCTCTAGACTTATCTCTCTGCCTCCAGTCTTGGCCTCCAATCTATAAATTACTGCTAAATTAATTTGCCTAGAGTTCAACTTGATCATGTTGCTCTCAGCTGGAACACCTTTCCAAATTGCCTACTGCCTATCAGTTTAAGCACAAACTCCTCACTTTAGATGAGAAAGTCCTTTTAAAAGTGTGGTCTGTCTACCAGCAACATCAGCAGCACCTAGGAGATTGTTAGAAATGCAGACTCCCAGGCCGCAGCTCACATCTCTAGCTGATTCAAAGACACATTACACTGGGGGAAGCATTGCTCTAAAGAAACATCATGCTGTATTTCCAGTCTTTGTTCCCTATTACCTTCCTTTCTTTGGCCCCAATATACAACTAAATTTGTCCCGAAAATATCTTTCTGACTTTGAACCACAGCAGCTCTAACTTCTAATAACATAGGGCACAGCATTTGGCTTTTGTGAACTTTTCTTTTTCTTTCTTTTTTTTTTTTTTTTGAGATGGAGTCTTGCTCTATTGCCCAGGCTGCAGTGCAGTGGCATGATCTAAGGCTCACTGCAACCTCCGCCTTCTGGGTTGAAGTGATTCTCCTGCCTCAGCCTTCCGAGTAGCTGGGATTACAGGCGCCCACCACCACGCCCGACTAATTTTTTGTATTTTTAGAAGAGATGGGGTTTCGCCATGCTGGTCAAGCTGGTCTCGAAAATCCTGACCTCATAATCCACCCGCCCTGGCCTCCCAAAGTGTTGGGATTACAGGCGTCAGCCACCATGCCCAGCTCCTGTGAACTTTTCTATTAACATATTATTGCCTCCTTGAAGGTGGACATAACCGTTTATTCATTTTTCTTTTCCCCATTGTGATGGTATGCAAAATAAGCTCCTACTCCCTGGGCGATATTTAAGATTTCTTCGATTGGGCCAAGAGAAAAATAATTACAGCTGTTTAAAATTTTATTTTTGTTCCATTATTTCAATTCTCTATTCTATTTAGGTATTAATGTATATGATATATTAATATAGTAATATATGTGGTATTTGTTGGTAGAAAAATATACACATATTGGGGTATTTGTTCTAAATTTTGATTGGTGTGATTGCATGAACAAAACCACTTAGAGATCACTGCCTGACAAACCAAGTATATTTATGGTCTTCTGCAGAAACTAAACAGTTATTTATTTCTTTATTTATTATTTTACTTTAAGTTCTGGGATACATGTGCAGAACCTGTAGGTTACATAGGTACACACGTGACATGGTGATTTGCTGCACCTATCAACCCATCATCTAGGTTTTAAGCCCCGCATGCATTAGCTATTTGTCCTAACGCTCTCCCTCCCCTTGTCTCCCACCCCCTGACAGGCCCCAGTGTGTGATGTTCGCCTCCTTGTGTCCATGTGTTCTCATTGTTCAGCTCCCACTTATGAGTGAGAACATGCAGTGTTTAGTTTTCTGTTCCTGTGTTAGTTTGCTGAGAATGATGGCTTCCAGCTTCATCCATGTCCCCGTAAAGGACATGAACTCATTCTTTTTTATGGCTGCATAGTATTCTACGGTGTATATATGCCACATTTTTTTTTATCCATATATCATTGATGGGGATTTGGGTTGGTTCCAACTCTTTACTATTGTGAATAGTGCTGCAATAAATATACATATGCATATGTCTTCATAGTAGAACGATTTATAATCCTTTGGCTATATACCCAGTAATGAGATTGCTGACTCAAATGGTATTTCTGGTTCTAGATCCTCAAGGAATCGCCACACTGTCTTCCACGATGATTGAACTAATTTACACCCCCACCAGCAGAGTAAAAGCGTTGTTATTTCTCCACAGCCTTGCCAGCTTCTAAACAGATATTTATTAACTGAACTAAAACTTTACAACTGGCTCCCCTGTAGCATACAAAAGAATATTTTATGTAGGTGAGAGTGCTGAATTTCTTCAGTCAAATAAATGTTTCCAAGATTAAGGGAAAGCTGCTGCAAAGTATTATAGAAAACGTTAACATTTTTATTTACTTATTAAATAAAAAGTAAGCCTAGAGCCATCTGGAAAGTTCCGGTGGGTTCATTATTTCAGCTCAACAGTAGGAAACATCTATTCCTAATATATTAGCTAATATATCTATTCCTAATACGTTAGCTTCAATAATCATCAAGCAATTGGAAGATGATGATTTAAGATTGTTTCCTTGATTATGATACCTATTTTGAATACACACTTTCAGTAATTAAGTATGCCCTTAGAATATAGATTATATTTCTTACTATAGTTCAGAAAGTTCTCCATACATCACTTTCTCTCCTGCATCACCAAAAATTGATTGCCTCATTTTATAGCTGTACTTGAACAACTTCACTGACCCAATTAAGCCTTTCAATGGATGGTCAGCACTTTTTCCTTCCAGGCCATGTATCCCTGCTGTATACTCGTAGAGCTTCTTACATCCATCCACTTGCTGTATCAAAACAGTTATCACACTTCTTTTTTTTTTTTTTTTTTTCTTTTGATAGGGAGTCTTGCTTTGCACCCAGGCTGGAGGGCAGTGCTGTAATCTTCTCCGTTCACTGCAACCTCCGCCTCCCGGGTTCAAGCCATTCTCCAGCCTCAGCCTCCGAACTGGCTAGGATTAGAGGCATTCACCACCACGCCTGCCTGGCTAATTTTTGTATTTTTAGTAGAGATGGGGTATCATCATGTTGGCCAGGCTGGTCTCGAACTCCTGACCTCAGGCGATCCACCCGCCTTGGCCTCTGAAAGTGCTGGGATGACAGGCATGAGCCACCGCACATGGCCCACGCTTCTTTTCAGTGTCTTGTTTAACTGTTAAATCTTCTCCCAGACTACAAGCTTTCTGACGGAAGGGATTATATCTATCTTTTTAAATGATTGATTCATGGTTGATGGCATACTTGTTGACACTTAGTAGGCACTCCATAAACATTGTTGCATAGATGAACAAACCAATGAATATATAAATCTAAAGATATATAATGGAAATTTGGCTTCCTATGTAAATCATAAATCACTGCTTGGCAATCGTATATATTCAGAAAATAGTAGTTTTATTAGTAGTAGTATCATAAATATTATTATTACCATCATTTTAGTAAAATTAAGAAATCTTTACACAATATTTTAAAGAAGATACTTTCATAGAACACAACAGTATAATTAAATAAAAATAAAACCCATCAATAATCATTAAATTGGAATAAAACTTCATATCTAATGAACAAATTTTATAAAAATAACTGCTTATAAATGTTAGAAATACAAAAGCAAAACTAAAATAATGTGTTATGGAGCAGTTAATGACATACATGCCCTGAAATAGTAGCCACTATTATCATGTCAGAATGAAGGTAGACTATAACAAAATCCCTGTTTGCAAGAAACTTAAACTTCACTTAAAAGCATGCACATTTGAAATTACCATATTCAAGGTACCATATTCAAAAATATAAAAATATTTTATATTTAAAGGAAAGGCTAGTGAGAGAGAGCTCTATGCCAAAACTTAGTAAGAATCTCTACAATTTTCTACAATTCAAAAATCAGCAAAAGAAAGGTCATCCACCTCTGAATATTTTTGGTGGATATATTGTTGAATGAATGGTGTTTCTAACAAAGGAAGTTAATGAAGACAGTAAGTGACCCCCAGGGCTCCCATTTAAATGGGCTTTTAGCCAGTCCTCAAAGAATAAACTTATTTAAAGACAACAATAGCGCTTTCACCAGAGCTTATTCAGTTCAAAAAACAAAGGATACCTCATTCAATGTATTTCATTTTGAGTTCCTCTTATGAAAAAGATACCACGTTTGTTTGGCCAGGCATGGTGGCTCAGGCCTGTAATCCCAGCACTTTGGGAGGCTGAGGTAGGTGGATCACCTGAGGTCATGAGTTCAAGACCAGCCTGACCAATATAATGAAACTCCATCTCTACTAAAAAATTAGCCAGGCGTGGTGGCTTGTGCCTGTAATCCCAGCTACTTGGGAGGCTGAGGCAGGAGAATCGCTTGAACCCGGGAGGTGGAGATTGCAGTGAGCCGAGATCATGCCATTGCACTCTAGCCTGGGCAACAAGAGCGAAACTCTGTCTCAAAAGAAAAAAAAAAGAAAGAAAGAAGATAGCACGTTAGACACTAGTCAGCTAAGTAATTGTGGGAAAGTTACTTCATCATTACTAGTCTTAATTTCTTAATTAGTTAAATGGGGGAACTAAGTATCAATATTGTGTGAATACTAAGTGTATCATTGTATTTGAAAATATCTTTTCATAATTCCCTAATTTTAACTTTTATTAACACAAAATTAAATTTTATTTATAGCTGAATCAACTTTATACATTCTGGTTCTTCATTGACCACACACTTCATAATAAACAATTTAAGTCATAATCTCTTGGTTGAAAAATCTGGCTTAATCATTTTACAATCACATCTTCAGACTATAAGAGGTAATGTATATTTTTTATAATGTGATAGGAAGAAAAAATAGTATAAATTATTAGGAACTATTTAAAGATTAATTTTGCAGATTAACTACTAACAATTTGAACTCCACAATTGTTTTTTTTTCTTTTCTTTTTTTTTTTTTTTTAAGACAGAGTCTCGCTCTGTCACCCAGGCTGGAGTGCAATGCCATGATCTTGGGTCACTATAACCTCCGCCTCCTGGGTTCAGGTGATTCTCCTGCCTCAGTCTCCTGAGTAACTGGGATTACAGTCACGCACCACCAGGCCCAGCTAATTTTTGTATTGTTAGTAGAGAGCAAGTTTCACCATGTTGGCCAGACTGGTCTTGAACTCCTGATCTCAGGTGATCCAGCCGCCTCGGCCTCCCAAAGTGCTGGGATTACAGGCATGAGCCACTGCACCTGGCCCACAAAAAATTTTAAAATGTACAACTGTGTTAAGAAGATACCAACTGGCCATTCTGGAGAGAGAAAACTAGGAATATCCAAACATGAACATTACTGGAAGATGAAGATCCAAGGGGCCACTCTAGGAAACACATGCTTGTAAGGCTTTGTTGGGAGGGGAAGTGCAAAGTGACTAAAGATGATAAATCTTGTCTAATAGACATCACTCAAGAGCATGCAAAGCCTAACAAGGGCTGTTTCTGTTGATAGCAGTCACTTCCCAAGAAAAGCAAAGACCTTATAGGAGATGGTTTCTAAATTTTCTCACTAATTGTTCTACAGTATAAATTCCTTCTTGTGTTCAGTTTATGTACTAATATTATGATTCAACTTCTAAAACAGAGATTGAATTATTTTGTAAGGACTCAGTTGAATGATGAGCTTCATATCCTTCTAATGTCCCTAACTACTTTTAGAATCAAGTACAAATATAATAACCACACTCTATGACAAAGAGTTCCATAAGCTAAATGGTAATTTTCTCAATGTGGGCAATATAAGTAATTTACTTTCTAATCAGCTATGATAATGACACAAATGACAAGTTTATTTTGAAAATGCTAGAAGTAGGCTAATAGCTGGATCTCAAGTAGCAGAACTATTATGTGAACACATGGAAGTCTAATTTTCTAAGTAAATTTCTATTTCAAAATGAAATATACATTATGAGACACAAGCTTCCATTTGTTAAAATCATGATTCAACATCTAGCATTGAGGACATCTGTATTACATCTTGAATATTTTACGAGATAAAGGTAAACCAGTATAGCATTATCTTATTAAATTAGGAGGGAAAAGTGGGACATATCAATTGTGGTAGGCAGAATAATGGCCTCCCAAAGACATCTGTGTCATAATCTCCTGAACCTGTGAATATATTACCTTACATGGCAAAGGGGAGTTAAAGAAGCAGATATAATTAGGACTGCTAGTTAGCTTACTTTATGATACAGAGATAAGCCTGGGTTATCTAGGTGAGCCCAGTGTAATTGTAAGTGTATTAAATATGAGAAAAGGAGGCAGAAGAGTCAGTGTCAAAGGGATGCTCTGTGAGATTCAACTGGCTAATGCTGACTTCAATGATGGAAGAGGGCCAAGAGATAAGAAATGCAGGCAGTCTCTAGAAGCAAAAGAAGGCAACAAAACAGATAATCTCCCTGAGTCTCCAGAGAAGAATGCAGCCATGATGACACCTTAACTGTAGCTTAGTAAGATCCATAATGGAATTCTGATTTTCAAAACTGTTAGATAATAAATTTGGGTTGTTTAAGCCACTAAGTTTATGTTAATTTATTACAGCAGCAATAGGAAACAACCCATTCAAAGAATATTTTACCGTAAGAATTATTAGTTGTCTTATCCTCATTATGGGAAGCTATTTGGAAGTACTAAATATCAAAACTGAACAAATTCATTGCTATTATTCACCGGCTACTATGTATTAACATTTGAAACAAATTTACTTTGTATGACATAATTTCAAAGAGTTACACATTTATAATTTTTCTGTTTTCTTTGAATAATGAAGAGTTCACAAGCTGTTACATTTTCAGACAATCACAAGTTGTTACGTTTTCAGACAATGAGTCCAAAAGCATCCATTAGGCCTCTATTATATTTAGAACACTGTGCTAGTGGATTACATAAAGTTGTAATGTAAATAAAGATAATATGTAATCACAAATGCCCACAGTGTGAGTCTTAATAAATAGGTAACATTTGACTATGTGGGACTGGGAGTAGGGTAAGAGTGAAAACAATAAATCAAGAAAAGGAGAAAATATGAGAAAGGCATGAACGATGAAAGTCACAAGGCATCCTCTGAGTAGCCTGATAGCTATTGTAGCTTTCTCCAGCAAAGATGTTGATATGGTTTGGCTGTGTCCCCACTCAAATCTCATCTTGAATTGTAGTTTGCATACTGCCGTGTTGTGAGAGGGACCTGATAGGAGGTAAATGAATCATGGGGACGGGTTTATCCCATGCTGGTCTCATGATAGTAAGTCTCATGAGATCTCACAGTTTTATAAAGGGCAGTTCCCCTGCACATGCTCTCTTGCCTGCCACCATGTCAGACGTGACTTTGCTCCTCTTTTGCCTTCCGCCATGATTGTGAGGCTTCCCCAGCCATGTGGAACTGTGAGTCCATTAAACCTATTTTTCTTTATAAATTACCCAGCCTTGGGTATTTCTTCACAGCAGCATGAAAATGGACTAATACAGATGTACACTAAGAAGATTAATTAATTTTGAAATAATATATAGGCTGGCAGAGCAGATACAGTGACCCAGATGAACTCCTCTGGCCAGTATCTTTTCTCTGAACTATGGTCTGACTTCCAACTTTCATATCTAAGTCCTTTCATCTGAGGGATTTCCCTGGCTGCAGGAGCATTCTCTTCTCACCTGCACTATATGCAGGAAGAGCTAACACTGAAAAGTTCTTGGGGGTAGCCTGAGCCAATAACCAACGGGAACCAGTGTATAAATGATGCTCCTTTGATCCTCAGATAGAATAGCTCCAAGTCAGATGTTCTATCCTGTTTCCTAGGGTTCTCTGTCAGGACTAAGTTCCAGCTACGTATAGTTGTAACTTGCTTGATAATACGCCTTTTATTGGTTAGCTTCCTTTTTCCATCTCACTTAATTCCCAGTCTGTTGTGTTTGGGGGGTCATGCTCCAAACAAACTACCAGCACTTAAAGCCTTGTCTCAAGATCTGCCAGTGAGGGGATGCAAACTAAGAGAGTTGGATTCAGCATGTAAGCAATCGGAACCAGATATGCTAGTAGGGAACTTTGGCAACAATTATTAGAACTATCCAGTTCAAAACTACACAGAAGCAGCAGGACTAAAAACATTGTGAAAGTGAAACAGACAGGAATTGGCAACTAATTTTACATGGGAGACAAATAAAGATGAGTCAACTTTGATTTAAGCTTGATGAGTTCGGTAGGATTTTGGAACCATCCATGGAAGGAGCAAAATCAGAAAATGATTAGTTGGTGACTTGCTTCTTAATATGATAGTTTGGTTTGCTTGTTTGTTTATTTTTAGCACTGAACCTTTTGTTTCATGTTCTGGATGTAGTCTACATCCAGATGTAGTGGAAGGAGCCTGATACAACGGAGATAACCTAGGCTTTGGAGGTTTGCCAGGAAATCCTGCAATCAATCTTTGCTTGCTTCTCTGCTCATTGGGTTTAGCATCTAGGGCAGATCACACGATCATATTGTGCTTTTGTTTCTTTTTGCTTCTTTTCTTTTTATTTTTTTTTTTTTGAGATGGAGTCTTGCTCTGTAACCCAGGCTGGAGTACAGTGGTGCGATCTCAGCTCACTGCAACCTCTGCCTCCCGGTTTCCAGTGATTCTCCTGTCTCAGCCTCCTGAGTAGCTGGGATCACAGGCATGCACAAACACACCCAGCTAATTTTGGTATTTTTAGTAGAGATGGGTTTCACCATGTTGGTCAGGCTGGTCTCGAACTCCCAACCTCGTGATCCGTCCTCCTCAGCCTCTCAAAGTGCTGAGTTTACAGGCGTGAGCCACCGCGCCTGACCTTGTTTCCTAATTTATAATATAAAGATGGAAACATCCACCTTGTATCTAATGAAAGGAGCTCATTATGATTATGTGACCCTAAGAAATTCATAACCAAACAAAAAAGAATGCTCAGATGCTTTATTTGCTTCTGGTGTCATGGTTCCCCTTGTCCCCATCTTGGCCTTCGTTCTACTCCACCACATATCTGTATTTCGACAATCTGAAATTCTTCTTTAACATTCAAATAATAGAAATGTTAGCCGCTGCTGCTGCTGCTGCTATTGTTGTTTTGTTATTACCATTACAGATCTATCCTGCCTGCCCAGTACTGTTGCAAAGCTCAAGAGGAACAATGGATAAGAAAGCTACTGGTAAGTTACATAGAGACACATTTAAGTCATTATTTTCTAGAATGAAAATTCCTTAAAGTATGATCGTTTCTATTTTATTCAGTGCTCTATTCCTAGTACCTTGCACGATGCCTGGCATAGAGGAATGCAATGATATTTATTTAGGTATATACTGATTTGTTACCTCAAGCTCTGTCCAGATTAAAAAAGCATTTTCAAATATTGAGTTTGATTTTCACAACCTTTCAAAATGATGGACAAAGCATGCATTATTATTCCCATTTTAACATAAAAGGAAACAGAGGTCAAGGATATTTAAGGGTTATGACATAGGTCACATCTAGTTGGTGATAGTATCAGGAATTAAAAGACGTCTTCTGACCCCAAATCCAGCACTCATTCTACCACACTCTACTTTCCTTTCCACTTCTGATGCCAAGTCGTGTGTTTTTGCCACTAAACCTGCATAAAGTACATTACAATCAATGAATCCCCAGGGCTATAATTTCAGCCCCCACATCTTCATCTTCTGAACAGTGTTGTAAGGGTATTACACAACACTGTGATAGTGTTTACTACTTTCAAGATAGTCTCAAGTTTGTATAATCCAGGTTTAGGCCTGGCTTTGCCATCATCTTTTTGTGTGTCCTTAACAAGCTACTTGACCTCTTTGGATTACTGGTGAAAAAGAGGAGGTTGGGCTCTGTGGTTGCACAGGTTTCCTTCAAATCTGAAAATTTCTTACTGTCCTATCTCTATTGGTCATATGTATTTCCCTACTTCAAAAGATCCTTGGTGTAAAATGAGTCAACGGGCCAATCAGATGATGTGACAATGAGTGATAGAGTAGTTCTTTCTTATTTTCATACCCTATGATATTTCTTTGGAAAATATTTTCAGTGTCAAATATGGCAGGTCACTGGACACCTAATGTTATCTACTTGATATCAGTTGTTCCAAACAACTGGTTCTCATGCTTCAAGATAGGGATCTTTGAGAGGGCATTCCAGTTGAAAAGATTAGGCACAGGAAGGGGAACATCACACACCAGGGCCTATTGTGGGGAGTAGGAAGGGGGAAGGGACAGCATTAGGAGATATACCTAATGTAAATGACGAGTTAATGGGTGCAACACACCAACATGGCACATGTATACATATGTAACAAACCTGCACGTTGTGCACGTGTATCCTAGAACTTAAAGTATAATAACAAAAAAAGAAAAATAAATTAACTATAAAAAATAGAAAATAAATAAAAATATAAAGAAGGCAAGAAAAAAAAAGACATGATTAGGCAAGTCTAAATACAGACTAAAAAATATATATCATCTGGCTAGGGCAATCAGGCAAGAGAAAGAAGTAAAGAGTATTCAGTTAGGAAAAGAAGAAGTCAAATTGTCCCTGTTTGCAGATGACATGATTGTATATTTAGAAAACCCCATCGTCTCAGCCCAAAATCTCCTTAAGCTGATAAGCAACTTCAGCAAAAGTCTCAGGATACAAAATTAATGGGCAAAAATCACGAGCATTCTTATACACCAGTAACAGACAAACAGAGAGCCAAATCATGAATGAACTTCCATTCACAATTGCTTCAAAGAGAATAAAATACCTAGGAATCCAACTTACAAGGGATGTCAAGGACCTCTTCAAGGAGAACTACAAACCACTGCTCAGTGAAATAAAAGAGGACACAAACAAATGGAAGAACATACCATGCTCATGGATAGGAAGAATCAATATCGTGAAAATGGCCATACTGCCCAAGGTTATTTATAGATTCAATGCCATCCCCATCAAGCTACCAATGAGTTTCTTCACAAAATTGAAAGAAAACTACTTTAAAGTTCATATGGAACCAAAGAAGAGCCCGCATTGCCAAGACAATCCTAAGTCAAAAGGACAAAGCTGGAGGCGTCACGCTACCTGACTTCAAACTATACTACAAGGCTACAGTCACCAAAACAGCATGGTACTGGTACCAAAACAGAGATATAGACCAATGGAACAGAACAGAGCCCTCAGAAATAATACCACACATCTACAGCCATCTGATCTTTGACAAACCTGAGAGAAACAAGAAATGGGGAAAGGAATCCCTATTTCCTAAATGGTGCTGGGAAAATTGGCTAGCCATAAGTAGAAAGCTGAAACTGGATCCTATACTTACTCCTTATAGGAAAATTAATTCAAGATGGATTAGAGACTTAAATGTTAGACCTAATACCATAAAAACCCTAGAAGAAAATCTAGGTAGTACCATTCAGGACATAGGCATGGGCAAGGACTTCATGTCTAAAACACCAAAAGCAACGACAGCAAAAGTCAAAATTGACAAATGGGATCTAATTAAACTAAAGAGCTTTTGCACAGCAAAAGAAACTACCATCAGAGTGAACAGGCAACCTACAGAATGGGAGAACATTTTTGCAATCTACTCATTTGACAAAGGGCTAATATCCAGAACCTACAAAGAACTCAAACAAATTCACAAGAAAGAAACAAACAACCCCATCAAAAAGTGGGGAAAGGATATGAACAGACATTTCTCAAAAGAAGACATTCATACAGCCAACAGACACATGAAAAAATGCTCATCGTCACTCGCCATCAGAGAAATGCAAATCAAAACCACAATGAGATACCATCTCACACCAGTTAGAATGGCAATCATTAAAAAGTCAGGAAACAACAGGTGCTGGAGAGGATGTGGAGAAATAGGAACACTTTTACACTGTTGGTGGGATTGTAAACTAGTTCAACCACTATGGAAAACAGTATGGCAATTCCTCAAGGATCTAGAACTAGATGTACCATATGACCCAGCCATCCCACTACTGGGTATATACCCAAAGGATTATAAATCATGCTGCTATAAAGACACATGCACACGTATGTTTGTTGCGGCACTATTCACAATAAAAAAGACTTGGAATCAACCCAAATGTCCATCTGTGACAGACTGGATTAAAAAAATGTGGCACATATACACCATGGAATACTATGCAGCCATAAAAAAGGATGAGTTTGCGTCTTTTGTAGGGACATGGATGCAGCTGGAAACCATCATTCTCAGCAAACTATCACAAGAACAGAAAACCAAACACCGCATGTTCTCACTCATAGGTGGGAACTGAACAATGACATCACTTGGACTCGGGAAGGGGAACATCACACATCGGGACCTATCATGGGGAGGGGGGAGGGGGGAGGGATTGCATTGGGAGTTATACCTGATATAAATGACGAACTGATGGGTGCTGACGAGTTGATGGGTGCAGCACACCAACATGGCACAAGTATACATATGTAACAAACCTGCACGTTATGCACATGTACCCTAGAACTTAAAGTATAATAATAAAAAACAATAATATATATCAGTAATTTTATATATGTAGCTGATGTAATAAAGCAGAGTATATGCTTAGTACAACTGAATTAAAACTAGATTTTTGTCATTATGCATTTCTTACCCTACCCAATGACTACTACAATTATCATAATTATTTTGTAGGGAGTCTACAAAATATTTTTATCATAAAGAAGCCAAGAAAATGTGGTCTCTTCTAGTCTAAATAGATTCTGTGTTTTGTTCCTAAGTAAAGCAATGACAAAGAAATTACAGAGACAAATGATTATCAAGCAGGGCAAGATTTCAGAGTGCTGGTATTAACAGGACTGAAAACAGCTATAAGCATCTGAAATTAAAGGATTATACAAAAAAGAGGCTGGTATTATCTGGGTACCTTGAACATAGTCTGTTCTTTTTATGGTAAAGTTAGGTCTGTATCTACCAATATAAATATAACCATCCGGAAGGCTTCAGAAAATCATTAGCTTGGAATAAACTACATCTCAGTTATCCATTGTGCAATTGCTACTTAAAGTTGTTGGCAGAGGTTGATAACTCCAAAGATATCAGCTGGATAAGGCTGACAAAAGGGAATATGATTGTTTCAAATATGCTTTTTCTTGCCAAGTAAAGAAGGTATCTTGCTAAGAGAGTAAAAGTGTTTTCATAGACTTTATGAAGAATATTTCTCAAAAACAAAGAACCATCTTTGAGTCTTTAAATGGGCAGTTACATGAGAAATTCAATTTTAAACCATTTAGATATTGAGAAAAAGCATCTTTAACTAATGATTAATGTTTGCTTTAACTCCAAATAAATTGATTCATGGTGTTTTTGCCTAGGAGAAAGAGGGAGATTCCTCCTTGACAACAGGGGCAGTAACAGTGAGTTTATTTGAAAATGTGCAATCCCTTGGTGACTATGTATCATTAAAATATTCTTTTACTATTGTGAGAATAGAGGACTAATCATTGATTTATAAACTTATAATTCTACCACCAATAAACCTGAACACTCACCAAAACAAATCCAATAATTTGAAGTTTGAAAAGCTTTTTATAACATCTAGAGAGTATATCACATATAGCTATTATGTATAGGTTATATGTGTATGTATATATGTCTGTATTTGTACGTCTATGCATACTATATATACACATACAATATATGTGTATATAATGCATGCAGGTATATGTACATTTATATATGTTTGTGTATACACACTCTCTCTCTTCTCTGTAAACAAAATTCTTCCATGGAGAAGTCATTGAATAGCATTATAAAAACCTCTTACAAAATTCTACCATGTGGCAATTCACAAAAAGGTACCTTACATTTTATTTTATTTTATTTTATTTTATTTTATTTTATTTTATTTTATTTTATTTTTTTATTATACTTTAAGTTCTAGGGTACATGTGCATAACGTGCAGGTTTGTTACATATGTATACTTGTGCCATGTTGGTGTGCTGCACCCATCAACTCATCAGCACCCATCAGTTCGTCATTTATATCAGGTATAACTCCCAATGCAATCCCTCCCCCCTCCCCCCTCCCCATGATAGGTCCCGATGTGTGATGTTCCCCTTCCCGAGTCCAAGTGATGTCATTGTTCAGTTCCCACCTATGAGTGAGAACATGCGGTGTTTGGTTTTCTGTTCTTGTAATGGTTTGCTAAGAATGATGGTTTCCAGCTGCATCCATGTCCCTACAAAGGACGCAAACTCATGCACACGTATGTTTATTGCGGCACTATTCACAATAGCAAAGACTTGGAATCAACCCAAATATCCATCTGTGACAGACTGGATTAAGAAAATGTGGCACATATACACCATGGAATATTATGCAGTACCTTACATTTTTAATCTAACTTATCTTCATTGAAGATAAAAACAGTACTGTATTGCCCCTGTAAAGTTCTACTCTATAGACACTGATCACACACTTCGAGAGATTTCTGGCAAGGCTGTGTAACTATCAGTAGTATTTAATATCTATTTTTCTATGTTCATATGATTAGTAAAAAACTAATTGCGTTCTTTGAAAAAATATTTGTATGTGGTAGTATAATGTGAAAGGCTTTTGAAGGTGCCTATAATTTACTGTCTTATGATTCTGAAATAATAAAACAGCCTATGATTGAGGAAGCCACAGGGCCAAAAGAACTTCCACAGAATGCAGAACAGAATAAACTATGGCAAGAAAGCATTACAATGATGAATTTGTCAAAACATTTTTCCCCTCTGTGGTAGTAGACAGGGTACAACCAGACTTCTAAAAATGGGAATATGATTATAGTTCAGGTCACTGTAGTAATATCACCCCACCCTTGGTGATGAAACATACACAAACCCACGTACCCTAACCTCAATCCTCTAAGAGAAAGAGACTATGAATTCTAAATCAAAGATTGCTTTATTAATACAGACACAAAGTTTAACTGGGTGCAAAATTTTTGTGTTAGCATTTTCCCCCTCCCTCTTTATTTACAGATATGTGAATCGGAATAAACATGAACTGCAAATAAAACATAAATCTCTACCTTGAAATGCCCAAGAAATTTCAACTACTGGTGTTAAGATGGGAATGTGGCTATAATCTAAAATAGCCAATTTTGTTATTTCACATAATCTTGGGCTGTGGACTGATTCAGAACAAAATGAAAGAAACAGAACAATTGCTCCCAACGTATTTACATTATGTGTCTTCCACACTCTAGCAGGTCTGCTTATGGGAAGGAACTGCTGGGACTACAGCCTGAATAAGCATATTAAGACTTGTGCCAAACTTCCTTGGAATTGCCACTTTTCAGTGATTATGGCCCATCTTATAGCAAACCATCAGAACTGGAAATAGAAATCTGAGTTGATTTAATAATTAAGATCTCAAGCAGAACTGAAGATGATAGGCTTGATTTTTTTCTTCTCAGAGTTAGGTTGCTTCTGCAAAGCAAGTAGCTTCTTCCAGTTGGTCATTTTGCTTCACTGCTTCTACAGGGTGGAGCTGGCAGAATTTAAGTAAGGTTAGAGGCTATGAGATATTTTCCTGCTCAAACTAGAGAGCATCAGTCCAGATTTCACTCTTTTTCATGTAACAATGGACCATTAATACTTGTTTTCATGCCTACTCCCCAATAACCTCAGAGATCCTAAAATGCACTATGCCCTTATGTTCTAACCAAGCACATAAAAGGTGCTCAAAATATTTTGTCTAATGATTAAGAAGAAAATCTGGACTTACTCTAGGCAATATTTCCTATTTAAATTATTCACCAAATATTGTCTTATCATTATGAGATTTACAGTAGAGTCATGAAAAAACAAAAATTCTTGTCTTAATAGAGTTTACATTCTAATGGGATGGTTGTGTAAGAGACAAAAAACACGTAAGCAAAAACCACAGTAAATTACACGGTGATAACAGCTATAAGGAGGGAAAAGGTACAAGGAATGGAGGTAAGTTTGCAATTTTAGATAGAGTGGCCTGGAAATGCCCTATTTATAGGGTGACTCAAGTCAAGACCTGAAGAAGGTGAAGGAGTGAACAAAAAAGGCATTTGGAAGAGCAGTTCAGCTACAGGAAAGAGCCAGGTCTGAGTCTCAGAGGCAGGAGTGTTCCTGCAGTGACTGTGAAAAGGGAAGGAGCCCTGTGTTGTTGAAAATGAGAAAGAGTGAGCAAGAGGGAAAGGTAGCAGTAGATGAGATCCAGGCCAGGTCAACTCTTTGTTGGGCCTTACGGACCCTCGTAATTTTGTATTCTGACCTTTTCTCACAGTGAAATTAGAGGTCTTTGGAGGTTTGGAAGTCAGTTAGAGCGCTCTTGCAATAAGCAAAGTGAAATATGGCTCTGACCAGGATGCTAGCATTGGAGCTGGTGAGAAGTGGTCAGATTTTGGAAATGTTTTGGAGGTAGAGACAACAGGATTCTCTGAAGAATCAAATGATGGGTGAGAGAGATATGAGTCAAGAATTACATTAAAGTTTTTGCGCTGAGTAACTAGAAGAATGATCATGCAATTAACTGAGATGGGAAAAGAATGATGAGATAAATCATTTTGGGAGACAATCCAGAGCTTGCTTTCCACCACGTAAGGATGAGGCTGAGCTACCTATTGAAAGTCCAGGGGCCCGTTTCGTGTTTGAGAGAAAAGTCTGAGCTGGAGATTAGTATTTGGGAATCATCAGAAGACAAATGGTATTAAAGTCATGAGATTCAGTGATACAACCAAATCAGTGAGTGTAAACAGAAAGGGTAAGAGTTCTTTCTTCTGACTCACTTCAGTGATTAAGGAGAAGCATAGGAGATGGGGTAAAAGTAATCATTTGCATTTCAACATATAAGGCTGTTTGTCTGAAAGCATCTATTACTACTTGAGGAAATACAGATTTTTGGCATGGAACAAAGAATTACAGACTGGATAATAACATTCATTGTGGACTAGGGAAGTTTTCCCATTAATCTTACATCTTTTACACCCAATCGTCCCACTTTCCTCACTCATAAGGCATCATTAATGGCACTATTGTAAAAATGTAAAAGGGCTGTGCATAGTCTTTACTGATTTTCAGAAATACCCCAAAGGATATGAACAAAATTATTTCATTAGCTCATTTCGGACAAGCACAATTATCTGGCTCAGGTTTTTTGATTATTATGTCCATATCTCTCAACATTCTCTCTAAAGTTTAAATTTCTAATTAGGTTTCTTTTACACTCTTTAAAAATAAGACCAGGCCGGGCATGGTGGCTCATGCCTGTAATCCCAGCACTTTGGGAGGCCAAGGCGGGCAGATCACTTGAAGTCAGGAGTTCAAGACTAGCCTGGTGAACATGGTGAAATCTGGTCTCTACTAAAAATACAAAAAAAAAAAAAAAAACAAGCCAGGCATGGTGGCGGGTGCCTGTAGTCCCAGCTTCTCAGGAGGCTGAGACAGGAGAATTACTTGAAACCAGGAGACGGAGGTTGCAGTGAGCTGAGAATGAACGATTGAATTCCAGCCTGAGTGACAGAGAAAGACTCCATTTCAAAAAAAAATAAAAAATACAATAAAAACATCAACATGCCTTAGTCCTCTGGCCAGTCCCATCAATTAGTTGTAATTGTAATCATTACAATTTATATTAAGGAAAGGAGATGACTTGACTTCATTCATTCAGATCTTTATTGTCCTTTTTTTCTTTTTTTCTTTTGAGACTGAGTTTCTTCATTCTTGTCACCCAGGCTGGAGCAATGACGTGAACTTGGCTCACCGCAACCTCTGTCTCCCAGATTCAAGAGATTCTCCTGCCGCAGTCTCCCAAGTAGCTGGGACTACAGGCACCCACCACCACACGCAGCTAATTATCGTATTTTTAGTAGAGTTGGGGTTTCACCATGTCGGCCAGGCTGGTCTCAAACTCCGGACCTCAGGTGATCCACCTGCCTCGGCCTCCCAAAGCGCTAGGATTACAAGCGTGAGCCACCGCTCCCAGCCCAGATCTTTATTTTCCTACCTTTAAGGATAACAGTAGCTTGACATAATTACAATAAGTTCAATATATTCTTTTTCACTATTTTTTATTTGTTCTCATCCCCATTGCCACAGCCCTCATTTAGCCTTTTGCAAATAGCTCTTGAGGTATAACCCTTGTTCCCTCTCTGGTCTCCTGGAAAACCATCTTGCCTCACTCCAATTTTCACCTGATATCGCCATTAACTTTGTGAACCATAGAATCAATTGTGTGGCTTATTTGATCACTTAAGACTGACTACACAATGAAGGTTAAGTGCCCTAATATGGCATTAAAAATTGGCCACACATGGATTAATTCCAGACTTATTTCCTGATATTTAAACTCAAGAACTCCAAGCATGACTCAGCAGTTCAACCACTGTTGTGTCGACATATAGTAGTTCCCTCTTATCTGAGGGGAATACATTCCAAGACCCCCAGTAAATGCCTGAACCTGTGGTTAGCACCAAACCTGATTTATACTACGTTTTCTCCTATACATACACACCTGTGATAAAGTTTAATTTGTAAATTAGGCAGAGTAAGAGGTTAACAACAACTAATAATAAAATAGAACAATTATAACAATATGCCATCATCATTACTCTTGTGCTTTGGGACAATTACTATGTAAAATAAGGATTACTGTCATGTGATACCATGACAGTTGATCTGATAACTTAGACTGCTACTAATAAACTAAATGGGTGGGTAGCATATACAACATGGATCTGCTGGACAAAGGGATGATTCATTTCCTGGACAGGACAGAGGGAGATTGCACGAGATTTCACCACACTACTCAGAATCGTGTACAGTTTGGTTCTGGAATTTTCTATTTAATATTTTTGAACTGTAGTTGACCACAGGTAACTGAAACCATAGAAAGCAAAACTATGGATAAGGGGGAACTACTGTATCTTTGTTCCCCCTAAACCCTAAATTAGAATCAGATTCTCCTTAAGACTGTATATGGATCTTCTAAATTCTGGAACACTGTGTCACAGATTCAAATAATCTATTTTCTCATCATATCAAAGAGTGTGATTATTCATGTCTTTCATTTTCTTACATAATTTTAGAAGTTTAATAAATGTCATCATAAAACAATCTAAAAAAATAAATTGTCTCCATGTTTCTGTCTCATACAACACCTTGTAGCCTTGCATAGTAGGCACTCAGTTTGCAGATATTGATATACTCCATGGGAGGTTTAAATAACCTCAAATAAAAATAATATTTTATTTTTTTCTGATTTCTGAGATTGTAGTTCTCCTTTGCTCCCCAAGTTAAAAATATATCTTTTCTTTTCTTTTTTTTTTTTGCAGTCATATTTACTTTATTTTCATTCCCTTGGTACTGAATTTTCATCTCTATTTTATATATAAATCTTTTGTAACATTAAACAAATGATCAGGAACAAGAAAACTAAGCAATAAGTGAGAAAAGAAAGAAGGGAATAGATGTGAGGCTTCCACAGCAAACTCCTATAAAACCTGGAGTTAAACCTGAACAAGAGGAATGTGATATATGTGTCTTTGCTCTTTTTTTTTTAATTTATTTTATTTTATTTATTTATGTTTTTATTATTATTGTTTAAGTTCTAGGGTACATGTGCATAACGTGGAGGTTTGTTACATATGTATACTTGTGCCATGTTGGTGTGCTGCACCCATCAACTCGTCAGCACCCATCAAGTCATCATTTACATCAGGTATAACTCCCAGTGCAATCCCTCCCCCCTCCCCCCTCCCCATGATAGGCCCTGGTGTGTGATGTTCCCCTTCCAGGCGCGGTGATTCACCTGTAAACCCAGCACTTTAGGAGGCTGAGGCAGGCGGATCACTTGAGGTCAGGAGACCAGCCTGGCCAATATGGTGAAACACCGTCTCTACTAAAATTACAAAAATTAGTCGGGCGTGGTGGCACGCACCTGTAATCCCAGCTACTTGGGAGGCTGAGGCACAAGAATTGCTTGAACCCGAGAGGTGGGGTTGCAGTGAGCCAAGACAGCACCACTGCACTCCAGCCTGGACAAAAGGGTGAGAGCAAGACTGTGTGTCAAAAAAAAAAAAAAAAAATTCTTTAAGATTTTGGCATAATTTTAGATTTACAGAAAACATGCAAGAATAGAAAATAATTACTGCACATCCTTCACGTAGCTTGCCATAATGTTAAAATTTTCCAAACCCTAGAACAAGTATTAAAACCAGGAAATTAACATTGATACAATATGATGAACTGATCTATAGTACTTATTCAAATTTCAAAACCAGGTTGTCCACTAAGGTTCTATTCTGATTCAAGGTCCAGTTGTCCCCCACATTGCATTAGTTGCCACGTCTTCTTAGTCTCCTCCAAACTATGACAGTTCCACAGTCTTTTTCTTTCCTGACCTACAAACTTTTCAGAGTACTGGTCAGCGATTTTGTAGCATGTAACTCAATTTGGATTTGTCTAATGCATTCTCCTTATTAGAATCAGGTTGTACATTGAGGCAAGATTAACAGAGAAATGATCTTGTGCCCTTCTAAGTGCATCATAAGAAAGAGTCTAATCTATTTTTTGTAATTTTTATCTTAATAAAAGTAATTTTTAAATAATGAGATTGAACAAGGTTTACAGATAAATGAATTCCTTTAGCAATTTTGACTTGTTTCATGCTATTCATCCATACTCTGTCAGAGAAAAATGGAATAAATATAAAAGTCAAAGCTAATCTATTTTAAGGTTTCCTGTTGTGACTAAAAAAGAAGTAACACAAGAGTAAGAAAATATGACATATTTTAAATTCAAAACTAAAGAAAATATTGTTTGCAAACATTACCACACTATTCTCCCTTCACTGTTTATCTTGTCAAATATTAGCATATCACCTGATGGTTTTGTGAATTTACTAGCTATTGATAGTCTGCTGTCTTTCAGCATGCATATTTAATATTGACAATATGCTGCAAACAAAGAAATTGGTCCTTTTTAGACAACAGAGGTGTAGTGTTTGCAACTTAGAGAAGAGTTTACTGCTATAGAGCTATGGAACATTTACAAAAAGAACCCTAGAGTAATAAATACATAAACTATGATTAATTATACCACACTTTTCCTGAATACTACATTTGTCACCCAGAAGATAAAATGCCACAATTTTGCTCATTAATAAAATATTATGTAGAAATTTTTCGCTACTTACATTTTTCCCCTTTGAAATTTTATTTCTCATTTACATAAAGAATATATGTAAGAGTGGAGATGAATTCCATGGAAAATAATGATAGAGCTATACATTAATGGTAAGAATAAAAGTAATAGAGCATAAAAATATTTTTCAAAACACCATCAATGTTTCGTATTGTTTCCTTTTCCCCAATAATTCTAATAAAGAAATGTAGCATCTCATCAATTGATTCTGCCCTTAGGACTCAAGTTTTATTGAGATGGCTTTGCAAATAGCCTGTGATTGCTTCTGTTACAAAAAATGCTTTATGAGCTTAGGCTGCGGTAACATTCACAATCAATGTTGCAAGAAAACAGGCATGGAAACTTTTCATATATATATATATACATATATATAAAACCTGATAACAGTTTTGTTTTACAAACTGAATAGAAGCACCATTAATCCACCCAGGTACTACAAGCTTTATAAATAGATAATCTTTCAATATGTGCCTATGCCTTTTTATTCTCATCTGTACAATGAGAATAATAATTGAATTTATGTAAAAAATTTATTGTGACACTAAAACGAAGTTTCTAAAGTGCTTGATATATAGTAAACGCATAATACAGACAGCTATTATTACTCTTATTATCTTTATTATTATCCCCATCTGCTATGGTCTGAATGTTTGTGTCCTCTCAAAACTCATATGTTGAAACCTAATCACCAATGCGATAGTATTAAGAGATGGGGTGTTTGGCAGGTGATTAAGTCATAATGGCTACACCTTCATCAATGGAATTGTGCCCTTATAAAAGAGGCTGATGAAGCCCTTCCACCATGTGAAGAAATCAGCAAGATGGTGCCCTCTATGAAGCAGAGAGCGAGCCCTCACCACACACTGAATTTGCTGGTGACTTGATCTTGGACTTCCCAGCCTCCAGGACTATGAGCAATAAATCACCTTTGCTCATAAGCTATCCAATTTAGAGTACTATTTATAATGGACTGAAATATAATTTAATGGATTCTTACACAGAAACTATCCTAAAGTTTCTAGATAACAGTGGGTGAGAGTTTCATTCACGGTTTCTGCTTATTAGCACCTCTTTTAATCCTCAAGAAAGCACTTATCAGTGGATGCATCTATATTGGTTTTATATATTTTGCTATATTCCTCACTGAATCCAGATAATTTTAAATGTAGAGTACAGGTATTTATTCATCTTTGCTTCTTCCTAGTATCACCTATATTTTAGATGTTTGATAATATTTTAATAAATGAAAATGATGCTTACCATTTGATATAGTTTGGGAATTTGTCCCCTTCAAATCTCATGTTGAAAACTGATCGCCAAAATTGGAGGTGGAGTATAGTGAGAGGTGTTTGGGTCGTGGGAGTGGATCCCTCATAAATGGCTTGGGGAATGCTCCCAAGATGGAGTGAATTCTAGTCCTAGTTCCTGTGAGATCTCATTGTTTAAAAAAGACTGGCACCTCCCTCCCCTCTCTCTATCCATCTCTCTCACCACATTGTTTGCTCCCTTTCTCCTTCTACCATGAGTCAATGCTTCCTAAGGCGCTATCCATAAGCAGATGCTGGCTCCATGCTTCTTGTACAACTGGAAGAACCCTGAGCCAAATAAACCTCTTTTCGTTATAAATTATCCACTCTCAGGGATTCCTTTATACCAACACAAAATTGACTAAGACAATAAATGGTTCTTTAAGTTTCAAACTTAATATTATTTTACATACACTAATGTAAATTTTAGGTTACTATATGACATTTTATTCCAGAATGGATTTTGTTGGTAGGGTAAATTATATTATTTTTTTCAAATTATACTCAAATGCAATTTTTAAAATCTATTGCATGTTTCTGCCATTGCTCTTTTCCCTATGCCTTGCCCCCAGATAGCAGTTATTTGTTTATTCCAGACTCAAGAATGAAGAAGATACATGGAACCATAGACAGCTGCCACATGTAAAATGAGAGAGAAGTAGATCAATGCTGTTAAAAGGCAATGATATTTGGGGATTGTATATTATTGTACTTTTACTAAGCAAAAGCTGACTACAACAAATGGTTTATAAAAATCTATTCAATAACCTAAAGCTAAGAATATACAAATTAAGGTAAAGGCAGGCTAAAGATAAAATTGTATGATAAAGCCAGAAGAAAAAAAACAGAGTGCTCAGAATTGTATATTATTGAGTTCTATTCAATAATTATAGTATTATACTTTAACATATCTGCTCTATTTTTTTTTTTTTTTTTTACCATTTTCTATTGTTTGTCTTATTAAAAACTCCCAAGATTACTCTTCTTGCTTTACCTTCCAAACTGCCATTCTTCCCTGCTGGCTATCATCATACTCCATAAAGTTTTTTTCTAAAGGCAAAAATTATTTGAAGAACTTCTCATGTGAAACCAAGTTTTTGGGACACATTTGTTTTCCTCTCGTTACACAGACTACAAGTAGAATGCAGAAATGAGTGACCATGGAAATCCAGTGCTACTGGCTGACCTTCTGTAGCTGGTTGCAAGAGATGGGCAACTAGGTTCACCTGGAAAATACAGAGCACTTTTCCCCCAGTTGCTTTACACTGTCATGAGACTGGATCCAATGCCGTGTTGGAAAATGATTCCCTTTACTTTCACATTGTGTTTAAACAGCACTACTATGATGCTTCCTGAGATATTTCTATTTGTTATTATTCAATATATCTTTAATAATTCAAACACAAAAATACATTTTAACATTAAACATATTAAAGATTAAGGGATGACATTCCAACATTTCTTTATTCTGCAATACTCCTGTTAATGTCTTTTATTGTTTGTTTTCTTTTTTTTTTTTTTTTTTTTGAGATGGAGTCTCACTCTGTCACCCAGGCTGGAGTGCAGTGGTGTAATCTCGACTCACTGCAACCTCTGCCTCCCGGGTTCAAGCGATTCTCCTGCCACAGCCTCCCGAGTAACTGGGATTACAGGCATGCACTACTACGTCCAGCTAATTTTTTTTCTTTCTTTTTTTTTTTTTTTTTTTTGTAATTTTAGTAGAGATTGGGTTTCACCATGTTGGCCAGGCTGGTCTTGAACTCCTGATCTCAAGTAATTCACCCACCTCAGCCTCCCTAAGTGCTGGGATTACAGGCGTGAGTCATCTTCCCTGGCCCACTAATGTTTTTAAATGTTAATCTGGTATTACTGAGTAACTGTATGAAATATATATAAGTTATACGTAGCTGTCAACTGTCAGTTCTTCTTTCTAAATATTTACAGCTGAGGCTAAAATGCAAATTAGTAAGTGGAGAGTTATTTGTGGACCAGCAAGGTTTGATCACTGACAATTTTTGTAGTGAAATCACTAGTGTCATTCTGATATCACGCAGTAAAGGGTGACAAGTTATGTTAATGTAAAATAAAAGATGATTTTTAAAGTGCTGAATCAGCGTTGGAAGGAATGGAGTCTGATTCAGTGTATGTTTTAATATATTACAGTAATCTCAGGGAAAACCTGATAGCTTGTAGATTTGGCTTTCTACGTGTGTTTGAAAATTTAATGAAATAAGGCATGGAAACACATGAAGGAAAATAGGTATTTAAATTTTAAGGAAGAGTTACATGTACAAATTAAAATTGCTTCAGTGATTTTTATTTAGAAAAGCTAAAATAAATAACCCTTTATAGTTGCTTTATAGTATTCTTACTAAAAGTCAACAAAAATATTAGGGTAACCTATTCAATATATTAAGTTTGTCAAATCTGACACATTTAATTTCAAATGCAAAATGACTTATAAAAGGTCACAAATTCCATCAACTTTATCATCTTGTATTTTAACTTTTAACATCGGCAAGACAATAGCTGTTGCTTGCTAACCACACGTGCACCATTTAAGAAGCTATAGACAAGAAAATATATTTTTCAAATACTTTAAGATTTTACATATGTCAAGTAACAAAAAGATTAAATATTCATCAAGTGAACTAGACATTTAAAGTTAAAATATCCTCTTTTTAAAGTAGAGGTTTAGGATTTATTCCTATTTTCAGGTATCTGTGTACACATTCAGAAGAACTTGAAGAAAGGCGAAAATCTCAAGTAGTTTTTAGAACAAATTCAACTTAATTGAGCTATTGTACCACCTGATAAATGTGGTTCATACACTAAGGAAAAATGTCTCTATGAAGTGCTTTCGTGATTTTTACCCAAATAATAGTGGATGTTATTTCCATCACTTAGATTTCACCACAAAAATTATGCTACATATATATATATATATATACACACACACACACACACACACATATACCTTGTGTTGAATATGTACAAAACAAATAATCATTTCAATATCTGTGAAGAGAAGAAAATTATTTCATATGTTTTGGCAAAAAACTCTCCCACTGTGTGTATGTCTGTGTGTGTGTGTGTGTGTGTTTGTGTAATTTTTTAAACAAACTGAAACAATCTTAGTCTTTAAATATCCTAGTAGCTGAGGCCCAGGTAAGCAGTAAGCTGTCTGAAATAGGCTAATGGATTTTACGACTGTTCGCAGTTGGCAATGTGAGTGTATAACCAACTTTAGATTCAACTAATCACCAGCTTCTTTCACATAGTCTAGTACCTAAGTAGGTTCCTGCCTTCACAACAGTAGAGACACTTACAGAATCAGTTCTGACACAAAAGACAGACTCTTATGTGAAAGTACATGTCAGCTATGTAATATTAGGCGACTGCCCAACCCTATCACTGCCTCAGTTTTCTCATAGCAACAATTCTCCCTACTTATAGCTCCAAACTATATAGAACAATTGCTGTTATATCCCAGGCATTGTACTAAGCATCATCCATAAATTACCCATACCGAATAATCAAAGCAAATTCATAAGGTTATTACTAGTAAAAGTCTCATCTGGCAGGCAGAGAAACTAGGCTTAGTAACTTGGTCAAGATAACACAATGAGGCTGGGTGCAGTGGGTCACACCTGTTATCCCAACACTTTGGGAGGCTAAGGTGGGAGGATCATTTGAGGTCAGGAGTTCAAAGTTGCAGTGAACTACAATCACACTACTGCACTCCAGATTGGGCAACAGAGCAAGACCACGTCTCTATGAAGTAATAATAATAAAAAAGATCACACAGTGAGTACTCTAATAGTGAGTCCTATTTAGACGTCAGAATAAAGAGTTCAAATGTGGCTGGGAATGTTAGCTCACGCCTGTAATCCCAGCACTTTGGGAGGATGAGACAGGTGGATCACCTGAGGTCAGGAGATCGAGACCAGTCTGACCAACATGGAGAAACCCTGTCTCTAGTAAAAATACAAAATTAGCCAGGCATGGTGGCACATACCTATAATCCCAGCTACTCGGGAGACTGAGGCAGGAGAATCACGTGAACCTCGGAGGTGGAGGTTGTGGTGAGCCAAGATTGTACCATTGCACTACAGCCTAGGCAACAATAGTGAAAATCTGCCTCAAAAAAAAAAAAAAAAAAAAAAAAAAAGTTCAAATGCTTAACTACCAAGCTATATGATTATGCAGTGGCATTACATCAGTAATTTAAAGTTGTATACAAATGTAAGACTTCATGGCCGAACACAGTGGCTCACTCCTGTAATGCCAGCACTTTGGGAGGCTGAGGCAGGCAGATCACTTGAGGTCAGGAGTTCGAGACCGGCCTGGCCAACATGGTGAAACCCCGTCTCTACTAAAAATACAAAAATTGGCCAGCGTGGTGGTGTGTGCCTGTAGTCCCAGTCATTTGGGAGGCTGAGGCAGGAGGATCGCTTGAACCTGGGAGGTGGAGGTTGTAGTGAGCAGCGAGCATACCACTGCATTCCAGCCTGGGCAACGGGAGTGAAACCCTATCTCAAAATAAATAAACAAATAAATTCTCTACTAAGAACCACATTACACAGTAAAGGGAATGTTCTGCAAATGTGTTTCTCAATTTGCTGCTGCAGGATATTTAAAAGTTACAAAGAGGCATGCTACTATCATGAGGCTACCACAATGCTTACAGGGAAAGGAAATTTTATGTAAAACTCTGGGGTCCAGGGTTCTAATCCAGCTATTTCATTAATTAAATTCCTGACACTGTGAAATTATATAATTCATCTACAACCTTATTAAAGATTTCAGAATAAGCATGAATTAATACACTGGTATGCCCTCTAAGATTAGCTTAGAAGAGAACCAGTAATGAACTGGCATTAATACAAAATAAAAAATTAAGTTATAGTAGTCACATCAAAATAAGTCAAACCTGTATCAATGTTCTACTGATTTGCAGGCAATACAGAAAACAGAGATTATGTTAAACTACATCTTGAAAATACAATCAGTAAAAATATCAGATTATAAGATAAACTTTATAGGATAATTTTGATTATTCAATAAATAAATCGTGGGGGTTGCTGGGGCAAATGATAGAGGGACAGCCCATAGATTACAAGAGACTTAAAATATGAATCAACCAGTCAAAGCACATGGACATTATTGGAGCTTAACTTTAATGAGATCATCATTTAGATATTTGATAATAATAATAAACTACTGCTATTAGTTTAGGTGTGATAAAAATGCTATGTGTTTGTTAGAAAAAGAAGTCATCACTCTATATTTTTGGTCATATCAATATGTAAAATAATATGATATCTTGTATTCATTTCAAAATAATACAACAGTGGGAAAAAGTAAACGGGAGAGGTTGGAGCACTACTGGCCATGGGGTGTTGGCGGCTGGGACTGTGTGATAGGTATATGTTAGCCCAGTATATCATTCTTTATGTATTTGAATATGTTTGATATTCTCTATAACAATATAAAATGTAGGTAATAGGTCAAAGGAATTAGAAGACCATTACCAAAGGAGCCTGAAAGAGGAGGCTCATTTGGGAAAAATGCAAACAGAATAGGACTCACTGACATATTAATACCACTTTTTGAGTCCTGAGAGATTTATGCTAGACACTAGAGAAACACATACAAGAACAGAAACTGAGTGTAGGAATAACAGCAAACTGGTAAGACAAGGATAGCCAACCAAAGAGCTGCTGAGAGAAGAGGTAACAGTGAACTCCGGAGGAAGCTAAGGTGTGTAGAAAAAGAAGCAAGGCAATGATTCCATTTAACCATGATGCTACTCATTAGTAACTGGAAGAAACAAATGCTGTGAGCACAAATTTTCTAGTAGTTAAATGTTAAAAATAAAGCATGGCACACGTTAGATTGGATAAAATCCTGAACACGGACAACTCCAAATGCTGGCAGAGAGGATACAGACAAACAGGGACCTTTATTCATTGCTGGTGTGAAACAAATATGGTACAGTCACTTCGGAAGAGAGTTTTATAGTTTCTAACAAAACTGAATATATTCTTCCCATAAGATCCAGCTGTCGCACTCTAAAGTATTTACTTAAATGAGTTGAAAACACTGTCACAGAAAAACCTGCACACAAATATATATAGCAGCTTTACTTATATTTTCCAAAAGTTGGAAGCAACCAAAACTTGAAGCCATGTTTCAATAGGTTAATGAATAAACTGCGGTATGTCCTTACCATGGAATATTATTCAGTAATAAAAAGAAATGAGCTATCAAGTTACAAATAGACACAAAGGAAGTTGAAATGATATCAATAAGTAGAAGAAGTCAATCTGAAAAGGCTATATACTCTATGATTCTCACTATATGACATTCTTGAGAGGCAAAACTATGGAGACAGTAAAAAGATCACTGGTTGCCAGGGGTTAGGGGTTTGGAGAAGGAGGGATGAACAAGTGGAGTACAGGAATTTTTTAAGGCAATAAAACTATTCTGTATGATACTGCAATGGTGACACATGACATCATGTACTTGTCAAAATGCATAGAATTGTACAACACAAAAAATGAACCCTAGCATAAACTATGGACTTTAGTTAATAGTAACATGTCAATAAACTGTATTACAACTGTCCGTCAATTGTAACTAATTTACCACACAAATGCAAGACGTTATTAATAGGGAAAACTGTGGGATGGAGAATGAAGGTGTGTATAGGAACTCTCCGTACTTTCTGTGCAATTTTTGTACAAACTCAGAACAGCTCTAAAATAAACTGCATTAATCCAAAAAAAAAAAAAAAAAAAACCCTAAAGCATAGTAACTACTTAAATCTGAAATAAAAATTGTTTGCTATCCAGGCTGATAGTTTAAGACCTGAGGGAAAATTCAGTGATTTGTTATTTGACTTCTTCCATGCTCTGAGCCAGTGATCTGGAGCAAGAAAGCAACACTATGTACAAGCTTTCTCTTCAGGGTCCTTGTTTCCCCCAGGGAAACTGAAATTGCAGTTGAGGGCGTGGCACTTTTATACAACCATTTACTGATGAAATAATGATTAGAATCAGAAACATAATTTAAAAGCCTGGAATTCTTTGGATTGGAGGGATTTGAGTGATTTTGGTAGACAGATACTCTTAGAGACTCCTTATTCAGGGAAGTAGAATATGATGAGGTTGCTAATACCTGGGCTGCCAACTATTAGAAATCTGACCTAGCCAAAAATGTATACTCATTACACTAAGTCCTTTTGAAAAATGATCCCCACAATAGAGGTTATTTTATTATGGCATGAAAGAAAGAGACAACTGAGGACAGCTATGCTAAATCTCCCCCAGACATTGCCCTAGGACAAATAATGTATTTATCTATTTTTATCACCCTGTATATCCAACTAAATGAAGAAGCAATTACTTTACACACATTCAAAAAAAAAACTAAAAAGTCAATGAGTAAATGCACTCAGCAAAATCATTATAACTGATAATAATAATACCAATAAAAAGGTAGGAAGATACCAAGAAAAAAGATGAAGGTAGAATAACGTCAGAGAGCTCTTGATCAAGGGAAGACAAAAGCCTGGCTTAGAGCTTTACAGCATCGTCTGTCAAGT
This sequence comes from Rhinopithecus roxellana, assembly GCF_007565055.1. Classification (NCBI taxonomy): domain Eukaryota; kingdom Metazoa; phylum Chordata; class Mammalia; order Primates; family Cercopithecidae; genus Rhinopithecus; species Rhinopithecus roxellana. The sequence goes on from NC_044555.1 coordinate 12,125,998, forward strand.
CATTTTCAATGTCCACAAGATAAAAACAAGCCATTTCTCCAGAAGCACACCACAATCATGCATCACTTAATAACAGGGATACATTCTGAGAAATGAATCCTTAGGCAATTTCATTGTTGTGCAAACATCACAGAGTGTACTTACACAAATCTAGATGGTAGAGTCTACTACACATCTAGGCTATATGGTATAGCCTATTTGTTTGTAGGCTACAAACCTGTACTGCATGTGACTGTGCTGCATACTATAGGCAACTGTAACACAATGGTAATTATTTGTGTATCTAAACATAGAAAAGGTAACCGTGTTACACTATGACATTATAGAAAATATGATATCATTAGGCAATAGGAATTTTTCAACTCTATTACAATCTTATGAGACCACAGTCAAATATGTGGTCCATCATTGACCAAAATGTCATTATGTGGCACATTACTGTATTATTAAGCACAATGTTTATAGTTTTAATCTGAAATCTTTGGGATTAAGATGTTTATTAAAGGGGATTTTTTGGATTTTGGAAGCCAATTCAGTATGCATTCCAAATATTTTGAAACACACCTAGCAGGCTTTAGGGCAGCACCCTAGAGTTAAGTGTATTAACATAAAAATATTTACACTGCAGGAATAACGTATTTTCTCAAATTTACCCCCAAATGAATTTTGACATCAGACATACAGAAATCATTCCATTTTGAGAGATCTGTGATTTGCAGTTCACAGATACTGGGAGAACTGTTTCTTATAACGTAGCCCTCAAGTAAAGCCATAAAGCAGGAGGGAGTTCAGAAAAAGTAGCCTGGGGCATGGGGATAGTGGGCCGATTGGATAACTCAATGCTGTCTGCGTTTCTACCTTGGTCAAATCATATGCTTTTTTACTTTGATTTGTTTTAGTGTCTAGAGCAGTGGTTCTCAAGCTTTAGTGCATATCAGAATTGGCCAGACTCACTGGAGTAAGATAGAATCAGGATTTTGTACTTTTACCAATTTCCCCAGGTGACTGACACCTGTCAAATTTGAGAGCCACTGATTTAGAGGAATAGAAAGACTACATATCCTTAAGGCAATGCCATGTAAACCCTATTCAAGGTTGGAGGTCCAGAATAGTCCCAGAAGTGCTAATTGTGGTGCATTACTGGTTAAATGGATAGGTCAAAACGGCCACCAGTTAGGTTTTCCTTTCCTCTGCAAAAAATTGAGAACCTTTAAATTAATGGGAACATGAGCCAAAAATACCCCTATCTATAATTTAGAGGGGTGGTGATCAGATATAGTACCCTAAGTTAAGGTAAAGAGAAACAGAAATAATCACAATTCCAAAATATTAGACAAGATATTTCATTAGTCTGCCAGGGATGGTCAGCTTATTGGTATTGCCAGCATATATATACATATACACATACACACACATATATATACTCATATATACATATAATACACACACATATATATATACACACATATATACATATGTGTGTGTGTGTGTGTGTATACAGGCATATAAACTAGAGAGTGAGCACAATCTGATGTCCTCCATGAATTCAGATTCATTCAATAAAATGGAAAACTGCACGTTTTTCCGTTACTATGACAAATGGCAAGAGCCTAGCACCGACATTTACTGCAGTGAGTTGGCAGTGGGCTACCATATGTAGTGTGAAATGCAATAACACATCATGCAGTAGCTGAAGATACAGGTAAAACACTGTTTTCTTCTCTGCAGTGTCTGACATGACCACAGTCCAACACTGCTTTTAATTATCACAGACTCAAGTGGTAATATACATTGGACAAATCAGCCACAATCCCCAACTATCACCAATGTGGAAAGTTTGACTAAAAAAATCCATATTCTGAATACTGTCACATTTTCAGAATAAAATGTATTTTAAAACATGGTTAGCCAGGTAAGTAATTTTTAAAACTCGAAGTAAGCAAAGGAGATAAAGGGCAGCAAAGTGGGAGAGAGAAAGGAAACTCGTACCCACTGGATTTCTGGGTTCCAGCTGCTCTTACTCCTCTCCAGTGATAGGGGAAGGACCAGCTACTATGGGCCATTTATGATGGCAAATACCAAACTGAACTGTACATTTTGTATCTTAGTCCAAGAAGATCCATCATAATGCTGAAATACTCACTGAACTTCACTATTAAGTGGCGCAATTAAAAGGAAAGAAATACGCAATATACTCATATGAAGAGTAAAGTAGCTTGGAGTTCTTCAACTGGAGAATGTTTGGCTAAGTGAACAGTGAACATGCTGAGTTGAATAAGAAATGTGTAATACCTGTATTTTGGCTATTTTCTTAGCTTGTCAATAAGCAAGTTAAAATGCCTTCAATCATTAACAACTCTTTGTCATTGGATCAACATAAATAAGTGTGCATAAAGAACCAATGTAATCAGGAATTCTTGAGAAGCCAACTACAGATTTACTCTCACAATTATAAATGACACATAAAAAGTTTTTAAATGCCAATACAAAACAGTGAACAATTTCCCCCTTGTGATATGTTAGCATTTCTATACAAAAATCAAAGGAATGTACTGCTGAATACTGGGTAATGAATACCATAAACATATTGTTTTTCTCTTATGCTTGTAAACACAAGAGCTTGTAGCAAAGGTAGTGTCTTTGAATCATCCCTGGTAAGAATACCAGAGCTAGGGGTGGGTAGTAAATTGCTCCCAAAACTTTTGTGTATCAGTTCACTTCACTGTCAAAAAGGTAATGATAGTTGCTCAGAAAAGAATTAAAAAACCCAAAATCTTCCCTTTCAAAAACAGAAAATATGGGGGTTCTTTAGAAAACCACATTCACAGTAAATATTGGCTATGTAAAAATTTTACATTATTTCTGCATATACAGTTAATTCACATTAATTTAGAAATGTTAAAAAATAAAAAGAGAAGGTTGGGTGCGGTGGCTCACACCTGTAATCCCAGCACTTTGGGAGGCCGAGGTGGGTGGATCAGGAGGTCAGGAGATCGAGACCATCCTGGCTAACATGGTGAAACCCCATCTCTACTAAAAATACAAAAAATTAGCCGGGAGCAGTGGCAGGCGCCTGTAGTCCCAGCTACTTGGAAGGCTGAGGCAGGAGAATGGTGTGAACCCAGGAGGGGGAGCCTGTAGTGAGCCAATATCATGCCACTGCACTCCAGCCTGGGCAACAGAGTGAGACTCCGTCTCAAAACAAAAAAAACAAAAAGAAAAAAAAATACAAAGAGAAGACTAATTTCAGTATTTAGAGATAAAATTTTGTTATACATATCCCTTTAGTCTTTGTTTTTTAAACATTCCCAAACATAAAAACAAAAAATTGTGAGTTTAAGCATTTATGATTGCTATTAAATATAACAGATTAGTAAATATTCATATCTAAAACACTGATGTAAAATGATTCTATGTAGACCGGGCATGGTGGCTCATGCCTTTAATACCAGAACTTTGGGAGGGTGAGGCAGGGGGATAACCTGAGGTCGGGAGTTCGAGACCAGCCTGACCAACATGGAGAAATTCCGTCTTTACTAAAAATACAAAATTAGCCAGGCATGGTGACACATGCCTGTAATGCCAAATACTTGGGAGGCTGAGGCAGGATAACTGCTTGAACCCAGGAGGCAGAGGTTACGGTGAGCCTAGACTGCGCCATTGCACTCCAGCCTCGGCAACAAGAGTGAAACTCCATTTCAAACAAACAAACAAACAAACAAACAAACAAAACAAAGATTCTATGTAAAATTAAAACTATTATTTTCTCAAAATTTTGTAAACGTCCCTACACATGGTGGTTTTGAATTGCAAATGAGATGAACACCAAACATATTCAATAGTCTTTATCCAAGACTGAGCACCAAATATAAAATTAAACATTATTGTTCATTTCCTCAATCAGTTTTCTACCAAATAAAAATAAACACTTAATGTGTTTATTAAAAATGCATGAGATTTTCAACTTTTTCTATCCACCCATCTATCCACCCATCTATCCATCGATTCATTAAGAAAATGTATCTTAATTAACACTATTATAAGAATTGAGGAAACAATGGTGAATAATAAAATTCCCACATTACAGGAACTCAGAGGCAAGCCAGGAAATACAGAAGCAAGTAAGAAATTATAAAAAAATGTGGTAAGTGCTAGGAGTTCCTAAGCAGGACAGAGCTGTTAAACCACTCATGAAAGGGGAATCAGCATGGAAGGTTTCGCTGAAAAGATAATATTAATTTAAATCTTGAAGGACCATGGGTTTTCACTAGTCAAAGAGACAGAAGGTGCTTGGGGAGGAGGCAAGGCGAGCCAAGCAAAGGAAATAGCAGGAATAAGGATCCTAAAGCAAGAGAGAATATGGCATGTTCTTAAATACTCAGGTGTACTGGTAAAACTGTAAAGCTGACTGTGAGGTGTGAATTGAGAAGTGAGGCTGGGAAAGGAGGAGGTTTACAAGGTAGGCCATGGGTTTGGATCATGCTTAAAGAGCAATGAGGTAATGGATGTCTCTTAGGGCATTACATGATGTTCATTTGCCCCTCCTTGGTGATGATATTTTTGATCTCCTTGTCCAAGATGTTCTTAAATTTCCTCAATGTATAGTTATTATTTTTCCTATGCAACTAATAAGTAATTTGTGGGGGGATCCTTTAAGACCATAAAAATATGCTCCTCATGAAAATGTGACAATTCTTGATTGAAACAATCTTTATGTGGGTTGACATAAGAGATGCAACTTGGCCATGTTAATTTTTTTTTTTTTTTTTAAGATGGAGTCTCACTCTGTCGCCCAGGCTGGAGTGTAGTGGCACAATCTCGGCTCATTGCAACCTCCACCTCCCAGGTTCAACCAATTCTCTGCCTCAGCCTCCTGAGTAGTTGCGATTGCAGGCGTCCATCACCATGCATGGCTATTTTTTTTCTTTTGTACTTTTAGTAGAGATGGGGTTTCACCATCTTGGCCAGGCTGGTCTTGAACTCCTTACCTCATGATCCACCCACCTGAGACTCCAAAGTTCTGGGATTACAAGCGTGAGCCACCGTGCCCAGCCAGACATATTAAATTTAAAGAGCCTGTGGGATTTCCATGTGGAGGTGTGCTATAGGCAGTTGATATATTAGTCTGACACTCAAGAAGAGATTAGGACTGCTGATTTATATTTGTGAGTAGCCACACATGTGGATGAGACTGTCCACAGAGATTGGTGTGCAAAGAGGCAAAGAGCAGTACTACTACACTTTTGGGCATAATTAGCATTAAAAAGACAGATGAAGGGCTAGATCAGGAAACAAAGAAGCATTTACAAGAGCAGGGACTCTCAAAGTGTGGTCCCTGGACCAGCAGCATCAGCATCACCATCATCTGGGTACTTGATACATATGCAAATCCTAAGGTTCCACATTATATCTACTGAATCAAAAATTCTGAGGCAAGCACCATGCAGCGTGTTTTGACATGTCATCCAGGTGATTTTGACGTCTCTACAGTTTCAGCACCATTGAATTGGGTAATTTTTGTAAAAGCACTTTTCCTGTATCTAGTAAGTATAGATGATGACAATTATAAAGAATAAGAAAGAGGAGGAGAACAAAACCACCACCACCACCACCAACAGCAAGTTGTTATAAAACACTCTGTTTATAAAAAGTGGTACCTACTTACAAAATGAGTCATTTGGATTATTTATCCACGTATTATACTGTACAGTTCAACAGGCATTTGAATTACATACTAGAGATTAAGTTGATTTGAGGACCTGAAGATAGTAATTACATATTGCCACGCATGACCAAAGGTACAGTTTAACTATGTTTCTTCATCTTTGAAGTACTCTTACCCAGAATTACAACTTCCTAGATATTTGTAATGTGCCTATTTCAAGTGAGAAATGAATTATTCAGTGTTTCACACTATAGCTTAGGTACTATAAAAATATAAATTCACTACTCAATAGGTACAAGCAATGACTTACTAATTATATTTTCAAAGTGCCTCTAATTTAAATTCACAGGTGACTGATGTAGTAAGACAAGAAGTAAGCACAGGAGATACTTTTACCAACAAACCACCCTGTGAAAAATGGCGAAAGTAAAAGTTTAATTTTATGGAACTTTCACATTTCTAAATTGTTAATTTTGGTTCTGTTCATAGGTGGGCATTCAATGTGTTACTTGCATTCATTAGAAAATAACCCACCACATTAAAAGGTCTTTTAAGGACCATGAACCACATTGCACTATCTTTTTAACTTTTCATTTTGCTCTGAGGTCTTGACCAGCTATGAAATTTAACTTTTTCTGTATAGTTTAATATGTGAGAGTGTAACTCCCAAGATGCCTTGTGAAATTCTAATTATATTTAATGCTGCAAATTATTGAGAATAAAATTTTAAATGGGAAAAATTAATGACAGACTTTCTGAAAATGTTTTCAGATTATGAAACCCAAGAGTGGTTATAATCAAACTTATCATCACCCCTAGAAATTATCACTCTGTGAAAACATATTTTTGACTGAAGTATGCACTCAACTCACAAAGCCATATGTGGAAAAAAGTTGAATTTGAAATTATTCTGTCGGCTTTGGACAGTCTGTGTCCACAATACTAAACTGTAAAATTAGGTATTCTTTGAAGCAGCCACTCTAACAACAATCTGATAACATAATATATGTCAGGCACTCTATTAAGTGAATTAAATGTATTATACCACTTAATTCTTCCAACACCACCAATACGTAAGTGCAATTATCCACATTGTATAGATAATGTATTTCAGTTGTAAAAAGTTATGTTGTGACTTTCCAAAATCTAAACCCTCAGTTCCCTTGCTTGACTTACCTCACCTAACTCATCTCTTCCTTTTTTTTTTTTTTTTACCATTTCAGAAATTTATTTAAAATAAATTCTTTATACTTTGCTGAAAGGTCTTTCTTACTGGGTACTTCTTTGCTTGATCTAATCCCTGCCTCCCCTTCTATTCCTTGTCAAGTAATACAAAGCAAAATGATGGCAGTCAAAACAAAAACCCCAGTTTCTTTTTTTTTTTCTTTCTTTTTTTTTTTTATTGTACTTTAAGTTCTAGGGTACATGTGCATAACGTGCAGGTTTGTTACATATGCATATTTGTGCCATGTTGGTGTGCTGCACCCATCAACTCGTCAGCACCCATCAATTCATCATTTATATCTTGTATAACTCCCCAATGCAATCCCTCCCCCCTCCCCCTTCCCCATGATAGGCCCCAGTGTGTGATGTTCCCCTTCCCGAGTCCAAGTGATCTCATTGTTCAGTTCCCACCTATGAGTGAGAACATGCGGTGTTTGGTTTTCTCTTCTTGTGATAGGTTGCTAAGAATGATGGTCTCCAGCTGCATCCATGTCCCTACAAAGGACGCAAACTCATCCTTTTTTATGGCTGCATAGTATTCCATGGTGTATATGTGCCACATTTTCTTAATCCAGTCTGTCACAGATGGACATTTGGGTTGATTCCAAGTCTTTGCTATTGTGAATAGTGCCACAATAAACATACGTGTGCATGTGTCTTTGTAGTAGAATAATTTATAATCCTTTGGGTATATACCCAGTAGTGGGATGGCTGGGTCATATGGTAGGTACATCTAGTTCTAGATCCTTGAGGAATTGCCATACTGTTTTCCATAATGGTTGAACTAGTTTACAATCCCACCAACAGTGTAAAAGTGTTCCTATTTCTCCACATCCTCTCCAACAACTGTTGTTTCCTGATTTTTTAATGATTGCCATTCTAACTGGTGTGAGATGGTATCTCATTGTGGTTTTGATTTGCATTTCTCTGATGGCCAGTGATGATGAGCATTTTTTCATGGGTCTGTTGGCTGTATGCATGTCTTCTTTTGAGAAATGTCTGTTCATATCCTTTCCCCACTTTTTGATGGGGTTGTTTTTTTCTTGTATATTTGTTTGAGTTCTTTGTAGATTCTGGATATTAGCCCTTTGTCAGATGAGTAGACTGCAAAAATTTTCTCCCATTCTGTAGGTTGCCTGTTCACTCTGATGGTAGTTTCTTCTGCTGTGCAGAAGCTCTTTAGTTTAATTAGATCCCATTTGTCTATTTTTGCTTTTGCTGCCGTTGCTTTTGGTGTTTTAGACATGAAGTCCTTGCCCGTGCCTATGTCCTGAATGGTACTACCTAGATTTTCTTCTAGGGTTTTGATGGTATTAGGTCTAACATTTAAGTCTCTAATCCATCTTGAATTAATCTTCATATAAAGAGTAAGGAAAGGATCCAGTTTCAGCTTTCTACTTATGGCTAGCCAATTTTCCCAGCACCATTTATTAAATAGGGAATCCTTTCCCCATTTCTTGTTTCTCTCAGGTTTGTCAAAGATCAGATGGCTGTAGATGTGTGGTATTATTTCTGAGGACTCTGTTCTGTTCCATTGGTCTATATACATAGAACTCTAGTACCTTCTATACCCCTCTTTATTTTTGATGATGGACTATTTGCAAATATCCTCTGGATCCATTATTTTCCAAGGATTGACTCAAGCATTAAATTAAATGAGGAATTTTGAAAATGCTGAATTTCATATTTTGATCTTTTACCATGTCTTTTAAGTATACTTCCTTTACTTGTGCAGTTTTACCATGAACTTATAAATGAAAACCTCACCCCAAAAAGTGATGAAGGGAAATGTCTCAGCACTCAGCAAAGTTTAGAACAACAGTGTCCATCACAAGGCCGGGCGCGGTGGCTCACGCCTGTAATCCCAGCACTTTGGGAGGCCGAGACAGGTGGATCACGAGGTCAGGAGATCGAGACCATCCTGACTAATACGGTGAAACCCCGTCTCTACCAAAAATACAAAAAAATTAGCTGGGCACTGTGGCGGGCGCCTGTAGTCCCAGCTACTCGGGAGGCTGAGGCAGGAGAATGGCGTGAACCCGGGAGGCGGAGCTTGCAGTGAGTGGAGATCGCGCCACTGCACTCCAGCCTGGGCGACAGAGCAAGACTCCGTCTCAAAAAATAAATAAATAAATAAAACAACAACAGTGTCCATCACAAATAAGATGCAGGCCACAAATGTGAACCACATGTATAATTTTAAAATACTCTAGTAGCCACATTAAACTAGGTGAAAAAAACCTTAAATTTAATTTTAATAATCTGCGTATTTAACACTCTATCTGAAATATTACCATTTCAAAACGCAATCAATATTGAAATTAATACTAAAATATTTTACTGTTTGATATGAAGTCTTTGAAATGGGGTGTGTGTTCACACTAAAAACATGTCTCAGTTTACTAGCCACACTTCAAGTACTCAACAGCCACATGTAGCCAGTGGCTACCATATTGGGCAGTGCAGCTCCAGAGGAAACCTTAAACATTTTTTAAATATATCAGGTTTATCACTTTTAAAACACCACATTTTCTCTTTTTAACATCACATAGTTACTCTTGATTGGCATATTACAAGGAAAAAAATCATGCTATAATAACATAGCCAATAGCAATGAGCTATCTCATGATTTTAACATCACATCCATATACATTGCCGACAGTTTACTACAGATTTCGTCATAATACCATTTATTAGAGGGAAGCCTTACCCATATTTTACAGTTGAATCTTTTAATATGTATTAACTGAATATATATATATATATATATATATATTTTATACTTTAAGTTCTAGGGTACATGTGCATAACGTGCAGGTTTGTTACATATGTATACTTATGCCATGTTGGTGTGCTGCACCCATCAACTCGTCAGCACCCATCAATTCATCATTTATATCATGTATAACTCCCCAATGCAATCCCTCCCTCCTCCCCCCTCCCCCCTCCCCATGATAGACCCCAGTGCGTGATGTTCCCCTTCCCGAGTCCAAGTGATCTCATTGTTCAGTTCCCACCTATGAGTGAGAACATGCGGTGTTTGGTTTTCTCTTCTTGTGATAGTTTGCTAAGAATGATGGTTTCCAGCTGCATCCATGTCCCTACAAAGGACGCAAACTCATCCTTTTTTATGGCTGCATAGTATTCCATGGTGTATATGTGCCACATTTTCTTAATCCAGTCTGTCACAGATGGACATTTGGGTTGATTCCAAGTCTTTGCTATTGTGAATAGTGCCGCAATAAACATACGTGTACATGTGTCTTTGTAGTAGAATAATTTATAACCCTTTGGGTATATACCCAGAAGTGGGATGGCTGGGTCATATGGTACATCTAGTTCTAGATCCTTGAGGAATTGCCATACTGTTTTCCATAATGGTTGAACTAGTTTACAATCCCACCAACAGTGTAAAAGTGTTCCTATTTCTCCACATCCTCTCCAACACCTGTTGTTTCCTGACTTCTTAATGATTGCCATTCTAACTGGTGTGAGATGGTATCTCATTGTGGTTTTGATTTGCATTTTTCTGATGGCGAGTGATGATGAGCATTTTTTCATGTGTCTGTTGGCTGTATGAATATCTTCTTTTGAGAAATGTCTGTTCATATCCTTTCCCCACTTTTTGATGGGGTTGTTTGTTTTTTTCTCGTATATTTGTTTGAGTTCTTTGTAGATTCTGGATATTAGCCCTTTGTCAGATGAGTAGGTTGCAAAAATTTTCTCCCATTCTGTAGGTTGCCTGTTCACTCTGATGGTAGTTTCTTTTGCTGTGCAAAAGCTCTTTAGTTTAATTAGATCCCATTTGTCAATTTTTGCTTTTGCTGCCGTTGCTTTTGGTGTTTTAGACATGAAGTCCTTGCTCATGCCTATGTCCTGAATGGTACTACCTAGATTTTCTTCTAGGGTTTTGATGGTATTAGGTCTAACATTTAAGTCTCTAATCCATCTTGAATTAATCTTCGTATAAGGGGTAAGGAAAGGATCCAGTTTCAGCTTTCTACTTATGGCTAGCCAATTTTCCCAGCACCATTTATTAAATAGGGAATCCTTTCCCCATTTCTTGTTTCTCTCCGGTTTGTCAAAGATCAGATGGCTGTAGATGTGCGGTATTATTTCTGAGGACTCTGTTCTGTTCCATTGGTCTATATCTCTGTTTTGGTACCAGTACCATGCTGTTTTGGTGACTGTAGCCTTGTAGTATAGTTTGAAGTCAGGTAGCGTGACGCCTCCAGCTTTGTCCTTTTGACTTAGGATTGTCTTGGCAATGCGGGCTCTTTTTTGGTTCCATATGAACTTTAAAGCAGTTTTTTCCAATTCTGTGAAGAAACTCATTGGTAGCTTGATGGGGATGGCATTGAATCTATAAATAACCTTGGGGAGTATGGCCATTTTCACGATATTGATTCTTCCTATCCATGAGCATGGTATGTTCTTCCATTTGTTTGTGTCCTCTTTGATTTCACTGAGCAGTGGTTTGTAGTTCTCCTTGAAGAGGTCCTTTACATCCCTTGTAAGCTGGATTCCTAGGTATTTTATTCTCTTTGAAGCAATTGTGAATGGAAGTTCATTCCTGATTTGGCTCTCTGCTTGTCTGTTACGGGTGTATAAGAATGCTTGTGATTTTTGCACATTAATTTTGTATCCTGAGACTTGGCTGAAGTTGCTTATCAGCTTAAGGAGATTTTGGGCTGAGACGATGGGGTTTTCTAAATATACAATCATGTCATCTGCAAACAGGGACAATTTGACTTCTTCTTTTCCTAACTGGATACCCTTGATTTCTTTCTCTTGCCTGATTGCCCTAGCCAGAACTTCCAACACTATGTTGAATAGGAGTGGTGAGAGAGGGCATCCCTGTCTTGTACCAGTTTTCAAAGGGAATTTTTCCAGTTTTTGCCCATTCAGTATGATATTAGCTGTGGGTTTGTCATAAATAGCTCTTATTATTTTGAAGTACGTTCCATCAATACCGAATTTATTGAGCGTTTTTAGCATGAAGGGCTGTTGAATTTTGTCAAAAGCCTTTTCTGCATCTATTGAGACAATCATGTGGTTCTAACTGAATATATTTTAATCATCAAATTTTATTTAATCTGTTTACAAAGTTCCCCTCTAAAAGCTGGTTGAAATTTCAAAAAATCTTTCTATTCATGTTCTCTGAACATAAATTCACTTTACAATGTGCTATTGGGCCGGGTGTAATCCCAATACATTGGGAGGCCGAGGCAGGTGGATCACTTGAGATGAAACCCCAACTCTACTAAAAGTACAAAAATTAGCCAGGTGTGGGGGCGGGCACTTGTACTTCCAGCTACTTGGGAGGCTGAGGCAGAAGAATTGCTTGAACCCAGGAGGCAGAGAATGCAGTGAACTGAGATTGCGCCACTGCACTCCAGCACCAGCGTAGGCAAGGGAACAAGACTCTGTCCCAAAAAATAAATAAATAAATAAATAAATAAATAAATAAATAAAACGTGCTATTCTATAATTAACATGATACTTTTACATCTATAAACATGAAATGTGAAACTATACATATCCAAGATTGCCTATTCTTCTATTTTACAGTGTCCCTTCAAAATAACTTGCTTCTTTGCCTAAGGGTATGACTAGGCAGTAAGAAAGGAAAGCTCTTCCTGAACATGTCTTTCAGCATAACCTCAGAACTAATAACTATTTATTTCAGAAATATAATCCCACAGCATCAAGTCAGAGTAATATCAAACACTAGGAGGCTCTGCAATCAGTAGTCTCTTACAGTGATTCAACAACATGTTTAACTTAATCTTAACACATTTTAATCCTTCCACTGCTATTAATTACTACTTATTTTCTGCCATTGCTAATTTTGAAGTCATTGATATTGCTCAATTTTGTTAAATGAATATTTCAAAATGCTTTCTTTGGAGACTGAAATATACAAATGCTTCCCTTTAGGCTCATGATGGGGTATGGAAAAACAGCCAATTTGCAGCCAGGCAAGAAGCAAAGAAAGAAGTGTGTGTGTGAGGGGGCGGGTGTGTGTGTGTATGTGTGTGTGTGTGTGTGTGTGTGTGTCAGAGAGAGAAAGACAGAGAAAGACACAGAGAGAACGATGTATATATCCCAAATGAATCAATTTCTATGAATATTTATTGTGGAAATGTCAGAGTAATTAACTCTTACAATTAGAAAATAGTATTTCATCTAATCTATTAATACAGGTATACATTACATGTGATGCATATTGCTCTTAGCTATAAATGGAGATTTTATTATAGTGATAATCAAAGACCCATATGAGGGTGTTAATTAACTATGACTTTTTAAGAATTTAAAAAATGATGGCCCACTTCTAAAATATTATAGTTCCAGTTAAATGTAAAGATAAACAAAATATTTTCCTAATGCTGGATGAATACTCTTGTTGAATAAGAATATTTCAGAGAATAATTATATAAAAACACAAAGATAAGTTACTTACATTAAATAATGAGTTGTGACCAACCCCTCCATCTATGTTTCTAAGGCCGATATCACTAATTTCATAGATATTTTAAATATTAAATATCACCTAGTATAACGCCTGGCAAATAGCAAGTGTTATATGACACAAATACGTTTTTTAAATGGAAGTAACTGACTGGATAAAGTAGGCAAAACAAAGCCCTTTGCGAAAATGTTCATGTTCTAATCCTGGCAACCTGTGAACATGCAAATTTACATGGTAAAAGGGACTATGTAGATATGATTAAGGTTAAGAATTTGAGATGAGGAGATTATCGCAGATTATCTGAGTGGTCTCAACTGAATCACATGAGTCCTTAAAGGTGGAGAACCTTTTCTGTCTAGGATCAGAGGGAAATGTTCCAGGTGTTTTGTAGTTGTTGTTGCTGCTGTTGTTTTGCCAATTCTTTACGGTTTTCTGCAAAGTCAATGAAATTATCTGAAAACAAAGACAATTCTATTTCTTCTTTCCCTGTCTATATAGAGAGTCCACAACTTACAGTGGTTTGACTTGCAATTTTTCAGCCTTATCATGTTGCAAAAGGGATACACATTCAGTACACTCCTCAACTTAAGATAGTGTTACATCTGGATAAGCACATCAATAAGTGAAAAATATGGTAAGCTGAAAAATGCACTTTTGACTTAACAATATTTTCTACTGATGATCGGTTTTTGCAGATGCAACCTTGTCATATATCAAGAAGCATCGGTACCTTTTCTTTTCTTTTTTTTTTTTTTTTTTTTTTTGTTTTATTGCATTAGCTAAGATTTCCAGTATAATGTTGAAAAGCAGTGGTGATTGGAGTCATCCTTGTCTTCTTCCTGATCTCAGCAGGAAAGCTTGGCATTTCTCACCATTAAGTATGGCGTTAGCTGTAGGTATTTTGTAGGTGTTCTTTAGCGAATTGAGGAAGTTTTCCTTTATCCCTACTTGCTGAGAGTTCTTATCATGAAAGGGTTTTGGGAAGTGTCACATGCTTTGTCTGCCTCTATTGATAAGATAAAGTGATTATTCTTCCTCAGTCCATTGATATTTTAGATTACATTAATTAAGTTTTGAGTGTTGAGCCAGTTTTGCATAACTGGGATAAATCTCACTTGGCCATGATGCATGATGCTATTTATACAATATTGGATTCATTTGTAATATTTAGTTGAGGATTTTTGCAACCATGTTAAGAGAAATTGGATTGCATTTTTCTTGTCATGTAATGCCTTTGACTAATTTTGTAATTAAGCTAATGTTGGCCTCATAGAATGAGTTAAGAACTAGTCCCTCTGGTTCTAGCTTCTGGAAGAGATTGTAGAGATTTGAAACAATTTTAGGAAAAAAAAAAAAAACTACTCTAAAATTCATATGGAACCCACAAAATAGCCTCAATAGCCAAAGTAATCTGAAGTGAAAAGAACAAAATCAGAGGACTCACATTACCTAACTTCAAACTATACTACAAGGCTACAGTAACCAAAACAGCATGGTACCAGTAGAAAACCAACAAATAAACCAATGGAAAAGAATACAAAACCCAGAAAAAAAGTCACACATCAAAGGGCCATCTCAAATGTAAGACTCTAAGCTATAATAATTCTAGCAGAAAACCTAAGAAACACCGTTGTGGACATCTGCCTTGGGCAAGAATTTATGACAAAGTCCTGAAAAGCAATTACAATAAAAACAAAATCTGACAAGTAGGACCAAACTAAACTAAAGAGCTTCTGCACAGCAAAAGAAACTACCTTGGGTAAGTTTGTGCGATTAGGCTGTTAGCTTCTCAAGTGAGTCTGAGATGTTTTCTTTGCCTCTTTGGGTGGGACAGAATGGCCAGAGTTGGGTGGAATTTGTTATTTCCCTATGCTCCTGCAGATAAATAGAAGGAGCTTGAGTTGAATTATTTCAATTCCTTCAAGGTAGGTTAGGCTCTGATTAAACCCGATCAGACTACGGTCTGGAAAAATAGTTTCTCCTAAGGGTAGACCTTGCTAACAACAGAATTATCTTGTGCAAAATTCAAAATCTTTAATTTTCCCCTTTCCTTGATGGATGCACCAGGGATTTTTCTCTGATACTCACTATGAGGACTTGGTAAGGTAAAACTCAACAAAAGCATCAGCCCCCTACAATGATTTATGACTGGGCTGTCTGTTGTTTATAACTCTCAGATTTGGTCCACACTTAGCCTCCAAAGATTCATCAATTACAGGTTTTCCGTGCCCTGGAACTAGTTCCCATGGAAGTTTCTGCTCTGGAAAATTGTGATTCTTTGTATCCATCAGTCTGTTTCTGCAATTTTGGGGACCTGTGACCTTTTGGTTTGACATGTGACCTCAGTTGTCTGACAGATCTGAGAAAGTTGTTGATTTTCAATTCATTCAGCTTTTTACTTGTTAGAATTGAGTGGTAATTTCTGAGCTCCTTAACTGATGAATCTGAAACTGGAGTCCACCGAATTTGATTTTAAAAACTACCTGTCAGCTAAGTCTCTTGTAAGTGTGCCCATGAAATGATCTTTTAATTTTGAGGAATTTGAGTACACAAATAATTGTAAAAAAATGGTTCCCACTTCTGGAGAATTATAGAATATAGAAAAAAATAAATGTAGGTATAATGTTTATGTGTTCTTTTATTATTTAAACGTGTTTAAGGTTATATTTATACATCCTTACATTTATGTAAATATATATTTTATGTGAATATATATTTACTATATATGATACATATTTACATATATTTATGAGAATATATATTGCATTTTTTAACGTATGATACTAAAGACTCAGTATTGGGCCATTTTGTATAAAAATTATATTCTTATATGTTTTATTAAAATGTATACTCTTAAATTCTAAATATAATGTTCCATGATTCTTGGATTATACATTTTTAAAATAAGTCATTACCAACTAAAGAATTGCTTCATACATGTTAGAATATTACATATGTATATCTAATCAAAGCAAACACTTTCTAACATACTTTGTTGCAAATCTAGGTAAACTTGTTTCAAAATCTCTTGCCCATTTTATATTTTTTGTCAAAACACATTTTATTTATTTATTTATTTATTTATTTATTTATTTATTATACTTTAAGTTCTAGGGTACATGGGAACAACGTGCAGGTTTGTTACATATGTATATATGTGTCACGTTGGTGTGCTGCACCCATTAAGTCGTCATTTACATTGGGTATATCTCCTAATGCTATCCTTCTCCCCTACCCCCTCCCCACGCATTACTTTTTTTTAAGTAGAAATTTCACAAAAAACATAAACCTCTCAAATAATGCCAGTACCACCTGGGCATAATAAGCGTCAGTACTAGAGTATATTGTTCTAGACTATATAAACTGGCATCTAGCTCCTTATAACAACTTAGTAGTAAAACTATAATGTATATTCTTGACTTACATGACCACTTCCTTAAGATGTCATCAGAGAAGGGGAAATGTATAGATGTATTTTTATTCAGGAAAATAAATGGCTAGAGATAGGGACTTTTCTCACAACTTCTGCATTTTTGCATTTTGATAAATATAAAATCACAATATATCCTATTGATTAGTGGGTACACAATAGAGTGAGCATGCATCGGTTAGAAATCTAGCTCTAAAACTTCCTGGCTCTGTAACCAGGAGTAAATTATTTTAACTTCTCTGTGCCTCTTTATTCACCCTGTTCTGTAAAATACGAATAACCACTGTATCTGCCACAGAAGTTTATTGGAGTGATTTGTACAATGATACCTATAAAATATTTTTATCAGAGCTTCGCACTTAACAATCAATAAATGTAGCTATTATTGCTATTATCAATATAGCATTGCTACTACATTGACGTAAGCACAGAAAGAACACATTTTAATTATTCTGTACTTATATAGAACACAAATATACATATGCAAACGTTATACATGGAATAAGACAAACATTTATGCAACACACATTTTAGGCATTAGATTAAAATCTGAAAAACAGAACACATTTGGGCATAAGAGCCCACCCTGCATTGTTGATATTATTTGAGTCAATCCCTTGTTTGAGAGTAAGCCTTTTAAGTGTGTCATCAAATTTTTATCTTGCTAGTGAAATCACTCTCAATAGGTACTGCAATGCTGAGATACAGAGCAAAATCAACGTGGACAAAATTGCTTTGGGGACTTTAAAAGTCATCAGAACAGTCACATTTAAGTAAACAGCAAATGACAGCCTTATGGGATGTGTATTAAGTGTCTGGTATTATGATTGGGGTTGATGAGTTTTGAAAATGAAAGAAAAACAGGGCTGCTAGCATTTGAGATGAGTTATAAAATGCTGTATTAAGAAGACCTCTTCAGTGTACTTACATGCACGTTTCCACGTAAGAACTTATCTTTTATCAAAAATCACCTCTCTTTGGCCTTTTAAATGGTCAATGTCAATTGTTATTAATAGCAAATTAACATTTCTGAAGTAATGTTTTATCAACGCTTATCTTCCTACACTTGCTGTATATTTAAAAACATGTACAGAAAAGAAATCACAAAAAGTCCAAAGCTTGTGCTTTATCTGTGCAATTCCACGAAGCTGTGTTTCTTATAGATATTGTTGGAATTTTTAAATCATAGAACTTATCAATTCAGTAACTTTCAATTGCTTCTCTGTCCTTCCCTCTGGTTCCTATTTTTCAAACTCTGAACACTTAGCTTTTCATTCAACAAATGTATATTTAGTGTCTATTATGTATAGACAGTATGCTTGTCACATACCTTATCTTTTTTATTTTAAATCAGAAGCATCTTCTCTGAGCCTTGCTACAATCCTTTGTCACTGAATTATTAAGTCTTGCTTGCATTTCAATGTTCACTGGCACAGGATTCATTTCCATAGCAAGTCCTTACAGTTTTGTTTCTGTCTCTTTCCATGGGAACTCATTGTCTGCAAAGGTTTCAATCACATCCTAATCACACAATTACATCTTCTTTAATTCGCATTCTCATCTTAGTGCTTCTGCATCATTTGACACTGCTGAATACCTTGTTCTTTTTGAATCGTTCTCCTCCACTGGTACCATACCACCCCCTCACCTGATAGTTATATCAGGTAATATATATGACATATCTATCTCAGTACCACATACATATGATATTCCACAAAAGAAGATTCTCCCTGACTTGACTTCTATATCTCCAGTGCTGATTCTTCTTCGGCTTTCAAAATCTGAACATTTTCTTTGGGGGTGTATCTCTGTCCAACATTACACAAAGCACTTTTATTTGACATCATTCAGCCTCTTCCATATTTGACTAACTACCCATATACGTTTACCACTATAACACCTATTTCCCCAGTCTTAACTTCTCTCAAGTACACTATTGTATTTACAAGTACTCTGTTGTATTTAGACCTCTGTGCTGAGTGTATCATTGGTATATGCCATGGGCATTTATCTTTCTCCTGAAAGCAGCTCATTTCTCTGACTTCCCTACTTGCTAAAATTTCACCAATATTTCAGTAACCTTGTTTCAAAAATCTCATTCTTATTTTGTTTTCATCATCACTTCAAGCAAACCACTTGTTAATTTCTGTTTATTCTCCTTTTGCAGTGACTTTTACTTCCTGGTCTTACTACTTTTCTCCTTTTCCACCCCTCTAGTTCAGAACATTGTAACAAGTTCCTGCATTATAGCCTTTAATTTGTGTTTCTACTTATCATCTCCTCCTCCCTCCATTCTTTTTTGAATGCATCAGATTAATCTTCCTAAAGTATCATTTTGATCATGTCTTCCCTCCGATGAAAAGAATTCAGAATTCCCCCCTTCCTACTGGACAAAGTATCAATTCTTACTTAAGCATTTTGTAAATGGTATACAAGGAGTGTGGTAAGCATGTGAATAAATTTAAATAAAATTAATTACATAAAACTATAGCTATAATATGTAATATTGAAGATTAAAGTATACAAAATAGAACTAAATACTGGATAATGAGAATGGGTACAATGAGAGGGAAGTTATTATTCATAAAGGTTCTTAATTTATCTGGAAAGAAAAATTAAACCATTGATTATTCTTTAATTTGCTAAATAACACATAGTAAAATTGTAAGAGTAACCCCTACAATAATAGAGTGTACAAATTCCAAAATGGAAGAGGGAAAATTAGAATAAGAATATAAAACTCAACCACTCAAAAAGAAGGCAGTAAAGAAGGAAAAAGAGGAGCAAAGACAAAGGAAGTCAACATCAGAAAATATAATGCTACAAATAAGTTCAAATATAAAAGTAATTGTAATAAATATACATGAAAACATGAGTGAACTAAAAGCCCTAGATAAAAGGCAAAAGTGGTCAAACAGGATATCTGTGGAGTTGTAGATTTTTTAAATCCATCAATATAGACTTTTTATAAGAGAGAGAGAGAGACATATAAACATCGAGAACAGAAAACTTGAGAATACAAGCTAAAGATATGCCAGGAAAATACAAACGAAAAGAAAGCTAACATATAAATTATATAATGATACATATGACAAAAGACTACATAACAATGAAAAGATAAATCCTCCTGGTGAATAAAATTATTCCAAACTTTAAATGAGTTCAGAAAACAGCCTTCACATATACAGGGGAAACTAGACAGACAGAACTACAAGGTAACTGATCAAATCTGGGAGCTTAGTGGGTCATTTCAACACATGCATATGGAAGATTCCATTAACCCAATCAACAAGCCTGATTTAATGAACCTGCAAAAATCACGTTTCCAAATGTGTACTCAACACATTCTTCTTAAGCACATATGAAACAGTTGCAGAAAGTTGCCGTGCACTGTGCAATAAAACAATCTCAGAATATTTTTAAAAACTGATATCATACAATATAATCAAATTAGACAGAAATAACACAGATGACCAGAAAAGACATTTGAAAATTTGAAAATACTGTTCCAAATCATTCATGGGTAAAATAAGAAATCATATGGAAATGTTAACATAGTAGAAGTAAATAAGCAAAGTACTTGAGGTCCTTTAAGGAATAATTTTAAAAGTTCTTAATATTTATAGTAGAAAGTAACATAAATACATATAATAAACAGTTAATTGAAAAAACAAATAGGTTGGGCTCATTGGCTCATGCTTCTAATCCTAACAATTTGGGAGGTAGAGGTGGGCAGATCACGAGGTCAGGAGTTCGAGACCAGCCTGGCCAACATGGTGAAACAACATCTCTGCTAAAAACAAAAAAAATTAGCCAGGCATGGTGGCGGATGCCTGTAATCCCAGCTTCTCAGGAGGCTGAGGCAGAAGACTTGCTTGAAATCAGAAGGCAGAGGTTGCAGTGAGCCGAGATCACGCCACTGCACTCCAGCCTAGGCAACAAGAGCGAAACTCTGTCTCAAGAAAAAAAAAAGAAAGAAAGAAAAACCAAACAAATACTAACAAAGCAGCAGAAAAAATAATAATAAATGAGCAGAAATCAATACAGAACTTCAAAATATCCAATATTTAAAGAGACAAAATTTAAAGAGACAAAATTTTTAAATTACTTGAAAATTTAATCAGGACAAAAGGAAAGAAGACATTAATAAAGGTAAGAGGTGTGCGTATATTCTCACGAGAGATTTAAAAACTATGAAGAAAGTATGCCCATAAACTTGAAAGCTAAAATAAATCAAACACATTTTTTGAAACACAGAATTTATCAACACTGATCTAAGAAGAGCTGAGAAAACTGAAAAGCTCTTTAACTATTAGAAAATCAAAATTAGTGTTAAAATATCCTCTTAAAGAAAATAGCAGCCTCAAATGGTTTTATGGGTGAGTTCTACTATACTTTTGAAAAACAGATGATTCCAAACTCATAAGAAATTCTTAGGAAACAGAAAATGGGAAAATTTCAACTTCAAAATGAAGCTAGAATAATCTTGATACCAAAACTAAGTAGCACAGAACAGTATAAGAAAAGAAAATCATAAACCAATATTATACTTGTGAACATAAATGGAAAATTTTTAAGAAGATATTGGCAGAGACATGCAATGTATTAAAGAAGATATAATGCATTACAAAAAAACTAGAGCAAACTATATATGAGGATGAAATGGCAAAATAATTCCCTCTAAAATAAGGAACAAATCAAAGATGTCTATCACTGCTTTTCAGTTAGAGAAGCAAATAAAAGATAAAAATTAGAAGAGAAATAAAAACCTATCAGTATTCATATATAATATGATTGTCTGCATACAAACCCCCTTCAAAAGTTCTGAACACAAATTACTGGAATTAATAACAAACCAAACCAAGATGTCAAGATACACAATTTACATACAAAAATCAATTTCATGTCTATGTATTGGGAGACAGGAAAGGAAAGTTTAGAAAAAAAAGGTTATAACAGTAGTTAAAAAAAAAAAAAAAAACAAAGCAGAATGTCTAGGAATAAATCCACCAAAAGTGATGTAAGACCTTTTGAATAAGATTGTAAAGTATATTGAAAGGCATTTAAGACCATGTAAGTAAATAGAGAGGTACAATGCTAATGGGTAAATAGACTCATTATGTAAATATATTATTTCCAGACTGCCCTGTAGATTCAGAGCTTCCCAGTTCAAACAGTGACATTTTTCTTTGTGATACTCGACAAAGGGACAAAGAATAGATGAGACACAGTTGAAGAAGCTCAATAAAGTGGAGGGACTAGCCCTACCAGACAAACACCAGTGCATATATGAAAACTTGATATAATTGAGACAGCTAGGCAAACACCCCAAATTCGTATTATCCCACATTGTAGATAGAGATGCTTCTGAGAAGCTGCTTTCCATCTAGGAACAACATTTCCCAGCAATCTTTTCATTTACATAGCGCTACATGACTAGTTTTCACCAATGGATTATGAACAGTTGTGATATAATCATTTGCTAAACAAGATGTTTAAGAAGCTGACACGCTAACTGGGCACGGTGGCTCACGCCTGTAATCCCAGCATTTTGGGAGGCCGAGGCAGGAGGATCACAAGGTCAGGAGTTCGAGACTAGCCTGGAAAACATGGGGAAACCTCGTCTCTAGTAAAAACATAAAAAAATAGCTGGGCGTGGTGGCACACGCCTGTAATCCTAGCTACTCAGGAGACTGAGGCCCGGAGAATTGCTTGAACCCGGGAGGCAGAGGTTGCAGTGAGCTGAGATCTTGCTACTGCACTCCAGCCTGGGGGACAGAGCAAGACTCCATCTCAGAAAAAAAATAAAAAGAAGTTGACATACATGCCTTCTCTGCCCTTTCTTCTTCCATCTGCCAGTTGGCTGCAGTAGACTACAATGTCCTAGTGAATGGTCAGAGATGAAAGAGGACACTGGGTCATTAAACAAGCAAGTGGAGGAAAGCATTGACTAAAACCAGTCACACTGTATGGGGTGAAATTTGGCATATATTTATTATAGCAGCTGATTCTATAATACACGTGATATAGGACCAGGGTAGTTACTGCAGTTCAGTAGCGAAGGAATAGACTCTTCAACATGCAGTGATGGAAAACCTGACTGTTCCTATTTAAAAAAAGAAAAAAAAGGAATCAAATCACTCACACCATTCAAAGACTCAATTCCTGATAGATTATAAGTAGAAAATGTATTAACATTACAGAAGAAAATATTGGAGAATATTTGTATGATCTTAGGATAGGAAATAATCCTTTGAATGAGACTCAAATCACTAACCATTAAGGCAAATATTAATAATAAATTTGATAATATTTAAAATTAAGAACTTCTAATCGTCAAATTATACTATTAATAAAGTGAAAACAAGGCCAGTCGCCTTGGCTCACACCTACAATCCCAGCACTATGGGAGGCCGAGGTGGGCGGATCACTTGATGTGAGGAATTCGTCTCAGAGACCAGCCTGGCCAACATGGTGAAACCCCATCTCAAATAAAAATACAAAAATTAGCCAGGCATGGTGGGGCCTGCCTGTAGTTCCAGCTACTCGAGGGGTAGACGTGAGAGGGATCACTGGAACCCAGGAGACGGAGATTGCAGTGAGCCAAGATGGCGCCACCGCACTCCAGCCTGGGTGACAGAGTAAGACTGCATCTCAAAAAAAAAAAAAGTAAAAATACAACCTACAAGCAAGGAGAAAATATTTAACAATATAAAAGCTAACGAAAATTATAATACAGAATGGGAGGGACAGATAGTTACTTCCTGTAAAATGATGTGCAACGTCACTATCAGGGAAATGTCAATTCGACGAGATAGTATTTTATGAAGGCTTTAGAACAATATTAAGGATTGAGGAAAGTGCAGAAACTTTGACACACTAACATTTTAGGGTTATTTGTGAATCATTTCGGAAAATAACATGGCATCACCTTGAAGTTTGATTGCATATATCTAATGAACCAGTATTCTCACCCCTAGTCACTGGCCCTGAAGAAATTCTTGCTCATGTGCACCAGGAGACAGATACAGAAATTTTCATAAGAGGATTGTTTGTCAGAGCAAAAGTTGAGGTCAAGCCACCCACCATCAACAAGAACGTAAGTAAAAAGCACCATATGTTTATATCATACAATACTAAATAGCAGTCAAAACAATGGAACTACAGGTGTACTCATCAGTGTGGAGGCACCTCACAGAAAATGTGGAATTATAAATGAGACAGAAAAGATTATATGCATTATCACATTTATATCGAGTTCAAAAACAAACCCAAACTAACAATACATTATTTAGGAACACATATGTATTAAGTGAAACAGTTTTTTTAAAGGAAGAGAGTGACGAATACAAAATTCAGAAGCACAGTTATCTTTGCAAGATAGGGAAAAGATTAACATTTCATAGAGACACATGGGGGTTCAAAACATCGGCACTATTCTGTAAGGTAGGTGATGTTTATACAGGTGTTCATTTTATTTTTTGTATCTATATATGATACATATTCTGCTATATATATGATTCTATAATAAAAAAAATTTAAAGAGAGTTAAAAAACAAACACAATACCTTTTTTAAAAAAATTATATCTACATGTAGGAAACATATGAAAAAGATATAATCCCAAATGTTAATAGTGGTTACCTATGGGAAGCAAGAGGATTTTTATTTTGTACAAATCAGAAGAAATAAAATACAATGCAACTCTCCTTACTAAACAAAACCATTATCAGATGAGGCTGTTGGAATCCTGGCAAGAGATAACAGACGAAGGTATAACTTGAATAGCAATGAAAGAAACTTAAGATTTTGGCAAAGAGCTCAGTGTCTCACAGAAACTACACAATAATGTCCCATATGCGCGTTACATTCCGCAGCACTCAAAAAATTAGAACTGTTTGTTAAATCACCCCCGGAAAAACTCGTTTTGAAGTACGTGAAGATCCAAGTCAGCTCAGCATGACAATTTTCACAATATTAAATCAAGGCCAACTTGATTTGGCACCTTTGAAAGAACAGACACTAGGAAAATGTCTCGAAACCACCTTACAATACCTAAACCTAATCCCAGTCTTTCCAGCATTTTAGTGCAATGCTCTCTGAGGACCTGCTGCATAAAAACCGGCTTATCAATGTTTAACAGACTTCACTACAATGTTGAATATAGGATTACAAACAAATAGAATCACATGAGGTAAAATCATTAAGTTCCAGACCATTGGCAGTTAATTGAGGAGAAAGAAACAGGAGGAGGTAATTTCTATATTCGAACCAGTAAAAGTAAAAATAAAAACCCTTTAAAAATCAGAACATACATATAGGATTTATGTCACATTTTTCTTAAACCTCATTTTAGAAAGGGGTCCAAGAAAATGGCTTACTGATATAAAGGAGAACAAGGGAGGATTTGATCATTACATAAAGAGAGGCAGCAATGTTAAGTACTTTTTTTTTGTTGTTGTTCAGGATTAAATTCAAATTTAAAGAATTTTACCAAAGCCTTTTTTAAACAAAAGACTTCTGGTAATAGAGCTGAAGAGCACAATGTGTAAGATAAATGCCTTGAGGCTTAGAAAGTTGCTTAAAAGTACATCTTACACAAAATGGGATATTCTTATTCTAGTTTCATGAAATGTTAAAAGGATAAAAGCCAGACCTTCCAGTAAAATTCTCTTTTATATTTCTTTTCACTGTAATCTAATATTGGAAATTATTCTTCCTCCTTGTTGAAGGAAACTGAACTGCAGTTTTCCCCAAGCTAGGGTTTCAAAATATCATTTAACTTTCTCACTTAAAATGACATTATAGGAGACTTTCTGACAGTGAGAGATAAACTAAAAGAATACCGTTGAACTTAGATATTCTTTTGAAAATCTGAAAATAAAATAAATTCGAGTACAAACTGGCACTATATACTCAATGTCCACAACTCCAGCAGCCCCATAAAGGTTAATATGCAAGAGACAGCAGTGCTCTGTCCTCCACTCACAGGCTAGAATTGGTTGATTCAAACCCATTGGTCAAAAATTATATCAAGAATTTTGATGTTTCTTACCACAAAATCAGGTATCCTAAAATAATTTAATATTACTAAAACATAAAATAGGTTAGACTTAAATATAGCTACCTATATTTTATTTAATGATTTAACTTTACATTAGAAAAACTGAAAAAAGAAAAAACGAGTGTTTGGATGGTTTGAGTCATCTCCCTTGAGCTATCCGAAGCTTAATCTTTATGTTTTATAGGTGGGCTTTATTTTCTACAAAAAAAAAAAAAAAAAAAAAAAAAAAAAAAAAAAAAAAAAAAAAAAAAAAAACAGGCACTCTCTGAAATGACAAAAATTTATTTTTCCTCAGTAACCTATCTCTTTTAAAAGGGGAGAAAATAAACAAGTCAATTTTCAAAAAGCCTGTTTCCTTGTTAACTCTATGACACACTGAAAATACAATTATTTGCTTTTTTAAAATATCTTCTTTTGTGAACTAATACAAATATAACTCTCTCCTCCTACGTTTTTCAAATCTTTTGTTTAAAACTAAATGCAATTCATTGTATACATGCTTGAGTTTGCATATTATATTTTTTTCCCTGCTGATGGGGAAACACATTCACAAAAGCCAAATACGATCTAAGAGAGAAAAAAAAAGATGTCTTACTCTGGAAAACTGGTCTAATATTTTAAATATCTGAAGTTTGAAATGTATTTTTTTCATGAATCTTCACTGAATCACATTGTATAATGTTTGCTCGTGTTATTTTCTCTTCAGTGTCATTGAAGCTCAACATAAGTATGCCCTATGACTCAGTAATTCCTTTCTTAGATATATATGAAGCCGAATTTTATGCTTGTATTTACTCAAAGACATATATTGAATGCTCCTATACAAAATGCTCATTGTATAGGCTGGGTGCGGTGGCTCACACCTGTAATCCCAGCACTTTGGGAGGCTGAGCCAGGCGGATCACCTGTGGTCTGGAGTTCAAGAGCAGTCTGGCCAACATGGAGAAACCCCATCTCTACTAAAAATACAAAATTAGCTGGGTGTGGTGGCGCATGCCTGTAATCCCGGCTACTCGGGAGGCTGAGGCAGGAGAATCACTTGAACCCGGGAGGCAGAGGTTGCGGTGAGCCGAGATCATGCCATTGCACTCCATCCTGGGCAACAAGAGCGAAATTCCGTCTCAAAAAAAATAAAAACAAAAAACAAAATGCTCATAGTAACATTATTTGTAATAGTCATAAACTGGAAACTCCTCAAGCAGTAGAATAGATATGCAAATTGGAGCATATTTCTGACACTGTAACACTATACAGTAATGAGAATGAACTATCTACAACTACATGCCACAGTGTGCGTAAATCTCGCAAGCATAATGTTGAAGAAAAGAAGCCTGACACAAAGGAGTATATCATGCATAATCCCGTTTATAAAAGGTACAAAAACAAGAAAAATAACTTATGTTGTCAGAACTCTGAACGGTGATTGCCTTTGGAGAGTGACAACCAAAACAGAACAAACAGGGAGTTTCTGGAGGTCCTGGTAACATTCTGTTTATGGAGCTACCTATGTGCTAGTTCTCCAGGAATGCATCATTTATAAAGAAACAGGGAGCTGTCCACCTACCATAAATGTACCTTTCCAACCACAGCAACACCTACCTCAGACTTCTGTTAAGTAAAGAGTAGTCATCTTCATAGTCTAAACTTCCAAAAACTATCACGTAAAGCCAAATGCATCCTGATGGATATGTGCTCTCTGTGAAGGATCCAAGTATTGAACCAACGACCAGCATTTTAGCAGTAAACGTAACATTGTGTAATGAATTTGGACTGATTCTGAGTGTAAGTGGATCAGGTAAAATAGGAAAAAAAGTCTCTTGAGTAAGTCTAATATATTTTCAAAGAGCCTAAGAAGAACCTTCCTTCTGTGGATCTTTTAAAAAGGGAAAGAGAATCTTGTAATGTTTCTTTGTTTTTTTCTTTCGTTTTTTTTTTTTTTTTTTTTTTTAAGTGGGCAAAGGTTCAAGCTTGCTGCTGTTGTTCTTTTTAAAGTACTTACTGCTAAATCCTACTGAAACCTCTTTTGGATGGAAATGTTTTCTTTCTTTTCCTACTGATAACTATAAATTGAGTTGAAATGTCCCAATAAGGCAGAAAAAGTCTCTCAAATGCGATGTGTTTTCAATGCAGATATCAGGAGGAACATATGCCAAATCAAACAGCATCATAAAAGACTGAATTCAGTAAGAACATTCCAATTTGAAAAGTTTATTTTTAAAAATGTTCTCAAGCCAAATGTAAGTTTGCATACATTAAACGCTTTCAGCTATAAAGAGAAAGGGTTTTGTAATTCCAATGAGTGAGCTCTTAAAGCCAACAGAGAACAAATAATAATTTAAGATTCAAACAGTTGCAAAGATCCTAACTTCTTGGGAAGAATTTCAGAACACTGAAAAAGATTACCTTACTATGGAAAAAAAAAAGTACTTACTCTTAAATAAGATGAAGAAAAATTCATTTAGACCTTAACTTGAATAACTAGATGTTTACATAAAAGAACATATCATACAGCATTTAGTTTTTGCTCAGAAATAGAAAAAGAGGTAATCTTTATACATGTTTGCACATGAACTGAGATACTGAGTTACGCCTATTCAATGGGGCCCGCTTCCCCTCAGCAAACAAAAGAGAATGTAGGTGTAAGAGTTGAACAGTGGCAAATATGTGTTTCAAACAAACTAACAAAAAAAAAATCAAAGATAAGATATTGCAAGAGAAACAAGAAAATATAAAATAATAAAATTCTGAAAAAATATAAAGTATTAATTATTACTGATTTATACTGTTTGGTAGATTTTGAAGAACGTGGTATATTGGAAAAACACAGAACTAAGAATAATGACTTTTCTCTCAACCTAGATTATGCTCAAATGTCCACTCTGCTACGGAGTAGTATAACGACATCATGCTACATTCATACAAAGGGAAATATTCTTAGGTCTATTATTTTTAACTTCTGAAGTTTTAAATTGTATTTTTTCATGAATCTTCATTGAATCACATTGTATGATGTTTGGTTGTGTTATTTTTCTCACAAGTCAAGAAAATATCATTATCTCATTCCATTTCAATTTTATTCCAGATATTTTTCCAGAATATTTTAGAAAAATTTATTTTTTTTTAAGAATCCCACTGACTCCTTATACAAGGGGATGTAAGGCCAAAAGAAAAGGAAAGAATGAATCCCTGTTGCCCTTAAGAATCTTTCATAGCAGTGTATGTGTGTTTGGCAAAGGGGTGATGGAAAGGGAGAGTGAAAGGTTGGTCAGTTACAGCTCAAGACTTCCAAAACACCAGAGGCCATCCTAATAGAAACTAGAATCATTCCTCCTGAATAGCTTGTGATCCCCTTGAGAACATGCCCTAAATTTTCTTGATCTCTATACATCCTATCTTTCACAAAAGTTCTGGCACATATTCTATGCTCAAAAAGTATTTACCAGATGAATTAGTGAATGCAGCAAGGAATCAGTAAGAAGATATTGACAATGAGGAAAGAATGGAAAGAGAAAAATAGCATAGTGTCACTTTAGTTCAAGTTGATGGAAGAATTATATCTTCCCTTGAGGATTAATGAAGCATATTCTAGGTAGAAGGTATTTCCTCCAAAATAGAATAAGAAAGATTTTTTTGGAGAAGACCTTCCTAAATGTGAGGCTGTAAGCATGTGGAAAGTGAAAGAGCAATGAGATCCCCCTGCAGCAGATACAGCACACTGATGGCTTTCTGGATTAAACAGGGCCATGGAAGATTACTAACCCTGGGATGGGAAGCTTACAGCAGCACTATGAATGGATGGGTTGGAGGACAAATGGCAGAGGTGAAGAAAGCAGGGAAGAATTTCCTGAGATTACTAATTTACAATTGACAAGCACTTGTTCTGTGGTGAATGAGATTGAGATGGTGATGACCGAGCTGTCCCAGAAACACTGCAAAGAAAGATGCTGGAAAACAGGGCAACAAAATAATGGAGGTTAACAAAGAAGCAAGATCTCTCCAACATTGCAAAGAAGGAGAAAGATTTGTATCTATCCTTTGCACATTTTAATTTCTGGCAACTTCTGTGATTATCTGTAGCAGCAGAAACACCTATGAGTATTTGCTAAGAGCAGTTGTTTTCAGGGTCTGTTCTAGGGACAATTTTTTTCCTATCACCATAGCAATGCTGCCAAAATAAATTATCTGTGTAAAGTTTCATTCCTTACTTCTAACATTTTAGTGGCAAAATACTGAGTAAGAGGGATCACCATATTTAAATATATATGAATATCATTTTGTTTTAAAAGGTTTGATATGCTTCATTTAAAGGGTTTCATATTGACTTTTTTCTTTGGTTCATTGACTGGCTGCTGACTGATTAATGAGTACAATAGTGAATATTACGAGTCAGTTACCCCAAAGCCATTCAATTCCAATGTCTTCCTTTATATAGAGACTAGAAAACTAAAATACTTACCATCCTAGACTTTCCCGCAGCTAGGGGTAGCTACCTAGCCAAGTTTTTGCCAAGATGATGGAAGCAGAAATATTTTCATAGGAAGACCAGAAAGGATTTTTAGCATGGATAGACTCAGATAGCATTCCCCATCATTCCCAGGCTTTTGTACTTCCCCTTTTGCCCTTCTCCCCCGTATCTTCCTAAAATATGAATGCAATATCCAGCTTACTGCAGCCATTCTGTGAACATGAGGATGAAACTTACAAATTAAAGGATAGTGGGGCAGAAAAATGAAAGAAACCTTAATACTTAGTAGCACATCAGTTCTCGTATGTCTGCCTTTAGATTCTTTTTTTAACTTTTTTGTGGGTACATAGTAGGTGTATATTTTTATGGGGTACATGAGATGTATTGATACAGGCATGTAATACCTAATAATCACATCATAGTAAATGAGATATCTATCACGTAAAGCATTTATCCTTTGTGTTAGAAGCAATCCAATTATATTCTTTTCGGTATTTTTAAATATACAATAAATTATTGCTTACTGTAGTCATCCTATTGTGCTATCAAATACTAGATCTTATTCATTTGATTTAAATAAATTTTGTACCCACTTACCACTCCCACTCCCCCTCCACATTTACCGTTTCTCAAATCTGTTAACTATCATTCTACTCTCCATCTCCCTGAGTTCAA
Organism: Rhinopithecus roxellana; assembly: GCF_007565055.1. NCBI lineage: Eukaryota > Metazoa > Chordata > Mammalia > Primates > Cercopithecidae > Rhinopithecus > Rhinopithecus roxellana. The sequence goes on from NC_044555.1 coordinate 12,156,995, forward strand.
CTGTTTTAATTTTTAGCTCCCAAAAATAACTGAGAACATGCAATGTTTATATTTCTATGCCTGGCTTATTTCACTTAACATATTTACCTCTACTTCCATCTATGTTGTTGCAAAAGATAGAATCTCATTCTTTTTATGACTGAATAATACTCCATTGTGTATATGTACCACATTTTCTTTATCCACTCATCTGTTGAACACAGGTTGCTTCCAAATCTTTGCTATCGTGAGTAGTACAGCAATCAAACATGGAAATGCAGATATCACTTCAATATATTGATTTCCTTTCTTTTGGGTATATCCCTTGCAGTGGGCTGGTAAGATCACATGGTAGTTCTATTTTTAGTTTTTCGAGGAACCACAAAACTGTTGTCCATAGTGGTTGTACTAATTTACATTCCCACCAACAGTGTACAAGGGTTCCCTTTTCCCAGCATCCTAACCAGCATTTGTTATTGCCTGTCTTTTGGATAAAAGCCATTTTAACTGGGGTGGGATGATATCTCATTGTAGTTTTGATTTGCATTTCTTAGATGATCAGTGGTGTTGAGCACCTTTTCATAGACCTATTTACCATTTACATGTCTTCTTTTGAGAAGTGTCTATTCAGATCTTTTGCCCATTTAAAATTTAATTATTAATTTGTTCCTATAGAATTGTTGGAGCTCCTTGTATATTCTGGTTATTAACACCTTGTCAGATGGACCGTAGGCAAATATTATCTTTCATTCTTGGGGCTATGTCTTCTCTTTTCTGAATGTATCCTTTGTTGCGCAGAAGCTTTTTAACTTGATGTGATCCCATTTGTCTATTTTTGTTTTCATTGCCTGTGCTTGTGGGGTATTACTCTAAAAATCTTTGCCCAGTCCAAAGTCCTGGAGAGTTTCTCTAGTGTTTTCTTCTAGTAGTTTCATACTTTGAGGTCTTAGATTTAAGTCTTAATCCATTTTGATTTTGCTTCTGTATGTGGTTCGAGATAGAGGTCTAGTTTCATTATTCTGCATGTGGATATCCAGATTGCCCACTACCAGTTATTGAAGAGAGGGTTTTTTACTCAATGTATGTTCTTGGTACCTTTGTGAAAGATAAGTTCACTGTAGATGTATAGATTTGTTTATGGGTTATATACGCTCTTTCATTGGTCCATGTGTCTGTTTCTAGGCAAGTACCATGCTGTTTTGATTACTGTGGCCCTGTAGTATAACTTGGGCTCCATAAAGTGATTCTCCCAGGTTTATTCTTTTCACTCAGGATAGCTTTGGCTATTCTGGGTCTTTTTTTGGTTCCACATAAATTGTGGGATTGCTTTTTCTATTTTGGTGAAGAATGTTGTTGGTATTTTGATAGGAATTGCATTGAATCTGTAGGTTGCTTTGGGTAGTGTGGATATTTTAACAATATCGATTCTTCTAATCCATGAACATGGAATATTTTTCCATTTTTTGTATCTTCATCAATTTCTTTATTCTATGTTTTATACTTTTTATTGTAGAGACCTTTTCCTTCTTTGGCTAATTCCTAGGTATTTCGTTTTATTTGTAGCTATTGTAAATGGGATTACTTTCTTGATTTCTTTTTTTCAGATTGTTCATTGTTGGCGTATAGAAATGCTACTGATTTTTGTATGTTGATTTTGTAACCTGCAACTTTATTGAAATTGTTTATCAGTTCTAATTTTTTTTTTTTGTGAAGTCTTTAGGGGTTTCCAAATATAAGATAATACCATCTCCAAACAAGGATAATTTGACTTTTTTTTCTTACTTTTCTTTTTTTTTGAGATGGAGTTTTGCTTTTGTTGCCCAGGCTGGAGTGCAAAGGTGTGATCTTGGCTCCCTAGAACCTCTGCCTCCTGGGTTCAAGCTATTCTCTTTCCTCAGCCTCCTGAGTAGCTGGGATGAGAGGCATGCACCACCACACCCAGCTGGTTTTGTATTTTTAGTAGAGACAGAGTTTCTCCATGTTGGTCGGGCTGGTCTCGAACTCCTGAACTCAGGTGATCCGTCTACCTCGGCCTGTCAAAGTGGTGGGATTACAGGCTTGAGCCACCGTGCGTGGCCAATCTGAATTCTTTCTTTCCAAATTGGATACTTTTTATTTCTTTCTCCTGTCTGACTCCTCTAGCTAGGACTTCCAGTACTACACTAAATAGCAGTAGTGAAAGTGGGCATCCTTGTCATGTTCCAGATCTTAGAGGAAAGGCTTCCAATTTTTTCTATTCACTATGATACTAGCTGTGAGTCGGTCATCCATGGCTTTTCTTGTGTTGAAGAACGTTCCATCTACACCCAGGGTTTTTGAAGAGTTTTTTTTTTTTTTTTTTTTTTTTTTTTTTATCATCATGAAGGGATGTTAAATTTTATCAAATGCTTTTTCAGCATTAATTGAAATGATCCTATTTTTTTTTTCCTTCATTTGGTTGATATGATTTACCACAATGATTGATTTGCCTATGTTGAACCATCCTCACATCTCTGGGATAAATCCCACTTAGTCATGATGAATGATATTTTTAAATTATTTTTTGGGGGGGACAGAGTTTTGTTCTTGTTGCCCAGACTGGAGTGCAGTAGCACAACCTCGGCTCACTGCAACCTCCGCCTTCCGGGTTCAAGCAATTCTCCTGCTTCAGCCTCTTGAGTAGCTGGGATTACAGGTGTTCGCCACAACACCCAGCTAATTTTTTGTATTTTTACCAGAGACTGAGTTTCATCATGTTGGCCAGGCTGATTTGGAACTCCTGACCTCAAGTGATCCTCCTGCCTTGGCCTCCCAAAGTGCTAGGATTACAGGCATGAGCCACCGCACCCAATCAATGAATGATCTTTTTTAATGTCCTGCTGAATTCTGTCTGCTCATAGTGTGATGAGGATTTTTGCATCAACGTTTATCAGGGATATTGGCCTACAATTTTCTTTTTCTGATGTGTCTTTGTCTGGTTTTGGTGTCAGGGTAATACTGGCCTCGTAGAATGAGTTTGAAAGTACTTCCTCATCCTCTATTTTGTGGAATAGTTTGAATAGGATTAGTATTAGTTCTTCTTTAAATGTTTGGTAAAATTCAGCAGTGAAGCCATTGAGTCCTAAGCTTTACTTTGCTGGAAGATTTTTATTACATCTTCGATCTCATTACTTGTTACTGGTCTGTTCAGGTTTTGAATTTCTTCATGACTTAATCTTGGTAGGTTGTATGTGTCTAGGAATTTGTGCATTTCTTCCAGATTTTCCAAGTAATTGGCATATAGTTGCTCATAATACTCTCTAACGGTCATTTGAATTTCTGTGGTATAAGTTGTAATGCCTACTCTTTCATCTCTTATTTTATTTATTTGGGTTTCCCCTCACTTTCTCAGTTAGTCAGGCTAAAGGATTGTTAATTTTGTTTATCCCTTCAAAAATCCCAGCTTGGATTTCGTTTTATTGTATTATTAAAAACAATAATACAATATCAATGGCTTATTGATAAAATAAGCCATTATCTGTTTAAGTTACTGATGGGTTTCTTATGCTTACAGTTATGCACATTCCAAAAACTACCCATCGTATACCAACATTCATACATAAAAAGATGCATGTGGTAAAATATTGTCAATATTTCAAAATATAATATTAACAGTTACTATTTATTGAGTGTTTAATTTTTGTAAGGGAAAGTGTTAAGCAATTTAAGTTTTCTAACTTAAACCTGACAACAAAACTGTGAGATAAGGGCCTTTTTTATATGCTCATTTTAACAATGAGATATTTGAAGTAGAGAAGGCTAAAATGCCTAAGGTCACACATGTAGAAATGCTAAAGCCCAGATCAGAACCCAAAGAGTTGGACTCTGAAACTAAGGGTCTAACTACCACATGTTAAACTAAATTTGGCTTCAGCATGTCTCTGTACTTGAGTCTTTGTGTAACAAACTACAATATAACTTAGTATGTAAACTAACTGAAAGTCTACCATAGGAGTATACTTTCATAACATCTAGCTGAGTCTCAGTCAATCAAAGTAGGTAGTAGACGAACTTCAGTCAATTACAGGTAGCCAACTGATCATACCATGTTCAAGTGAGGCAAGCTCCAAAATGTAACTCATCAAGTGGTCTCTGTACATCTCTTCTGTTTTCAGTCCATAAAGGCTGTCTGTTCACATTGTGAAGTGGAGATTTCTGAACCTCTGTTGGTTCTTAGGGCTGTCTGATTTGTAAATCATTATTTGCTCAATTAATCCTGGAATAGTAAATTTGTCTAAAGTTTTTATTTATTTATTTATTGGAGATGGAGTTTCACTCTATAGCCAGGCTGGGATGCAGTGGCACGATCTTGGCTCACTGCAACCTTCACCTCCTTGGTTCAAGCGATTCTCCAGCCTCAGCCTCCCAAGTAGCAGGGATTACAAGCACATGCCACCACGTCAAGCTAATTTTTGTATTTTTAGTAGAGACGGGGTTTCATCATGTTGGCCAGGATGGTCTTGATCTCCTGACCTCATGATCCGCCTGCCTTGGCCTCCCAAAATGCTAGGATTACAGGCATGAGCCACCACGCCCGGCCTAAAGTTTTTAACATACATAATACTGAGGAGAGAACCTCATATATATATAATTACAAAGTTACCAAATAAAAGCTATTAATAATTAATAATATATAATTGCAATGTTTTGAAGGTCTTAGAAATAATGGAGAAAATGTGTCTAATATAAAAAGACTAAAATGAAGGGAGATTATTTATTCCAGTGAGATTATTAAAAGAACTACCAACTTTCATTCTGAAAACTTTACAAATGCCTATAATTTGCTGCTATTATGGTATCATTGTTTTTTATCACTAGCATAGCTGATGAACTAAACTGTACATTATCTACTAAAGGAGGTAATAACACATGGGATTTACAAACTGCAGTTCCAGCATGAGATAGACTTTGGTTTAAATATCAGCTCCGCCCACTATTTAAGCTGTGAAACTTGCCTTCAATTTCCTATTCTGAAAATGAAAGTTATAATTTTGAAATTTAGTAATGTTATTGTAAGGACTAAATAAGCTAACTTCTATAAAGTGTTTTGTATACTGCTTGTCAAATAGTAAATTTTCCACAAACACTACCTATACTAGTATTATTAATAATCAAACATAATTGATTTATCAACCAAACATCAATACAATATGATTTATGGCCCTCAGACTTCAAAGGAAATAACTGAAGTTTATTTTCACCTGTGTCTTTTGACTGTATACATGTGATAAATCGTAACATTTGCAAGACCTACTGATTAAAAATCTTCTTTAAATGACAGCAAATACCATCATGTATTAAAGTTTTCTTTTGTTTTGTTTTGTTTTGTTTTGTTTTGTTTTGAGATGCAGTTTCACTCTTCTCACCCAGGCTGGAGTACAATGGCATGATCTTGGCTCAATGCAACCTCCGCCTCCCGGGTTCAAGCGATTCTCCTGTCTCAGCCTCCCGAGTAGCTGGGATTACAGGCACCCACCACCAGGCCCAGATAATTTTTTGTATTTTTAGTAGAGACAGGGTTTCACCATGTTGGCCAGGCTGGTCTCGAACTCCTGACCTCAGATGATCCGCCCGCCTCGGCCTCCAAAAGTGCTAGGATTACAGGCGGATCATCTGCACCCAGCCATATATTAAAGTTTTTAAAACATTACTAAATAGTTAAGAAGGATATCTGCATCCTCATATGCTTCCACTGTAATAAGAAAAAAAGGACTAAACATCTTTTAGCATTTTCCTCATTAAATACCAAATAACTAACACTATTTTGTAAACTCTACTGTTAATGAGAATGTATTCCAATACAGTGCTTCTCAAACTCTCAGGTGCAACCCGGTGACCTCAGTAACTTTTTGAATTTCAGATTCTGACTCAAGGCCTAGGGTAGAGGCTGAGGTTTTGCATTTCTAACAAGTCCCTAGGTGATGATGCAGCTGCTGATCCAAGGACCACAAGTTGAGTAACCAAGCTCTAATAGGAAACTTGGAAATGAAACATTTAAATAATGATACATTATAAAACTTGTAAAATGATGAATTGACACAAAAGGTGAACAGGGTAACTATGGAGGTCAATATGTGTTTAAACTACAGCAATAACAACAACAACAATAATTCAGGGGATGCAATGAGTAAGTAGACAACACAAGACAGAAGAAAGGAAGTGTAAAGGCAGAGCAGTAGTAGGGGCATGGAATGGGGATGACTAGCAGGACATCAATAGGAATGGAGCGGAGGTTTGGGAGAAACAGAGAAGACACTATAGAGGAAAAAAAGAAAGAAAGGAAAGATTAAGGGACTGTAGACACAACCTTCATCCATAGATGGTAATCCTCTCATCAACTACCAGTTCGACAGTTGTGAAATTTCATTGCGCCTTTCTAACAGCCTATAATTAACCAGAAAATTGGTTCTCTTTCTAGTAAATTGGGTAAATTAAATATAGAAGTTTCAACTTTCATTTGAGAAACTTTTATAAATCCATACATAGCTATATTTCACAACAAGAGCATATCCATTCTACCCACGATCAAAAGAAGGGTCTAGAAGTCAGCAAGGTCATTTAAATCTAGTCCCTTCATCGTTAGTAGGTTTATTTTGCCTGTGACCAGGTTTGTTATGGTTTAAAAACAACATTAAGTCCATCACATCTGATTAGTCCAAAGACAGTTGCACATAAGAGGTGGTGTATAATCAGTAAAGATTTTAAAAACAATAAAAATGGTTTTAAAAAACCCTACAATTCCAACATATCTAGTCTTTTGGTGAAACTGATTTTGCTGACACTTTTCTTCCAAGTTATAAGTTCGAGACACATTCAATCTGTACAGCAGCAATGTGAGAGGTGAGCTGAAGGGTATATATGTTAAAATAAATCACCGAAATCAGCCTCTGAGCATTGCAGGGTAAGAACTTAACTGAATCAAGTTTTTTTTTTTTTTCAATGTAGATGATTGCTCTGTAATTAAATACCCAATAAAATATAGACCATTAAGGAAGAAATGGGAATCACTGATTTAACTACTAGAAGGATCAACACATATTCATATTTGATGGAAATGCATAAGGGGCTGAAAGCTTAAACAACTTCTTGGATAATTTGGGCAAATGAAAAAATGGCCTTAATGTTAGATTTGGTACTGTTGTTCTCAAGTGAAGAAGCTGCAGTACATGCTCTGCACCTTTGGAAAAGAGACCTTGTCTCATGCATGCTTTTAAGATACTCAAATGTGTCTGTATTTCAAAGAGCATCTGAATTAGAACCTCTTTTTTCTTGGAGTTCTAAGAGTCGATCTAAAATCTCTATGAGTGTATAATGACCTGATAAAAGAAATGTTAAACAAAAGCAACTACAACAACACAAGAATTTGGCAGGTAGGGCAGGGTTTGATTTTATATTCCTCTTCTGTTTCCAGGACACTCTTAGGAAATTTAGTGAACGTAAAAGAATGGTCAAAGTGTGGGTGTTCCAGTACCTTCTAAGATTTAGGAGGAAGCTATAAAGTATATTACTTTTTGATTTCATAAATTAACATATCAACAATGTTGGACCTAAAGATGAGCTTAGTGGCTAAGTTTATAGCTTGAATGATTTGTTTCAGATTTATGCTCCACTGAGACCTCTTGACATGGAAATCACAGAATGAAAGGGTATGCCCTCCATAAGTCTTTTAATTTTTAAAAAAATATTCTATTTTATTTTTGGCAGAGCCAATATTAATCTAGGGTTCGATCTTTCTCACCCTGGGAAACATTTCTACATGGTCTCTGAATGATTTCCAACAATTCTGAGATGACCAAGGTACACGCTCTTTACTAAAATCTTAGTCCTACACCTCATGTAAAGGCCATTTTGGATATCAAAGAAAATCAATCTCATCATAACATCTTGAAAAACTTTCTTCATATTTATATTAAAATAAATATATATTTAATTTTTTAAAATTTCTTACATGTTTTTCTAGTTCAAATCATTTACTTTCTTCAAGGAAGTCTTTATTTCTGGGAAGAGATATTCTGAATACTAGCACCTAAATAGATTATTTCAAAACAAGCTGATCAAATGTCATTATGTAAGCATAAGTAATAACCACATTGGATGAATAACCAGGGTTTCCATCTAAAAAATGATTTTTATATTTGGCAACTGACCTTACACTGTAAGTATTTTCACTCATGGGATTGGCCAGTATTTGAAAAAATAATCAGATAAAAATGAGATTCTATATAAGTAAGCATTTTTATAATGAAATTATATTTACATTAATATACATAGACTAATTGTATAGCTACATTGGCTATAGCAATATGTCTCTTCAGGGAGAAGACTTACACAATTCGATTGTAAGAACAATGGCTATATTTGAAGCTGTTTAATTAAATCGTTTCTGGGGTTATTTTTTCCCCACTCTTAACAAATCCCTTACGAAGGCATAATTAGATAAAGCAACCACAGGACTAGTTTTTTGTATAATACTGCACTGAACAGTATATTTAAAAAGCACTGTCTGACATAACATGAAAAAGATTTGAGTATTTTATGTGTGAGTCCTAAAAATGTTCATGGGGATTATCAAAGATACATAAAACTTCAGAGTGTTGATAGTCTTCAATGTAAGAGAATTGGAGTTTGTGTTTATCGATCAATTCCGTTTTAAAGTGGTATGAGCAAAGCACTTGAGGCATTTACTTTTCAAATAAACAACTGAACTTATCATATGTGTCCAGGATTTTTGGACTTTATTTGTATTGCCATTAAAAACAAAGCAAAAACTTCTGTCAAGGTATTAGCAAAAATGCAACACATGGCCCTTAAATTCTTATCTCTATAGAGCCCTCTTGAAAGATAGTTTAAAAAAAAAAGGCAAATGCAGTATTGCCATGAATTCAAACTGTATCAGGACATCTCACAATATATAAAACCTATCCTTTTGAAAAGGTACCATTGTTCCTTGAGAAAATCATAAGTGATAGCTGATTTATTTCTACCCAAAGGATTAGGTTCACCATGTTATACGTGCAATGAATAGGTAATCTTGACAGAATTCTATTAACGTAAAATACCTAAATTTATTGAGTTTACCACGTGCCAGGCACTATGATACAGCATGGGTTAATGGGCTTTGTTCACTTAGAGGATTTTCAAACCCTGAAGCCTTGGGAATATCCTGTGGACTGTTTGAGGTAAAGTTGGAACATTTGCGGTTTTAGAAGTCCTAAATACGTTAGTAATTTCGGTAATAAGCTAGACCTCAAAGTCACTGAACTATAGCAATGTAAACCTATAAAGACAGAGCACATGAAGTTGCAAAGACTACCATCAAATGACTAATAGAGTAAGACCTGCCTTCCACACCATCACTGTAATTATTCAGGTGAAGCCTAACATGAAAGGAAAAACAACACCTTTCTAAAATTTAGAGCAAGAGAAATGATAAACAAGTCTACGAGAACAAAGAAATCAAAGAAAACATATCTGTCCTTTGCATGGAAAATAGCATCATATTTTGTCAAAATATATGAATGTCCACATCTGGTTGGGGAAGCAAGAATACTCTATCTATACTAAAACTAAAATAATAATATAATCCAAAAAAGGAAGGACTTTAAGATGCATGAATGTGAAATTCTCAACTAAAGTAAATTACTCCTTTATAGCAAAAGCTATAAAAAAGAAATGGAATTATCACTTACATTAAAAATCAATGTAAATGGAGAAAGATATACACAAAAATCTTAAAAGTAGTTAATACCAGGCAGTGAGATTAGTAGTTGTTTTCTTTATTATTTTTAGTTTTTAGGTATATTTTGTATTAAATAGATGCTTCTTTTTTTGCTTTATTCTTTTTTTTTTTTTGAGATGGAGTTTCACTTTTGTCACCCAGGTTAGAGTGCAGTGGTGCAATCTCAGCTCATTGCAACCTCCACCTCCTGGGTTGAAGCCATTCTCCTGCCTCAGCCTCCCGAGTAACTGGGATTACAGGTACCTGACACCATGCCCAACTGTTCTTTGTTTTTGTTTTGTTTTGTTTTGTTTTTTGATGTTTTTTAGTAGAGATAGGGTTTCATCATGTTGGCCAGGGTGGTCTCAACTCCTGACCTCAGGTGATCCACCCACCTCAGCCTTCCAAAGTGCAGGGATTACAGGCGTGAGCCACCGCACCCAGCCAATAGATATTTCTCTTAAATAAAACAAAAATCTAGAAATTTAAAAGAAAACCAATATGTTGTCAACTATGATACAACTAAAAATCTGCCTTATAACAACATAATGCCATACTGAAATGAAAGGTACTCATTGTAAATTTCAGAAATACACTATATATTTTTACATTTTTAGAGAACTCATTTTCAACTTATATTAAAATGGGCATATATACACAAAAAATACATAAAATGGCTACATTTATATGGGAGGCAAACATATCCCAAGAGGCTTGTAAATTTGGAACTGGTTTTAATGGTCACTGATCCTAAAGGGGGGCATGCATACTCACGATACAAGAAATAATTTTTCAGGGGTACCCAGACTAAAGTATAGGTGCACAGACTGTGAGAATGAGGTGGTAGGGAAGATTAAACCAGGCGAGGTAGACAGTAAGGAAGAAAAAGAAATATTTCTTGCTCTGGCTCCTTATAAGCACATCTATACATTCTTGATTATGTTCTCTGCTATTGGGTTTCCAGGGAAAAGCTGGGCAAGAAGGATTGAGTAGAAACCTGGGAATGATCCCTCAGGGCTAGGCTAGCCTACACTATGATTTCTTGGGACCCACAGACCAGGCCTGGAGCCAGAGATCAGGATTTTGGGTATGGAGCAGAGCTGTAGCATGTAATACCTTATCATGGCTCACCAAGGCAGCAAGTTTAACTTAAAAGACTCATCAAATCACTTCACCTTGTCTGATCTCAGTTCCCCAGCTGCAAAATAGGAGTAGAAACAATACCTACCTAGGAAGGTTGTATTGAGAATTAAATGAGACGATAATTAATATAACATTTTTAGCATAGTGCCTGACACATAATAAGTGTTCCTTTATAGAAGGTGTTCTACGTTATCAAAACCTGCATTCTGAGAATATGTGTTTCTATCATTCATATTTTCAACCCACAAACAACTACCAATAACAAAGTGATACGGTTTGGATCTAGGTACTCACCAATCTCATGTTGAATTATAATCTCCAGTGTTGGTGGTGAGGCCTGGTGGGAGGTGATTGGATCATGGGGGCAGATTTCCTCCTTGCTGCTGTTCTAGTGATAGTGAGTGAGCTCTCTTGATATTCTGATCATTTAAAAGTATGTGGTATCTCCCATCCCCCTCCTCCTGCTCTGGCCATGTGGAGTGCCTGCTACCCCTTTACCTTCCACCATGATTGTAAGTTTCCCGAGGCTTCCCCAAAAGCCAAGCAGATGCCAGCATCATGCTTCCTGTACAGCCTGTGGAACTGTGGGCCAACTGAACTGCTTTTCTTTATAAATTACCCAGTCTCAGGTATTTCTTTATTGCAATATGAGAAAAGCCTAATATACCAAGGTCACCTGATAGATCTTGTTTAGCACTCATATTTTAATGAAAATTTATGAAAAGATGACAAAGTAACTTGACAGAACTTTGAATTTTCCAAGCAACATGGCAGTAATGAGTGGTTAATATAAATTCTATGAAATAATGTAGCCCATTCTAAAGAGCAGAAGCTTCAAATGGCCTCTTGACAAAGACTTGACAAAAAGGTGTGCTGAATCAAACTCACAACATGTTGCCTAGGATTGACTTCAGTGTCCAACACCATCACAATAACTAGTTAAATAATTTTTTTTCAAAACTTTAATATGCAAATTGTGATTCTCACTGCTAGTCATCATTAGAACTAAAAATAGAAACTTCCTGTTAACGAAGAACCTTTCCTTAACTTAAATTAAGCCAAACATGTCATTATTGCTGGCTGATGACATATAGTACATTTTTTTTAATCCTGAAGATGTTATTTCATTTTTGATAAATCAATTAGATATAATAACGGTTTATCATATTAGTTAAAACGGTAGTATTATGATCACTTTTTAAATGGTTGTTTACTATTTATAGATATTCTAGTTTTTTTCATTTATGAAAGTGATAAACAATTTCCTTTGAAAATATACTTCAGTAAAAAATGAGTCAACTTAAGGAAATATATTGTGTATAAACCACACATAGTAATCAGACATGGTAGAAATAGACAAGGTGGGCCTAGAAGCACTTAAGTTTGGTAAACAGTGTGCTATTTTGTTTTTACTCAGAAAGTAGAAGCAATACAATGGGTTCTTCTTTTATAACTTAATTCTGCTTTCAAATAAGCCACAGTATTCAAATAAATATGTTTGTTTGACATGAGCCTTATTAGTGTAAGTGTTTTAAATGAGAAAGACTTAGCTACTCCTTACTATCCTCAAGTAAAAACTTATGCTGCATGACAATACTTACAATTTGACAATCAATTAGTTAAATTACTAATAAGTAGCAGTCAGTTAAAGTGCCACCTAGAACCCCCATGAAATAAAGCAAGTGATCAAGTTGATGAAAGTGAGAAGGGAGTTATTAAATAAAAATGTTATTTTTAGCACAGATTTTTTATTTGCAATGGTTGTTCAAAAACTATACTACACATGTGCAACCATCAACCTAAAAATTATATACAATGAAAGAATTTGGGGAACCTATCATTTTATGTTACCTTTTTGACCATCTTTAAGAAAATCAGGGGAAAATGTCTCCCAATTTATTGCCCAACAAAATCATTATTGTTTTGTATTTTCTCAATATTTAAGAACAAAAAGTTTTGGAAACTATAGCTTTATTAACTTCTAGTTCCATTTTAGAGAAACAATTTTGATGTCTTTATTGTTTTTAGATTGTGGTACTTCTGAGCACCTTAGTATTAATATTATTTGAAATAATATGTGTACTCCCTGTATATTTTGTAAATCACATGTAAATATCAGGCATGTATTTATTTTTAAATCTATACTCTCATTTCAAATGATTTCATAGTTTTTACAAGTGACTCTTATAGGACTTATCTTTTAATGAATTTAAAAGGCAAACAAGGAAACTAAGACAATCATAATCTTTATTCTTTCCTCAAAACAGCCAAAAATTCTCTGTCAAACTCTGGATTTAATATCTGGAAGTAGAATTGATTTGGCTCAACTGAGAGAAGCCCCAGTCCTGTATGGTTTTTTTGAGTGTGCTTGGAAATTACAGTAACAGTTGGGATTAGCAGAGCAGGAGAGACTAAGACATGAGTAACACCCTGAATAAAGAGTTCTGGTAAAAACACATCCTCTTGTATGACACCTGCTAGTCCACAGGAAGACAAAACCCAGCTACTGTATCAGAATGATGATAAGGAAAGCTCATCTTCTAGCGTCAAGGAGAGAATTGTTGAAGATGTAGGTGAGCATACCTCTATACACTATGTTTATACGTGTGTGGTATATATATCATGTATAGTTCCACATTCAGGAGCAAAGTATGTGAAAGATAGCATCTAGTTCATTAATAAGTTTATATTCACATGTTCCAAACTAATAATCTCTTCCATTTCCAGACATTACGAACTAGCTGTGGTCAGTGCCATTCCTTGGAAGCCAATAGATGGCATTGTTGCATCATACAGCTCTGTCCTGTCTTCAAAACACAAGATTTTCCAACAATATTCAGGTCTTTGTGAATTTCTCAAACATCTTTATATAAATCGTTTGAAAAGCCATGCAGAGAAAGTTCTCAGCCTCTATGGTTTTGAGTTGCTTTTTCACTAAATGTAGAGAGGAATTGGGTTATTTCCTTCCTGAGTTATGTAAAAGTCACAGGATCAAATCTTTCAGCCTTCAACATATTCTAATTTTCCACCTTATTCTTTTCATTTTATTTAAACCCTAAGCACAATCTTTATACTAGATGTAGAGAAGAGTTCTGGCTTTCCACAGCCTGATTTCTGACTGAGAGAATGGCAGCCAATTCTGTAATGCTGCAGATCATTTAGACTCGGTGAAAAACCCATTTCTGTTGAATTAAATACAGTTATCTTTAATAGCAAATGTGTGGTCACTGTTTTTGGTCATTTCTTCTTTAATAAAACTAAAATGTCTTTTTTCCTCCCCAGAGATGGAATCAGATTATATAAGTTTCAAAAGTCATCAAACTTTTAAAGAGCTGAATTCTCATTAATTAAATGTAGAAGTTTTCCTCTCAGTCTGAACTTTAGAAAAAAGCATTTAAGGACTTCTCCTACTTGAAATGCTTTCTCCAAAAGGACATAATTTGGACAGAGGGCAGTTTTAAAGAATCTACAATAGAGGGGAGTAGGCAAATAAAATAAAAGGAAACATATGGAAAATTTAAAAATATATCTGTTTAACATAGTCCCCTATTTTTAAGTTGTCAAAAGAGCTTTAAGAATATCATATTTTAAAACATCTATTTTACTGATAAATAGGAGTTATTATTGAACAGTGAAAAAGCTGACATAAGTGCAGAGAAGAAACAGAAATAAAGAGCTTGAGATATACATCCCAGAATATTATAGAATGCCATAGTGTTGAGATCACTTGTAGATCACTTAATTACAGTTGCACTTACATAGTGACTGGTCCTGTGGACACCTAGCCTTCAAATTTAAGCTATGAGAGGGCTTCCATTTCTCTGGGATGAAATGAAGAAGAAAAAGACTTCAGGAAATGAAGACCCACAATTTGTTTAGAGCATGCTGACCTGAATCAGATGTTTCATCTCATATTCTAACATAACAGTTCAATATCAGCTTTGGGCAAAACAGGGAATGCAAAAAAGTGTCATTCATATATGTGTGTGTCTGTGTATGCAAATACATATACACATATTCATATCTCTCTGCTTTCGTGTAGAAAAACAAATGATGATCATAAGGAAAATAGAGGGAAAGATTTCAAACTTAAATCAGAATACACTTTTGACCAACATCTCCACATTTCCCCTAAGCCAAACCTGTACAGTAAAAGCAAAGAGATTGAAGAGGAATGACAAAATATAAAATAAAAAAACAAAAGGCACAAATATATTAAAAACATGATGAAAAAAGAGAGTGAAATATCAAAGGGTACAGACTTTTAATTATATGATAAATAAGTTCTTGAATTCTGATGGACAGCATGATGACTATAGTTAACACTGTTTTGTATAATTATAAACTGTAGATCACAAAAAAAGAGTAGATCTTACGTGTTCTCTCCACCAAAAATACTTAACTATGTAAGGTGATGAATATGTTAATTAGCTTGATGGTAGTAACCGTTTTACAGTGTATATGCATATAAAATCATCATGTAGTGCACCATAAATGTATACTTTTTTTTCGTCAATCATATCTCAATAAAGCTGAAGGGGTATACGCTTTTGAGTAATTCAAGCTATGTCTACCCTAGATCCAGCAGTGTTTTTTCTACATCTTCCCTCTTTACTACTCCCCTCTTTACTGCTGTCTCCCTCATGCAGAATTACCTCAAAAAATCACCAGCAAAACAAAATGATCCACAAAAGAATGTTAATAAAGTACGAGTGCATTTCTAGGACAAAAGGCGTCAATATCAATTTGCTTACGGGTAAGACTGATCTCATTTTCTCCAGGGAACAAACATTTTTCTCTTGACCACTGGCGAACACTGAAGCATGACATGGTTAAGTCTGTAGACACTAATGGTAGTGACTAAAATTTTCAGGGCCACAGACTAAGATTATAATGCAGTCTACATTATTTTTGTTATAGGGATTTTTTTAATTATTCTTTGCATTAAATATAATTCTTTAAGAATTTCTTAACATTTCATTTGCAAAGCACTATCTGTTAGTTTGTAGTTATTTAAAATTTACTTAATCTGAAGACAATTATTAGGATATTCTACAGTAGTGTATTTTTCTTTTCTTTTTTTTTTTTTTTTTTTTTTTGTTGTTGTTATCTTTGAGAAGGAGCATCACTCTTGCCCAGGCTGGAGTGCAGTGGCGCATCTCGGCACACTGCAACCTCCGCCTCCTGGGTTTAAGTGATTCTCCTGACTCAGCCAAACGAATAGCTGGGATTACGGGCACGTGCCACCGTGCCCGGCTAATTTTTGTCTTTTCAGTAGAGACAGGGTTTCATCATGTTGGCCAGGCTGGTCTTGAACTCTTGACCTCAGGTGATCCGCCCGCCTTGGCCTCCCAAAGTGCTGGGATTAGAGGCGTGAGCCACCAGGCCCGGCCTTATTATTTTCTTGATGTAAACAGGTAACAAGAACCACTTGAATGTCAGCATTTTCTTCCCAGCTTACTTTGTAATGTACCTAAAGCTAGACCTGGATAGCAAAGCAAAGAGAAGATGGAACATTAGTTACATAATTCAAAACAGAAAATATTTTTTTGTTCAGTAATATTGTTTGATATTCTTTGATAATTGCCACAACCTTGGGGAAATTAACGGGTTAAATAAAATAGTGAGTCCAGCACGTATCTGACAAACTATTACCAGATAGAGTGCTAAAAAACAGATATAATGTGCATGTGTTTCAACAGCTTTATGGAAGACTCAAGTAAGGAGAAAGTGCTATGAAGACATTTGTTGTTGTTATTGAGACAGGATCTTGTTCTGTCACCCTGGTTAGCGTGAAGTGGCGCAATCATGGCTCACTCAATGTCCCTGGGGCTCAAGTGACCCACTTCAGCCTCCTGAATAGCTGGGGCTACAGGCACATGCTACCACGCCTAGCTAATTTTTGTATTTTTTGTAGATAAGGGGTTTTTCCATATTGCCCAGGCTGGTCTCAACTCCTGGGCTCAAGCCCTCCTCCTGCCTTGGCCTCGCAATTGCTAGGATTACAGGTGTGAGCCACTGTGCTCAGCCTATGAAGACTTTTTGAACTTAAAAATAAAACCATGTGATATAACTGATTATTTTATAATGTGTGAAATATGCATAGATGGAAATAGTTATTGAAACATTGTGATGTTTTCTTAAATTTTTTCTCTAGATGTACTGGTTTCATTGCTTAATTATTGTTGTTCAGTGACTTATTAAGAAAACAAGCTCAATACCAGAGAATATGGCATTTATTCATACTCTTATCTAGCAACAAACCCTTGGGCTCTAATAATAACAGTTTATGTTGTAGTCTCGTTTAATGTTTGTAGTCAATGTTGATAAAATACTGTCCTCTGGCTGGCCAGGCACCGTGGCTCATGCATGTAATCAAGGCATTGTGGGAGGCCGAGGTGGGCGGATCACAAGGTCAAGAGATCCAGACCATCCTGGCCAACATGGTGAAACCACGTCTCTACTGAAAATACAAAAATTAACTGGGTGTCGTGATGTGTGCCTATAGTCCCAGCTACTCAGGAGGCTGAGGCAGGAGAATCGCTTGAACCTAGGAGGTGGAGGTTGCAGTGAGCCAAGATCATGCCACTCCACTACACTCCAGCTTGGTGACAGAGCAAGGCTCCATCTCAAAAAAAAAAAAAAAAAAAAAATTAAATAATGTCCCCTGTCAGTTCATAAAAATCATCTTAAATGATAACATTACTTAATAGTTTCTAGATTTCTGGAGATATAGCACAGATTCAGAGGTTAAATATTTCTTCCTGACAATTCTGGAACTTTTCTCTATACCACACTCTTTATTGAGGTATCCATTATACTTTTTACGTTAATCTCTTTATGAAGAGATATTTTCACTTGTTAAACTAAACTCTACCTCTCATAGCTTTCACACGTTCCAAGTCAGAATAAATTTTCAAACTAGCCAAATGCTATAACTTTTTCACTGCCAATCTTCCAAATATGTCAGCATAGCTATTACATTTTTCCTCAATATTATTTCCTTCCCTAGTGTATTTAAGTAATCCTCACACGGTATTGTGTCAAGACCCTTCACCATTTATGACACTTCTAGCCAAGACATTTATTAGTTTGTTAATAGGTGATTGCCATTTCAGTTCTCTATGCTACAAAGCAACATTTGGTACAAAAAATGAAGTTATGATTGGACTAGAGATCAAGGATAATAATATATTAAGAACCCATAAAACACAGAATAGAAAAAACTTGGGTGCAGATTAAAGGGAGAAAGACCAGAAAGGAAGAAGTGAGCCAGCAAGATGAACACCTGGTATATAAAGTCAAGTCTTTTTGGAGACATTTCATGGTATTCGGCATTAGCAGAAAGATGAGGAATTCTACCTTCAGATTGACAGATAGAAGAAATTCATATTGTCCTATGGGTTTCTAACATGGCTTCATAACTTACTCATTGGAAATAATATTTTTCCTTTTTTCTGTGATTTTCATAATCTGGAATAAGAGACACGAAATAAGACGGCCACTGTCCATAAGTGAATCAGACTAAACATAGGGATGTTCACAATGTTGGAGCAGAAAACACATGTTCCTGTGTATATTCTTCAAATGAATATCTTAGCAGTGAAATCAACCCACTAAGCTATTAGGAATATTTAATATTGAGGAAAAGTGACTTTTAGCGACTATATATTTCGTTCTGAGCTCAGATTAAAAGACATTTGGGAAAAGTCAATCAATGCCTCTGTATAATGACAGAATGATGAACTGCTGGCCCCCCGGATATATCAAACTCAGTGTGTTTGATATATCAAACTCAGACTGAAGTGTTTTCTCGAGCCCACTAACATTTTATCTTAAAAATTAATTAATTGCCAAATATTTAATAACCTGGAGATTTCGCTTATGAATCCAGATTTCAAATCCTCTCCAAACTTGGATGCTCTGATAACATGGAAACAGCATTTCTAGAGGGCCACAATCAGCTGGAGTTCACTACCCACGTTTAGCTGGGCTGTAGCTATCCAGTTTATCATCCATGCTCTCCAGTTTGCTATCACGTCCACCACTCCTTCTTATGCCTTATTTTATACACATTTCTATTTGGCTATGGTAGATATTTGAGTGATATAAACCGTCAACCTTTTCAGACTTTCTCTGGAACATTTACATTTAATGGGTGAGCTCTGATTGTAAAAGCAATTATATACTTACTGACTATGTGATCTTGGGCAGACTAAATCCTCTGTATCTCAGTTTCTCTAACTGTAAAATGGGACCAATAATAGCATATACTTCAAAAGACTGTTGTAAGGATTAACTCAGTTCATATATGAAAACTCTCTGAGAAAACTATCCAGCACAGAGTAAGATCTATAGGGTTAGCTGGCATTCCTCTCCTTTTCCTCCCACTCTATCTTCTTTCCTTTTTCTCATTATCACAATCATCACCATTATCACCACCACTGTTGCTACAGCTTTTTAATATGCACTATTCCCAGCTGTTTACTTTTAATTTCATTCTTTCTCACAACTGACCAAAATACATCTGGCTTAACTAGATCAACTCTAAAATTCCTCCAAATTCTCTAGAATATAATATTATACTTTATTATATATTTGTTAGTGTTATTAATATGTACTATCATTATATAAATCTATTAGTCTATTCTAATAGAATTCTACTGGATCACCACTAAAGTTAACCTTCTAAGTGCAGAGTCCTTATTAACATATGCATCCATTTAATTTGAGTGGAATCTCAATATATGCTAATGAAAAGAATAAATGTGGCTGGGCACGGTGGCTCACACCTGTAATCCCAGGACTTTTGGAGGTCGAGGCAGGTGGATCACCTGAGGTCAGGAGTTCGAGACCAGCCTGCCCAACATCGTGAAACCCCGTCTCTATTAAAAATACAAAAAATTAGCCAGGTATGGTGGTGGGCGCCTGTAATCCCAGCTGCTCAGGAGGCTGAGGCAGGAGAATCGCTTGAAGCTGGAGGCAGAGGTTGCAGTGAGCCGAGATGTCACCACTGCACTCCAGTCTGGGCGATAAGACTGAAACTCCGTCAAAAAAAAGAATAAATGATCACTTACTTTTATTGGAATACCAAATAATGTTGCACATTAGCAAACTAAGCCCACATTAACCCTACTTCTTTTAATTCTATAAACTTGACTATTAGGAGGACTCCCTGGGTGTTTGTTACGCTAATACAAAAGCAACTATCCTCATGTATGAATCTCCTAAAATAGTAAGATTGATTTAAAAGTTTTACATTGAGTAAGACAGTCCAATTCTTTTGTTGCCTTTAATCACATTTTTCCTAAGCAGATTTCTCTTTTCTGGGGACCACAGTCCAGTTATTTCTATATAATGTAACTGGTCATATTTTTACAGAGTTTAATAAACTATTTTACCAGTTGCTATACTGTTTTAGCAGGTCAGTTTTATGCCATTGATAAAAAGTTATAGCTTTATTCATCTGAAGGTTGTTTCATCATGGATTTTGTTTCATTAATGAATAATCTAATAAGACAACTTGACTATTACCTTATTAGATGGTAGGTAGGGGGTTTTTTAAAAAACTATTATTTTCCCAGGGCTTGGGAGTGCAGAGTCGGCAATGAAATGTGTAGCCATGCCCCAATTTCATTGCTCCCATGCTGAAGTCAGCACATAATAGCTCAAACAAAAGTGAATGCTGAGATGCAAGCCTGTCAAAGGCTAAACCAGGGATTATCTCAGTGATGCACCCATCCCTTTGAAGAAGGCTCCCTTTGGTGGCTTTTCATGCAGTTGCCTGGCTACCTATTCCCCAACAATATCCTAACCAGACCTGTCTGGTCTCTTTTTCTTTCTCTCTAAAGACACAAACACTACCTGGAATGGTTTTTATACTGGTAGCTCTCTTTGTTTTCATACAATTTTTGTCAATTACTTCTTTAAAAAAATTCTTAGTTTGTTCTCTGCATTTAACCTTTACCTGAATCTTTTAACTATACTCTATGTACCTAACAAAGGTTGGGGTTTTTATTTTCTTTAGTATTATCCCATTACTAAACTAATGAAATTGCTATTCATTAAGAATATTAGGAATGATTTAGTTCAAAACTATCGTCTCAGATTATGATAGTAACAGAAGAGTTCAAGGGGTCTCTCCAAGCTCATTTGGATAGTTGGTGGCAAGGCAAATCCTCAAAGTCCACACCACAATGTCCACTACTGCATAATCATGGAGTGCTGAATAAAAGCATGCCAAGAAGCAAACTTCTCACCCTTCACAGTACATGTTTCTACATTTAATTTGGGCAGCCCCTTACCTTGGTGCTTGCCAGGAAATGTGTTTCAGGATTTATTAGAGCACAGTGATCTCTTATGCATTATAATTGCATCCTAAATAGGTTTCTAATTTGGTCAATCAAATTGAGATAGGCTGACCCTTTTAATATCAGAGCTTGCTGATGTGAAACAAGCCTGTTTGTTAAGGAGACTATGTATCTTCTGGTCTTCAGAGTTTTAGTTCCTGGAATTTTCATGAGGTTAAATTTAGATATATGAATCTCCAGAGCATACAGATATAAATACAAGTTTTTCAAATAATATTTGCATCATTCTCAAATGATGTTTTCACCCCCTACATACTTTCCAGTTTCCTGTCACTGATTTCCATGAAAGTAAATACAAATCGGAAACCTTTCGACAGAAAATTATATACCAGCATCCATAAATACAAGGGCAGTGATTTATGGTAGTCATTTTCCCACAGCTATCAAGGATTTAGCACTGTGTTAGGCACACAGAAATGGCTTAATTCCTAACTATTAAAAGAAATATGTGTGTGTGTGTGTGTGTGTGTGTGTGTGTGTGTGCGTGTGTATATATATAGTCAAAAATGTAAAGAAAAAGATGTTACATTCTCCTTGGATTTACCTTAGCCTCAGATAAGTGGTGATGAAGCTCTAAAAATTCATATAGACATTTATTTCCATAAGTATGCAGAAACATCATAGTGAGAACATTAGGTAGACAATCATACAGCTTTGCTTATGCTGTATGCTGACTCATAACACCTGCCACAGTCTTCACACTTGACAGAACATGATTTCATGTGCATGTAAAAGAAAACTGACCAAAATTTCATGTTCTTTGGGTGTTTATCTAGAGAAACTCTAGAGGGTTTCAGAAGTATGTCATAGAACGGGTTGTAGAATTTTCAATTTAGGGTGCATGGTTATCCAAAGCTAGACAATGATTTGGTTTCAACTGAGTGATAGGTAACAATTGTAATATGGCTCATTTGCCAGAAATTAGCTTTTTATCAGAATATACTCTAATCCTATCCTGTTTATTGGTTGTATATTTCACTCAAAAACCAAAAAACAACTGCAGCTTCATTGTAAATGTTCTGATATTTTTAGAAATACGAATAAATGTTATTTTCGATTTTTAGCACAATATCTGAATAACAAATGATTACACAGTTATCCTTTATGAATGGGAACATGGGGACTAGCCAACGATATTGTGGTAAAAGTCAAAAGCTAATGGTTATACCATTATTTACAAGTAAATTTCACTTAGAAATAAACTACCTCTAAAATTTATTTTATAGGAAGACTTAGTTTCAAAATTGCATGTACAGCTGTGACATTGTAAAATCAAATTTTATTATTCAAGGGTCATGTTAATGGTTGTGTTAGCAATATCCTATCATGAACACATTAACTATAGCACAATAATCAAGAATTCAAAGTTTGGTAAAGTCTGTTACAGAAATTCCATTTGGGAGTTTCTCTATAAAATATATGTTATGCAAGATCTTACAAAGGTATAATTTCATAAGGAAATTTGTTATGAATAGGCAGTCTGCACTTTGGATATTCACAATAGATCTGCTACCTCCTATTTTGACTCCTCAAACTAGAGTTATGCCGTATCATTGCCAGTAGAAGAGGCCCTGGCACACTAGATCCACTACTTACATGGTAATAATATAGATGGATGTTTGAAAATATTCCCAGGCAGATGAAACTTCTAAAATCTGAGCTAAATAACTGAAAACCAGAACAATAGTATTCTCAGTACATATGCCATTTTTTATTGCAAATTTATTGTACATTCCCTGAAACAGCACAGAGGGAATCAATGACTCAAAAATATTAACAATTTCCTCTTAAAAAGTGAGCCATATTGATCAGAAAAACCTAATATGTTTCTAATATCCTTTCCTAAGAAGCAAAACCTTACTGGTACTTTGAAAAATATAGATAACCTCTTATATAATTAGGCACGATATTCAGGTCAAAAAAGTATTTCAGGTCAGGCGTGGTGGCTCATGTCTGTAATCCCAGAACTTTGGGAGGCTGAGGTGGGCAGATTGCTTGAGGCCAGGAGTTTGAGACCGGCCGAGGCAACATGACAAAACCCCATCTCTACAAAACATACAAAAATTAGCCGGATGTGTGGCTGAGCGCAGTGTCTCATGCCTCTAATACTAGCACATTGAGGGGCCGAGGTGGGCGGATTACCTGAGGTCAGGAGTTCGAGACCAGCCTGACCAATATGGAGAAATCCCGTCTCTACTAAAAATACAAAAAAATTAGGCGGGTGTGGTGGCGCATGCCTGTAATCTCAGCTACTCGGACGGATGAGGCAGGAGAATCGCTTGAACCCAGGAGGCAGAGGTTGCAGTGACACTAGATCGCGCCATTGCACTCCAGCCTGGGCAACAACAGCAAAACTCCATCTAAAAAAAAAACAACAACAACAACAAGAACAAAAATTAGCTGGGTGTGGCAATGGGCTTCTGTAGTCCCAGCTACTACAAATGCTGAGGTGGGAGAATTGCTTGAGCCCAGGAGTGGGAGGTTGCAGTGAGCCAAGATTACACCACTGTCCTCCAGTCTGAACGACAGAGTAAGATATTGGGGGGGGGGGGGGGGGGAAGTATTTGCTTGGAAGAATGATAATTAGGGGAAAGTAGAGTATCATTTCAGTGTTATATAAGCACATTATTATGTTCTTTAGTGACTTTGTTTTATATGACTTTTCTGTGTGATCTAAGTGAAAAATATGGTTAAAAACTTCCTGTGTGTATTTATATTAGAATCCATCCTTCTCTCTTTCCCTTCCTCTTTCCTGCCTTCAGATAAAGATGAATCCTTTATCTTGTTCATAAATTAAAGCCACTTACTCCTTCTTTGGTCTGAATCTAGTTCCTCCCTTTCTTAAGGAGTCCTGGTTTACCATATATAACCATCCTTCCCTTAGTTTTTAATGTTTTGGTTTTTATTTTTGAGACAGGGTCTTGCTCTGTCACCCATGCTGGAGTGCAGCGGCACAAACACGGCTCACCGCAACCTCAATCTTCTTGACTCAAGTGATCCTCCCACCTCAGTCTTGCATGTACTTGGGATCACAGACATGCACCACCAGGGTCAACTCATTTATTATAGAGGCAGGGTCTCACTTTGTCATCCAGGCTTCTCTTGAACTCCTGGGATCAAGTAATCCTTCTGCCTCAGCCTCCTAAAAGTGCTGGGATTACAGGCATGAGACACTGTGCCCAGCCCCCTTTACTTTATATAAACATGTTTTAATACCACAGGAAACTAAAACTAAAAAAAAAAAAATCCAAGAACAAAACCAAAATAGAACAAATAAAAACCTTTCCTAGTGTCTGGGTGAGGGGGAAAAGGACAAGATGGAGGCAGGTGAACAGAAAAGACGCAGCCCCTACTACCTCTGGGTTCTTCATCATCCAACTTACCCGCGCGCGAAAATGCAGCCCGCTCGCCGGAAAAAAGCAGAGCAACTGAGCAGGCGTGACGTGACGTCAATTTGAGGAAACCGAAACTTACCCGGCCACGCCTACGGAGACGCCCCTGGTACGCCCTTATCCCACCCACTGCCCTCCCATTTTCAAGCCTAGGACATAAAAGTCGCCGCCAGCAGGTGCCAGCGCGAAGTTCCGCAGCCCCATTGCTCGTGGACCGACGAAACTCACCCGAGAGTGCCGGTGCGACTTCCCTGGCCCCACTTAGAGGACCGGTGAACCTCGCCCAAGAACCCTGACCTGTTGGTCAATAAAGTTCTTTCTTTCCTACCACTTGCCTCCAGCGCCTAACTCTTTCCTGGCCAAGGGAATTAGATAAATCACCTAGAACAGGAACACCACTCCGTTTTCCTTCACTATGACAGTTCTTGGAGGAATTATTCACAATTGGTTTGTTGGCCTTGACAACCAAAAGTTATCATCAAGGTCGCTTTCATTTATTTGTATGTCTTTACTGAACATGCTTTAAGTGAAGTTGCTCGTGACTTAATTTTCAAATCCAATGACCTCTTCCTCCTCATTGTACTTGACTTCCGTGGATCACTTGGCCCTTTTACCGCCTGCCTTCTGGAATCTTAAATTTAGAAAAAAGCGAACTTGGCCGGGCGCGGTGGCTCAAGCCTGTAATCCCAGCACTTTGGGAGGCCGAGACGGGCGGATCACGAGGTCAGGAGATCGAGACCATCCTGGCTAACACGGTGAAACCCCGTCTCTACTAAAAAAATACAAAAAAACTAGCCGGGCGAGGTGGCGGCGCCTGTAGTCCCAGCTACTCGGGAGGCTGAGGCAGGAGAATGGCGTAAACCTGGGAGGCGGAGCTTGCAGTGAGCTGAGATCTGGCCACAGCACTCCAGCCTGGGTGACAGAGCGAGACTCCGTCTCAAAAAAAAAAAAAAAAAAAAAAGCGTACTTTTTGCTTTTTTATTTCTCTTTCTACCTTCACTATTCCTTCTCATTCTCTTCTGCCAATGTTTCGTCTCCTCTGCTTGTCCTTTATCAATGAGCGGCAATGGATGATTTTTTCTTAATCACACACATTCACCTATCACTCTGGCTAGGTAGTGGATACATTAAAACTTTGCACATCCAAAGTGAACTTTGCTGTATCATATAAAATTGTTCCCCTTTTGTACCCTACTTTTGTTTCTATTGTAACACATATAACACTCAGGGCCTTCACATTTCACAACAATGGGAATGGTGTCCCCCGGAAAAGTGAAATGTGAAGACTCTGATGATGCTATTTCACTGACTTATTTACCTGATTACCTCTGCCTCTTACACACCGTGTAATAGCAGGTCATACATATCATTTAAGTTTTTAGTCACAAAATTCAGTCCCACATTTAGCACATTTTGGCCTTGAATAAATATTCATTTAATGAATGGGTAGATGGATAGTTTCCTTCCCTCTGACAGTTTGAATTTCTAGTTATAACACTCATATATTAAATATGCCCCCCATGAGAGGCCCTCAAACAACAGGTAAAAACAACTATGGTCCAGAAAAATCTATGCAAATACCACCAATTCATTCTGATTATTTATCAGGAATAATCTTCATGTATGTCATCCCTGAACTTGGGTAATGATGATCTGTGCTACAGTGGTACTTTATTGTGTGGAAGTAAAAATGGAGTAAATATATCCTTAAATTCTAATGTCTTTCTTATAAAAATATATTTTAAATTCACATGAGATGTTAAGTTCACCCTCATTTTTATGGAAAGTATTGCTCTACCCCTCCTGAGTTCTGAAAGTGACTGCTTTGTGAAGGAGCTGTAAAACTACCGAGTAAACAACATGGTTTTTGAAATTATCATAATTACATATATTTACATAACAGACCACAATATCTCCAAGGAATTGTTACCATAATTACATAAAATCCCACATATAGAGTTTCTCTTTCCTTTATTCATGAGCAACTTTTAATCTTCATGGTCTATACTCAGTATAGAATAAATACTGATGTATTATCTCTCCATGAAATTTCGATAGGAAGTAGACTGTTATCATGAGTAAAATAACGTAACATTTTGAGTCTTCATGGACATGAAACAAAAAGTGCATTCACCTACGTAATAGCTAATTTATGGAGCATTGATTATGCAATTTTTGTTGGCCTTCAAATCTATGTCATGACCTCATTTTTTTCTGGGTAACCAAATTTATCTAGTCGAAATCTCATGTGATTACAATTCTATTTGCAAGTGTACAAAGAGATAGAGTCATTCTCAAATGGCTGAAATATTAGTTGCTTATCCCCAGTTGCCTTAATTTTTTAAACTGTGATTGACAAACCTCTCTCTCTTTTTTTTTTTTTTTTTTTTTTTTTTTGAGATGGAATTTTGTTCTTGTTGCCCAGGCTGGAGTGCAAAGGACCGCAATGGCACAATCTTGCCTCACTGCAACCTCCACCTCCCAGGTTCAAGTCATTCTCCTGCCTCAGCTTCCCGAGTAGCTGGGATTACAGGCATGTGCTATCACACTCAGCTAACTTTTTTGTACTTTTAGTAGACATGAAGTTTCACCATGTTAGCCAGGTTGGTCTCGAACTCCCAACCTCAGGTGATCCACCTGCCTTGGCCTCCCAAACTGCTGGGATTACAGGCGTGAGCCACTGCGCCCCGCCGCTTGATGTTCTTTATGCTGATGTTCTCTACACTTGTAGGATGGTTCTTCTTTATCAAGATGCTCTCTTCCCACTCCCAACTGAGACTATCCCATGAATCAGTCTACCCCTCTGTGACCCCCAGATTTATGACCACCACCCTCACTTTCTAAATGTCCAATGTTTCTCAACTCAGGTACTGCAAAGTCAACATGCCTCAAACTAAACAGTATTCCTCCCTAGATTTGCCGAATCTTGTGATGGTTCTAATACTGAATGTTTTCTCCCACAACCATCAAATTGGATTTCATATGCTCTTACTATAGTCTGGTATGCTTCTTATTCTTTATTTTGTCTCCACTTATTTGGTAGGTTTTCTTTTTCTTTTTTTTGGGGGGGTGGGGGGGATGCAGTCTTGTTCTGTCGCCCAGGCTGGAGTGCAGTGGCACAATCTCAGCTCACCGCAACCTCTGCCTCCTGGGGTTAAGTGATTCTCCTACCTCAGCCTCCTGAGAAGCTGGGATTACAGGTGCACACCACCATGCCTGGCTAATTTTTGTATTTTTAGTAGAGAGGGGATTTCACCATGCTGGCCAAGCTGGTGTTGAACTACTGACCTCATGATCTGCCCACCTCTGCCTCCCAAAGTACTGGAATTACAAGCGTGGGCCACCATGCCTGGCCTATTTGATAGGTTTTCTTATTATTTCTCACAGGACTATTCCAACAGCTTTCATTGGCCTTTTTCTCTGCTACTCTTTTTAACCTAGCCAAATCGCGTACTCCCCAATAGAATAACCTTATTGTATAGTTGCTCAAAATCGTGCAACAGCTTTCCATAATCTGTCAGGACACAGTTCAAATTCTAGAACATGGCCTTCAAGGCCATATATTATCATCTTTATAATTACCAATTTATTTTGGAATATCAATACTTTCCCTTTCTGGAGTCAAAACTTCCTGGCAAGTCTTTTCACACCCAAATTCTTTTCACATTACTTGGACTATTATTGCCACCTTGGCCCTTGACCTTTAGCTGCATGGAATACCCAGAGTTACCTTTTAGGATCATCTCATCCATGAAGGTTTTCCAAATCCACAAACCAACTATTAGAGGTCTTTTTCCTTTTCCTTGATTTTCATTTTCCTTTCATATACATAATCTAACACTTCATTGTTTAGATAGATAGATAGATAGATAGATAGATAGATAGATAGGTAGATAGATAGATAGATAGATAGACAGACCTGTCTTATTTCATGAGATCAAGCCTCAAAGAAGAGAGAAGACAGAATGGTACGTATTTTTGTATTTCCCATAAGTAATGAGGTTTATGACCTATGGTATGTGAATAATAATGTTTTTTAATGAATGAATGAATTAATTAATGGAATGAATTGAAAAGACCACCAGGAAAACATAAAACTTAGAGCTAGATCTCCAAATAAAGATTTCAGAAGGGATGGGAGGGAGAAATTTTCCTTGTCTTGTTGAAAATTATACTCAGTGACTCGAAATACATAGAAGTTGCCTGGCATATGTTATGAAAATACAGTACAATGCACCCCAGCAGAAATACAGAATTTGTCATATGCAACATATGGCTTTATGCCTTGACAGTGATAATAACTGTTTGGAGCTAGGTATACATACAAACTCCCTTTTGTTTTGCTAACCTTTTCTCCTGTGGTATCTTGAAGACATGTTTTTAATAAAGAAGATTTGGATCGAAGGGTAGAAGAAGATAAAATAAGGAAAAGATTGTACATAATATGTTATTGATAATTACTAAATAATGTAAGAAAGAGTTAGAAATAATGAGTATGAAAGACAAAGTATTTTCTTTTGAAAATTAGGAAAGAAAGAATAACACCATTAAGACATTTAATATGATTTTAACAAATAAATAATTGCATTGATTCACTCTCTTTAGTCTTATTAGGCACTTTTGAGAAGAAACTATGTCTTATTATGTATGCAGTAGCCACATTTTTCAATGGACAAAATTACTTAGTAATTGTAATATTTAGGTATATTTGTTAAAATATTTGAGATGTACAGTTTCAAGTATACTCCAGTGAAAATAATTTTAAAAAAGAAAACGATGACCATTTTATTGTAGGTCCAAGTAGAGAGAAAGCACTCCTATTTATAAATATATTAGATTTTTTTCTATGAATCAGTCCTGGGTACTGCCCAAATCAAAGATAACCACATTTATTTTTTTTCTTTCTAATAATAGTAGAACACATTTCATACATTTCAAAGTGACCATTGTATCCAAATATTAAGACAACTGGCTCATTTAAACTCATTTTCTATGTAGAAGTTGAACTAGAGAACATTTTATCCTTGAGAATATATTACTCTTACAATATTGTTAAGGCTGGTCTAAGTTTGATGAGAAAATTGCAAGCCTATTTCATAAATTTAACATTTACAGCACTATTTCTCTATCATTTTCAAAAACTTGAGTTTAGTTTACAGCTGAAGACCAACTTGTTCCAAGAGTGGGCAATTAAGTAGTCCTTGAGAATGAATGTGTCATTGCTGTTTCTCAACTAGTGTAATTTTTGAGTACATTAGCTATCCCTTTCCATCAAATAGGTACATTTCTCTAGCTTTCCTCATCCTAGCTGTGAGCTGTTTCAATTTATAGTCCACAGCAACTTCTGGCATACAAACAAAAAGAGATTACCCTATACTATTATATCCAAGAGGCAAAGTGTTTTCTACTCTAAATATGTCTCAATTTTGCAGAGAAACCTACCATTTGTGAATCCCCTCTAACTGTGGTACATGCATTTCCCTAAACAATCTGGCAGGCAGTTCAGATAACTACGAAATGTAATGCAACAGCTAGAAAGAACAAAGACATCATCCAAACCAACCTTGTCATTATAGATATAAAACCTAAGGAGGTGTAATATCCAAATCCTTCAATTTTTGAAACAGAACTGTAACAAGGCCATTGATTAAAATAAAATGCCTTGATTATTTACAGAATCTACATAATTTGTTTGCCTCAGTTCAAATCTCTGATGAATCAATGGTTTTAAACTACTCTAATTTTATTCTATTTGTGTCAGGTTGATTCAGTTTAAGACCTAAAAATGAGAAAATGAAGGCTTCTTTTTAACGATGAAATACAAATATAAGTGAATAATCATAGTGATAGTTGAGAAGCAGCATGTTGCAAATATTCTAAGTTAATAATGTAGATAAAATGTTTGGAGACGAACACCAGAAATACTGCCTTATGATTAACTGCAGACTTAGTAATGTTTGGTAAATAAAATGTCACAGTCTAATTGATTGGATCACAATGTAATTAAATTACAGTATTGTTGAACTAACACAGATTTATATTATAAGAATAATACATGCTTATTAATGAAAACATGGAAAAGAAGTCTAAAGAACAGCTAAAAAGCAATATTCTTGTTGTTCAAACCTGTGTTTTGCAGTATGTGCTTTTTTAAGTCCTATTAGATTTTGTATAATGAAGTAAATATTTAGTGCTCTGTACCACCAATTAGACATTATAATAATTGTAGACAAATACTAAACACTATTCTTAAAGATGCTTAAAAATAAGTTAGGCCACAGTGAGGCTTTCCTGACTCATCTCTAGGCTCCCGACGTTGGAAGCCGGCTATGCCCAGGGCTTAGATCCTAGAAAATGCTAGGCCATCCATTGCCAAAACCTCCAGAGTCCAGAATTTAGATCGAGAAGGGTCTGATGAGTAGAATTGAGTTCAATAAGTGAGAGGTAGAGCAGTATGATGATTAGGGCCTTGTATTCAATCCATTATTTAGCCCCCACATTCCCTCTATCACTCACTTTCCTTATCTGGAAAATTGAGACTGTTGGTAGCACCTAACTCTCAGAGCTGTTGAAAGGATAACATGATATATTGTGTCCAGCATTTAGTAATCAATAAATAGCGCACTCAAACATCACCTTATTTGTGAAGTGTTGCTCCAAATATACCGTAAAACCCCTTCTGTTAAAAAGAGGCAGTCTAATCCAGTGAGGGACTTAAAACTGAAACCAGACTTGGATCTGAATCACAGCTCCAAAAATCAACTAGTTTTGTGGCTTTAGGCACGTGACATCACTTTTCTGAACCTCAGTTTTCTTGTCTGTAATTTGCAGATATCAACACCTAAACTGAAGGGTCGTTGGGAAGATTATTTCTTAAAAAATAAAAGTTGGCTGGGCGCGGTGGCTCACGACTGTAATCCCAGCACTTTGGGAGGCCGAGACGGGCGGATCACGAGGTCAGGGATCGAAACCATCCTGGCTAACAGCGTGAAACCCCATCTCTACTAAAAAATACAAAAAATTAGCCAGGCGTGAGGGCGGGCGCCTGTAGTCCCAGCTACTCAAGAGCATGACGTAAACCCAGGAGGCGGAGCTTGCAGTGAGCCGAGATTGCGCCACTGCACTCCTGGCTGGGTGACAGAGCAAGACTCCGTCGTTTTATTTATATTAAATAAAAAATAAATAAATAAAAGTTAGTGGGAAAGACAAATATGAAGAAAAGAGAGAATACCTACTAAAACTTATAATGTCATATCAAGATATGTTCTATAGACTAAATACGCTAGTTATGGATTGAGTCAGGTTCACTCAAGACGGTCTAAAGCCAGGCTTTG
Organism: Rhinopithecus roxellana; assembly: GCF_007565055.1. NCBI lineage: Eukaryota > Metazoa > Chordata > Mammalia > Primates > Cercopithecidae > Rhinopithecus > Rhinopithecus roxellana. Next base: position 12,188,949 of record NC_044555.1, read on the forward strand.
AAGAATCAGACAGTATATGGATGTCTTATCAGTACAAGGTAATATGATAAAGAAATCAGGAAGGAACAAATTTAGGGGTAATGTAGTAAAGAAATTATAATAAGAAGAAAAGAGTCTTAGGACTCAGCAGGCATATGACTGAAAAAGAAAAATAGATAAATGATGAGACAAAATTCTAAATGTCTTAATGAAAAACGGTGTAATCAAAGCAAGAGAGCTGAAGAATAGTCTGGCAACAGGATGCAAAATAGCCTGGAGTGGAAAAAGGAAAGGAGGTAAGAAGCAAATTAAAAAATATTCCAATAAATCAAACATAACAGATTGAGGATTTAGTGAGAGTGAAGAGATATAAGAGATAAAAGAGAGTGAAGAGAGTGAAGAGATTGAAAATTTAGTGAGAGTGAAGAGTGAGAGTGAAGGTTATAGATACCACAAAGAAAATGTTTAATAAAATTTCTATAATTTCTATTATCTACTGATAATATAATATGATTAAGATTTTTGAAGACTTAGGAATATGATTTATTTCTTTTTCCTCAAGGCTCATAGGAAAAGGAATGGAGGCATATATAGGTGAGGGAGATACATATCTCCACTTCCTTCCCTCATGTTTTAGTGGAGAGGAAGAAATATGTTCCATAAATTGTAGGAAATAGGACAATTCTGTCGCCATTTTGAACACTAGCACAAGGCTGCTATGCAGGGCGACTGTGAAAACACAGTGTTGTGTGAAAACACAGAGCTTATGGAGCAGATTGGCATATTAGCCAGAGAGACCGCCTAGTTTGCCCTCCCAGGCCTTCCTTGGGTTTTGTACATCAGTCATTGACCCCAATGTAAAGAAGGTCTAGCAACCTTAAAATAAACGGATAGCCTGTACCAGGAAAAAGATGAAAGACAAAGCAGACACTCTCAGAGTTTAGAATTTAGAGTGGATGAACAAGCTAGGGATCTTTTTGAGGCCTTAACCAAGCTGAGATAATTTAGACTATGAAATTTACCAAGTGTCAGCTTCAATTAGCACATGCTAGAAGGCCATCCCATAGATAAATCCTGTCACCAATCCCCAAAGAACCACCATGAGGTGAGGTGATCCATTTCCTCTCAACTATACAATGTCGTGAAAGCCACTTCTCCATGCCCTAGATGAAATTTTAGAGAGAAGTAGAAAAATCTCAAAAAATAAAACAATCTTCAAATGTTAAAACCAATGTGACTAAGTATAGGATTATAACTCAGAGCAGATAAAATCAAAATTAGTTGACCTCACGACCTAGGAAAGGGGAGATGAGAACACTTTCTGAGAATAAAATATTATACTGTCATTTCCTCACTTATGAGTGAAGTGCCAGTAATTTAAGACTCATTACTAAAACTGTAACTGCCTTTTTCCTCCTATGGTTAAGACATGCTGATATAAACCAACAATGACGAGTCAATAGCACCATTTTTTTTCCTTAATGAGTAAGGGAATCCAAGTAACTGGAGAAAGGTGTGTATCTGAGCCAAGTACATTTTTGCCTTTTTTTGTATGTAATACATACTTTATTTCATGGCCCTGGTGGGAGTCATTGGATGGAAGCCATATATTTAAATATAATCAAATGGGAGCAGAGGAGAGACTAATAATGAACAGACTTTCAAGTTGACGAGACCTAGCACTTGTCTCTTTTAAGTCTTCCATTGCAACTGAAGAAAATGGAAACAGAAGGGGAGATTTAGGAATAGAAGTAGAAAAACTATGAAAAAATTCTTTAAGAATTTCTTTTCACTTACCCTCCCATTTCCTTTTCTGGGTATGTGCAATACTTCAGTTCGATAAACATTTATTTAGGCCTACTAAGTATTATTAGTTCAGAAATGGTAAGTCGATGTTATGACATGTGCCAACTCTCAGTGTGTTATGCTGAGACTTGTGAGGAAAAGAATGCTAGAATCTATTAAAACCATCTGTCGTGAAGGAAGGAAAGGGGCGTGGCTGCATTTCCCACACACTTTTCCTTCTCTGGGCTAGATACTATACAGGATAAGAAGATAAACTCAGCACAGTCCAGTCAGGAGATTATTACAATTCTGTTGGAAAGACTGGAGGTTTGCACCCCACTTAGGAATTTCCCATACTATTTCAATTGAGTGAAAATGAAGATCTAGGCAAGGGCAGTAATAATAAAATTTAAAAGACTGGCATAAATACTTGAATTATATTCGTTGTTAGAGCTGGAAAGATGTTGTAGACACTCTAGCACTGTAATTACACTCTTTGGTCCCTAGAACACTGAGGAATTGAAGCTATGTCTTTTTGCTGTTTTGTTTGCTTGAATTACTTTCACAAAACTGTGACAGTACATTTTAGAAATGTCCTTTACCTCTTCATCCTTGAGGCCTATGTTGGACAACAAACAACTTTTTGCCTAACCCAATGACCTTCTGATATATTTATTCTCATCTTTGTTAAAATAAGCAGAATTAAATTCTCATTCTCACAACCAAAAATACAAACACTAATAATATGAATGGAGAACTCACTTATGATGAAGACTTCAACAGGATTACCTTGTAGAATTTCTCAAGAACTGAAAATAATTATTTCTTTTTCAATCTTCATGCATCTCAAATCTTTTCAATGACATGGTAATATTTTAAATTCTTTCATTTAAGTAATATAAAGTATATTTTATGTACTGATACTGATCTCTGATCACGTCTGATATACATACGTAATATTCTGTATAGAATTCTAGGACCCTGTGCAATATGGCTAGATATGTAAGAAAAGACATAAATAAATGCTTTAACATTAAGCTATTCCTAACCTCATGAATCATTATTTTCAAACACTTCTTTTCTGTATACAAGTCATTTATACTCCATTTTCTACAATCTTTAGAAATTTCCAAACCTTTTTTTACCAGACTATAGAAGTGCACAGGAAAAAATATTAATAATTCTGTGGTTTTGCATATCTTTACTTCCCTTTACTAATCAAATCTTCATTCCACATTACATATACTAGGAGATCCAGACTTATGTGTCAACTTCCTAATTTAGATGCATGATGTATCAGGTTTGGGCAATGAACAATGTGGGAAAACATGGCACTGGGAGATGGGAATCAGGATCCAGGGGAATTACTGTACAAAATAAAATTGGAAGAACCTCAAGGCCATGAAATACAATTGATGTCCATCCCTTGTCAGGTCCATGTTTAGTTTCGGAGCCTCTGTTCCATTTGTAGTGCCGCCAACTTCTCAAGTACCAGGCGAGGAATGGTGAAGGTGTTAATTAGGGCGCTGACATCTGCTGCTTCTAAGTAAATTATAAACACTCTAAGGTTCATACAGTTAAAACAAATAATGGCTCGCTACGTACAGCAGAAGCTAGCCAATAGAATCTACTCAATCTGGAAGCAATATATATCATTCTAGTGCTCATGAAAATTAAAATCTAAGTAGGATGTCAAAATGAAAAACATTTCTTTGGATCCTAAAGGTTTTAAGCAAATATGATAATATAAATAACAGAATTGTGTTTTGTAATATTAAGCATTTAAAACAATTTCTTGATATACAAATTCATAAATTTTAAGAGATTCCCGTATTAGGCAAAGCTTCTAGGCATGTTTCACATCCTGTGCACTCCAAAAACATTAACTAATTCCTGAATGATAAGAGAAGTGAACTGATATGGGACCAGATGGTCATGGGGTGATCTATTCTTGAGCAATGTAAGAGCTATTATCTCTAATATAATTTCATTCCTACTTATAAATCTACACACCCCATGTGTTAACTTGATGGCAAAATCTGCAATGGCTGGTGGGGCTGTTGTTGCTAATATTCAGGAAAGGAGAACAATTTTCTAAGTGCCTTACATCTTGGGAACAAAAGTAAGAAATAAAAAATTAGCTGCTTAAAAGAAATGGATGTTTGATAGGACTGCATGACAGAAGATCATGCATAGGATTTCTCCGAAAAAATAAAAACTGTGAAGGGGAGGTGTCTGTGTGTGTGTGGGTGGGTGTGTGTGTGTTCTGTAGGAAAAAATCTGAAGAAATAGGGACATGGTGAGCAAATGTGCTTAGTGTGCCATTTAGTGACCTAGACAACAATCTGCACCTGAAGACAACAAAATAATGGATTAGGAATAGCAACTGGAAGTCATTTTTAAAAGTCACATATACATCTCACCCACCACATCAAGTCATTTCCATATGTATGCACTTATGTATTTTCCCATTATAGTCTTTCAGAAAAAAAAAAAACTCACTTTCTGACAACCTACACATTCAATTATATTCCCAAATATTTACCGTTTTTTCTCATTATTAGAGCAGAAAAATACAAAATTAACTTTATTTCTTTTAAATGGATATTACGGAATGTAGGTAGTAGATAATATCATTAGTAACAACATTTCAAAACATTTCACTATGCACTTCAATTTCCTCATTGCACTAAAAAGGATAATTTCAGAGACATCTAATATATTTTTCCCATATTAGAATATGCTTCCCTTACAGTATGGACATCATTAAAGCAATTTACCCAAGCTAGCTAAGCAAAGAAAGCTGGGTGTTTGAATATTAATAGCTTAACTGGTTTCATAAAAGAAGTTATTTCTAACTGTATTTGCTGGGATAGAGTGGGGCTTAGGGAGGAAACACACTATTGCATGGAACAGAAAAGCTGTTTTGTATCCAGCTATTTTTAATTCAGCTCTGACTTACTCTGACCTAGACTATTACAATGGAAATATAAGCACCATGCCCTTCAATCATTCACAATGAAGCCAGAGTTACTGTTCTAAAGACCTAACTGACCATGTCACTCCGACTGGTTAAAATCCTTTCTGGCTTGCCTTTGCCTAAATAATGAAGTTTGAACTCTTTAAAAAGACATAAAAGTTCTTTATATCTGGCTTCAACCTGCCCCTTCTATCCTATTCCATTATCCTTCTGCATCCCGTTCACTGAACTTTCCAAATATCTGAAATTTTCAGCATCTCTTGAACAACACAGTACTTTTATTATTTCATGCTTTTGTATCTGCTGTTCCCTCTGCCAGAAATGGTCTTCCTGCATCTCACTGTATCTGGAAAATTCTTTACTAGGTTATATAATCAATCTCAAATGATTTCATCTTCATATCCTCTTTGAAGCTTTTCCCTATACCTCCAGGGACTCTTTGCTTTCTGTGTTTCTGCAATGCCTTGTAGGTATCTCTCCAATAGTACTTCTAAAAATGTATTCTATTTGTGTGCTTACATGGCTATCTGCTTTTACCTGAAGAAACCACTTCTCACTCATTTCTGCATCCAAAAAGCCCAGTAGAGCACCTGGCATTATAGAAGAAGGAGATTGGTTAAAAGCTACTCAATGAATACCAAACAGAAAAAAACGCATAGCATAAAGGTTCATCTCATTTCAGGTACTACATGGTAGATGTACACAAAAAACAATTCTGAGTTTCACAGTTATGTAACTGATAGGAGTGAAAGATATAAAGACATCTTCTATCAATAGTTTCATTGCTTAGTTTATCTACTTTAATAAAACAAATTTTTGTGGACTAAGCTAGTATTTAATAAAAAGTATTATCTATTCTTATGGAGATGATCGTAATAAAGATACAAAAAGCTTTAAAAAACTCACTAAATTAAAACCAATGAACCAAATCTATACCTCATTCAGCAATAAGTTTTGCAGAGCTCAAATTTCTACTGATTATGCCAAGCTGCTAAAGAGATAATATTTATTTAATGTATTTGTGGTTTTTTATTACCATCTTAAATTTATTATTATACACTGGGGAATTGCTCAACACTTTACACAAGTGATCAATTATTTATGATCCTTATAATAAACCTACTAGGTCTTATACTACCTCTATTTTTTAATGGGAATCTGAAACCTAGATTAATTGGTCAAAAGCCTACATCTCATAGTGATGAAGCCAGAATTAAAATACAAGCAGTCTGATTCTAACATTATGCAATGCTCTGTGAAAGTTGAAAAGAGAGAAAAATTACATAAACAGTTGTTCCTCCCACCTTGCAACTTGCATTACAAACATTGTTATTTGCATTCATTTGAAATTCTAGCTAGGCCCTTAACTGTTATGAAATAGGCTGTTTTGTGGAACACTTCAATGATGAAAGAGTTGTAGCTTGACAATGAGGGAATATTTTTCTTCATTTCGCTTAAGCAATTCCACATCCAAAGATGATTGAGAAGCCAGCATTTTGCACATTTCACCAACACATCAATGTTTTGTTTTGAGAGTTTGCTATTTCTCAGTCTGAATCAAGAATATTTGGAAAATCCTGTTTTATTTTTCTTACTAGTATCATGAAACTTACAGAGGTATTTAACACTAAATTTAATCTTTATGCAACAGGGATCCTAGAAGGCCTTTAACATACAGCATGGAAGACTTTCACTTCCAGAACAGCAGTATGATGAGCTCTGTAGTCCACCCCAAGGAAACAACAATAATTAGTGACAATTATTAAAAACAAACAAACAATAACAAACATTTCAAGTATCCATAAGGTTCCCTAAAGGCAAGCGGCAAATGAAGAAACTCGACCAAATTTCAGTAAGAACAAGCAGAGTCTGTGGTATTTACACATGGTCTACATCCTTCCTCCCCACTCTGCACCGCAGAATGGAAATTCCAATCTGGGCAGGTGTGGCCAAAAAAGTGGGATTTACACTCTCCCCAGCTCCCAGACAAAGAAGACTCTCTCCCTGAAGAGCAGCAGGCAACCAGCATTTGTCATGCCCTGCAGCTCTATGTTACAGAAGCTCAATTTCGAGTGAGTGCATTTGAGAGAATTGGAGCTCCCCTCCTCCACCCAACCCCTACACAAAGGGCAGGGGCTTTAGCTCCTGTGAGGCATACTGAGAATACTGGAGGTGCTCCTCCCACTTCTACTGCCCTCACTTTATCTTGTTACTAGGGCAGAGGTTCTATGCTGAGGGAGAAAAGCTGAGAAGACCAGAGGCCATAGATTCTATTCAACACCCTGCTCATAAAGCAGGGGTGTCACTTCAAGAGAAGTAGGCCAGTGGACTTGCCGTGAAGTTTGGAGCAAAACTGGCTTCCAAAGGGGCTTGAGTTTAACTGGATCAGAATGTGGGGCAATTTATACCCCAACGTACTATCCAAAACAATAGAACAATAAGCAGGCAAATAATGTAGTACAAAAACTTGGTCTAATACCAGCAGAGGAAGACACCTTACCAGAGAGATCAGGGAAAGATAAATTCAAAGAGAATCTTCCTAAAACCACTGTCATTCCAGAGTGACTATGCACATGCCCAAATTTGCCTCCTCTGAGGAAGGACATTGCAAGCTTCATACTGTCAGGGAAATACATATTACTAAAATAGTCCAGTTATGTATCAGAGTAAATGAACAAGCAAACAACAACAAAAGCAATCTCCAGATTAGGGGATATCAGTATCCACAGGTGCTATAATAGAGTATCTAAAATGTCCATTTTTCAATAAGAAAAAAGATACACAAAGAAAGAAGAAAGTGTTCCCCATACACAGGAAACAAACCAAGCAACATAATTGGACTGTGAGAGAGGTCAGATGTCAGGTTTAATATATTAATACAAATAATTCAAAGCAGTCATTAGAAGCATGTTCAAAATAATAAAGTAGACCATATTTAAAGAAGTAAAGGAAATTATGATGGCAATGCTATATCAAATGGAGTTATTGATAAAGAAGCAGAAATTATTTAAAAGAACCAAATGAAATTCTGGAGTTAAAAATTACAATAGTTGAAATAACAATTTGCTAGAAGGGCTCAAGAGTAGATTTGAAATGACAGAAGAAAGAATCAGCAAACCTGAAATAAATCGATAGAGATTATGCAATCCGAAGAACAGAGAGGAAGAAGAATGGAAAAAATTTACAGAGCCTCAGAGAAAGTTCGGCAACCATTAAGCACACAACATGCATGTAATGAGCTTATCAGAAGGACAGAAAGTGAAGAGAAACATAAAAATATGACTGAAAGCTTTTCAAATTTGATGAAAAATAATCTACACAACCAAGAAGCTCAACAAACTACAAGTATAATAAACACAAAGAGAGCCACATCCAAACACATTATAGGAAAAATGCTAAGAGCCAAATACAAAGAGAAAATCTTTCACTCAACAAGAGAAAGACAATTTATCAGTTACAAGGGAACTTCGATAACTTTAAGGGAACTACTAACAGCTCACTTCTCAGCAGAAACAATGGTGATCACAGTGGGATACCATACTCAAAGTACTGAAAGAAACAAAATGAACAACCAAGGATCTTATATCTAGTAAAGTTATCTTTTAAAAATGAACATGAAGTAAAGACATCCCCACACAAACAAAAACTGAGAGTAAGTAACCATAAGCAAAATCCTTGCCGAAAAACAAGGAGTAAAGGTAATTATGTAATTATTTTTAAAAATCAGTATAAAGGCAATTTCCTTCTCCTGATTTCAAAGTCAACTGTATAAAACAACATGTATATAATTTTATTTTGGGGCCTATAATGTATGTACTACATAATATATAACAACACAAATGAGGGGGATGGGAACAAAGATATATTGCCATAAGGAAATGATGCTAGTTAGATGGTAACTCATATCCTCAGGAGCAAATAATAAAGAGAATAAGAAAGAGTAAAAATATTACTACACCAAATTCTATAAATATTTATTTGTTCTCGGCCAGGCGCGGTGGCTCACGCCTGTAATCCCGGCATTTTGGAAGGCCGAGGCGGGCTGATCACAAGGTCAGGAGATTGAGAACATCCTGGCCAACACGGTGAAACCCCGTCTCTAATAAAAATATAAAAAATTAGCCAAGCGTGGTGGCGGGCGCCTTTAGTCCTAGCTACTTGGGAAACTGAGACAGGAGAATGGCCTGAACCAAGGAGGCAGAGTTTGCATTGAGCCGAGATGGCGCCACTGCACTCCTGTCTGGGCGACAGAGCGAGACTCCGTCTCAATAAAACAAAACAAAACAAAACAAAACAAAACAAAACAAACCAACACAAAAAAAATCTACTTGTTCTCTTTTCTTCCACCAACTTCTTTAAAATACATCATGGATTTATTCGTTGGCTTAAACCCCAGCTTCCCAATCCCCTCTCTGTTCTTTATAATACAGCATCAGGAAGCACAGTATTAAAAAAAGGAAAAAATAGTCAAAACTGTAAATAATAAAAAACAGGGACTTCATGTGGCCCTTTCAGCATAATCATATTCCTAAACATATTTGGTAATTATTTCGTGGCAGAGTTTGTTAGCAGGAACTGTCATCTTCATCTTAATATTTCTTTGTAATGATTTATACTAGAAAAATATGTCTAGCATGTTTTTCCAGCTCTCACTCAATCCTCCTCTAAACGAAAGGAAGGATCAATCATGACTGGCAACATCATAAGAGTCCGGCATTCATTGGTTTATGCTTAACGGCTGAGCAAATGAGTCTTCTTTCTCTCTACCCTACTCTTGGGTATGAAGTAATGACTCCCTCTTGCTGCTGGTTGGATCTATGCCATCCCCACACACTCATCTATCTATAGGTGTACCTAAAGACAAAGAATCAGTGTGGCAGTTTGTAGAAAGTCTGATTGTGTTAGTAGGTCCTACAATTCAGAGAAATAGGCCCATAGAGTAACTTCCATATTTACATAGGAAAAAAATGGGAAAGCCTGAAATACCATGTCCAACTACCTATTAAAATATACATATTACAGGGGTTGGGGAAGCACTGAATTTTAAAAATATGTCAGAGCCAGATACCGAAATTTAGACAGAATTTCCATGACCTTAGGTTTATTGGGGGTGATTAAGTTAAAGAAATGCAATTCTGTACTATGCATGTTTTACCCTCTCAACAGGAATTACCAGGATATTGTCAAGACCAACAGTGTAAGGTTTCTTCACTCTACTATACAGCACTGCACTAACGACAATTCAGGCATTTACTTCCCTGGTTCCTTGGAACTACTGCACTCTTATTTATAGCTTTTATTTTCTTTTCCTACTTTTTAGCTTCTCCCTGCATTCATTCAGACATAATAAATCACAGATAAAAATATAGTTGGGGAAAAAATATGCATTGGTAACCATACTGTATGCTCAGATAGCTAGGCACTTCAGTAAAAGCAGAAGTGTTGAGAGAAGAGTCTAGAACAGTGCATAGTGAGGATGCAGACTTCCATGTAAAACACCTATGTAGAAAACAAGGAGAAGGTTGGTAAATGCTTATAATTACTGAAATTTGCTAATAGGTAGATGAATCTTCACTTATTATTCTCTATTTTGTATATGTTTAGAATTTTTTATAATAAATATTTAAGTTAAAATATAAACACAGTATGCTTCTACTTTTTTAATATGGTTACAGGATATGGTAGTTTTATTTGGAGAAAATTCCATATCCATCAGGAAAGCAGTGCTGAGTAAAGGTTAACTTGGTACTAGGAACAGGTGTAGATAATGTATGGCAATCTCCATTTATGAAGAAAAATAAACAGAAGAAGGTGACTACATCAATACTTGTACTTAACACTAAGTCTACACACAGTTCTTCTAATTTAAGGCTCAGTGAATAGAACAATAGAAGTTGCCAATAGAAATATGCTGAATCCATATGGATACACTTGTCTTGAAGCTTAGAAAATAAATGAGACTTTGTAATTTTTTCCGTGAAAACCAGACAAAATTTTAGAAAACTTCCTGATGCCAGCCGTGAAATACTAAAACGCATGGACTTGAAAAAGAAGCTAGGATCAAGGAAATCATAATATGAAAAGAGGGCAAAATAAAGGCAAATATTAAAAGGGAAGGTTAATGAAATAAGACAAGAATGCAGTAACATCCAAAATGTAATAAATAGATAAAAATATACGATAGAGTTATAAAGAGAATTATACAAGCCCAAATCACATCAGTATGAATGCTTATTGTTTGAAATGTTATTGCTTTTATTATTCGTTCACATTAAGCATACCTCCATGTACCATTAATGATTACTTTAAGAAAATGTCTATACGCATTTTGCTTTTAATGTCCATTGCAATATCCATATTCTAGAACCTTACCATTTCACCAGACTCATGATGGCAGCCATTTACCTGCTCTCAAACTTTAGTACTTATTTAGATAATCTCTTGTATTACTCCTTAATTGATTTATGATTACCATTATAAATAATTTTGCAAGGACAAATAACATCAAATTAGGATTTCATTATGACACTTTTCAGTAACACTTGGAAAAAAGGTCTTTTTAGCAAAATAGAAGACAGGCCTATCTCTTCTATGTCACCTTACAAGTCTACTCAAGGGTTACTTTATTTAATTTTCTAGGAGACTATACCTATGTTTTACTTTGTATCTCTACTGATATAGTGAAAAATCTTCAAATTACCTATAACCAATCAGGTAAATGGAAGTCATTGTCTGAAACATACTATACTGTGTTAATACTAATTATATTTTAAAACATACACAACAAAGTCTATAGAATAGGAATAATTTTCTCCTTCCATCCCATATTCCTTATTTTCAGAATTCCTGATATTAAATAGCTAAATTTCAAAGAGGCTTAGTTTTTGAAACTGAAAAAGTTCTAGTACTTGGTTGTATCTAAATCCATAATGCTAAATTTGTGCACAGGTTAAGTTTTTATTTCCTGGTATACAATTTAGCTTTGGTTTTGAAATGACAACTGAAGGACAACTATACAGCATTACCAACAAGAAGCACTATAGTTCTTACCCATTTTCCAAAGGCTAGTTTATAAATAAGATGTAAAACACGTGGCCAGGAGCGGTGGCTCACGCCTGTAATCCCAGCACTTTGGGAGGCCAAGGTGGACGGATCACCTGAGGTCAGGAGATCGAGAGCAGCCCGGCCAATGTGGTGAAACCCTGTTTCCACTGAAAATACAAAAATTAGCTGGGCCTGGTGGCAGATACCCGTAATACCAGCTACTCGGGAGGCTGAGGCTGGAGAATCACTTGAACCTGGGAGGTGGAGGTTGCAGTGAGCTGAGATCACGCCACTGCATTCCAGCATGGACAAGAGCAAAACTCCATCCTCCACCCACCAAAAATTAAAACACTTAAAATTATACAGTTTCTTTAGTAACAGAAATATATATAGCATTGATACCTTCACTATATGCCTTGTAATTACAAGGAAATCTATTCACTCGTAACTTTAATCTGGTATATCATCACACCCTGCATCTGTTCAATTTAAAATAAGCATGCTCATCAGACAGGTGCTATGGTTTCCAAATTGATTAGTAAAAGCACTTTATAGTCTGGTATAGTGTTTTATAGTTTGTGAATCTCTTTAAGAATTATTGTTCAATGTTTAGTTAGTATTAAATAAACATTTAACTATTATATTTGTTAAGTATTATATTCTAATAACAAAAATATGGTATTGATGGTTACAATGGAAAATTTGGTTAGCTTTCTTCAGATACTAAAAGAAAACCAATATTAATTAAAAGGCACTGATGTGGTCAAACATTTAATATATATTATAAGAATTTGACATATTTAGCCCCATTAGAACCCCATTATAGGAATCTAGAACATACTATGAAATGTATAAATAAGCCAATATTTTTCATTTCATCTTAAGTGAAAGTAACCATATATAATAGTTGGCTATTACTAATAGTGAATGTTTACAAATTACTATCAAAATAATTTTAACAGTAACATTTAATACGTAAAATGTACATTTAATTAAGAAATAGTGATAATATCACTGTAACATTTCTACAGAACTTTGTATTTGAAATATTTTAACGTTTTATAGCATGTTATTTACTCCTCATGACTATCTGGGGAGATATTAGAGAAGGTACAGATGGGTATCATCAGAGTCTAAATATAAGGTGTTTGAGGAGGAAGAATATGATAACTTTCAGATGTGACCATAGCTAGCTAGAATAATTCTAATTGTCATTTATTATCTGATGTTCTGGTTAGGTATTTATCTGGCTATTTTAAAATATGCTAACAACTTCAGGCAATTTGAGGATTTCCAATGATTAATCCGTTGGAGTAAGAATTCTAACAAAAGCCTTCCTCCCACACTTAACTAATTACCCATATTGTGGGCATGGACATTTTGATCCGAAAAATAGAATGAAAGGGAGTTTTGTGCACATAATATTTTGGTAGGCAGAACTGGTCTGTATCAATCGACTTAGACAACTTATGGAATTGTGGGCTAAAAAGTGTGAGGATCAGCCCGAAAAAGAAAATGAAATGACTTACTTCTGTTGTTGTGCTTACTAAAAATGAGTGTATGTATTTCTACGTAAATATGGCTTTATAAACTCTAAACATTACAGCTATAATAAAATATACAATAGTCCTTAACTACTCAAATTGCCAGTTTCTTATTCATTTGCAACACCCTACCAAGTCTATAATTACATTACTTCCTCTGCCTCTCCATTTTCCCATTTAAACAACCAGACTTTAGTTTGAACGTGTAATTCTCTACGGGAAGTTGAAAGTATCCTAGTGTTTTTGCCTTTCAGATAAAACAACATGATGAAATGACATTTAGTAAACCATTTCTAGATTTCCACAAGCAAGGAAAGTTGCTAAGAACAGAGACATTTGATACTCAAGGGTAAAACATACTAAAATTGGGAATCAATTAAACCCCTTTTCTTTGACCTGTTAGTTTAAAAAAAAAAAAAAAAAAAAAAAAACCATGGATACTGTTGGTGATAATAAATGTTCACATAGTTTTCCCAAATCAACGAGTAAAAAAAATTTCATTCACAACATGCATGATGTGATAGTGTTTTCTAAAATTTTGGTAGCTATTCTGGTTAAAGACATCAGCTCATACTAAAAATATTGTCAAATTATGCAAAGACTTCCCAACATTATTCTTTAAACAGGATAATCAAGTTTCTTCATGCTTGATCATTCAGTTGAAATCCCAGAAGTTCATGTTCAAAAACTTTTTTTGTCATTCCCCAAAAATGTTTGCTCAGTAAGCTTCAGGTAATACCCTATTATTTTCTCAAGGACCTTTTTACTTCTTTTATCTTTTCACATTAATCCCCATGAAAACTACAGTTTTAGGTATAAATAAATGAGGTTGCCATTTGTGGAAATGATAGCTTCTTTTATTCTGAATTACTTTTACTTCCATTCTATTTATTCTATGGTTTTCATACATAAAAGGTATTGCAGCCCTAACATTTTGGGTGTTGAGGAGCTTGAAAGGAAGTTTCAGACACACACAAAAAATTCTGTTGTCTTTGCAGTCAATGTATATTAGTTGTTCTGGCTTTCATTGTCTAACGCACAAACACAGTACCTGGGGAAAAAAATCTACTTTCCAAGATAAAATTTGCAGATTATAAACCAACCAAAGAGAATAATAAAAATCAACTTAACCTCTATTAACACGAACCAAAATTATGGCAGCCTTACACCACGGAGTTCCAAGGTGAAAATTTCCCTGGAGAAATTCCTTCACAAGCAAAGTTTCTGCTCTGTCCATGCTCTTCAAATAGTTTCTTAGCATGAGCTTTGATATGAATATTTTACTTATCAAAGCATTCATGGACACACTTTCTCTTAATCAAACAAATCCTAATTCAATACTGACTATAAGTCATATTCCAATCCATAAGAGAGGGCAGCAAATCAAAAGAATAAGAGAGCTATTGACAGTCTTTTTTGATGGGGACACAAACTATGAGCTGAAGAGAGTCACGTTCCACTTAGAAAGTAGAACAGCTGTAGGAGACATATGGAACTGCTGCGGAAGAGAAGCTGCCTGGTTCGTGGAGTGAGACCCTCATCAAAGTGATTGATGCTGGATAAGATGCAAAACTTCAGCAGATTCTCTTCTGAAGAGAGATGCTCTGCAGATAAGTACAAAATGCTCTAATGAATGAGACAGACTGTAATACCTGGAATGCCCCTAGGATAAATGTTAATTTTAACTGAATGTTATATTAGCCACAAATCACTTTTTTAGTACTAAATATAAAACACAAAGAGAAATGATTTTTAAGGTTTCCATATTCAGAAATGTATATATTGGAACTGCATTTCATAATGTATTCATCCAAATGGGCACTTCAAACGGAGATGTGATATTTTACCTGGGAATAGGTGTAAGTGTATTTTCTTCCTTTTTTTTTTTTTTTTTTTTTGAGATGGAATGTCACTCTGTCGCCACGCTGGAGTGCAGTGGTGTGATCTCGGCTCACTGCAACCTCCACCTCCCGGGTTCAAGTGATTCTCCTGCCACAGCCTCCCGAGTAGCTGGGACTACAGGTGTGCGCCATGATGCCCATCTAATTTTTGTATTTTTAGTAGAGACGGGGTTTCACCATGTTGGCCAGGATGGTCTCGATCTCCTGACCTTGTGATCTGCCCACCTCGGCATCCAAAAGTGCTGGGATTACAAGCGTGAGCCACTGCGCCCAGCCTCTTTCCTATTTTTAACATTATTATTTCAGTCATTGTTCATGGACAGAAATACTTATTAGCCACATAAAGGAAGGTAACAATAAACAACTTCTAAGTCCTGGTCATCATTTACATAATGTATATGAATATTTAACATATAATTCTATCAAAGCTAAAATAGGGAACAGGGTTTTGAGAATGATCAGGTAATACCAAATGTTGATTCAAAGTGATTATTTTAAGTATTTGTTTGACTTCTACTTTTGTTCCTAGAAGCTAGCTCGGCTAATACTCTCCAAATCTCTACTCAGATCTAAGCCATTCTGAATGATCCATCCAGCTAGGAGCTGTTTAATAAGTGTGAATCAGTTATGAAAGTAGGCTAAACAGGCCTGGCACAGTGATTCATGCCTGTAATCCCAGCACTTTGGGAGGCCGAAGCGGGTGGATCACCTAGGGTCAAGAATTTGAGACCAGCCTGGCCAACATGGTGAAACCCCGTCTCTACTAAAAATACAAAAAAATTAGCCGGGCATGGTGGCAGGTGCCTGTAATCTCAGCTATTCGGGAGGCTGAGGAAGGAGAATCACTTGAACCTGGGAGGCCGAGGTTACAGTGAGCCGAGATTGTGCCATTGCACTCCAGCCTGGGTGACAAGCAAAACTCTGTCTCAAAAAAAAAAAAAAAAAAAAAAAAAAATAAGAAAAAGAAAAAGAAAAGTAAAAGAAAAAGTAGGCCAAACAAACATGATCTGCTTCAAACCACAATTGTTCACTCCCAAGACTCTGGGTTAACCACTTCATTAGATTATATTGCTACCCTTGCAGTCCATTAGTATAGATTATCAAAGACTAAAAAATGTATAAGCCCAGGAGACTTGAGTAAACTGCATTAGGTAAAAATAAGCTATAAATCAAAAGAGAAATGGATAAATGTGCTATGTGAATATCATGATGAGATCATTTTTATTTTAATCATTGGATACTAAACAGATCTTAAAAATGAGCCATCAATTTGCCTAGACATAATAACCAAGAAATAAAATGAGATTCCTTTGGCACTTTAATTGTCCTAATGTGCACACCGCTGCCAGGATAGAAATTACTCCACAAGTTTAATTTTGGAGGTTCAATTAATGTTTTCAGATCAGTAAGCTACAACTTCTCAAACTAACATGGTCATTTATGTAAGTGGATCTTATTTGCTTGAAATAGTTAATGTATTAATTACATTTAATTTATAAAAAAACCTAAAAAACAAAAGTTTCTGGTCAGATGTATAGGATTTTAAAATACTCTCATGGGCTTAAAATAACAAATAATTTTTAAGCTTCAGAATGGTTAAAGTGCCATATCTATCAAGAAATGAGCATCAGGAAAAAAAGTTAATGCATGATGGGTTTAAGACCTAGGTGATAGGTCGATAGGTAGAGGAAACCAACATGGTACATGTTTACCTATGGAACAAACCTGCACATCCTACACATGCACCCTGGAACTTATAAAATAAAATAAAATAAAATAAAATAAAATAAAATAAAATAAAGAAATACTTCCCCATGTCTGAAAATGAATAACAGGTTCACAATGAAAAGAAGAAAAATTATTTGGTGGAAGTAATATTGTACATTCTATTAAAATGGGCCATAAAGTTAATCCTCTGTTGATATCAGTGCCCAGCATTACTCAAAGAAATTTACAATAAACACGTATATGAAAGATTTAAACTAAATCAGTACCAGTATATTATTGATGTGAAGTGTTGTGGTAACTGTAAGCTACACAGGAATGCACATGAAAATGAGCAAATCCTTATTGTTAATAAATAGATAAGTAAATAAAACAAGAGATCTCCTTTCCTACCACTTTGTGATTCAAGATCAGTTGCAAATTAACCCATTTTCAATAATATTAACTCTCCTCAGCTACAAACTTGAAAATATGTAGAAGCAATGATTCTAACTGGAGACCGACCAAAATTCTAGGTCTAATGAGTTTATGACCATATTAAAGCATCAGTTTATATGGTTTCTGATATAGTACTATCTATACTAAAGGCATCAATTTTCGGCAAAAAATAACAAATAGTTTATCAACAGTTTGTCTTCTGGAGGTAAAATGAAAAAAGTCTAGGCCAAATGGCAATACAGAGCAGTAAATGGTTCCTTGAAACAACGTTCTTATTTATGTGAACTAAATTAACTCCTTGAAACACCTCAATTAATTACTCAAGTGAGTTTATTGTAATTTGCCCAAGGTAAATCATTTTATGATTAAATCTATCCTAAAATAGACATGGGAAGTCACATACATGCATCTAAATTAGAATACCAATTTCCCATAAGTTAAAAAGTCAATCTAATAGCATAATGACTTATAAGCTATATACTGTGTTTATATAAAACAATGAATCTTTAAATTTAATATATGTTTCATGTCAGTTTATTTATTTTTCTAATTTTAATCATGAAAATAAATTTTAAACATTATCCTCCTACAAATTTTAGTTGTTTTGAGAAAAAGAAAAAACCAACAGGAAATCGTATTCTGCTTCTCAAAATAAAGTAGGACATAGCTTTGTTTTCTCACTTGTCTAAGCCATGTTATTTTTACTATTTTTAGTATACCACACTCAATACTATAATTTGAGAGAATGTCAGTATCCATCCAATATTACTGAATATGTTTTTCAAGTCCTATTGATAGTGCATTTGACATTGATAATTAGAGCAAGAATTAGGAACATGGCTACATTTTCAGCTCTAAACTTTGCATTACATCCATGATAATGTGAACCATAGTCTGACAGATAAAACATGTTCTGGAAGTTATTGAATAATATAGACAGAATTACAGGCTCTTAACTGGACTTTCATTAGACTTTATGGGTAAAAACAAAGCAAGACATCAAAACTACAAGTAAAATAGGTGGAAAAAATTGCACTGAGAGGAATGGTCAATAAGAAAAAGAAATATATATTACATTTATAGACAAACAAAACTGAGGAATAGCAAAGGTTCCTCAGTTTCTCAAATGTTGTATGAGTTAAAATAATTTGACAGATTTAAACCTATACTACTAAATACTTATATTTAGATAATTGGAAAACATTTTGAAAGGCTAAATATTGAATATGTATAAACTATGTTACATACTATTGAACGTTGGTATGCACATGTATTTGGCCTAGTCCAATTTACCACTCGTCTGCCTTTCAATCACATTTATTAATTCTTCCATTCATTCAGCAACTATTTATTAATGTCCTTTTAAGTATCATGTATTATTCGACACTTTGAAGATAAGGCAACAAAAGGAACAGATACATTCCTGCTCTCATGGAATTTAAATTGTAATGGATAAAGACAGAAAATAAAATACGCATGTCAGATGTGTTCCAAACAAAACAAAACAAAACAAAACAAAACAAAACTGGGAGGCCATTAGGCTGAGATGGCTCCAGTGTCCTGAGTTCCTATGTAAACAAACCAAAACCCAATGCAGTGTAAACATTTAACTTAATCTGAAACTGCCAACTAATTTCTACCTAGGGACTTTCCACTTTGATAAAACAAGTATTTTCTTTGTCTTGCTTCCGAGAACACGTTACAAAATTTTTCCCTCTCACACCTCCTTGGTGGAGCCCATATAGCTTGTGATTTCGTGCTACCTAATTTATGAATCAGTCTGCTCAAATAAAATCTTTAAATGTTGAATATGCTTAGCTTTATCTTGTAACAGGTGGTGGTAAGCGACATGCACACAAATAAAGTGTCATAAGGAGACTGAGGGTAAGTGGGAGGCAGCGGTATTTGGTTTCGGATAGTCAAGAAAGGCCTCTCTGATGAGACTGAATAAAGTGAGGGAGCAAACTCTGAAAATGAGTACTTTGGAGAAGAATATTTCAAAACGAGGGAATAGCAATTTCAAAACTTCTGAGCAGGAGAACAATAGTATATTCAAACACAGTGAGGTGGGTTGTGTAGCTGGTGTGGAGGGGGGGGAAAGAAGTAGAGGTGATGCTCTCAGTCAGGTAAAGGGGGCAAGTCTTTCTATACATTACATAGAAGTTGAATTTTGATCTAAGGGAGACGGACAGAGACATGATAAGATTTGGAAACAACATTAGCATCCATTAACAGATGAATGAATAACAAATGTGGTATATATACACAATGAACTACTACTATCCAGCCTTAAAAAAAGAATGAAATTCTGCCATTTGCAATAATACGGATGAATCTAGAGGACATTATCCTAGGTGAAATAAGCCAGGCACAGAAGGCTAAATATCAGCCCAGAAGTAAAGCTGCACACCTACAACTATCTGATCTTAGACAAAGTTGAAGAAAACAAACAATAGAAAAGGACTCTCTATTCAATAAACGGAGAGAGGATAACTGACTAGCCATATGCAGAAGACTGAAACTGGACCCCTTCCTTTCACCATATACAAAAATCAACTCAAGATGGATTAAAGACTTAAGTGTAAAACCCCAAAATATAAATTCCTGGAAGACAATCTAGGCAATACCATTCTGGACAGAGGAATGGGCAAAGATTTCATCATGGAAATTCCAAAAGCAATTGATCTCACACTAGTCAGAATGGCTATCACAGCGACTCAGTAAGTGCTGTGATTTATTTAAAAAAGCAGGTGCTGGCAAGGTTGCAGAAAAAAATGAAAACTTATATACTGCTGGTGGGAGTGTAAATTAGTTCATCCATTGTGGAAAGCAGTGTGGTGATTCCTCAAAGAACTAAAAACAGAACTACTATTTGACCCAGCAATCCTACTACTGGGTATAAACCCAAGGGAATATAAATCCTTCTATCATAAAGACATATGTATGTGTATCTTCACTGCAGCACTATTTACAATAGCAAAGATGTGGAATCAACCTAAATGCCCATCAATGGTAGACTGGATAAATAAAATGTGGTACATATACAACATGGAATACTATGCAGCCATAAAAAAGAACAAATCATGTCCTTTTCAGGAACATGGATGGAGCTGGAGGCCATTATCCTTAGCAAACTAACAGAGGAATAGAAAACCAAATACCACATGTTCTCATTTATAAATGGGAGCTAAATGATGAGAACCCATGAGCACATAAAGGGGAAAAGCAGACACTGGGGCCTATCACAGGATGGAGGATAGGAGAAGGGAGAGGATCAGAAAAATAACTAATGGGGGTAGTGGGCTTAATACCTGGGTGACGAAACAATCTGTACAACAAACCCCCATGACACAAGTTTGCCTGTATAACAAACCTGCACGTGTATCCCTGAACTTAAAATAAAAATTAAACAACATGGTGAAACCCCGTCAATACTAAAAAATACAAAAATTAGCCAGGCATGGTGGCAGGCGACTGTAATCCCAGCTACTTGGGAAACTGAGGCAGAATTCCTTGAAACTGGGAGGCGGAGGTTGCAGTGAGCCGAGATCATGCCATTGCACTCCAGTCTGGGGGACAGAGCAAGACTCCGTCTCAAAATAAATAAATAAATAAATAATAAAAAAGATAAATATCGACTGATCTCACTTATATGTGTAATCTGAAAATAAAAATTCAGACAAGTTAAGAGTAGCATGGTGGTTACCAGAGGCAAAGGTGGGCGGTGGGCGGGGGGCAAGGGTGGGGGTAGGAAAAGGGGAAATGTTGGTCAACGGATACAAAATTTCAGGTAGACAGAAAGAATAAATTCTGGTGATCTATGACACAGCTAGGTGACTACAGTTAGTAACAATGCATTGTATACCTCAAAATTGCTAACACAGGGAATTTTAAATGTGAAGATGGTGGCTTTAACTGAGTGCTTATAAGAGAGGTATGAGAAATGACTGAATTCTGGACATATTGTGGATGTAAAGCTAAGAGAACTGGTTGACGGTTAGGATGTGAGGTGTGAAAGGAAGGGAGGAGTTAAACACAGCCCAAAGGTTTTTCCTAGGAATAACTGAAGGGACGGAATAGCCATTCTTGACACAGTAAAGACCGCAAGAAAAGCAGGTTTAACAGTGAGAAATCAGCAGTTCATGTTCATTTCTCTGAACAAAAAGCTAAATATGTTTGATTTGGTACATTCCATACAAACTCAGAAAGGAAGCTGTGTGAAAAATTTAATAGAGGTACTAAATTCCCATTTAAATTGGGACATACCTTTCTCTACTCCTCATATGGAGGGAATATATGGAAGGTGTCTACAGAGTCTCACTCATTTGGAAACATGGAATCACAATATCATCTTCTTACACATATAGTGAGAAATCAGAGCAAAGGAATAATGTTTTCCATTGCTTGTCACTGCTAAAAGAAAGCTGAAAATATAGGCTGCTGGACAAGAGTCAATTAATCACAACTACATGCATTATATGCTACAGACACAGCGTCACATGACACAAAGAAGGTGGCAATTTGAAATATCTGAATAAAGCCTACTTATTGATCTTTCCAAAGTGTTAAACACTGGCAGGAAGTCTGACTTCCACATATTTCACATATGTCTGAATGATAAGAGCTTTATAATTACAACCAGGTAACTGAACATCCGAGAAACTTAGGATTTCAGAGTTGGAAAGCACCAAAAGATACCCAAGGTTACTATTCTACCCAATGAAGGCACTTGCTATGTGATCCCTAGCCAGACTGCTTTCTATCTCTTCTTCAGGTATTTTCTTACGGTTTATGAAGTTTCCTTTTCAATACTTTTACATAACAGCAAGAATAGTTTTCATAAGTGAAAATGCTCACTTTCTGACATCCGACAAACACTTTTCCAAGCATTCTAGCCTCCTGGAAGAAACTTCTGCATTAACTGAAAAGTATGATCTAGGACATAGCACCAAGGAAAATGCCTTGCTGTGTGGGATTAGAAACCAGGAGAATCAATGAATCAATGTTGAGCTGATAACACCATTTTGGAGTAATCTTTTCATTTTTTTAAATGAAATGAACACATCTCATAACGATTTTATTTTTCCTCAATATTCTTACGTCGGGCAAAGATATCCACACTGTTTTGTACATGCTTACCTACAATACATGCTCCAGTTTGACAGAGAGGGTTTGTCATTTAATGTTATTGGTGTAGAAATTCTGGTATTGCTATATACCAGAATATGACCTTCCAAAAACATGTATAACTATCTGTGTACACACAGTCTGCTACCAAACAATTTTGGAATGTTTTTCTATGGTGTTATTTAAAAATATGATTCCTGTAGTATAACCTGAGACTGACCTGTTACTAGAATTCTAAAAGCACATGTGGAAAGTAGCATTACTTTTTTCATTGATTCTCAAACATGCAGAGACTATTAGGGTTTCCAAGTTTTCTTCCTTTGTACATGGATTGCTTTTCAGATTTATATGAGTACTTTCTCCTGACAAATAAAGCACTTAAACAGAGTGCCAGCATGCCTTCTTTGAGAAGCAATACAAAGGGCAGAATCAAGGAGCCCATAATTTCAGAACACCTTAAGGTTCACAGAATAGTGATTGTGCAGCTCAGAAAATTAGCATGGCCAACTTCCTAAAAAAGAATGGCAAACAGTTAAGTAAAACTAACAGCTAGCATCTTCCAGAAATTTAGTATGACCGAGATACTGTGCTAAGCACTGCCATATGAGGTAAGTAAAGTTATCACTCCTTCTTCACAGTTGAGTAATCTGATGCCAATAAATATGAGCTAGTATGTAGTGCGTCAAGATTCAAATTTAGAAATTATAACTCAATATAACATAGTGATTATGAGCTTTAGGTTTATAACCAGACCCTCTGGGTTCAAGCACACAGGCCTTCAAATTACTCAACTGTTCTCTCCCTCAGTGCGTCATCTATAAAATAGAATCATAATAGTACCATCTTATAGGCTGTTGTGAAAAGGGGATGAGTTACCCATAATCAAAGTCCAATCACGGCGAGAACAGCAGGCAAACTCAAATGAAAGGATATCCTATGCAATACTCAATCGGTACTCTTCAAAAGTGTGATAGCTATGATGGGAGTGGTATATGCCTATAGTTGGAGCTACTAGGGAGACTGTGGCAGGAAGATTGCTTGATCCCAGGAATTCAAATCCAGCCTCGGCAACACAAGATTCCCTCTCTGAAAAAAATAGTATGATAGTCATAGAAAACAAGGAAAGACTGAGAAATTCTCACAGATCCAAAGAGGTGAAGGAGACATGACAACTAAATGCAATATGGATCCAATATGGATTGGATCCTGAAATAGAAAAATAACATTAGTGGTTAAGCTGGCGAAATCCAAATGAAGACTGGAGTTTAGTTAATAGTAATTTATCAATATTAATTTCTTAGTTTTAACGAATGTCCCACAGTTGTATAATATGTTAACATTGCAATTAGCAAAATTGGATAAACCATGTATGAGAACGCTGTATTAGTATCTTTGCAATGTTTTTGTAAAACTAAAATTAATTCAAAATAAAAAGATTATTTTAAAAAGTAAATCAGTTTAATTAATATATGTGAGACAGAATACTGTCAGGCACATAATGAATGCTAGACAAATATGAGCTATTAGTAGCAGAAGTACTATGTGCTAGACAATGTACCCATAAGAGAAGAGACAAGAAAGTAATTACAAAATGTCCCATGGGTAAGATTGGGCAGTTTGTTTTCTGCAATTGCAGGACTGAAGGTTAAATATGTACAGAACAGAAAATGAAAGGGTCAGGGCTCCCTGTCTTCACGGTTCCATTGCACCACTCTTCTTACCTCACTCTCCTTACTCTAACTGTCTGCTGAGATATGTAGTCATATTCTCTTTGTCTGCCATTACAACTTAGGTCTATTGTACAAATATGGTTTTTTGCTGCCACCTCATTGAAACTAAAATGCTTTAAAACACTGGATGATGGAGAACCTTAAAAGGCAAAATGTGACTTGTTACAAAGAAGAGGAGGGAACATTACACCAAGGTTGGTGAATACATTCTGTGTATGGCAAACTGCTGTGAGTTAGCTTGCCCTCAGGCGAATAAAATGGTCTGAAAAGGAATTTGGAAGCTTTGTGGGATACATGCTACCTTCTGGAAAGCTGTGGTAGCACATGGAGAGTTGCAGTGACATGTCTTGCAATGCATGCTAGGTTTTAGACAGATTCCTAGAAAAGCATGTGTCACAAACACCCTGTCTATCATATCTTCACCCTTCATAAAAGAAGTATATCAATGTTGAAAGTAATAGAGCATTGAGAATGCACTCCATACTTACTGAACACATACTGTTTTTCATCTATTCTAAGACACAGATTCTAAACCCATTTTAATATCTCTGAAATCAAGATATAACTTATGATGAAAACATCATTGCTAATTTGGCAGCATTTCTTTTCTTCCTTTGTGGTTCAGAAAATAGTGACGCATTTTGAAATTAATAGCATTTTACATTTGATAAAAACTGGTGAGGCCAATTCTTTACGCTTTTCATATAAGTTGGTACTATTATATTTAGAACCAATATAGAACCAACCAGAAGAAAACATTTGATGCATACTGTATTTGTGAATGACTTCCAGTTTGTCTTACATGCAGTACTGGTGTCCTTCCCTAATTTTCCTCTCTACCTAAATGTTAACAGAGGAGAAAAATTGCAATTGATAAGATATGTAGAATCAAGAAATATGATGAACACTTTTTTCTCAACAAGTAGACTACGTAGGTTGATAGTAAATAAAAGATTTGTATGCTAAAATTGGAATCACATGGAGAAGCATATGTAAAAGCCTGGGAAAGACTCCTTGAGCACCAGGACACTAATATCCAACATCTGATACCTACACTCAGAGACTTGGGGTAATTATTATTGAAATAAGTCATTGATGAATGGAAGTTTTGGCATAGAATGCTAACAGAACATTTGGCTAGGAATTCCAGCACCTTTATACAAAAGAAACCATATTTATTAGTCGGATGGTGGCTTTGATTCAAAAACTTAACTTGGATGGTTTAGTTTACTTGGTGTTTTGTAGTAAGTTGAACTACATTACATATGTAATTCATTCTTCATTAATTTATTCATTCATTCATAGAATGAGACACTAATATGGGCTGGCACATTGATATGTGCTAGAAGATGGTGACAAACACACGTACACGTAAAAGTTGTAGGAGTGCTTTCCTCATGAAGATACAGTTCTCTTAAGGAATGGGATGGTGAAGGAAAGGGGAGTGAATGAGAATGAGATACATATATACTTCCAATATGAGGAAGGTATGTAATGCTTATGTCTAAAGAATTAAAACAAATTATGTAAAAGATTATAGGGGGGAAAGTGACCAATTCAGCTAATGAGGAAAGCTTTAAAAAAAGGAATTTAGGAGACTGAGGCAGGAGGATCGCTTGAACCCAGGAGGCAGATGTTGCAGTCAGCTGAGATCACACCACTGCACTCCAACCCGGGCGACAGTGTGAGACACCATCTCAAAAAAAAAAAAAAAAAAAAAAAAAAAAAAAAAAAAAAAGGTTGAATTTATATTAAACGGTTAAAGATGTGTGCCTCCATTAAACATTACTTGGGCTCTGTGGTCACAGGTAGTTTCAGATGTTCACTGTTCATACCCTGTCTAGTTTAAGAAGTGTTAGCTAACCTTAGCCTTGGTCCCAAATCCTTTCCAGTCACAGACTTTTAGCAACAGACGTCTTTGCCATTTTGAAAATGCCAATAATAAATGTATCTGTAAACCTCAAGAGGTTTAATCTTAACAGATCCAGAGCAAATGAGAAGTTTTCACCCATGGCAGCATTTGACAATATGCTATCTGTGTTGTAACACTGCTATAGATTGTTAGTGTGCGTTTTTAGCCATAAGTACAAGAAATATCAGTGAATATCTAAGAATCTGTAAAATCAATTAATTAGGGATAGTGGCAGTTGCATGATATCATATTGTCATTCTTCAAACAGCTGTGGTTTGGCTTGAAAGAACCTCACTACATGGCTTTCTGTTTCGTGTTGCTTGCTCCTGCCGTTCTTCATTAACACATCACGTAGAGACAAGCCTTTATTTAGAATGTCCCTTTTGATGGATTAAGAACGTATTTGAAATGGAAGACATTTTGAAAACTACATAACCAGTTTTTATTTTTTTGCTTAAAAGTACTAGCAGCCAAGCAAAACTAAGAGGTCCAAGCCATGTGGGTGTATGGAGATTATACTGCAGGGCATGTGGATTCAATTCCAGAACCTTCTGTCCAGAAGTTCTGGGTTCTTGGATACATTCTTTGGTATGTCTTAACTTCAGAGGGTTTTGTAAACTGAAATAAAGGGTAGTTTCTTCCCCCTTTATCTTTAAATGGCAGCAGTTAGTGAGACAGGAAGACGGCTGTGAGCACTTTAGCCATTCAAGCCTGTTGAGCTGATGAATGATTACGGGTCTTCCTTTTGCCAACAGCAAGTTTTCCTCCATTTTAGGACAATTGAAATCAATGATGCTGTAATTGGCATGCTCCAGAGGTGGTAAGAAGACAGATAATCTGATGACACCAATTCCTGTAACTGACAGTGCGGAGGAAGGCCAAGGCCAATCACTGATTCTGGAACTGGAGGTAGGGTGCAGGATGGCTAGCTTATCTGACTCTGTCATAATGTACGAGTTCAAATCTTGGTTCCGTGGCTATATGATTCTGGGTAAGTTATTTGGCTTATTTAAGACTTGGTTTTGACATCCACAAAATAGAGTGATTCATTGGATTATTCTTCTGAGGATTAAATAGGCTATCTGTGACAAAGTGCTTAGCCTGGTGTATAATCAGTGCTTAACAAGCATGTGTGGCTACTACCCTCTACCCCTGTTCATATCCATGCTTCACAAGTACATCACTTTGAAGACAAATCCAATGATATGGCCACTTGGGAACCCTGCAATCCCAGGGCTTTGGGAGGCTGATGCAGGAAGATCGCTTGAGGCCAGGAGTTCAACACCAGTCTGGGTAACATAGTAAGGCCCCATCGTCTCTATAAAAAAAAAAAAAAATTAGCTGGTTGTGGTGACACATGCCTGTAGTCCCAGCAACTCAGGAAGCTGAGACAAGAGGATTGATTGAGTGAGGCTGCAGTGAACCATAATTGCACCCCTGCTCTTCAGCCTGGGTGACAGAGTGAGGCCATGTCTGAAGAAAAAGAAGGAGGAGGAGGAGGAGAAGAGGGAGAAGAAAAAGAAGCAAGAGGAGGAAGAAGAAGGAGGAGGGGGAGGAGGAGGACAAAGAAGAAGGAATAAGAAAGAAAAAGGAGGAGAAAGAAGAGGAGGAGGAAAAAGAAGGAGGAGGAAGAAGAAAAATTTTAAAAATAATCTTTAAAAATGGCTACAGGAGTAATTGGAATTTAGGAACATGATAGGCTAGTACACAATAAGTAGCATCTCAAAAGACAACCTTAAAAAAAAAAATCGAAGGCCTATGGTTTTAAAATGTGTTTCTAGACTGGGCATGGTAGCTCATGCCTGCTTATATTCCCAACTCTTCGGAAGGCTGAGGTGAGAAGATCACTTGAGGCCAGGAGTTCAAGACCAGCCTGGGCTGCATAGTGAGACCCAGTCTTTACAAAAATAATTTTTAAAAATTGGCCCGGCATGCACCCATGACTGTAGTTCTAGTACTTGAAAGGCTGAAGCAGGGGGATCCCTTGAGCCTAGGAAATCGAGGCTGCAGTGAGCTATGATTGTGCCACTGCACTCCAGCCTGGGTGACAGAGCAAGATTATGTCTCCAAAAAAAAAAAAAAAAAATTGTGTTTCGAAATGAATATGTACATATACAATGAAAAGAAACCTAATAAAGAACAATATTTCTACTTGGCAATAGCATGCACTGCCAGCAAAAGAACTTGTGTTGGTTTGTACTGCCATGCTTTCATTGACTCATTTAGTTACCATATTTTGGAGAGCCTACAGTGAAATAAAAAGTACAGTGAATTTTGAACAGGATATCAGGCCCAGAGATGCTTGCAGTAGAAGTATCCAAGTTAAAATAAAGCTTTTGCTTCTGTGTTGAGGTCAATATCCATCATATGTGATTATAGGAAAGGCTTTGAGCCCTAACTGTCCCATTGCATTATGATCCACCGTGAGAGCAGGAGCCAAATAAGGTACCTTGGACCTCTCAAGCTTTCCTGCCCAAGTTTCATCTACCATTTTCAGTCATTAACATTGAATGCTCCTTCTATTGAGCTGCCTCTAGAGGGCAAAACAATCCCTATATAAAAAATGTATAACTATTTTATTAATCACATACACACACACCCATGCACACAGCCTGCTAGAGATTGGAAAACCACCACGTGTCAAATACATTACAGGCAATCTTGTCATTCATGAGAAAAATGATAAATGGTCTACCTAATCATGAAAAGTAATAGAGAATGAGAGGAGAGGTCTTCTGGTAATATTAGTTCATTTTCACTGCTAAACTTCCACTATGAGTGTTAACAAGCTTCGAGACTTATTTTGTTTTCATGGCCCCACTTTTAAAACATCTATTACATGTGGATAACACCAAATGCCGCCTACCTAGCCCCCTAGCATTCGTTATGAAGTTTAATAGAACACTACTGGCCAGGATTATCCATTACTCTGAAGAAATAAGATCTGCAAATACAAAAGAACATTATTAATGTGTATATGTCATGGGTTGGTTGGAAGAATCTCTGTAATTGGCCACATATTAATCATTATGGATTTTTAAAAAAACAGAGCAATGAGATCTTTATGTTGTAGTTTTTTTTTTTAACCTTACAACAGAAAAATCATCATAAATATCTTTAATTTTATTTATTTATTTATTTATCTTTGAGACGGAGTCTCACTCTGTCGCCTAGGCTGGAGTGCAGTGGCTTGATCTCAGCTCAATGTAATCTTCACCTCCCAGGTTCAAGTGATTCTCCTGCCTCAACCTCCTGAGTATCTGGAATTACATGCTCCTGCCACCATGCTCGGCTAATTTTGTATTTTTAGTAGAGATGGGGTTTTACTGTGTTGGCCAGGCTGGTTTTGAACTCCTGACCTCAAGTGATCCACCCGCCTTGGCCTCCCAAAGTGGTAGGATTACAGGCATAAGCCACCAGGCCCAGTCCATAAACATATTTTAAATGATTTCTGTAACAGAACTTCTAAGACCTTAAAACAGAATTTTCTTTCAAAGTTCCATCTGGTTGTTATTGTAATAAAAATCCTTGGTCTAATTCAGCTTATTCAATTGTCTCAACAGCCTCGCATTGCTATAACCCAGGGGAGTCGTCTGTCAGCAGACATATTCCAAGCTCCAGAAAAATAAAACTTAAAACATGATACCCTCTAAGCTCCCCTGAGATGAGCATCCGGCTTGACAGCTTACAAGATGTCTGGGTTTGTTTCCTCCACTAACCCTGTGAGAAACCAAGGGGAGCTCGAAATAAATAAATAAAAGCCCTATTAAGCCAAAGCACGTCACACTGAATGTTAGTTTTACGATTCCATTGGGTATCTTTACATTCATTTTCAATTAGCTATTATACTTTTAATGGATTACAGGAGGGTTCAGATCCATAGATTAGGCAAGCCAATGAAGGTCATTGGCATTCTGACACAGTTGTGTGCTCATGAAATAAAGGAGAAAGCTTGGGATGAAAACATGACTCATGCCCAAATGAAGACATGCCACATAGAGGGAAATATTTTTATAATACTGGTAAGCTTTGACATCTCCATGCATGGATTCCAGTCAGGGCTTGAGACCCTTTATTAGACAGTGAAAAATGTTAGAAACAACAGGTGGACTCAGAAAAAAACATAAGTCACTTTATGATGTGTCATTATTTCAAGACATAATTTGCTGGGTTTAAGGCCCTGAAAAAAAAATGATCACATCTGGCCACACCCTTGGTAAGAGAAATAGGTTACTCTGAATAGGAAGAAGAACAGATGGATTAAAAATGAGGAAAGGGGAAGGATTTTCAAAAGGGGGCAATGAAACTAGATTTCATGGATAAAGAGATCACAAACATAAAAACATCTGAAGCCAATATAAGGTACTACGGCAGCCATAGAGAAACGTAAGTATTTCACACATTGTCGCAATGTTGGTTTCTAAGTCAAGGGTGTTATGTTGCTTGGTGAGCACCTCTGATTCCTTTTAATATCATGCCTCAGGTGGAACTGCCTTAGGAAGAAGAACAGCTGTGTGACAGCCATGAGAATATTTATATCAATTTTCATAGTACCACCAGGACAGATGTGTGATCGAAGGCAATTTTTAGCTATAAATTAAATGATTTGTAAGAAGTTTTTTCTTATGTTTGGAATCGAAATAACAATTAAAAATCTATATATGCTTTCCCTATATTTTCAAAGAA
This sequence comes from Rhinopithecus roxellana, assembly GCF_007565055.1. Lineage (NCBI taxonomy): Eukaryota > Metazoa > Chordata > Mammalia > Primates > Cercopithecidae > Rhinopithecus > Rhinopithecus roxellana. The sequence goes on from NC_044555.1 coordinate 12,219,800, forward strand.
AGTCCAAGTAGTTATTAATTTGCTCCATGACTTATTATTATTGTTATCTATGGTAAAGTGAAAGTAAGTTTATTACAGAAGTAAAGAAACAAAAGAATGTCGACTCCATAGGCAGACCAGCCAATTTATTATTTTTATAAGTAACATTAAGATAATCTGCAGAGAAATATCCATTTTTATGTGTGTTCTGTAATATATACAAATCTAGAAAGGGAAAAGAGAAACACTTTTGTCTTCTGTTGTTCTTCAATTCAGTAAAACTTTTCCTACCAAAGATTAATAATAAAATATAATGACAATGAGGGCTGAAAATGTACAGGTCACTTTACTAGTTATTTTATATGCATGAGCTCATTAAATCCTCAACCAGGTCTATTCTTATGTTATAAACGATAATCTGCTAATAGAGAGTAAGAGTCTTGCCCCAAATTACAAAGTCATTGAACACACTTATATGTGCTTTCCAAGTCAATCTAAAAATGTCTTTAATGTTCCTTGGAGTCATTCTTACAATAGTTTCTAGTTCCAGTGGGAACTACAGAACAGTGGGGCCTAGTCACAGTTAAAATTTTTATGTGCCCAATTAGTAGTTGTCTTCCTGAAGAAACAAGTGAAAGAAAATCTTTGACAGGCATTGATGAGATGCCAAGTTCCATTCAGTCTTAGTTATCAAAATCATTGGGCCTCTATGGAATAAGAACAGTCTGGAATATCTAAACATAGTTGTTCTGCTCATGGCAGAAATACGCATGTGGGCCTATGTTCTGAGCTCCAGAGAGTAGGGGTTAACTGGCAAATTGAAAACTGATATATTTTTAGGGAAGAAGGAGAAGATGAATCTCATGTTTTATCAGTGACACTACAAATTAGGTTTCATTTCTGATACTGTCCCAGGAAGACATTGTAAGCTCTGGCTCGTATTTGTTCTTAATTCCATTCTCCCCCTCTTAGCTATTATTGCATAGAAGGAAAACTAGAAATCACTTGTTCCAGCTCATTGATTTTGGATAAGGAGGATATTATTATGTGCTTTTTACAGATGAGATGACAGAATGTCAGTGTTTAAGTGAACAGCTCATTGTGACAACAATTATACTGTACTGGAAACATACTGTTATCATAAACTGTCTTCATTTTGGCTGAACTTAAGTAGGTGTTCAATAAATGTTTGTAGAAGAAATAAAGAACTAATACAAGGCATATGGGTTATTAGAATTCCCATCATCTCAACTCCGTCTTCTTTATCATCATTTTCTCCTTCAGCACACTGTCACTTACTTATTGCCTAGTCTATACTGTTTGTCTTTGTTACCAGAAATGCAAATGAAGACAAAACTGACAATGAATCTTGAAGGTACTTTAAAATAACACATATTATCATCGTTTAACCAAAATTTTCTGCTCAGTTGCTTGTATAAATTGTATAAATTGAGACAAACTAGACTATAAGCTCCCTAGGGGCAGGATATCTTTCTCAAGTCTGTAAGCTGCATCAGTGGACCTACCATGAGGTCCAGCAAACACTCATAAATAAAAATTGATGGCTACATGCAGACAAAGAGTACCAGATAGCAGCAATAAAGTTGAGAGTAAATTCCACCCCCCTGCCTGCAGATATGTCCCATGGGATCTCAGGGAAAGCAGATTAAGATTGGAGATAGGCTTCCAATGTTCTGTATATCATATGCCTTTTTATAAGTGAAAAAGAATGAGTTTTTCCTTAATACTCAAGGGTGCAGACATTCACTGGGCTACTTGAAGACAAACTCAATAACAACATTTGCTAAAATATTTATGCTCTATGAGGAAACCTGAGAACACAGTTATCACTAAGAAGGATTCATACAGTTTTGGTTAGAATTCAGTCCAAAACTCACTCCACTATAAAAGAGGACAATTCCTGTTAAACTAGAAATGATACACCAAATATAATATATTAGAAGAAAGGTAAAATATCCTCTTTATTTCCACCATGTTTGTGCTTTCACACTAATCAATCATCTGCAACATCTACAATTAGCAAATGAACGTGCAACAAAGAAGTCACTGGCATTTACTGACATGAGCCTGGTGGGGAAGCTGTAGGTGGTTAGTTCCATTATGGAATCACCTGAGCTGATCTTGATTACGAGCTGACCCACTTCCTGGTATTCACAGGCAAAAAGTCTACACCAAAAAGCGTGAACACACCCTACACATTATCTCTTTGTTTAAAGTGAAAAGGGTTTCTTTTTATTTTATTTTTTTTTCCTTTTTAGAGTAATAATTCATGGACTTTAATAAAGTTTAGAAGTTGTAAATGGAAAAGAGAGAACATAGACCTAAATTTTGACACTCAATTAGATGCAGCTGGTGAAAACTAGTGGCTGACTGTGGCTTAAACCCTGGCTACACAATGTGGTCTCTGGACTAGCAGCACAAAGAGATCATTGGAAATGCAAATTTTCAGGCCCCATCTCAGACTTACTGAAACAACATCTACTTTTAATGACACTCTATCCCCAGATGATCCTTGTGCAGATTAACGTTTTGAGAAGCTGCTGGTTTAAGCAAGAGGACTCTTTTGGGTCCAGAGGAGACAGCAAAGAGCCTCCCAGGAGAGGCTGCTTGCCTGGCACCCATTCACTGAGCCGACCACGTTTTTCCCTATGCAAATTCACATCAGAAGTTGGGTTTTAAGGTAGAAGCTATCATACACGAAAAGGAACATCCATATGTAAGGAGGAAAATATTTATCATTTAGAAACTCACTTTTCCAACAGTACAAATATATTTCATGTCTTTATTCCACTGACTTTTCAAATGTAACTGCCCATTGTAACAACCCATAATATTTTTCATTTTTTTAAATCTAGGCCCTGGATCTGGAAGGTCTCAATTTGGTAGTTGTTAGAGAGGACCCAGATATCTGCATTTAAAAAATTCTACATATGATTTTCTTGTACAAATAGGATGGGGATGTAAGATTATATTTTTGTTGTTGTTGTTTACATATAGGGTATGCTGGAAGTAGATCTCCTGAGGGATGCTAAGTCAGGCAACTGTAATATCTTGATTTGGTCTTTGGCCACTTGCCATTAGACTGCCTCAAGATTTTTTTTTTTTTTTTTTTTTTTTTTTGAGGATTGTTACTTCTGGGACTTCCTCTAAATCCTGTTTCTCTACTTTGTCCCCTTTGTGCTCCAGCTTTTCACTAGTGGAAATCACCCAATCTATTACAAAAGTTTTCAGAGGCTACAATCCAATTTAAAGGAGGATAAACTATGAGCAGCTTGAACTCTAGTAATACATGAACATCTTGGATCCAATATTTACGGAAAAGGTCTTGACCCTAGAAGGAAAGGTTAATACACAAATGTACTTGTATATGTTAAGTAGAGTGTTTACTTCAAGTGTGCAATTTTTTTTTTAATGATTCCACACTTTAACCTAACAACTATTGGTCTTGATTACATTAGCTAAATTAACTCTAACCTAGAAAAAGTCTCAACAGTATATTTTAAAACTCTGTCCCTTTGTCCCCACACATGAAGACTAGTACCAATGGCCTCCATTCCAGAAGCATGGTTTGGTCAAAGAGAATATTAGTGATCGGAACATGATGGATCATGGGGACAGTGTCAAGGAATAAAACAATGTTGAAAACCACTAATTTAAGGATAAACACAAGCTCATTTCATGTACATATTTATTAATGTTCTATTACTATTTGTAGCATATTTAAATGGCTGTATATACAGTTTTTTCTTTATATATAATAAATATCCAAGATGCATGCTTTCTAGGTGCAAATATCTACCTATACATATCAGAACAGACTCAATGAATTACAGAAACCAGAAAACTACAAACAGTAAAAAGAAAAATTAAAATGTTTAGTTGTCTCAGGCTGCCCACAAAGTAGAGCTCTAGATTTAAATGTTACTTTCCATCAGTTGTCAGCAAAATTTCTCACTTGCATTACTTCAACACGTGTGTACTTGACAGGCCATGAAGTCTCAAAGTACCTAAAACATAGCCCCTCTGAGAAAGGCAACCTGTGAACACTTTTTTTTTTTTTTTTTCATAGCAGCTCTGTCTGGATCTTGTTGAATGTGAGCAGAGTGAAAGCATTCTAGAGGCTGTAATCCACTAATTGGCTCTGGGCTGGATTTGGGCATAAGCCAAAGGGATGGCAGGGTGCTAGGAGGCCAACTGTCCGAGACACCTTGATTTGAAACCTCGTTTGTCAGAGGTGTTCCATATTAGATCAGTGAAAACTGACCTAATTGTGTCTTCTTACCAAGAAATGTTGGAGATAGATGAACAATGAGAACAGGGGTCACTGAACTCTTGTTATATCCCAATAAGGCACATCTATAATTTCTAGTTCATCCTGACAGCTAAGGTATATTCCTGTTTTAGAAAAACTGTGTCTTTCTATCTCACAAATCTTCAAGGTAAAACCCTTAAAGTTAATTTGCACACTCCTCCTCCTTCTGGGTCATAATGTCATATTATTTATTATAATGTGAGTCATTATCCTTTATTTTGAACACATATGGAATACACTTTGAAAAGCATGTTAACTACTTCACAGATCATGGGAATAACCAGTAGATTCAGAGGTATATTGATTATTAAAATAGAGAAGGGGACACTATTTTATAATTTTTTAAAATAATTGCATTTTTAGTATGCTGAAACTCACATAAAGGAATCTCACAAGAAATTGGAAACCAGTTAAGCAAAAGGAGAAAAATCCTGCTCCTCCCTATCTAGGAACTAACTTTGACCATATCAAAAATGTTTAAAGTGTCAATAATCAAAACATATTAATCTAAAAGACATTGTTAGGAATTCAGATTTTACTTATTAACCACATGCACAATGGCAAATAAGGAGGTAAGACCAGTGAAATACTTTTTTGTTTTGTTTTAGAGACGGAGGCTCGCTCTGTCACTCGGGCTGGAGTGCAGTGGCATGATCTTGACTCACTGCAACCTCTGCCTCCCAGGTTCACACCATTCTCCTGCCACAGCCTCCCGAGTAGCTGGGACTACAGGCGCCCACCACCACGCCTGGCTAATTGTTTGTATTTTTAGTAGAGACGGGGTTTCGCCATGTTAGCCAGGATAGTCTCGATCTCCTGACCTCGTGATCTGCCCTCCTCGGCCTCCCAAAGTGCTAGGATTACAGGCGTGAGCCACCACGCACGGCCGTGAATTGCTTTTTGAATTAAATAATCAGACATAAAACATCATTTTTTAGCTGGCATGAAATTACTTTAACTGGTCATATTTGTGTTCATACATGAACATCAGATAAAATGCATAGTGTAACGCTGACGCAGAACAGCAGTTTAGTTACATAGCCACTCAGTACAGTGCCTTCAAGGGAATGTCCTCAATAAACATTATTTAGATGTATTAATAGCAAGAGCTATTTTAACATAATGTACACCTTTTAACACCACACAGTCTAAAAGCTCTTAAAGTAGCAGTTTCAAAATTATGTTTCAAGTAATACAATTTTCCAAACAGATCTCAATAGATATTGCATGCAAAAAGGGTTCTACATTCAAATTTATAGGACATGCTGGACGTTATGAATGCCCCTTGGAACAACAGAATGCACATTAGCACATTAACGGTTCTGAGTCCTGCACACATTTTAAAAATTGACCTGTATTGATTCTATTATTTCTCAAAATTGTTTGATTATAGAACAATCCCCCTTTTACTGAGGGATACTTATTAATATCTCACAGAAAATCAACATTCTGTAAACTGGGATTTAGTCCATTGCCATACAGATATTTGTGATTTTAATCAAATTTTGCTGAATTCGATGAGAACATTCAAGTTTTTGAAGGTAAGAAAACTAAAGGAATCATTAATTCCCAATGCTTATTCAAAGATAAAAATAAATAATTGTGATGCTTCTAACTAGATATTCTAAAATTTAATATTCTAGACTTTGATTAAAAGAAATTCCCAACCTTGACAATATTTTCCAGCAGTAATTAACAGATGTAAGAAAATAAACTATAACCAAATTGTTTTAAATAACTTGCATTTAAACACAGGAGAATTATGAGGCTTGGCTAGCTATTTGTGTACTGATGGCTGGAAACAGTTTCAATTGCTCTGCCTTTGTGAGTTAAATTCTTATTGGCTGCAGATTCTTAACGGTTTTAAATTATCTCACAAAATCCATGGTTTTGCCCTCCTTCTCAATTTTTTACAGAATTCCATCTTTATGTTACAGGTGGAAAGAGTCTAAGAAGTTAGTGAATATTTGATATTTGTGAACACTGTAAAAACAGGAGTGAAAAATGGTTGATTCTCTTCAAATATAACTGGACAGGACTATGTCTTTTGACTAAAATGTGACCATCTTTCACAGCCACATAGATGCCAAAGAGGAAGTGTTGACAACTTCTGTCTCAAGTCTTCTCGAAGCTAATAAGAGAGTTAATGCAAACTTGGCAGCATCAATGCCCTAGTGGATAGGCAATAAGAGTGCCTGAATCTTGGTGAGAAATTTGGCGTGGTAGCTGGGGGAATTTCTACAGAAGGCAGTCAAAGGCAGAAAAGGGAGCTGCATTTTGGAATGTTAAAACGAAAACCTATCATTTAAATATGACAAACATATTACAATAAAAATTAGAATTTCCACCATGGGCTTTGAGCATTCTTGGGTAGCAGTTCAAATATTTAAGAACAACCTTTAAATGTTATGATATAGTTAAATTCATTAATCATTTTCCAGTATGCCTTTTTCACTCCAATGCTATACTAGTGTTCATGTAACATTTTCTCTAGTACTTCTGCAACTTTATTTTTATATTAACTTTTTTTGTTTTAAGAAGGAGTCTCGCTCTGTCACCCAAACTGGAGTGCAGTGGCACGATCTCGGCTCACTGCAGCCTCTGCCTCCTGGGTTCAAGTGATTCTCGTGCTTCTGCCTTCCTATATTAACATTTTTAATCCACCTAAAGTTAACTTTGGTGTATGCTATATAGTAGGTACCTAACTTTTTTCGTTCTAAATGGTATCATAAGCATAAACATCATTTGAAAAATAAACTATTTTGCCCTTATTTGAAATGAAATCTTTATAATATGCTACATTTGGATCTAAAATCATTACTGTTTGTGCATTCATTATTCTGCCCCATGGATGTGTCATAGGTGTCTGTCTATCCCTATAACAATAACTCTATTAAAAATTATGGGTGATTTAACATTGGAAAGGCAAATTGATAATTTTATTCTTTTGATAGTTAAACAATTTGCATGGATTTATTCTAAGATTTTAAAATTACATATTGGGAATTAAAAACCCTGGTGAAGAAGTTCCTCCAAGAAAAGCCCCAGGGTTCAATAATTTTACCAGTAAACACTTGGAAAGTTTCCAGAAATGAAAGATTCTAAAGCCAATAAAAGTACCGCAAAGTGGCCGGGCGCGGTGGCTCACGCCTGTAATCCCAGCACTTTGGGAGGCCGAAGCGGGCGGATCACGAGGCCAACAGATGGAGACGATCCTGGCCAACATGTTGAAACTCCATCTCTACCAAAAAGTACAAAAAGTAGCCGGGTGTGGTGGCGGGTGCCTGTAGTCCCAGCTACTAGGGAGGCTGAGGCAGGTGAATGGCGTGAACCCGGGAGGCAGAGCTTGCAGTGAGCCGAGATCGCACCACTGCACTCCAGCCTCAGTGACAGAGTGAGACTCCTCCGTCTCAAAAAAAAAAAAAAAAAAAAAAAAATTACTGCAAAGCACTAAAAAGATAAACTCTCAACTTATTTTGTAAAACTAGTAAAAATGTTGCTCCAGGAAACGACATGAAAAAGACACATTTCATGTTAAAAATATTACAAATCTATTGAAAGCACTTGATAAAATTCAGTGTCTATCTTGATGATTCAGAGCAAACTAAGAGTACAGGAATCCATTCTTTATCAAATGAAGATGATTAAAAACATCCTGCTAAGTGGTCAAAAGCTTAAGTTAAAAAAACAACTAGCTAGATTTTTACAACTATTAGTTAATATTGCTTTCGAAGTCCTGGCTAATACCAAAACACAAGAAAAATAAAAGGTAAAGCAGTCATGTAAAGATGATTGTCCAAAAAATATAAAATATTAACTGAAAAACACTTAGAACTAAATAGAGAACTCGGTTACAAAATAAGAAAAGACAAACCAATAAATTTCACTTATATCAGCATTAGGAAATTAAAAAAAATCATAAATATCTAAAAATCAACATACAAATAAAATACTTGAGACATAAAGACTTGAATAAATGTGAAAATAGACTAAGTTCTCAAGTGAGAAGCATCACCATTTTTAACATGTGTTCACTTTTGTCAGAAAAGGTTTTTTGTTTTTTGTTTTTTTTTTTTTTTTTTTGAGACGGAGTCTCGCTCTGTGGCCCGGGCTGGAGTACAGTGGCCGGATCTCAGCTCACTGCAAGCTCCGCCTCCCGGGTTCCCGCCATTCTCCTGCCTCAGCCTCCCGAGTAGCTGGGACTACAGGCGCCCGCCACCTCGCCCGGCTAGTTTTTTGTATTTTTTAGTAGAGACGGGGTTTCACCGTGTTAGCCAGGATGGTCTCGATCTCCTGACCTCGTGATCCGCCCGCCTCGGCCTCCCAAAGTGCTGGGATTACAGGCTTGAGCCACCGCGCCCGGCCAAAAAAGGTTTTAAACAATAATATAAATGATTGCTGCAGTTTCCAAGTTAGATTCGTTTGATTCATTTGGAATAAACTTATGTTATTGTGGCAAATACTATAATTTCTTTTTATGTGGCATGTTCATTAGTTCATCCAATTATCTCTCAAATGTTTGTTTGTGAATGTGTGCGTGTGTGTGTGTGTGTGTGTGTGTGTGTGTGTGTTCCGTTTCTTGCTTTTCCCTTTTCTTTTCATTCTCATTGGTACTGCCCCAGTTCAGCACATAACTTTTGCACAAAAATTCACTTGTGGGAGCTTTAAAACATCTTACACGTCCAGAATTTTGAAAGATGGTTTTGCAACGTCTCTGCCTAACCTCTGTTTCACAATCCTGCTAATATTCCGAATAACCCTATAAATGATGTTTTCATTTCCTATCCCTGACTCCTAGAAACTATTCCACATACTGCTAAAACAACTTTTCCTAGATATGGAACAGCTGATGTCACTGCCGTACTTAAAAGTCTTGAGTGGTTTCTAATAGCTAAAAGAATATCATTCAAAGACTTTGGTTGTCATGTGTTATCCTCTAAGATCAAGACTCTCCCATCTCACCTATACCCTCCTAAACTCTCCATGGTGTATCCATATCTCAGCCAAACCCCATTTTCCTTTCTCCATAGCCATGTTTCAACAACCCTTAAAAGTCCCAGACCAAATTCTACCCTCTTTGTGAAACCTGACTCCATGCTTGTCTCAAATAAAAATGTTTTCTCTTCTGTGTTCTGACAATATTTATTTGTGAAAATCCACTCTAGCATTTTTTCTATTATTCCATTATGAAATATTTATTGTATTTGGTTATTTGTGTACTATAAATGGCAAAGTCCTTCAGGGCAGAGTTCATATAATATTTATATTTATATTCCATACTGCATCAGGCACAGTATCCTGTATTTATTAAGTAATCAATAAACATTTGATAAATTTATTAAAATTAGGAACTTCAAGAAATATAAGGGAGTACATATTACTCTCTTCAATTTAATTATGGCTCTCATTTTATTATAGCTAACATATTTTTATATGTTCCACATAATATACTAAGCAACTTCCATTTTATTCTCATACAACCTGATGAAAACATATTATTAGCCTTATTTGTCACATAGGATAATAAGCATCTTACATTTTATTCCATTTTATTCTCGTGCAACCTTATGAAAATGGTATCAGGGGCTTCATTTTTCAGTTAACCAAGAAAGGGTAACTTGCCCACGGTTCCATAAACAGTTAGTGGCAGACCCACAAACCAAACTCAGTTCAATTTGACTCTAAGCCTTTGTGTCTGTGTGTGTGTGTGTGTGTGCGTGCGTGTGCGCACACGTGCATGCTCATGCATGCATGCAAGCTAGAAGAGAAAATGGAGATTAAGCACTAAGAATGAAGGAATGTGATGAAAGTTATAGAAGAAATATGTACAATACAATATGTGCAAGAATTTGTTATTGATCCATGAAGAATCATGGAGAAAGAAAAGACCAGGGGACACCTTTTTTTCTCACAAAGGCGATCAAGAGAGGAATGGTTCAGCATACTGAAGAATGACCTGGGCAAAATCGGTGAATTGTATGACGTATGAGACATTACAAGACAGCTTTCAGCAAAATAATGACTTCAGCAGCTTTAAAAAATACAGATCTATATGTTCCATCTCAATGGATTCTGCCTAGGAAGATCTAGAAAAGAACAGAAGAACCTGCAATTTTAGAAATCATTTCTAGGTGATTCTCAGGCAAGACTTTAATTGCTCCCTTTTGGAGAATCACCAACATAGAGGGTTAAAAATACACAGACACTATGTTTAGTATTTCGAGTTGCACACTACGGAATTCCAGTGGTGCCATTCATATTATTTGTTACATGAACATTGCCCTCTGAAGTTGTACAGTGCACAACCTGCACAGATGTGAAAACCATCCTTTTAAAAGTACATGATATGATGAGTGAGAAGACAACTAACATTTCCTGACTGCCTACAATCTGCCAATTACTATGCTAAGCATGATAGATAGACATAAAAACAGATAGACAGATAAGTAGGTAGGTACGTAGGTAGGTGGGAACGTAGGTAGTACTTCCATAAGTTATATGTCAACCTTTTCAACATCTTTTAAAGTTAGGTATTATCACTTTCTTTGACATATGAAGAAACTTGCATTCAGAGAACTCTCAATATTCTCCATGTTGCACACCTAGAAATAATTCCTTCCTTCATTCAATGTATAAACAAAAGTCACGTATGGCCAAGTGGTACTTTTTACTGATATTAGAACCAGAAAAACCGTAAAAGGATCCACACGATTGTACAAAAGGATGCTCCCACTATAGAAATCATCTTGCAGTAAGGACCAAGATAGTTACCAATAGCATTTCAATTTTTTAAACCCACAAATTATCCCAGAGGAAATGATGTGTGTCAAACCTTGTTAAGAATAATAAGAGCTCTGTACTTTTGATACAACCTTAAAGGACCTTATATGTAAATTAAGACCAAGTGGTTTGATAAAAACCACAAGGTCATTGCAATGTTGTTTTCACTAGAAGTTTAACTAATCCACAATGACCACTCTACTCCATCTTCCTGGGAGAATATTTTGCCTTCTCCCCCACTCATTCTTTATGTTATTAAGTAAACAGAATACCCACAAAAGAAATCAATCTCCTAAAGACACACAGTGCCATAGGCCTATTATGGTAGCTTTTAAGGATGCTTGAAGATTTCTTGATTTGAAGTAGAATTGGCAATGATTGTGCTGAACCACTTTTCTGAAATGGTTAACAGAAATTAGAAATGAAAATAAGTAATTCAATTTATACATCCAAGGGACATTATCATAAAAATCAAGAAGTTATAACTGTGCTTTAGTTTCCTAAATTATCTTAACACTAAGCTTTATAGTTGTTTCATAAAGAATATGCTATCACCTTCATCAAAAGTAAATCACTAATAATCAGGAGATTTAAAAGAACATGAACAAATTCGATGAGCTCAAATTGGATACTGAGAGGTGTTATCCTTGCAAAATCAAAGTAAAATACATAACTAGCTTTAAACACATTTTAAAAACTCGCAATTAAACACAAAGTAATGCAAGATGAAGAAATGGGGGGAAAATATGATGTCGTAATTGAGAAATAATTTAAGACACTCTTCTCACCCAGAAGGAACTGAATCCCACTTTCATTCTCTTTTGTACGTTGATAGAACATTCACCTTATCTTTGGCCTTCTCATTAACATTTCTTTTCTTGTGAACACCTGGTAGCATTTTTTCACTCCTCAAATAGGAGTATTTATAGATCTCAATAGAACCATCATTACACCAAATCTGACCTCTTTGCCAAAGCCCTTTATCAACAAACCACCATGTTCAACATATTTATTCAATTTCCCTGATAGGAGATTTGAAATTCAAAATTTGAAATGTCAGTGTCCTATTTTACTTTTTACCCCATCCTTGCCAAAAAACTAACATGACAAAGGCAAAAATATAAAATATTTTAGCATTTTATTTTTAAAAAGGTAAAATATATACAGGTAAAACATAAAAAGGTAAAACACATACAGGTAAAGGAGTAAAACAAATACCTATGTACCCATTACCCAGGTTCAGAAAATAACCTACAAAATAAGAACTAAATAAATAGAAATATATTCTGTATTCATTACATGAAGACTCAATATTGTTAAAGTGTCCATTCCTTCCCCCTTGATCTATGGATTCAAAGCAATTCCAATCAAAATCCCAGCAAGTTATTTTGTGAATATCAGGAAACTGATTCTAAAGTTTATATGGAGAGGCAAAGGACTCAAAATAGCCAACTTAATAACGAAAAAGAACAAATTCAGAGGACTGACTTTATTCAATTCTGTGATATATTATAAAGCTATGATAATCAAGACAGTGTGGCACTAGTGAAAAAAAAGACAAATAGATCAATGGACTGAAATAAAGATTCCAGAAATAGATCCCATATAAATATAGTCGACAGATCTTTGACAAAGGGGCAAAGGCAATACAATGGAAAAAAGATAGACTTTTCAACCAATGGTGTTGGAACAACTGGACATCCACAAGTCAAAAAAAGAAACAGAATCTAGACCCAGACTTTATACTATTCATGAAAAGTAACTGAAAATGGGTCATGGATTGATATGTAAGACACAAAATTAAAAGACTACTAGAAGAGAACAGGATGAAATCTAGATGACCTTAGGTTAGGTGATGACTTTGTAAATAAAACTCTACAGGCAATATTTATCAAAAAAAGAAATGATAAGATGGACTTTATAATTAAAACTTTTTGTTCTGCAAAAGATAATGTCAAGAGAATGAAAAGACTAGTGATAAATGGGAGAAAAAATTTGCAAAAAACCTATCTCATAAAGAACTGTTATGCAAAATACACAAAGATGGACATCAGCAAGACGGTAGAATAGGACTTTCCAGCACTTATCTCCCTGCAGAATTATCAATTTTCACAACTATCCACAAGCAAAATCACCTTCACAAGAGCTAAGGAAATCAGAGGAGAGATTATAGAACCCGGGTGTAGCATAAAAATGAGAAAAGATGTGTGGAAAAGAGTACAAAGGGCAGTTTTACATTACCTGTGTGAGCCCTCCCCCAATCCCAGGCAGCACTGTGAAGAGAGATACCTTCTACGTGGAGGAAAATTAAGGAAGTGAGCACTGGATTTTGCCTTAGACCACAACACTTGGCTCACCCCAGTAAAACCCAGTGACAAACATGACCCACTGATACGGTGTGGCTGCGTCCCCATCCAAATCTTGTCTTGAATTGTAGTTTCCATCCCCACGTGTCGTGGGAGGGCTGGTGGGAAGTGACTGGGTCATGGGGGTGGGTTCTCCCATGCTGTTCTTGGGGTAGTAAGTGAGTTCTCACGAAATCCAATGGTTTTATAAGCATCTAGCATTTCCCCTGCTGACACTTCTCCCTCTTGCCACTTTGTGAAGAAGGTGCCTTGCTGCCCCGTTGCCTTCCACTATGATTGTAGGTTTCCCAAGGCCTTCCCAGCAATGTGGAGCGGTGACTCAATTAAACCCCTTTCCTTTATAAATTACCCAGCCTTGGGTAGTTCTTTATAGCGGTGTGAGAACAGACTAATACACCCACTATCCTAGACTAGGCCAGTACTCACAGACTGCACCTCTGGGCACATCCCAGTGCCAGATGAGATCTTGCACCTGTAAGATCCAGGCTTACCTTTTGGACTAGTTCTTTGAACTGACCTTACTGTCAGGCTGACCCCAGCAGCTCTAGGCTCAGAAAGTTCCCAGAACTAGAATAGATCCCATGCATGCAACTGGAGGATATTGTGTTATTGTGTTAAGTGAAATAAATCGGAGACAGAAATACAAATATGACAATGATCTCATTCATATGTGGAATCTAAAAACACTGAATTCATAGAAGTAGGGCATAAAGGCTGGGCACGGTGGCTCACGCCTGTAATCCTAGCACTCTGGGAGGCCGAGGCGGGCAGATCACAAGGTCAAGAGATCAAGACCATCCTGGCCAACATGATGAAACCCCGTCTCTACTAAAAATACAAAAATTATCTGGGCGTGGTGGTGTGTACCTGTAGTCCCAGCTACTTGGGAGTCTGAGGCAGGAGAATCACTTGACCCTGGGAGGCAGAGGTTGCAGTGAGTCAAGATCGTGCCACTGCACTCCAGCCTGGCGAGTAAGACTCCATCTCAAAAAAAAAAAAAAAAAAAAAAAAAGTAGGGCATAAAATGGTGCCTACCAGGGCTGGCAGGAGGGGGGGAGTCAAAGGATATAAAATTTAAGTTAGAAAAGGGGAATAAGTGCAAGGGATCTATTGTTTAAAATAGGGACTATAGTTAGTAATAACGTATTGTATTCTTAAAAATTGCTGCAAGAATAGAGTTTAAGTGTTTTCATTGCAAAAAATGGTATGTGAGGTAATTCACATGTTAATTAGCTTGATTGAGCAATTCCATTATGTATACATATTTGAAAACATCATATTGTACATGACAAATACATATAATTTTTTCAATTAAAATTACATTTTATACACACACACACACACACACACACACACACACACACACACACAACTCTTAAAACCCAACAATGGAAAAACAAATAATCCAATTAAAAAATGCAGCAAAGACCTTAACAGACATGTTACCAAAGAAGATATATAGATGGTAAATAAGTTTCTGAAAAGTTGCTTCACATTACATGTCATCAGAGAAGTGCAAATTAAAACAACAAGGAGATAGCACTACACAACTCTTAGAATGGTCAAAATCGAAACCACTGACAACACCATATACTGGTAAGCTTGTAAAGCAACAAGAACTCTCATTAATCGCTGGTGGGAATACAAAATGGAATAGCCACTTTGGAAGACAGTTTGGCAGCTTTTTACAAAAATATATACACTCTTACCACGCAATCCAACAACTGTGCTCCTTGGTTTTTACCCAAAGGAGTTGAAAATTTAGGTCTGCATAAAAACCTGTACATGGACGTTTATTGCATCTTTATTCATAATTGTAAAAACTTGGAGGCAACCAAGATATCCTTCCACAGATGAATGAATAAACTGTGGTACAACCAAAAAATGGAATATTGATCATATCAAAAACAAATGAGCTATCAAGCCAAGAAAAGACATGGAAAAAACGTAAATGTATGATACTAAGTGAAAAAAGTCAATTATCTGAAAAGTCTACATACTGTATGATTCTAAATATGTGGCATTCTAGAAAAGGAGTATTTATGGACATAGTAAAATGTTTGTGGTTGCCAGGGATTATTGGGAAGAAAGGATGGATAGGAAGAGCACAGAGGATTTTTGCAATAGAGTAACTATTCTGTATGATACCATAATGGTAGATACATGTCATTACACATTTGTCCAAACCCATAGAATGTACAACACTAAGACTGACTCCAGTGTAAACTATGGACTCTGAATGATAATGATGTATTGATGGAGGTTCATCAATTTCAACAACTGTACCACTCCGGTAGAGGATGTAAATTGTAGGGGAAGGCTGTGTATAGATGGGCTAGAGAATATATGGGAAATCTCTGTTCCTTCCATTCAATTAAGCTAAGAACCTAAAACTGCTCTAAAAGATAAAGTCTATCACAAAAACTAAAACTATGGCCAATCTTGTTTCATCTCTACTCCTATTTATCCATCCCTACATTATTTTGATATAAATCCTTAAGTGTCTCTTTCATAAACTATATCCATTATCATTTCTAAAAATTAAGGATGCGTTTTGAAAACATAATCAATGTGCCATTATCTCACCTAAAAATAAGAATAGGTAATAAATATAATAAAATATTCATATATGATCAAATTTCTCTGAAAATACAAGATCTTTGATGAAATATTTATGCTATAATAACTACAATTTCAATTTTCTCTTTATTTGCTTTTATTTAACTTTAAGTTCCAGAATACAAGTGCAGAATGTATAGGTTTGTTACACAGGATGTGTGCCATGGGGGTTTGCTTCACCCATCAACCCATCATCTAGGTATTAATCCATGCACGCATTGGCTATTTGTCCTAATGCTCTCCCTCCCGTCGCCTCCCACTCCCCAACAGGCCCCGGTGTGTGAACAACTACATTTATATTAAAATTGCAGTACTGCAAATTTGGATGAGCTTTGAAAACAAATCTTGTTTTGGATTAATGGCTTTTACAATTTGTTACAGAAGTTATCATGGTTTCTGATAATCAAATCAAATCAAATCTATAGTCACACTACCTAGCATTTAATTAATTAAAAGTTGAAGTAATACAATTATCAATAACATTATAGAGGTGGTTTTAACTAAAAACATGATAGAGGATAAAAAAGCAACCAGGATACTAGGTCCTGATGAGACTGCAGTCATCTCCGCTTTCATTTGCCCACTTCTTGCTTTTCTTTCCCTTAGTAAAGGTAAAAACTAAAAATTAGTTCATCAATTTTCCAGCAACTTCCTAGTATGGTTGAACAAAACCTCAAAAGACATTTATCACCTTTAGTAGAGCAAACATTGTACTTTATTTATTTATTTAGTCTCAACATTTCTAGGTGTACGATGGAAATAAGTAATTTGCCATGATCCTCAGGGATGTTGGAAATTCACATAAAATAAGCATCTCTGTAAAGAGAAAGGCAAACACAACACATTGCTATTATTCCATAATTTAGAATAACCTGCCAATAATGCAACATGGAAAGCAGTGTAATTATCTTACCATATTTATCTTTAATCCTAGGCACCATGGTGTAGTGAAAAATAGACTAAAGCAGGAGTATACTTTTAAATCACAGATTCTACAAAAATTTGATTCTGATTTGAGTAATAATGTATTCCAATGTGGCATGATTTCAAGGATTTCAACGATACTCAAGTATCTAGAACAGTGCCTAGAATATAGTAGGAACCCAATAAGTATTCAATGATTAAATAATATATGTCAAGTTAAGCTGTCTGTAATTTATTTCCAAAACAACAGAAGAACCACTAAGGGCCATGAACATGAGATGAACACAATCATATTTAAGATCTACAAATATCTCCCTGGCAGCAGTGTACAAATGTTCACAGGCTAAGCTAGGCCAGAAACTGGAAGCCCAACTAGGAGGCTATGGAGTCCTCCAAGTAAAACATAATCAAGTCTATAGACTCAACAATTTCACTCCTACACGCCCAAGAAAAATCATAACATATGTACACACTTGTACATTAATGTTCATTCAGCATTACTCACAACAGCCACAAAGTGGAAACCACCTAAATGAATGTTAACTGAAGACTAAATAAACAAAATATTGTATACATGCAATGCAATATTTTTAGGCAAGGATAATAGACACGTGCTGACACATGCTATCACATGCATAAAACTTGAAGCTGTTACTTTAAGTGAAAGAAGGCAGACACAAAAACCACATGTTGCACAACTTCATTTATATGAAATATCTAGTATAGGCAAACCTATAGAGAGAGAAACTGGATTAGTGGTTGCCTAGGGCTGGGCAGAGGGGGAGGAGAGAAATGGGGAATGACTACTAATAAGGATGGTGTTTCTTTTAAATGGAACAAAAATATTCTAAAATTAGATTGTGGTGATGGTTGTACAACCCTGTAAATATATTAGAACCTTTTAATTATAAATTTAAAATAAGTGAATTGTATGCTATGTGAATTATATCATGATAATGCTGTAGAAAAATGAGAGAGTGAGCAAGAGTGAGCCAGAAAGCTTTGAATGGACAAGACTGGATAATAGATGCTGACATTAAAGACATTAAGGAACTAAATGGTATATTTGTTCCCATTCGTGTTAACAAATATATGAGCCAAAGACATTGCTTCTTTAAATGATAAGATACAGCTGTTAAGTGAGCAGTTACTTTATTTCAGATCTTTCTTCAATTACTTTAAATTTATCATTACATTTAATATTCACAATAATCCAATGTAATTGTGCCTATTTTATAGATAATTAAACTGAGGCACAGAGTGGTTAAGTAACTTGCCTAACATCACACATAGGAAATGCCAGAGTCATAATTTGAAAAAATGCAATTGGTGGCTAAAATCTGCGCTGTTAATCACTACATGATTCAATCTATCACATTCCTTATAAAAGAATTGCCTGTTGGTCCTCTAAAAAAATAAACATGGGACTTTAGGAATGTGGGTATCTTATCCCTAATTAAGTTACTTATATGACTTCAGTAAACACAGCGGACATCTTTCAAAGTAAAATACAAGATTTTCCTAGATAAAATTGCTCTGAGAAGTAGTGTGACCCATTGCACAATAGCTGAGATTTTTGATCTATTCACACTTGGGTTCAAATCGAAGATCTATGACTTATTATCTGTGTGGTTTGAGCAAGTCATTTAATTTATCTGCATGATAATAAATACTTCATAGTGCTCTTTGATAAATTACATGAAGTGACAGTACAGTATCTGACACAGGCATAAACTCAATAAACAGTGATTTATCATTTGGTTAATCATTCTTTGTATGTCCTAGAGTTTAACTATTTTCTCAGTTAAGCTTCCGATTTGCTAATTCATTGAGGGTAACTGTGCTAGATAAACAAGGTATATTGCCAATGTGTTGGTTTCAACTAAAAATCCTATGAAGAAAAAATCTAATGCCACTGGATTTTGTAGAACAATCTGATGGATATAAAACACTGCTATATTCAGCTTTACTCTACATATTCATCTAATCGATATAGATGAGCCTCAGATTCCCCATAGGGAGGTATCAAGACATAAGTGGCAATTCAAGTCAAATAATAGATGCTAAAACTGCAATTCCATTTCATGTCCCCTGTAAGTAACATCCCTCTTCTGCATAACACATCAGTGACAGCATCTAAAATTAAAATAACTATTTAAAGTTTCTAAAGAAAGCTTTTCAAGATCTAAGTTTTTTATTTGCCTAGGGAAAAAAATAGAGTTGAATGTTCTGTTATTCCCTATTTGCAGATGCATAAAGCAATCACTTTAGAAAATGAACAGTTTGTTAAATTTATAGTTGGTATGTTCTCTTTAGACTAATCTATGCTGGCTCAGCTTAAACACTGCATTGTCAGTGCCTGTCTTGCTAAGCACACCCAGCAAATTTCACAATGGCCAACATCCTAATAATGCATTATGTATATTTTCTAAACATTACAATGTAACTGCACGTTTTATGAAAAAGGAACAACATCAGAAAATGAAAGAGGGAGAAAGATGGAATAAAGATGAATTTGCATTAACAGCCAGGCACCTGAACATTGACGTGGTTACTTATTTCCTCACTTGCAGATTAATGACAGTGTTTACCTCCCCTGATATTGACAAGGACATAATACATCTTGACAAATGATTAAAGAGGCTGCAGTAGAGTTTATTTCATGGTAGTGTCAACTGCCCTCCTTTTGGCATGAAGTGAAAAGCTTACATCAGCTGTAATTTTTAGTAACACCCTTCTGTGGGGTTCTCTTACAACTTTATAAAACAACTGTGATAAATTGATTATGCTAACAAGTGTGGGCTGCAGTGAATGGTTTACTGGAGATTGGATCTTGTTTCTAAATAAAAAGAATTATGACAATGTTATACATTAAAATCAATAGTTGTTTCATATTTATATAAAGCCTATAGATTTGTGAGAGTTAAAGTTAATCTATTGTATCTTGTAATACTTATTTAATCAACATTGTTGCATTAAATTACTGCTCAATAAGGAAACAGGGAATCAAATGAAGCATGGGATGCTAGATGAGAAAGAATGATGACAGCTTTGGGCATAAGTCCTTTTCAGAGAAATATTTTATTTTTTAATGAATTTCAAAATGGGAATTCTAAGCCAATCACCCATTATTTATGACTCTGATGACCAAAAATAAACAAAGTAAAACTTATCATTATAACACATTTGCATTTCAAGACTATTTAGGTAATATTTGGAACTTAAAAGTTATTTTCTCAATATTTACTTTTCAATGTTTCTATGTTCTGATCACCTGATTTCCATATTTGATATTTTTGTGGTACACATTATGACTTGAATGGAAGCAATCTCTCTTTCAAGCAAGAAACATCCTTATCTGTCAAATATAGTTTTGAGCATATCAAAGTTAAATTTACCATAGGAATGACAGGCAAAAGTATCCAGGCAAAAGTGGGAGAGAGCAGATAAGGCCTACAAGACAAGAAAAGGATATACATGGAAAAATTGGTCACACTGAGGTGGTGACAGGTGCCTTGAGAATAGAGGAATCTCATGACGGTTGGGGCTGAATTCAACTGAAAGAAAGGTGCAGAGGGAGAAAGCTGTAGCTTCAGACACATAGACACCGGAAGAGAGGGAGAATGAAGAGGACTTGCTGAAGGAGCTGGTGAAGGTGCAAATGGAATACAGAGAAAAAATTGGGGGCTGAAAAGTCCAAAAAGGAATCCAAAAAGTGGAGAAAGGAGTAATTAACCCTCTCTACTATTGCTGGGAGTTTAAAGAGAATGAAGATATGTAAAATATCACTAGATAATAACAAGGAGATCACTGCATTTCAAAAGCACAGTGTAGTAAGTATTGAAGGCAATGAGTTAAAGAGTGAGTATATGTCAAGAAAATAACAGTTGTAGATATAATTGTGGAATTCTCCATCCTGAAAGGAAGAAAGGGGAAGCTGAAAACATACATGAAAGACTTAAATAAGATTTATTACTGTTTTGCAACAGTCCTAAGAGTCCCTGCTTTTAGGCATAGACAAAGAAGACAGTGAATAAATAGCAGATTAAAAATTTAAAATAATGGAGAAAACGGCAGGATCCAAGGAAAAATCAAACAAGATGAAAGCAGAAAGTAGCAAAGAGAAAAGGTTTATCTTTCTATGACAAAAATTCTAGTAGAAAATAGTGTGCTTAAATACGGAATAATAAACTGTTTTGAAGTATCCTAATGCATATCTTTTCTAATAAATACATGTGGAACTTGTACTTCTGTGATTTAAAGAAGAGCTATACCAAGAACAAGGACCATGATGAATAAGATAAGACAGCTGTAGAATTATTAACAATGGGAAAGTCATCAACTTGTGACATATCACTCACAGACCTGACACCACTAAAGGCCCAGCTTTTATCAGTAAATTCTACTAAAACATGATACATGAATTTAACCTCCTACAAACAAGTAAGATGGAATGTGAAAAAAGATGACATTTTGAAGGGATGATGTCATACCTATTTCTTTTTTCCTTTCCTTTCCTTTCCTTTTTTTTTTTTTTCCTTCCTTCCTTGAGATGGAGTCTCGCTCCGTTGTCAGGCTGGAGTGCAGTGGTGCCATCTCGGCTTACTGCAACCTCCACCTCCCAGGTTCAAGCGATTCTCATGCCTCAGCCTGAGACTACAGGTGCCTGCCACTAATTTTTGCATTTTCAGAAGAGATGGGGTTTCACCATGTTGCCCAGGAAGGTCTCAATCTTCTGACCTTGTGATCTGCCTGCCTCGACCTCCCAAAGTGCTGGGATTACAGGTGTGAGCCACCGCGCCTGGCCCCTCATACCTATTTCTAAATTATACAAATTAAGAAAGAAAATGATCAGAAATTGGGTGCAGTTTTATTCTGGTTTCATATGACAATTAAAAACTGGTTAAATATGATTCCTGAATAAAATCATAGAAACTTTCATTTAGGAGAAGAATGACTTTATATGGGAAAAGTAGCTTTAAATATATCTTCTTTCCTCCAGAGCCCTTCTATGTTCTCACTCCCTCTCCTTTATCCACATTTCTTAAGAACATAGTTCATACCCATTGCCTTTTCATCTCCTCCTCCTAGTTCCTAGTCATCCCTGAAATTCAACCTACTATGGTCACCAAATACAGTAATGCGTCACTGAACGATGAGGATATGCTCTGAGAAAAGCATCGTTAGGTGATTTCACTGTCATGTGAATATCACAGAGGATACTTAAACCATGCGACAGGGCATAGCCTACTACATACCTAGGCTCTGTGAGATAGCCTATTGTTCTTAAGCCACAAACTTGCACAGCATGTCACTGTAGTGAATATTGTAGGCAATTGTAACACAATTGTAAGTGTTTGTATATGTAAACACAGCTAAACATAGAAAAAATATGAGAAAAATACAGTATTAGAATCTTATGGGACCACCAGGGTAAATTTGGTCTGTCATTTACCAAAACATTATGCAGAGCATGACTGTACAATGGACTTACCTGTTATTGTCATATTGGATTTATATCTTAATTTTAAAATAGTTTATTATTCTTGAAATTCTTCAATTTCTTGAAAACACACTCATTCACTTACGAATGCATTTGCTAAATAAATACTAATTTTGAAACTATTATCTGCCAAGAATCTTTCCAGCAGTTGTTATTCATTCATTCATTCTTTATGTGAGCTTTCAAATACTGCTTTTACTTCTTTGAGCCCTTAAACGTTCTCCTCACTTGACATAAAGCTGGAGGTGATGATACCTGATCTCATGGATTTTGTCATCATGTATATCAATAATTTCCAATGGAGGATATGGAAAAATTTGATGAAAATTCCCTATGGAATACATCAACATCTCTGATAAGCTGGTCTTTTTGAACTATAGTCTTGTACATGGCAGATACTGACACGCTCTACTCCTTGAATGAGAATCACTGGCATGCAAAGGGAGATGCTATTAATAAGATTATGTTGTACTTCTGGAATATGTAAAGGCAGAAAAATTTGGGGAGTCATTAACGTTCTGGGATAAGATTTACCAGATTTGTATTTATGGAGTAGACCAAACATCAGTTCAAGTACAATTAGATGTTATACAGACCTCAAACAAAATTAAAAATAAATCAACACCAACTACCTCAATTTTATCCCTATTGTCACCCCAGAATGTCTCCTTTTTTGGTGATCTCCATCCTGTTGATAACACATTCATCTACTCAGTCACTAAAGCAAGAAACTTGGGAGTTTTCCTAGGTACCTCCATCTCCCTCTACTGTTCATTCATCACTAAATCCAGTGTTCTGTTTTTAGTAACAGTTTTCTTGAGATATAACTCACACACCATAAAATTTGCCCTTTGTAAGTGAACCTTTTATTAATTTTGAATATATTCAAAATGTTGTGCAACCCTCACCACTATCTAATTTCAGAACATTCTCATCATTCCAAAAAGAAATTGATATGGCTTGGCTGTGTCCCTACCCAAATCAAATCTTGAATTGTAGTTCCCATATTCCCCACGTGTCATGGGAGGGATCCGTTGGAGAAAACTGAATCATGGATGTGGTTTCCCCCATCCTGCTCTTGTGATAGTGAGTTAGTTGTCACGAGCTCTGATGGTTTTATAAGGAGCTTGCCCCTTCACTGGGCACTCATTCTTCTCTCTCTTACTGCCTTGTGAGGAAGGACGTGTTTGCTTTCCCTTCTTCCATGATTGTAAGTTTACTGAGGTCAGTTACACTGCTTTCCTTTAGAAATTACCCAATCTCGGGTATGTCCGTACAGCAGAACGAGAAGAGACTAATACAGAAATCTTATACCCATTAGTAGTCATTCTACATCCCCAATTCCTCCCAGAACCTGGCAAGCACTAACACAATTTGTCTCTATGTCTTTCTGGCAAAAATGTGGTCGTTTGTGTCTAGGCCTGTTTTAATGTAATCATTTCTAGATTCCAAATGCTTATCTTCATTCCTGCTTGTCTGGACTACTCTGATGATCTGCTGATATATCCCTGTGACATAAGGTAAGTAGAGAGATTTATATGAAGCCAAATCTGAGGAGATAATTTCCCTGATTAAAATCCCTCAGTGCTTACTAATCTACCTATAGATGAAGTACAAGTTGTTTAACATGGCTTTGCTTTTGTTCAGGTTCCTTCATGTTAGAACGTTCTCACCTGCACATGTTCACTTGTCCTTGAAGAACCAATTCTTGATTACTCAAGTTCTTTCTGAAACCCTAGGCTAGATCAGATGCTCCTCTTGAATGTTTCCAGAACCCCATGATGACAAAATCAACATTGTCCTAACTATTCCCTAGGCTCTCACAGAATTCCTAGAAAATGGTAGGGCTTCAAATAATACTTGCAAATACATGCATGAATACATCAATATATTAATTAAGATGTAAACTCATTGAGGAATGATTAATTGAAGGACCTTAAATATTACTGGAGTTAATACTAGAGACTGGTTTAGTCTGTGAGGCAATGAAACAAAAGACATAGATAAATTGCTAGAGCAAAAGAGTAAAACAGAGTGGAAATGTAGAAATCGGCACTTAGTGAATTTGTTTTAATCAGAAAGTATCATTACAAAGGTATATAATCATCAATTGGATATGGAGAACCAGGTAAATCATAAGTGCTTCAAATTCAGTTATTTCCATGATCCTACAAATCAAGATTCTTTTATTATGGAACAATCAATAATAAATGATATATCCATGTAGATTCAGACAACTGAAAAAACAGTGATGGCCAGGGCAAATTATTAACTTGAACAATCGACAGGGAAATATTTAGAAGAAAGGGGAAACGAAAATATTTTAAATGTATATCAACTATTTTTCAAATGAGCTACATACTCGCTATCCTTGACATGATGATAGGTACGGATCTTACAAATATTAATTCAGAAAAACTCCAAATTTGTGTGAGTACTAAATTTCTTCCAACATCAATTCTGTCCATTCTATGGATATAGTGGTGGTTGTCCTTACCACATAGATTAAGATTCACTTTAAAATTTAGCTTCTTAGTTACACTGAGGTTGCTTTTCCTGCATAAAGTTAAGCTACCTTCACTGCAACTACAACTGCAACATCCACCAGGACAATGCTGACACTCTAGAAGATCCTGACAAAGCCTCCAAGCATGGCTTTGTAAACCTCTGTTGCAATGAAAAATAAATCAGAGGTATTAAAACCTTATAAAAGAAAGTCTCTTGTTGCTATAGAAATTTCTGGTTCCTAAAGGCTCAAAGAATGAACTATTTTCTCTGATTTACCTGGGTCCTGTTTTTGCATTAGTGATACTCAGATGACTAAAGGTTTTTGAGAGATAAGTGCTTGCGATAAGCAAGTAAACACTCCACGTTCATTCTTATTCTACAGAAGCAGATTGTGAGCACACAAATCCACTCTCAGTTAATTCATTGAGGCAACATGTAATACGTGGTAGTGATTCACCAGTCAATCAGAATGTTCCTTCCATGCTTTTTCTCTTCTTAAAATGACCAAGTGCAACTAAATATTATAGCTTTTTCATCATTCTCTTTGCTTCTAACAGATTCACATGGAATCATATAATCTAGTCAGTGTTACAGAAGTCATACTTATTTGATACCAACGTTCAGAATAAAGGAAAATGTGAGTTATTGGTTAACTATTAAATGTAATCTACAATCTCAATTTTTAAAGAAAAGTATAACGTAGTACTTTTGCTTGTTTTCCTATTTATCATTGGGTCCTGTAAAATGAACGTATTACTCTAGGAAAATATAACTTTCAGACCTATTGTAAATACATATGTATCTTTTTATGTCCATGTGTATATATGTTTTACTCTGTGTGGACTTCACCACTGCACAATATATGCATGTAAGAAATCTGAACTTGTATCTCCTAAATGTAAAAAAAGTTTAAACATCATAGTAAATTATATAAAAGTATACTTAAACTTTGAACTATATTACAGAATTACTATACTGATACTATAGAAACCTACACACACACAAACTTTTCTGAAGATCTGGCATGAAAATATCCACAGTAAGTGACACATTGGCACGCTGAAAGAACCAGTGATTCACAATGTACATTTTGTCCCTTTTCTGTATGAATATACATATAAAACTTCTTATGCTGCCTAGAATTCAAATCCACTGTAATATTTACAATAAGGTTTTAAATTTTTAATTATTGCAAAGGGCTTACAAAGGCTGTTCTAGAGTAACATATGGAATTTTAAGAAGATTATATATCTATATTAGTTTATTTATGATATTTTTACCCATGTGATCCCACTGGACTAAATAGCTATGTTTCCTTGAAAGAGGAACTATAATGTAATAATGCCTCACATATTAAATTATTCCCTCTATCATACTGCTTACTTTGTAACTATAAGTTATATATTAGCCAAAGCCACTAGAAGTTCCTCAGAACTTGCCACCTTTTCACAAAGAGAATGAGATGCGTCTGCCTCTGTTTCCTGTGAACCTTCTAGTGCAGGCTTTATCACTGTATGTTGTATCTGTTTACCTCCCACATTATACTGTGAGTTTGAGACCAGAGACCATGTGTTAGCCATTTTGATCTTCCTAGCAATAGAACTGAGCTGTAAATACTTTCTAAACTAATGAATATTAAATGATATTAGCACTTATCACAGTCTATTGTGTATTATTACCAGTTCTGTATATACCTAATGACCATTTTCTCTACCCATTAAGAAAATGCTTGAGAATTGAAGAACTGTTGTACACATATATGTATGCCTCTTTCCACAGCACACAAACAAGGTGTTTGGTAAATATCTATTAACTTTTAATTAAACATGTATTAAAGTTAAGGAAGTGTAAAAGTACAAACTTCAGAATTTCCTGTTATATCAATGACTTTCTTTAGACAGAAACAATTACTACCTTGACTTTTTTTTTTTCTGAGTACAATAGAGAAATTTTGCCCCCAAAGAACATTAGACTTTGGATTCACTTGGCTTGAGTTACCGAGATGAACTTCTCTCTGAAGAAAATATTTCTTCTCCTCTCCATGGAAGTGAATTTGAGGGGCCTTAGAAATACACTGATTAATGCTCTATGTTGAAATCTCAGGAATTCCCCAAATAGACATTAAGGTTTTTGGTATCTGGGGAGACTTAAGTCTAATATAAGGTACTTCTTATTACTCACTTTTAATTATCCTGTTGTGACATATTCTTCTAATAATATATATTTCAACTTAATCACTTAGGGCATCTACCATCAATATAGTATCTCTATAATTCAAATTTTAAACAAAATTCTATACAATTCACTGTGATATTTAGAAAATGTTTTTAAACAGAGTAATATGGCCAATATGAAATTTCA
Source organism: Rhinopithecus roxellana (assembly GCF_007565055.1). Lineage (NCBI taxonomy): Eukaryota > Metazoa > Chordata > Mammalia > Primates > Cercopithecidae > Rhinopithecus > Rhinopithecus roxellana. The sequence continues at coordinate 12,247,173 of NC_044555.1, forward strand.
GAGCCAAAGTTTTAATGTAAAGCTGACCTTTGAAACATAGGCAGCTTATTATTATTACCATTACAGAGTTAAAATAACAGTAATCATTAAATTATTTTAGAATTCATAATGGATGAACAATATGTACTTCCTGAGAATAATAAATACTTCAGTTATTCATACACTGATCCAACATTGTTAGCTATAGTTTAGAATCAATCAAAGCATTTCCTTTAGAGTTCAAAACTCACAATTCATTGTGAACAGGTCAAGCAGATTATAATGCACTACATCTGCACCCGTGGTTGCTCCCTTTTTTAGACAAAATGTCATTCTAACAGTGTTCTCCCTATTCCCACATGAGTTCTTAGACTATTCAGAAAACTCATGGGGAGAAAGATTACTTATTCATGAAAGCAGGGTTTCTTTGGTCATCCTAGATTTGATTGGCACTAGCAGCAACTACGTCTGACTCCAAAGATTTAAATATTCATTACAGCATAATCATGACATTTAAATATCTAAGCGTTAGAAGTTTCAAAGTAATTCTCATTTTGGAATAAATATAGCCTATTTTACATAGATGATCTAACATAATGACAAAGTATTACATTGCTGAAAATTTCACTGTTTGGGGAACTACAATATAGAGTATCTAGAATTCTGTTAAAGCATCCTACCAAAGGTTGCTTGGGTTATTAAAAAATTTGACCTGAAAATTCTTAAATAAAAAATGGCCTCTTGAAATAACTGTGTGCATATGCCTCTCTTCAAATGAATTGTCTTCCTGTAATTATATATATAAACTACAGTTTTATGACTGGATTACTGTATATAAAATCAAGGGCAACTCAATCATTCTTGGAGAATGCTTTCATAAACTGCCTCCCCCTATAGCAGGCAGCATGGATGTACATCTAGGGGTAAGAGCGCATATACACAAATACACATGCGCGCACACACACACACACTAGGGGACTTCAAAAAGTGAGTAGAAAAATGGAAATAAAAGAAAAATTTAAAAACATAAATTTTATTTTTCAAAATACGTTTAAGACATTTTTGTAAACAGTGATACCAGTCATTTAGTTTACCCCTAAAAAACTGAAGATCCTCGGAATTTAACCATGCCAACGGATGCTCTTTAAAGATTTGTTAAGATTAGAAAACAAAAAGAAGTAAGAAGAGGCCAAACCAGGACTGTAAGGTGCATACCTAATGATTTTGCATCAAAACTTCTACATCTGCAAAATTGCCCTTGTTTGATGCGAGGAATGAGCAGGAGCGTTGCTGTGGTGGAAAAGGCCTCTCTGGTGCAGGTTTTCCGGATGTTTTTTTCTGTTAAAGCTTTAGCTACATTTCCTAAAACACTCTCATAATAAGCAGTTGTTATTGTTCTTTGGCCCTCCAGAAAGTTAACAAGCAAAATGCCTTGAGCATACCCAAAAACTGTTGCTATGACCTTTGCTCCTGACTAATCTGCTTTTGCTTTTTTTTTATTTTTCCTTCAACTTTTAAGTTCAGGGATACATGTACAGGACGTGCAGGTTTGTTACATAGGTAAACGTGTGCCATGGTGGTTTGCTGCACAGATCATCCCATCACCTAGGTTTTAAGCCCAGTATTCATTAGCTATTCTTCCTGATGCTCTCCCTCTACCATCACCCACCTCCAACAGGCCCTAGTGTGTGTTATTCCCCACCATGTGTCTATGTGTTCTAATCATTCAGCTCCCACTTGTAAGTAAGAACATGAGGTGTTTGGTTTTCTGTTCCTGCGTTAGTCTGCTGAGGATAACAGCTTCCAACTTTATGTCCCAGCAAAGGACATGACATCATTCCTTTTTATGGCTGCATAGTATTCTGTGGTGTATATATGTACCATATTTTCCTTATCCAGTCTATCACTGATGAGCATTTATATTGATTCCATGTCTTTGCTATGGTGAATAGTGCTGCAATGAACATACACATGCATGTATCTTTATAACAGAATGATTTATATTCTTTTGGGTATATACCTAGTAATGCAATTGCTTGGTAAAATGGCATTTGTTCCTCTAGGTGTTTGAGGAATCTCAACACCGTCTTCCACAATGGTTGACCTAATTCACACTTTCACCAACAGTGTAAAAGCATTATTTTTTCTCCACAACCTTGCTAGCATCTTTTTTTTTTTTTTTTTTTTTTTTTTTTTTTTTAACGTTTCAATAATAGTCATCCTGAGTGGTGTACGATGGTACCTCATTGTGGTTTTGATTTGCATTTCTCTAATGATCAGGGATGTTGAACTTTTATCACATGTTTGTTTCATATGCTTTGCTTTGACAGGACCAGTTTCAGCTCTTGGTAGCTTTTGCTTTGATTGTGCTAAGTCTGCGGGATCACACTGGTAAAGCTGTATGTCATTTCCTGTTACAATTCTTTAAGGAAATGCTTTAAGATCTTGGCCCCACTTGTTTAAATTTTCCATTGAGAGCTCTTCTCTTGTCTCCACTTATCTGGGTTCAATGGTTTTGGCACCTATCAAGTGGAAAGTTTGCTCAACCATAATTTTTCAGTCAGAATTCTGTAAGCTAAAGCATTTGAGATGTCTGTGGTGTTCACTATTGTTTCAGCTGTCAATGGTCAGTCCTCTTGAATTGGGGCATTAAAAAGATTAATTTTCTCCTCTGTGTGGACAGTCTGCTGCGGCGAGCATCATGTCCATTGTCTCACCCCTTCTCAAAATAAGTTTTCTATTTGTAAACTGTTTATTTATTTGGGGTACTGTCCCCATAAACATTGTGCAAAGCATCAATAAGTTCACCATTCTTCCTCTCAAGCATCACTATAAATTGTATTTTATTTTTTATTTTTATTCATTTTTATTATTGGAGACAGGGTTTCGCTCTTGTTGCCCAGGCTGGAGTGCAATGGCGTGATCTCAACTCACTGCAATCTCTGCCACCGGAGTTCAAGTGATTCTCCTGCCTCAGCCTCCTAATAGCTGGGATTACAGGTGCCCGCCACCATGCCCAGCTAATTTTTGTATTTTTATTAGAGTCAGGGTTTCACTAGGTTGGCCAGGTTGGTCTCAAACTCCTGACCTCAGGCGATCCACCCACCTCAGCCTCCCAAAGTGTTGAGATTACACGCATGAGCCACCTCGCCCCGCCAGGGGCTCTTTTTAAACTGATGTCTTATCCATCTTAGTGCCTCAAACTAGATGCTATGTAGACATGTTTTTAAATGTTAGTATGAGTTTATTTTGGTTCAACAAAAGTTGATTTCCCTGAATTGTTCTTCCATAATATGCATTTTCCATGAAGCTTTTTGAAGGCTCTGTAAATATTTCCATGCATTGTGGTGCCAAAATCTGTATATAACAAACACATCACACTCAACTGAAATATTATATAATATCAGTCTCTCTGGTTTCTAATTTATTACTGTGCAATAAAAACCTTTTATAGTTTATAGGACATCATTTGACTGTGAACCTAAACTGAAATTTAGATTTTAGTGAGAAAACTCCAATTGAATTCATATATATAAAGCATGCAATAATACAACTTCCAAAATGTTAAATTTCTGCATTAATTTAGTTGATGAGAGAATTGTATTTTTAAAAATAGCTTTGTTGACTTATAACTGACATACAAAAGTAAATGCCATACATACTTAATAGGTATAATTTTATAAGTTTTAGCTTATGTATGCACCCAGGAAATCATTACTACAATCAAAATAATGAATATATCCATCACACCTAAAAGTTTCCTCATGCTCCTTAGTAATCTATCTCTTCCAACTTTACCTTCACTGTCTTTAGGCAACCACTGAGCTGTTGTTCGTCACTACAAACTAGTTTGCAATTTCTAGAATGTCACACACAAGGAATCACACAATGTGCATTCTTTTTTGGTTTGGCTTCTTTCACTCAGCATGAGATTCATACATGTTGTTGCAGGCTAACGATAGTTAATTCCTTTTTATTACTGAGTTGTATTCCATTATATAGTTAAACCACCATTTAAAACATCAATTCACCTCTTCGTAAATATTTGAGTTGCTTCTGGTTTTTATCTATTACGAACAAAACTGCTATGTTCATTCATGTACAACTCTGGATGGACATATGCTTTCATTTCTCTTGGGTCAATAAATAGATTTTGAATGGCTAAGTCATATGGTAAGTGCATTTTTAACCTTTTCAGAAACTGCCTTAAGAGAATGTTTTCTATTGTGGCTGTACTATTTTATATCCCCACAAAGAGCTGGTCCCCATGGGCTATCTGTGCATTTATTAAGACAGAAGCATCTTTTCACTGTGCAATATATACTATATATGGTGAGGTCATTGTATAAGAACTGGAACATAAGTTGACTATTCTAAACAATGATAAAAACAGATTGTTTTCTTCCCTCTCACAAGTAACAGGTTATAATGAAGGAAAATTTAAAAATAAGAACAACTAACAATTTTTGAGTGCTTACAATGTGTCTGCTTGTATTCTAACTTACTAATATGTATTATATCATATAAGTACCTACAACAACCCTATGAAAGTAGGTTCTAAAACTGAATCAATCTAATAGATGAAGAAGCTCAGGGGACAAATAAGTTTCCCATAGTCACAAAACTAATAAGTGACAAAACCAGTCTTTGACATGATCTGGCAGTTTAAGCCCAAGGGATCAGCTCTTAATGTCTTAATATGACACTCCCTTCCACCATCTACACATGACAAAATACTTGTAAATTATTTATTTATTTTTGAATACACATTAGATCTTAGAGATTACATCAATTGCTAAAATCAGTATTTAAATTTACAAAAATTAGAGATCATGTTAATAACTACAACTCTATATGTTTTGGACTTTAAAAATATGAATGTATAAGCAGAATTTAAAACAAAAACCATATGATCATCTCAATAGACATGGAAAAAGCTTTTGATGAAATGCAACATCCCTTCATGATAAAAACCCTCAGGAAATGAGGCATCAAAGGAACATACTTCAAAATAATAAGAGACATCTATGACAAAGTTACAGTCAACATCATACTCAACTGTCAAAAGCTGAAACTATTTACCTTGAGAACTAGAACAAGACAAGGATGCCCACTCTCACCACTCCTGTTCAGCATAGTACTGGAAGTGCTAGCCAGAGCAACCAGGCAAGAGATCAAAACAAAGGCATTCAAATAGGAAAAGAAGAAGTAAAACTGTGTCTTTCACTAATGATATGGTCTTATACCTAGAAGACTCTGCCAAAAGGCCCCTGAAACTGATGAATGACTTCAGTAGAGCTTCAGGATACAAAACAAATGAACAAAAATTATTAACATTTCTATACACCAATACCATTCAAACTGAGAGCCAAATCAACAATGCAATCCCATTTACTATACCTACACATACATAAAAATACCTAAGAATACATCTAACCAAGGAGGTAAAATATCCTTACAAGGAGAACTACAAAACACTGCTGGCAAAATATCATAGATTACACAAACAAATGGAAAAACATCCCATACTCATGGATTGGAAGAATCAATATTGCTAAAATGGCCATACTGCCGAAGGCAATTTATAGATTCAATGCTATTCCTATCAAATGAACAATGTCATTTTTCATGGAATGAGAAAAAGCTATTCCAGAATTTATAGGGAACCAAAAAGAGCCTGAATAGCCAAAGCAAAACTAAGGAAAAAGAACAAAGCCAGACACGTCACATTACCTGATTTGAAACCATACTATAAGGCTACAGTAACCAAAACAGCATGGTACTGGTACAAAAACAGACACACAGACCAATGGAACAGAATAGAAAACTCAGAAATAAAGCCGCATGCCTACAGTAATCTGATCATCAACAAAGTCAGCAAAAATAAGTGATAGAGAAAGGACCCCCATTCAACCAATGGTGCTGGGACAGCTGGCTAGCCATATGTAAAAGAAAGAAACTGGACCCTTAGCTTTCACCATATATGAAAATTAACTCAAGATGGAATAGAGATTTAAATGTAAGACATCAAACTTCACGTATAGGTAATTTCTTTTTTTTTCCAACTTTTATTTTTGGATCATGGGGTACATGCGCAGGTTTGTTTCATGAGTAAATGTGTGTCACTGGGGTTTGATGTACAAATGATTTTGTCACCTTGGTAGTGGGCATAGTACCCAATAGACAGGTTTTTTTTTTTTTAATTCTCATTCTCCTACCGCCTACCCCCTCAAGAAGGAGCTCGTGTTTATTGTTCTCATCTTTATGTCTGTGTGTACCCAATGTTTAGCACCCACTGATAAGTGAGAACATGCAGTATTTGGTTTTTGTTCCTGCATTAGTTTGTTCAGGATAATGGCTTCCAGCCGCACCTATGTTGCTGCAAAGGACATAATTTCATTCTTTTTTGTGGCTGTGTAGTATGAAATCATGACCTTTGCAGCAACATGGATGCAGCTGGAAGTCATTATCCTAAACGAACTAATGCAGGAACAGAAAGCCAAATACAGCATGTTCTCACTCGTAAGTGGGAACTAAATATTAGGTACTCATGAGCATAAAGATGGAAAGAATAGAAACTGGGGACTATTGCGGGGGGAGGGAGGAAGGGAGGCAAGGGGTGAAAAACTAACTATTGGGTACTATGTTCAGTACCTGAATGATGAGATCATTCTTACCCCAAGCTGCAGCAACATACAATATACCCAGGTGAAAAACCTGCACATGTACACATGGATCCAAAATAAGAGCTGAGAAAAATAAAAATAAAGTGAAAAAATAAAGGATTCATTGAAAAAGAAAAATTGACATTTAAAAAAATTGTACTTTTAATTGAAAAATAATTTTATATATTTGTTGGCTTCAGTGTAATATTTTGATATATGTTCATGTTATAAAATGATTAAATCAAGCTAATTAACAAATTCAAAAAACAAAGGTACAAAAATTATCTAGGCCGGGTTGGGTGTGGTGGCTCAAGCATGTAATCCCAACACTTTAGGAGGCAGAGGCGGGTGGATCACGAGGTCAGGAGATAGAGACCATCTCGGCTAACGCACAGTGAAACCCTGTCTCTACTAAAAATACAAAAAAAATTAGCCGGGCGTGGTGGCGGGCGCCTGTAGTCCCAGCTTCTCTACTTCGGAGGCTGATGCAGGAGAATGGTGTGAACCCAGGAGGTGGAGCTTGCAGTGAGCCGAGATCACGCCACTGCACTCCAGCCTGGGCGACAGAGTGAGACTCCGTTTCAATTAAAAAAAAAAAAAAAAAATTATCTGGGCCTGGTGGTGCAGACCAGTAATCTCAGCTACTCGAGAGGCTGAGGCAGGAGAATCACTTGAACCCAGAAGGGAGAGATTGTAGTGAGCTGAGATCGTGCCACTGCACTTCAGCCTGAGCAACAGAATGAGAATCTCTCTCAAATAATAAGAATAATAATAAGGTACATTTAATTTTCTACCATTCTGAATATATCAAATGTCTATGTTAAAAAATAAAATATGCATGTAATACATTCAAATAAAGTATGATTAAATAAATTTGCAAAAACTATCAAAGCACAACTATTGGGGAGAAATAAAGAAATACATAATTAGTGAGATGGTCTAGGTGAGCAGACATTTTAAAAGATGATAATGATAGGTAAATATTCATAATAGTTCAACAGTCCAAACATAATTCCTGGAATCATATACTAAAATTAATATTTTTCACTTTTGCTTAATCACCTGTTGTCATTGTTTTACTTAGCATGTCTCCTCCATTTTCAAATCTCATGATAGCCTTCAGATTAAGTATTTTAGAATAATTGTAATTTATACTACAAAACCATAAAATCTCTCCAGATTACTTTATGATTTTGACCAATTTCCAGAAAACTGAAATCATGGTTTTATCAATGTTGTCCAGTTTTATTGTTACTTTTTTCGGGAAAGGGTTTGCTGATCTCTATATTCTACCACAAAAGTTCTGCCTCCAAAAATGTATTTTTTTAACAGACATTTAACTGTCACATTATGCTATGACTTAACTCATTGTTTAATAATATTCTTTCTTAGCATAAAAAATGTTAAAGAACATCATATAAGTCCTCAGATTACAAAGTGCTCAACAATTCTTGTCTTCATACCTTCTATAATTTTTCATATATAACATGTAAGTAACTCTAATCATTTTAACATAGTATTACTGACAACAGGAATAAAAATCATCTAACTCCTTCTCTCTAATAACTATAGCAAAATTCAAATTTCCTTTCTTCTTATTACTTTTACAATTTATGTATTTTGTACTCTACTAGAAAATTTGCCTATAATCCTGACTGCATTAAAGAGTGTACAATTCAGAAATGTTGAATGTAATTTCCAGGTCTTTACTTAAAAGAACTTTTACAGGTACAGTATAATTCTTTAGTAAAACACATACCAATTGGTACATGCAGAGTCAAATTCCAAATTTTGAAACACCTTACATAAAACATTTTCTAAAGCGGCAAAATGGCCTTCTTATAAAACTGCCTCTCAAATGCTTGCTATATATTTTATTACTATTGACAATGAATGAATATATGCATTTTATAAATATATAAATGATATAAATTTAAAGTTTAAAGTATTCAAAATTGAGCCCCTAGCTGTCACTGCCAGATTTTCATAGCCACTTAGAAGTAGATTCTAGATATTTTCCTATATACAGGAAACAAACAGCATACTTGAATTGGTTAATTTGAGGACCATTTAATAACACAAACACTCACACACACACACACACAAACACACACACACACACACAAATGTGGGCAAGGCAAAGCTAAAGGATGGAACAGATATCAGAACCCAGAGATTGAGGGCAAGATGGGTAAAGAGGGCTTTCTGACAGGAGGTGTGGGATTTGTTTTTGTTTTTGTTTTTGTTCTGGAGACGGCGTTTTACTCTTGTCGTCCAGGCTGGAGTGCAATGGCGCCATCTCAGCTCAATGCAACCTCTGTCTTATGGGTTCAGGTGATTCTCCTGCCTCAACCTCCCAAGTAGCTGGGATTACAGGCACCTGCCACCATGCCCGGCTAACTTTTGTATGTTTAGTAGACAGGGTTTCACCACGTTGGCCAGGCTGGTCTCAAACTCCTGACCTCAGGTGATCGCCCGCCTCATGCTCCCAAAGTGCTGGGATGAAGGTGTAGTATTTTTAATCTGCTCTCCAGTACACCTCAAGGATCACTTACAAAAATGTAACAAAAAGAACAAAGACCCCTCCACCCAATTCTCCCCCTTTCACTAATCTTCTGGTGTTCCTCACTGGCCACACCCATCTGGCAGGAGGACAGGAAGCCCACTGATGCATTCCTTGCAGATCCCCCTCCCATGGTATAGAGAATGTTCTGGAAGGTGGATGTTGATCTGGGGAGATACATTAAGAGAGCCAGCATATTGGTTTTGAGAAGACAAATTAAATATTTCCTCTCTCTTTTTGAACATACATGTTTATAAGTAAGATCTATTTAGAAGAGTATATTGTAGTACATTCATTTGGTAGATTATAGTACTTTTACAAGATTTTATATTAGCAAATTAGATTTATCAAAAGGTCAATGTCAAGACATATGAATGAATGTTTTTATGTTTTCATTTAATTCTAGGTGTGTAATTTTAGAATCAGAAGTGAAAGTTTGATGATTAAGAATCATGCTAAAGAGTATTTGGCCTTTTACTGTAACCTTCTCATATTAAATTTAGTTACATATTTAAAACATTTTAGTGAACACATGTCTTTACTCGCAAACATAGACAAACCGTGACGGGGAAAAATTGGGGTCATTTTTCCCTAGTCATTTGGTTTTAAAAGTGGCAGCTACTAGATATATGTTAAAAGTGGCAGCTACTAGATATATGAATCATGTTCAAACATCTTTCTTGCTGCTAAAAGTTTACTCTTTTTAAAAGAACTGATAAAACATGACATGGAAGACTTGTTTTCCAAAGGCCTTGCAGGAAAATATACTCATTCTTGCCACTATTTGATTTCCAATAATTTCAAATCAGAGGGAAAAAAACCTAATTCTAATCTCATATATTCTATACTAATATAATCACTATATATTCAACCTCACTTAACGGAATGCTGTATATATATATATAAAATGACCCACTGCACCTTTAGTGCTTTAATCAGAGTAGTTTTACAACATTCCTTATCGCTGTCAAACCTGAGGGAAATTTTTCCGACAGTATTTTTTTGAAAAACATCTAACGTACCAATAATAATGAATTAGTAGATCATGTGAGTAAATGTGTCACTTTTGTTTAAGTAGTTCTAAGATGTTTGGCCTACCACGTTTCTTAACTGCATGCTACTCATAATTTTTAAGTTGGTTTTCTTAAGAAATCTTAACAGAAAGGGCTTGAAAATTCCATTGATTTCAGACAGACCACATTAATTCCTAGTTCAATGCAATATTTATAGCTCTATTTGCTATACCCTTAAACAAGCTCAAAATGCCAAATGGGAAACATTAAACAACATGATTTGACTCACTTCATTATTTCCACAGATTAACAAGACTATCTGTACCTGTCACTATCATGAGGACTAGTCACCACAGGATTTGTTTTACTTTTTTATTTTTGAGACAGGGTCTCACTCTGTCACCAAGGCTGGAGGGTAGTGGCACAATCAAGACTCAAAACAGCCTCAAACTCCTGGGCTCAAGTGGTCCTCTGGGCTCAGCCTCCCAAAGCACTGCGATTACAGGTGTGAGCCACTGTGACTGGCTTACCACAGAATTTGATTAGGAACATCTTCTTCAGGTTTGGTATATAGCTTATGAAATTTGTAAGAATTCTCCCAAAATGTGAGCTAAAATTAAAAATGTCTTTACTAGTAGTAAATCCTGGATTATTTCTTCCCTCTATGTAGTATTCCTGGTATTTCTACTAAATACTCCAAGATAATTTATTTTCTACTAATGTTCACATTCATAAGACTTGGACCAGTTTCCTTATGTGTTCACTGCCTACAAAAATTTCTTTTCTCCATATGAACTCAGTTTAAGAGACAGAGTGCATTTCATACATCAAATGCTTTACCTACTCTGGCTAAATTTTAGCATTTGCAGAGTATCTCAAACTACATTTTTGTCTCTTTCTACTTTCTTACAGTATACACATGAAACTAGTACGTTTTCCATAACTTTGATTTCTAAAACCTGCTATGATTTTAAAAGATCTGTTCAAAAATATTTTATAAGCATATGAATTTTTACTTGCAAGTATGATAATATGCGTTTATCATAAGCATTTATTAAATGAATTATATCTTTTTTTTTTTTTTTTTTTTTCTAGACAGAGTCTCACTCTGTGGCCTAGGCTGGAGTATAGTGCTGGAATACAGTGGTGCGACTTTGGCTTACTGCAACCTCTGCCTCCTGGGTTCAAGTGAGTCTCCTGCCTCAGTTTCCCAAGTAGCTGGGACTACAGGTACACACCTCCATGTCTGGCTAACTTTTGTAGTTTTAGTAGAGATGGGGTTTTGCCATGTTGGCCAGGTTGGTCTTAAACACCTGACTTCAGGTGATCCAGCCGCCTCGGCATCCCAAAATGCTGCGATTATAGGTGTGAGCCACCACACCCAGCCTAAATCAACTATATCTTACATACATAACATACATACTTACTATACAGTATACAGTTTTGTTTTTCCCATTTACCAAATTAATAGGTGTTATGAGTCCTATGATCTATAATACTGTCACATTAGCATATAAGTAATCAGCTTCCTGTCACGTATAGTTTCGTTTTCAATTAACTGAACAAAATAACACGTACTTAAGCTGTGGAAATGAATAAAATTGCCATAGTTCCAATCTACATTGGACTTTATGCAAATATACCGGGTAAAATTTGAGAAAAACACAGATCTCTTTGAAAGCATTTCCCCTTTATGTCTGTGGCATATCATGTGACAAGTTATGCAAAACAAACTCAGGACTCACCTCCAGTGGCTTCCCTGTGCCCCTTCATTTACATTCTATAAAAATACAAGTTCCACTAACTTTATTGTCCAAATATTCCTCAAATGTGTCCTAATCACTACAACCATAAAACCCTTCCCTTGTTTAAATTCTTGCAGGTACTTGTCACCTGATGTCCCTCCCCTCATTAAAATCTTTCCAGATCTCCCTATGCATGAGTAAATGAACTTAAACTCTAGAAAATCCAGCTAGATAATATGACCCCTACCTACCTTTCCAACTGTAGCTCCACCATCACATGCCCACTTGTAGTACGTACATGGAAGAGTCTGTGCTATTTCCCACTGTTGTTGTTTTGCACATAGCAAGCATACTTTATGCCTGGAGTGCCTTTCCTCACTTCCTTATTTTCTCAGGAAACTCCCTTTTTACACCTACCCTGATTCCCCTCCTTCCTATAATTATATTTAATTTATTATTCTCCTAGGCAAAGCTGATTTTTTCCCCTCTTTTGTCTTCAGGGTCTACATTCTCTTGTATATTGCATTCAGTCAGTATTCCAATTAACCCTTCACTCTATGAGATCGCACGTATGTGTGTGTGTGTGCGCGCGCGCGTGTGTGTACACACATAACTGGTTGATTTCCTTAAATTTCAATTATTTATTTGGTGATATACAAAGGCAGCTTATGTTTGTATTTTTATAATAGTACTGTCCCCACCCTCACAAAAAAGAAAAATGAAAGTGTTATCACTATGATATTTTTGGTAGTTTCAATCCGTCTTCCACCCTCACATCTCATCTTTTACCAACACAAGTTGCTTTCAATATTTCAATTGAAATCTATTGTTTTATCCTACTATTGGCAGAATTTTCTCAACAATATGTAAATTTAAAATATGACTATTTTTTTAAAACTCTTAAAAACAAAAAATACATTTTAAAAACTAATGGTATTCAATAAATTTCCCCTTTAGATTTTTTTCAAAATTTTGGCTTTTTAAAAAAAAATACATATAGCAAAGTACACAAATCCCAAGCTTCCTGAATGATCACAACATGAACACACCTGTGTAATCATCAATCAGGTCAAGAAATATTACCAGTACTCCGAAACACCTTTCCTGCCGCATCCAAAACACTGGGCTTCCCTCCTTCCAGCAGTAATAACCATCTTGTTTCGAATCGCACAGATTTGAACTTTATAACTTCATAAAAATAGATTTATACAATAAGTATTTCTTTGGGTCTAACTTCTTTTGATTATGTTTATAAGCTTTATCCATGGTACGGCAAGTAGTTTAGTACTATCATTTTCATGATAAAATAGTTCTTGGGGCCTGGCATGGTGGCTTACGCCTGTAATGCCAACACTTTAGGAGGCCAAGGTGGGCAGATCACCAGGTCAGGAGTTCGAGCCCAGCATGGCCAACATGGTGAAACCCGTCTCTACTAAAAAAATACAAAGAAAATTAGCCGGACATGCTGGCATGCACCTGTAATCCCAGCTATGCGGGAAGCTGAGGCAGGAGAATTGCTTGAACCCAGGAGGTGGAGGTTGCAGTGAGCCAAGATCACGCCACTGCACTCCAGCCTGGGCAACAAAGCGAGACTCCGTCTTAAAAAAATAAATAAAACTTTTTAAAAAAAATTTCTTCATTGTGTGAATTTACGACAATGTCTTATACATTCTACCATTGATAGACATTTAAATTGCTTTCGTTTGGTAATATGAAGGATACCGTTTCTAAATGCACTGCTAATATCTGATGATCTCAGAATGAATTTGCAACTAATGTCACTTTGAATAAGTTTGCTCATTTTCCATCAATTCATATATTTTTTCTTTCTTTTAAATGAACTTTTAGAAGGTCAAATCTTTAAAAAAAATATACTTATTGAATCTTATTTTCCTAAGTAGTTTACTAAAAATTAAAATCCACTAAGATTATATTTAAATGTGAAAAATGAATGTATCTACCAGAAAATATTCACTCATTTTAGATCTACAAAGACCACCATTTTTTTCTCTGTGAAAAGCCACACAATTAAAAACAGGGTCAGTGTGAATAAAGACATGAGTCACCATGACGGATATGTGGCCTTATAATTATACTAGAAGACTTGGGCTATCTGGACACTGTGTCACTGATTTCGTGTGTGATTATGCAGTAATTTCCTACCTTCTATGCATCCTATTTATGTGCCAAGTGATCTCCCTAAGGCACTTTCCAACTCTCATATTCTAAGACTTTTTTTCTCATAAAGTGAGGGTGTCTTTTGTATCAGAGGAAACTGAAAAATTAATACTGTATGTAAGATTTTTCAAAAAAATTTTGATTACAATAAAATGTACGAATTTGTTCTCTCATATATTATGTTTTATTTTGTAGAGCATGCGATGTATAGTGTGTCATGTGTGACACTGTTCTTAAGGAGAACACCTTCCAGGGTAAATGAAGATAAATGTGTATTTCTCACCTGAGAAAAGTGGAAAGAAAGGTGAGAGTAATAGATGGATTTAGGAGGCACTGTGAAAGGCAGAAACTATGACAAGTCAAAGACAATATGAGGAAAGGATGGAAAAAGCATGAAAAGATCAACTGAAGATCACACTCTGGAAAAAAAAGAGAAGAGCAATAACCATTTATCACACATCATGCTATATCCCAGGGATACCGAGAAATAGTCTCGTTTTGGGGGGGGGGGGGGGGGGGGAAGAGTTACAGTCCACTAGGAAGATAAACTTGTAAAAAAAGAACTATCACAAAATTATATAATCATTCTTCATAAGAGAGATATAATCAGTGTCTTTAAGATTAGTTCAAAAGAAAAAAATAAGGAATACCTGGGTAGCTGTGTTCACACACATTCTCTGGGCTGATGGAATGGCAGCATGCTGTATTGTGAGTGGTATGATATTGGTAAGAAAAATTGGGATAGAAAATCTTTTTAGTAGAATAAAAGGAAATTATCAGAGTCTATAATATAGACTACTCTTCCAAAATTACTGAATTCAATTCAGCAAATCGTTATTGAACACCTGTTGTGTGGAAGGCACAGAGATAGCTGTAATAATACAAAGGTAAACAAGACATAAGACCTGTATTCAAGGAGCATAGAATTGAATAAAAGAGAATCAGAGAGCAATGGAGAATAAAGAGAGCATCTAAGGGACTTCTAGGGTGGAAATGAGAGAGAAAAAAAAATAGTAATTTGCAAGACAAAAAGAAGGGATGTAAATGAAAATTCGTACAAGCTTCACCAGACTATGAGTTTCTCCCACAGTGAGACCTAATCCTTTTTCTAGTCAAAGGAACACTCCATAATAGGAAGGACGCTATGCAGCATCCAGTAAAAACACTGGCGGAGGCTGGAGATTAATTTCTCCCCACTACTTTACTATATCATAGGGAGATTAAGGAAATGTTCTTTCTTTGATAAGGGCAAGGTTTTCAGGATCAGAACTAACCAACACACAAATTTCTACTATCTTGTAGCAAGCAGCAGACTCTTAAAATTACCAGTGGCTTACAAGGAATCTAATTTCCAAAGGTACTCTGGAGGAGCTGGGGAATGCTGTGGGATTGATGGAAATTTAAAGTTAGTGACTGTTCATTCACTTCTTTGAGGTTGAAAACAGGCCTTGTTGAATTATATTTGAAAAGGCATTGAATACTGACTATACAGATAACAAAGCAACTATCGTTAGAACAAATGCGTATGTGTAAGAAGTTGTATTTTATTTAAGTAAGTAGTCTAAGATATGATTAGTATTATGGGGTAAAAACATTGTACACAGTTTATCAGAATGGACCTTACCAGGTGAAGCTGATCTGAAAAGGATTATGCAAGAAGATGTATAAAAAGTATATCTTGATGGAAATGAATACTGAACTTAAAAAGGATAAGAGATATTTACATTAGAGATAACATAAAGAAGGAGCATATACAATTTTTGGAGGTGGGGTCAGAATAAAAAGAAGATTTTGAAAAGCAAGAAAAAAAAAACTGCTAGGATTAAAATAAGACACAGGAAAATGAAGAGGTTGTATTACCTCAAAAAGCAGACAGTGCCTGGAGCCTAAATTAACTCAGAGATTGGGCTAGCATAAACACAAGATGACAGGATGAACAGAACAGAGGGAAAGACAAATTCATATGATATTCTGACAAAGAAATCAGTAAGCATGATTTAATTGCTTGAAACGAAGGAAAAATAAGAGGCAAGATTAAATACAGCCAGACTTAGATTCTGGGTTAATAAAAGTATAGATAAATTCTCTGTGTGTGTGAGTGTGTGTGTAGGCGGGAAGAAGATGGAGAAATAAGAAAGAGAGGGAGTAGAAGATGTTTGAAGTTGAGACTATGGGACAAGAGAAGATTTTTCTCTTTTTTCCTCTTTCTTCCCAACTGCAGAGAGCTCATAATTATGAACATATCGTGTTGTAGAACTCTAACAGCCTGTTTCCTTCTACGTGGCTGAAAACTCGAGTTCATTATGTCTGTAGGGACTTGGAAAGCTCACAAATAACAGTGGTCATTAATCACGCTGCCTAAATTCCTGAGCTAGAGAGGAAGGTATGGAAAAGTGTGAAATTCTAGGCTTTCCCTAACGTTATTTTAACTTACCTTTTGACAGATAAGTTCAGGCCCTAGTTTATACTCTGCTGTTGAAAGAAGGCTTGGAATAGCACCTGCTTTGTCTTCCACACCATAAATCTCAACAGCAAGAACACTGCATGTTTCACATACAACAGAAAAGATACATCATAGCCATTAACCTTCCCCTTAGTTGCTGATAAAGTAAAATAGGCCCATTCTTTACAGAAACACTCATGTGTCTGTTCAGAGAAATATTCCTCTCTTTGCAATAAAACCTATCATTTTACAACCCCAAGACTGTCTTTGCAAAAGCATTGAGTTTCAATTTAAAATCAATACGATGGAAATACAAAATAACATTTTAATGGCAAAAGCAGAACAGTCAATTACATTTAAACATATTATCACATAAAGAAGGTGAAAGTTCTCTCTCAGTCTCCCTCTCCACCCCACCTCCCTCTCCATAAACATGAAAGAATTAAATGCAGGATTCTCATTAATAAGTTGAGAGAAATTTGCGATGACATATTGAAGAAGGAGAATTGTAGCTGTCAAATGACCAAAGCTGGCAGAAATAATCCTCCTTTGCAATCCTTTTGAATCTGAGAATTGTGTTGAAGTTCACTTTCTCTTTTGGAAGAGTGCCATTTTTTTTTTTTTTTTTCCTGAATAGTCTCAGTTGTTATTTCTAATACTGGACAGAAAAGGCCCACTCAGAGGTGAAAACTTTTTTTTTTTTTTTTTTTTTTTTTTAAGGCAATTAAACCATCCTGAGCTTAAAAAAAAAAAAAAAAAAAAAAACATAACATTGGTTCATTTGTGTTTTTTGTCAACTTGGTTCAACAGAAATGGCTTAACTTCTCAATGTACAACAGACTTTGCAAACGCCCAATGGAGAGAGAAAACTTGCCTGGGAAAAGTCGTCCCTGGACAAGCCCAGCTGCACTGAGGGAAAAGGGAATTTTTCTGCCATGACAACTCTTTTATTGCAGAGACCAGCTGCTTTTGCCAAACTAATCATAAACCTTGTAGAATGGTCTGCACACCATCTGGTTCCCTTCAATGTCTTGGAGACTCCTTCAAAACTGGCTTTAAAAGTGAATATGTGAATATTTTCCCTTGAATACCAGGTGTATTTACTATCGCCTGGAATAAATCTGGTTGTGGGGGTGGGGGGAACATGGGATCTTGGAAGGAACTCAACATTTTCAGAAATAGACTGAGAAACTGAAATTTGTTAACATAGCCAAGATCTTGGTTTTGTCATCATTTCCTTTTTATCTTACTAATAACTGGACATGTCTATGGTTATCCATTTGCAAATAAAGCAAGTTATTCCATTCTCTGGCTTGGCTCAGTCCTCCCTTTATAGTGAAATGAGTCTTTTCATTATTTAGTATGCTGCATAAATTAAGTATGCCAGTATGCCAAAAAGATGATTTTCTCTTTTTGAGGCCATATAAGATTAAATGATAAACATGACAGAGGACAACATCTCCATCAGATATCCTAAGTGTCATTTTGAAACACATTTCATTTAAACTGTGGAAACAGAAAGCTCGCTTCAGCTCTGAAAAACAATAAACTCAATATCACCAACATACAGTTATCTTACTAATAAGCACATCCATATGTGTACCTTCTGATTTAATACTTTTCTCAAGAATATAATTTAAGAAAATTCATCTGCAAAGCACTCCAGTAGTTTACAACAAAACAATTTCACATCCTATAAATTAACGTTATACAACAAATGCGTCTGGATTTTGGAAGTTTTTTTCATGTATGTTTTTTAGAGATGAATGTTCTCAGAGAGAAGGGTATAAAAGTGCCTGCTTTTGTACAACTTCTTCCACACTACCCTGAACTAATAGGCACTTGACATCAATGCTCTGATGTCATAAAGATGTCCTATCTGTACACTGGGTAAGTCCAGGATCACTGGCAAATACATTTAAACTGAAACCATGGGGTGGTTGAGTTTTTCATGTAATACATTCACTGTTAACTTAAGAATGGCCAAGACAATCCTAAGACAAAAGAACAAAGCTGGAGGCATCACGCCACCTGACTTAAAAGTATACTACAAGGCTACAGTAACCAAAACAGCATGGTACTGGTACCAAAACAGAGATATAGACCAATGGAACAGAACAGAGTCCTCAGAAATAATATCACACATCTACAGCCATCTGATCGTTGACAAACCTGACAAAAACAAGAAATGGGGAAAGGATTCCCTATTTAATAAATGGTGCTGGGAAAATTGGCTAGCCATAAGTAGAAAACTGAAACTGGATCCTTTCCTTGCTCCTTATATGAAAATTAATTCAAGATGGATTAGAGACTTAAATGTTAGACCTAATACCATAAAAACCCTAGAAGAAAACCTAGGTAATACCATTCAGGACATAGGCATGGGCAAGGACTTCATGTCTAAAACACCAAAAGCAACAGCAACAAAAGCCAAAATAGACAAATGGGATCTAATTAAACTAAAGAGCTTCTGCACAGCAAAAGAAACTACCATCAAAGTGAACAGGCAACCTACAGAATGGGAGAACATTTTTGCAAACTACTCATCTGACAAAGGGCTGATATCCAACCCTACAAAGAACTCAAACAAATTTACAAGAAAAAACCAAACAACCCCATCAAAAAGTGGGCAAAGGATATGAACAGGCATTTCTCAAAAGAAGACATTCATACAGCCAACAGACACATGAAAAAATGCTCGTCATCACTGGCTATCAGAGAAATGCAAATCAAAACCACAATGAGATACCATCTCACACCAGTTAGAATGGCAATCATTAAAAAGTCAGGAAACAACAGGTGCTAGAGAGGATGTGGAGAAATAGGAACACTTTTACATTGTAGGTGGGATTGTAAACTAGTTCAAAGATTATGGAAAAACAGTATGTCAATTCCTCAAGGATCTGGAACTAGAAGTACCATATGACCCAGCCATCCCATTACTGGGTATATACCCAAAGGATTACAAATCATGCTGCTATAAAGACACATGCACACGTATATTCATTGCGGCACTATTCATAATAGCAAAGACTTGGAAGCAACCCAAATGTCCATCAGTGACAGACTGGATTAAGAAAATGTGGCACATATACACCATGGAATACTATGCAGCCATAAAAAAGGATGAGTTTGCGTCCTTTGTAGGGACATGGATGCAGCTGGAAACCATCATTCCCAGCAAACTATCACAAGAACAAAAAACCAAACACCGCATGTTCTCATTCATAGGTGGGAACTGAACAATGAGATCACTTGGACTTGTGAAGGGGAACATCACACAATGGGGCCTATCATGGGGTGGGGGGGAGGGGGGAGGGATTGCATTAGGAGTTATAGCTGATGTAAATGATGAGTTGTTGGGTGCTGACGAATTGATGGGTGCAGCACACCAACATGGCACAAGTATACATATGTAACAAACCTGCACGTTATGCACATGTACCCTAGAACTTAAAGTATAATACAAAATAATAATAAAAAAATAAAGTCAAAAAAAAGAGAATGAGTCTTTTCACTAATATAATTCAATAATTTTAAAAGCCGGTTTAAAAACTGGCAACAGATTTGAATATATATTTCTTTAAAAATACATAAATGGCCAATAATCACACAAAAATATGCTGAGAATTATCAGCAGTCAGAGAAATACAAATCATAATCACAACGAGTTACCACACCACACATCCTATGATGGCTACAATCAGATCGTGAAAAAGCTCTGGAACTAGATAATGGTGATGGTTGCACAACGTTGTGAATGTACTTAAGGCCACTTAATTGTACACAGTAAAATGGTACATTTTATGTTTAGAGTATCGTATAACACACACAAAAAAGAAAACCCAGAAAATAACAATTGTTCGTGGAGATCAACAGAGAAATCAGAACACTAATACACTGCTAATGGAATGTTAACGGTGCAGCCACTTTAGAAAAACAGTCTGGCAGTACCTCAAAAGATTAAACATAGAATTATCATATGACCCAGCAATTCCATTCCTAGGAATATACCCCAAAGAAATGTCCACACAAAGACTTACACAAAAAATTTTATGGCAACATTATTTGTAATAGCCCAAAATAGAAACTACCCAAATGATCATCAAATGATTAGTGGGTAAATAAAATTTTCTACATCCATATAATGGACTATGTGTAGAAATCAAAAGGAATGAAGTACTGATGGATGGACTTATAAACATTACAGTACATGAAAGAGGCCAGTCAAAAAGGACACAAATGACTTGATTTCATTTATATTAAATGTCCAGACTAAGCATATCCATAAAGATAGAAAGTAGACAGGTAGATGCACAGGACTGAGGAAGGTAGAGGGTGTATTTGGAGGAAAATGAAGACTGTCTGCTAATAGGCATGGGGTTTCTTTTTGGAATGATGAAAATGTTCTAAAATTAATTTTGGTACAGGTTGCACAACACCATGAATATCCTGTAAACCACTGCATCTTAAATGTTGCATGGGTAAATTATGTAGTATGTAAATTATACCTCAATAAAGCTGTTTTTTTTTTTTTTTTTTTTTTTTTTTTTAAAGAATGAGCCTTTTCTGGTTGATAGAGGTTGGTAATATTGTGTGGAAGTTCGCATTAACACAAAGGAAGCTTTTGGGGTGATGGCTGTGCTATACTGATTTCCCCCAAAGTTAGCCTTCTAAGTTCACAGTCTTTCTTTTTGCCACTACCCCTTTCTTAATATTGCAAAGCTGAGAAGAGAAAGAAGATCAAAGGAGAAGGACAGGAAATTGCCAGGTGCATTAAGAAGACTAATAGCAGAATCATTTGCTTGGCATTGGGGTGTTTTTGGAGAACCTCAGATCTGTAACTAAATCCTTACGCTAATAACTGGGAATTTATAATACCTCTACAGCAATAATATGAATATCAGTTGAGGGATCCTAAATGAAAACCTCAAAGAGGACATTTGTATCATTTGATCAATGCAAAACAATCTCTAGCAAAGTAATTTCTCCTAATTTTCTTCCTTTTCTTCTACCTCCTATTTCCAAGTTAATTATGGGTATTTTTAAGTATGATTCCTCAATCGGTTCTAGGGTAGAGCTATTGCTCCTCTCTCCAACACTTACTTACTGCCTAAGCCTTGTTATTTGCAAACAGAAAATAATCTTTCTTGCTAAAAACAGATTAATGAAGATGAGAAAAAGAACAGGTTTTCTTATTTTAAAACATATTTTGTTGAAGAATTGAAAATATATGCACATTTATAGGTATATCTATAGCTTGTTTTCATTTTCAAAATATTTTTCAAATAAATACATAATATAGCTGACATTATTGCCCCCTACATTTGATAGGAAAACAAAGGACACATAATGGCTTGATGACTGCCTAAGATCACATTCACATTCAGAACTTAGTACTTATATATAATTTACAGTGTTTAGTAGTCAATTCCCAATCAAAGGCTTCAAAGATAACCCAAACTAACATAACACAGCTTCATGTATTTCCTTATTTTACCACATAATAACATGAAGTAGAAATCATCTTAGTCTACTGCATTTTGTAAAAATAAGTACTGCTGAAGACATATAATTTGCTTTAAGAAAGAAAAAAGTCCCCTACTATGATCATTCTTCTATAAGAGTAATATTTTAATTAAATTTGCCATATACTTAAGTCCTCATTCTTTTAATAATGTCAATGCAATTAAGCTGCATTTGATATTTCCGATATTTCACTGAAATAAAATTATTCCGATCCAAATTCTCATAAGAATTGAGAAAATCACTCTTCACTGCATTTAAACCTATCAAGAACTTATTCCCATATATCAGTTCCCTGGCAACAACAACAAACACAAAAAACCCTGAAATATAACTACTTAATTTGATACAACACTTGCTATTCAGAGGTATGGTCCTCTCATGCGATCTACGATCTCTTAAATCCTACCAGCCACTGGCATCTCTACTTGGAAGTCTAAAGTGCATATCAAATTTATCAGGTCCAAAGTGACCTCCCAAACATGCCCACAATGCAGACCTACTCTTTTGGCTGTCTTCTCCATTTCGATAAGTGGCAATGCCATCCTTCCAGTCATTCAGGCAATCACACGGTCGTCTTTGAAATAAGTATACAAAGCTCCCTATATCTGCCTGTTCCCCCACTTTTATGACCTTTCTTCTTAGCACTTTGTAACTCCATCCCTTAACTCCTAATCAAAGAGGTCTTTCCTAATGACCTTATTTTAAGTTAAAACACCCTCAAGACCCAAACCCTTCCTTTCTCATATTATATCAGTTCTCCTTATTGGCTTCAATTTTGTCCATATCCTTGATATTATCTGACTTAATAGTCATTTTATTTCTTATTTAAACTGTCTATTCCACCCACATATCATAATATTTTTTTCTTAAAATGCCTCATTCTAGAATGTACCAGAATGAAAGCTCTATCAGGGCAGAGATTTCAGCCTATTTGTTCAGTGTTATATTTCCAGTGATTGAAAGAGTACCTGGTACAAAGTAGTCACTCCACAAGAATTTGTTAAATAAAATGATAAATTACATAAGGATATACAAATTTATAAGAGCAAATTAAGAGTACTTGTTGGTATTGTTTAATTATTTTATTTAATATATGGCACAATTTAATGTTCTAAAGCTGCATTCAACTAAAAAAATCAGGAAAAATATGAGAACACTCAAGTGAGTTAATTTATTTATAGACAATATAGCATTCATCAAGCTAAATTTGTCACTACCAGCTACTAATTACGAATACTCAAATATAATGCAAATTGTCTGTTTAGATTTCCTTTAATAATTGACTTATAAAAATTAATCAAGTGCCATTATTTGACAACCTCCTATTTCAATCTTTGCCTTCTCAATAAATAAATATCACTAGCATCAAGCCAGTGGCTCTGGTCTAAAACCTAAGCATCCTTGACTTTTCTATTTCTGTTACTCCTCACAATCAATCCATCAGTAAGTCTTGTCAATTGTATCTTCAAATTATATTATCTTGGATCTACTTGCTCATAGCTGATTTCTACTGCCGTCACCCCAGTCCCAGCCCTCTCATATCTCCTCTGGACAATGGCAACAGCTCCTTCACTGGTCATTGCGTTTGCATTATATTCCCTCTTCTATCCCATTTTTCATATCATATAGCAATAATATTTTTCTTAAAACCCAAACTAGATCACAGTATTCCACTGGTTGCACTGCTTAAAACGTTTCATTTTTGCTGTATAGTGCTCATTTCCTTTTTAAATTTTCATTTGCAAGTATTTTCAAATTTGCCAAAATAAAAAAAATTGCAAAAAATAGGACAATAAAATGCTGCCACATACCCTTTACTCTCAATTTCGCTGAATGTTAAGGTCTTACTGAATCACAGCATAATTTTGAAATCAAGGAAATTAACATGCCTAGAATACTGATAAATACTTGGATGATGAGGTTGCTCGTCTGATCATCATGTTTTGAAAGCTAGTGCTCTAGCCACACTTGATTTCTCTTGGACCTTTGATGATACCAACCTCATTCCAATCTCAGGGCTTTGCACTAGATTTTCTTTCTTTCTCAAACATTCTTCCCCACGTGTTAGCATGGCTGGCTCTTTTAGTCATTGAGGTTCACGTGGGAAAGACTTCCTGAGCATCTAGTTTCCCTGATTTACTTTTTACCATAGTGTTTAGAACATTTTCTCAAGTATTTGTTTATTGTCTGTATTTTCATGCTAAAACGTCAGTACTCTGAGAAGTAGGACTTATTTTCTTGTTCCTGAAAATATCCCCAAGATCTCAAACTATGTTTACCAAATAGTAGGCACTCAATAAATATTGGTTAATTATATAAATAAAATTGCCAAGGAATATTAAATAAAATTAAATAGCTATTATAAAGCCAATTGTTATTTCAACCATACTTTGCAGTTTTAAATTCACACTAATACATTTATTATATAATCTAGAATAATGGGGAAATTATTGACTTGAGAGTCAGGCAAGCTTGGTTTTATTTCCTACTTCCATTATTGAATACCAAGTTTTATACTCTATCTAAGCCATAGCTTTCTCATAAGGTATTGAAATTCAAAAGGATTCAGTCAGTAAAAATTGAAGCCAATAATTCAACCTATATTTGATTGAAAGAGCACCAAAAGTTTTATAGCACCAAACTCGAAAGTAAGTCCACAACGTCAGGGATTGCATCGGTTTTATGATTCACATAATTACTAGTGCCTACTACAGCATCTCCCACAAAAAAGACATTCAATAAATAATTGTTAAACAAAAGGTAAATAAACACTACCTGTGTATAATATGGTATGCATCCAGATAATATTTCCATTTGCATTTTGAAAAATGTTATTTTAAAAGTATTAAATCTAAACATAAAATTCTATCTCAGAACTCTCATTAACAATAATTTGTTCCTAGGTTTTATGCTATCCAAATATATTTATGTCTCCATATGACTCTTGAAAAAACAAGTACTTCAATATCATTTATGTCTTTGCAAAATAACTAGTTTTGGCCAAAATATTTGCATTGTAGTATTACCATCAACGTTCAAGATTTTTTAACTTGACATACATAACATTTCAGAAGATCAAAGATGAGGTACATATCTGATATTATGGGATTTTGATATTCTATTTATCATGGAATCAAAGGTTGAGTTTTTATAAAATATAAGGTCAGATGAACAAAGAGCCCCTCTCACTCTGTTTTTACTTGAAGTACTTTGAAATTATCTTATGGTATCCAGATACATTTTCATAATGCTGCTTCTTCTTTTATCTGATAAGCATAGAGTTCTCAGGTTTTTGAAGCTCTTGCCAGTCATATGTTTTAAGTGTTTTTAGTTTTAAATTTTTCTGTGGAAGTTAGTTCAAAAGTATGAATATTTTGTGAATGCTCTTGTACACAAACACAAGCATAAACACAGTAGAATCTGTTTCTTCTATTGATACGTTCCTGTCTCTTTAAAAGACACCATAACAAATTCAAAAATTGAGACACGACTTACATTTAGAACAGAATCATAGTCAAATGCAGGTTGATACAACAGCAAACAAACTACATATTTCTGATTTCTATGAGCAAGCCTCCATTAAGAAAGCATTTATATTTGAAGATGTATATGTTCAAACACATTTGCTTAGTCATCTACTTTCCCAAATTATAATTGTTGTCCCTAATTGTAGGAAAAGTTATAGCTATCAGTTTCATATCTCATTGGCATTGAGGTATTTAAAATTATAGAAGAAAAAAATCCCTATTCAAAGGCCTCCAAAGAGTTTATATGAAAGCAGTACAAAATAAAACCG
This sequence comes from Rhinopithecus roxellana, assembly GCF_007565055.1. Lineage (NCBI taxonomy): Eukaryota > Metazoa > Chordata > Mammalia > Primates > Cercopithecidae > Rhinopithecus > Rhinopithecus roxellana. The sequence goes on from NC_044555.1 coordinate 12,273,084, forward strand.
TCTTACATATGGATACCATCATTGTTGGGTGAGCCACACAAGATGCTCAAATCTGGCATTTTGATTCTATACTGGAGACATCCTGGTCTCATATATATTTGCAGTTGGTTGACCCTGTATATAGAAAGATCTCAACAGACGGTCACCGGCAGAGTGGCTGGCCCCAGATCCTACCTACTTTGTTTCTCCTTTAGCAACTTGATGGTATATATATTCGGCCTCACTCTTAGTTATAAGTAAAAAGTGAGCAACAGGAAAAAACAAAGTAGGAAACTTAAGCTGCAGATAACAAACTGAAAAGAATCAGTGAAGACTTGTCTTTTGCACTGAAATAGAGAACTATTTAACATGTCTAAGGATTTTAGATTAATTCACATTTCAGGTAGATATCTCCCATCCAGATCAATGAAAGCTTACTTAGCAATGATACTATCCCCTATTTAGTTTCAAGAAACTTCTGAGATGTAATACAAGGTAAGCTTATTCTAGATATGATCTCTAAGGAAAGCTGGAGGATTTGGCTCAGACATTGGACAGACTGAAACAAAGACTGACAAAGTTTGAATATAATTCTCAAAGCAGATTATGGTCACATCCACTTAGGAATGAAAAAACTAAATATACAATCATGTCATCTGCAAACAGGGACAATTTGACTTCTTCCTTTCCTAACTGGATACCCTTTATTTCTTTCTCTTCCCTGATTGCCCTGGCCAGAACATCCAACACTATGTTGAATAGGAGTGGTGAGAGAGGGCATCCCTGTATTGTACCAGTTTTCAAAGGGAATTTCCAGTTTTTGCCCATTCAGTATGATATTGGCTGTGGGTTTGTCATAAATAGCTCTTATTATTTTGAGGTACGTTCCATCAATACCGAATTTATTGAGCGTTTTTAGCATGAAGGGCTGTTGAATTTTGTCAAAAGCCTTTTCTGCATCTATTGAGATAATCATGTGGCTCTTGTCTTTGGTTCTGTTTATATGCTGGATTACGTTTATTGATTTGCGAATGTTGAACCAGCCTTGCATCCCAGGGATGAAGCCCACTTGATCATGGTGGATAAGCTTTTTGATGTGCTGCTGAATCCGGTTTGCCAGTATTTTATTCAGGATTTTTGCATCGATGTTTATCAGGGATATTGGTCTAAAATTCTTTTTTTGTTGTGTCTCTGCCAGGCTTTGGTATCAGGATGATGTTGGCCTCATAAAATCAGTTAGGGAGGATTCCCTCTTTTTCAATTGATTGGAATAGTTTCAGAAGGAATGGTACCAGCTCCTCCTTGTACCTCTGGTAAAATTCAGCTGTGAATCCATCTGGTCCTGGACTTTTTTTGGTGGGTAGGCTATTAATTATTGCCTCAATTTCAGAGCCTGCTATTGGTCTATTTAGGGATTCAACTTCTTCCTGGTTTAGTCTTGGGAGAGTGTAAGTATCCAGGAAATTATCCATTTCTTCTAGATTTTCTAGTTGATTTGCGTAGAGGTGTTTATAGTATTCTCTGATGGTAGTTTGTATTTCTGTGGGGTCCGTGGTGATATCCCCTTTATCATTTTTTATGACCCAGCCATCCCACTACTGGGTATATACCCAAAGGATTATAAATCATGCTGCTATAAAGACACATGCACACGTATGTTTATTGTGGCACTATTCACAATAGCAAAGACTTGGAATCAACCCAAATGTCCATCTGTGACAGACTGGATTAAGAAAATGTGGCACATATACACCATGGAATATTATGCAGCCATAAAAAAGGATGAGTTTGCGTCCTTTGTAGGGACATGGATGCAGCTGGAAGCCATCATTCTCAGCAAACTATCACAAGAACAGAAAACCAAACACCGCATGTTCTCACTCATAGGTGGAACTGAACAATGAGATCACTTGGACTCGGGAAGGGAAACATCACACATCAGGGCCTATCATGGGGAGAGTGGAGGGGGGAGGGATTGCATTGGGAGTTATACCTGATATAAATGACGAATTGATGGGTGCTGACGAGTTGATGGGTGCAGCACACCAACATGGCACAAGTATACATATGTAACAAACCTGCATGTTATGCACATGTACCCTAGAACTTAAAGTATAATTAAAAAAAAAAAAAAAAAGGGAAAACCACAAAAAAAAAAAAAAAGGAATGAAAAAACTGTTCAATTGGAGACTAGGGGTGTCCACCTGGGGGCCACTGGTGCATCTAACTTTTTATTTGTTTTTGGCTTTAGAAAAACAATACCCTTTGAGGTTTTCACTTTTGTTTGGTTACTACAGTGTTAAGTTCTGCACATTAAAATTCAGAACATAAAAAAAATCAGAAAATACATCTGTTGTTAAAATACAATAATTTACCAAATTACTGCATGTCTTGAAAGTACTGAAAACTTGTTTAACCTGACATTCATTGGCACTTGTCATAACCATGTAACATAACTACCTAGTTATATTTTTTCTAACATAATATATATTATAATAAATTTGAGTAATATATTCATGACACACTTTAAGAAAATTTTATTTTTTACAAGTATAAGTTTATCTTCCCAAAACATTTATTATACTATGATGGAAATTTCCCAAAAATATTGACCACTGACTGCTCTATATTTTATGTTCACAGAGAAATACTGATTAAACTATCTAAGAAAGAAATGATTTTAGTTGTGTTTACAATTTTGCTTTCTAGATACCTGGAATCTTTATAATTGTTTGATGCAAAATATAAATGTCACAGTCAATACTCTGCAGCAGGAATTTCATTGAACCTTTCCTTGAACGCATAGTGACAGTGTATCAGTACAGGTGTACACCTTTTCTAAAGGCTGTTAAGTTATCTTAACGTGGCATCTAAAATAAAAATTAACACTTGATCTGGCTTCTCTCACTTGAAAGTATGATATTCTTCAGCATGTTAAGAGAGCATGTTACTTATGTTAATAATTAAATAGTGTTTTCAAATTTATTTTCTGCCATTTATTATTTGAATAGAATAAGAAAACAATCAAAGTTTAGGATGATTTAAGGGCAATAAGTAGGTAATGGATGAAATATAAAAGAAGTGAAAAGCATGTGGCTTCCACTCCAGAAGATAAGAGATGTACTGAGATACAGCCATAGACCACGGTTCACAAAATCTTGGCCTTGTGACTAGCCGTTCCACTGGCCAGAATTTTGTGAACAGTTGTGATGGCTCTATCCCAGTGCATCTCTTTCAGCTATTGAAGTCAGTGACGTAGTTAATACAATGGTGAAACATACCTTTGTAAGAACCATCTCAGTGCTTGATTAAAGCCTAGAAGCCAAAATGAAACCTAAAGCATACACACATAAGAGATAGTGTTTCACTGCATTGAAAACTGTAACAAAAACACTTCCAGATTTCTGCAATCGGTGGCCTCATGTATATATTTTGGATGCAATGTGAAACTTTCCTTCTCTTACATCTTAGTTACGTTGTGGAATTATATATACAGTTTCAATCTGACTAGATAAAAGCATTCATTGAAAACTTTGAGATGATACAACAATCATGTGTGCTATAAGAGATACTATAATATCAGTATCTCCATCTTGAATTTTTAGAAGCATCTTTCATAATAATTTACCCACAGTGATGTTCCACAATGATTATGTAAATGACAGAGATCAGGTTTTTAAAATCTCTGTTCTTCAAATGCAGAGTGGCTACAAATACAGCTCATCAGAGGTGAGTCGATACTTCTTTCCAGGTCCCCTAATCTCCAGTGCCCTAGCAGCTCTTTCCACTAAACATCTAGCAGTGACAGATACGTGGGTTGTAGGTGAGAAATCAACCCTGAAGTGGCTGCAACTTCATGTATACTCCCATGCCCCCAAGCTGTGAAATTCTCCAGCCTGCTTGGAGGAGGTCCTGACAAAGCTATATGTGAGGGACAGCAAGAATGCCAGATGGCACTTTGTGAGAAAATCTGGGACCGTGGCAGCCAGCCAAAAACAGTGGACTGGAAAAAAAAAAAAAAAAAAAAAAGGATGATCACCAAGAATATACCACCTCCACTACAAATGAATGGTGGATGAATTATGGCTGTCTTGCTCATACAGGTAAAAATCCTTTTAGTAAGTTGTCACCCATATGTGTAACAAATAACACAAAAGTTGTAAAAATTTAAAAAGTATTTGAATCGTATTGAGCTAATTTATCTTACTATCATTTTCTTTCACTCCATTAGTAGTAAAAAAAAAAAAAAAAAAAAAAAAAAGCAAGCCCATTGACAAGCAGAATGTAGGCAAACTTAAAAATACAGTGATGCAAAAACTTTAATTTTATGATGAGAAGTGGATAAGCATGTTCCAAGCAATCACTTTCCACTGGATTTGTGAGTAACAGGGGCATTTGCATTGTATCGATTGCTATTGTGTGCCTTTATCACTTTTATTGTTTACTGCAATATAGCCCTTTGAAGGTCTGCCAACCCACTGTGGCTTGCTCAAAAGCAGGGCTGAATTTTAATTAAGCTGAGCCAAATAGACACAGAACATTTGAACTTGATTAGACCACTTGTCCTGATGCACACACAGAGGGCATTCAGCACACTTAACTTTAGTGACTGACAAACTCAATTCATACATTTGGTGAAATTATCAAGATAAAACCCACCATTTGTCAACATATTGCTCCTACATAAGATTTCTGCTTCTCTATTTTAATCCAATAAACCAGCAAAGAGAATTGAGAGGGTGGGTCAACAGTGAGGATATATGTGGCATATCTTGATAACAGTAATATTCTATATTCCCTGGGAAGTAGCAGTATATGAGTATAGTAATTAGGATTCAACAAGATAATTCAAGTAAAGAAAAGCGTGTGTGTGTGTGTGTGTGTGTGTGTGTGTGTGTGTGTGTGTGTGTGTAAATGTGTCTGTTCATATGTATTGCTTTTCTTCTTAAATATTTCAACCAAAAGAGAATTATACCACAGCATTTAACCCAGATAAGGGAGCGGGCAGGATGTCAGAATTTCATGAATTTTTATTTTTGATACCTCACAAAGAACAAAGCATCCAGGTTTCTGGCATCAGCAGAAATGTGCCAAAATGTGTTCCCACAGTAACTTCGCCTGAAATCAGCCAGTATAATTTTTCCACACAGCATGGAGAACTGAATCTCTGATAGATCCAGGATTCTGCAAGGCAGACTCTGTTAAATTGACTTTGCTGTTAAGTCAGACCAAGTAAGCTTCAGGACACTCTTTGAAAACAACTTTCCTAAATAGACTTTCAGACTCTTAACAAAAAACTCACTTTCCCTAAGGAGGCACTGATCATAGGCAATATTTCAAAAGCACATGTACTAAGGAGTTACTCTTTCTATACATGTGTGTCCAGGGTAATGACTAAACAGAAAGCCAATATCTTCTCAGTGAAAATTCCAAGATAAAGTCTCCAAGCTGAAACAGAACTTTGCATATACATGACAATGCAAATGACATCACCGAGTGACTCTTCTTTGACAAATCCAAATCACTAAGTCCTTAATAGAATTCTGCACTTTATTTCCCAGCATCGTAATACCAATGGACTATACTTAATCCTAAGAAAACAATCCTTCCCTTGGGATTAGCAAATTAAAAATTTAGTAAATTTCTAAAGAAAAACGGATACATTTTTCTGTGCAGGACAGCAAATTGCATTTTAAAAAGAAAACACTATAAAATACTCATTTTCGACAACAGCAAGAAAAATGAGCATATTTCAAATTACTCCCTTGTATGTTATAATTTCACTCTTTATTTCTGTCTATACGAGTGAAGGAAGAACCCAGTTTTGTGATGATCCAAACAAAAACACTGATAAACATATTTTTATAAAGAAGGCGTGAATTAGAAAGAACATAGACTTGGAAGCCAAACATTCTACATTTTAATCCTATCTATGCAATTTTCAAGTTATATTATGTGCTTTCATTTACTTAACCTCTACTCTATGAGGGGTAAGATGGGAAGAAATAATACTTTGGAGGAAAAGACAATGTATAAGACATATTCCATGTAATGTCTACATAATGCAGTTAAGAATTTTTAAATAAGTTCTTAATGGGAAAAAATTTAACAGACTCACAGGATAGGAAACAAGTTTCTATTCCATAAGACCTAGCATCTAGTTTTTAAAAATACCCGATTAAATCTCATCTTTTAGGCACAACTTTGAGGGTTTTGCAGGGTCAGCAAGTTTTATGTCTTCTTTGATTTTATTTTTCTTCCTCATGTAGCCCACCATCTACCAGCTTATATCTAATGCATTTAGAGCCACCCGAGGCTAATACAATATGCATAATAATCTTCATGAGTCTATCCTTCTTAGGATTATCAGCATTGCATTTTTCGATTTCTACTCATTTTCATAAAATGGACAACCTTTTAAAAAATGTGCTAGTTAGGTAAAGATGGAAATGTTATTCATACTGAATTGTTAATTGGTATTCAACCCCTTCAGGGAATAAGCTGAAGTCTCTATTTCACATTTGCTAATCAAAAATGCAGATGTGGTTTACCGAAGACCATCTAAGGGTGGCAATATATAATATATAAAAGGATGGGTTACCCTAACATCAAATCTATGAAACCATAAAGAACATCTCTGTGCTTATGTGTTACATAGGATCACTTAGTTTTTAATGGCCATATGTTAGTATGGCGTTCCCATCCTGCTATTCTATTATTCAACTCCATCAATTTCTTAATTACAGTGATCACAATTGATAATTTTATATTTAGGTTATAGATTTTCTTATTTTCTCTCTGCCTCCTTTAACATTTGTAAGTTCTGTATGGGCAAGGATCACCATCTTCTTATTACCAACACAAATAAAATAATTTTAAAACAGTGCCTAACACTCAGTCAAGGCTCAACAAATATTTGTTGACTGTATCCCCAAATGAACAAAACCTAAAGTCTAAAGGATAAGCTCACAATTTAGGGAAGATGAAGGGCATCCTTTTTAAACCTTTTCCCATTAATTAATTTCACATAAAAAGTGATTTGCTCATTGGTTTGTATCATAGCCAGTTTATATTTATTATTCAATTTTTCATCAGATCAAAGAGGTGGAAGAGACCTTGAGGTGTTGTTATTGCCTTGAGGTGCTGTTACTTAACTCAAAGCATTCAATAAGCATTAGCTTTTTTCTTAAACTCTAGAGGCCTCATGAAATTCATATTAGAAATAATCTTGCCTAGAGGATGAAAAAAGGGTGACATCTAGAAATGACTCTAATATATAGCCCCCAATTCAGCCTTTACAAATATTTATTCTTGTGACGGATAGCAAATCCCTTCTCTGGGGATGAGGATTTTGTGTTTAGTGTTCACAGTTAGGGACCAGTTGACGTGTGGGGATAATGGATAAAGAGACAGATCTTAAAAGGTGCAGAGAAGAGATGAGGATGAGAGAAGGGAAGGATACCTGAGATGTATAGGTAAGTTGGGGGAAAATATCTGGAGCAGAAACAAGAAGAAAGCACTGAAGAAGCATAGTGAGAAGTCTTCAAGGAGAAAGATGTGTGAAAAGGATCCTTAAATATTTTGACATGCTTGCAAAACCGTAAATATCAAAATTATTTTTCAGTGTGTTGTGGTAGTTGCTCATAGGTCATTTTACATGGTTGTTTTAATATAGGATTTGTGTTGCTTTGTAGTGTGACACTGGCCTGATAATGACCACAAGATGAACCAGCCTTGTGTGAATTACAATCTTAACAGAAGCCTGGAAGTCTCTAAAGTTTTACTGTTCATCCAGTATGGTAGACAATAGCCCCATGTAGCTATTTATAATTAAATTTACAATTTAATGAAAATAAAATGTACAGACAATTTAAAATTCAGCATCAGGTCAGTTACACTAACCACATTTCTGGTGCTCAATGGCCACATGTGGCTGGTTGCTTCCATATTGGAGAGTGCAGATATTGAAAATTTCCAATACTGCAGAAAATTCTATTGAATAGCACTCTTCTAGAACTTTGAGCATATGTCACACACATGCTATTCCAATGTTCTTGGTCCTATTAGTGATATTAAATATTGAAAGAAAAATATTTTAACATCCTTTATCCTACCTGAAGTGGTGAATTGAAAATATTGACAATAATGACATATTTGTTATGCCTTCTCTGTACTAACTTCCAGAAACCTCAGAGTTGTTTGTACTTACATTGTTGAAAACTTTTCAGAAAGAAAGATTTTTGTGACATACTTTCATTCCCTCTAATTCAGTCCAGGTTATACTTTTTAATCTATTAAATACGCTGATAATTCTTAAAGTATAGTCAAAGTTACTCAGTGGATAAGATAAGTACCACGAAAATAATGAATACCTGTATTTTACCTTATGATTTTTATTTATATCAGAATAATATGATATGGAAATATACTGCAGTGTTGACTAAAATATAATAAAAATAGATGGACAAAAATGCCCCCATGAAAAACTCCAATATCAGTGTAATTTGGAAAGCTCTAAATATGTCTGGGACAAGAGGAAGTACATGGCTCCTAGGCTCATGCTAATCCATTATAAATCATAAGTCATGAGGGAAGAGAAATCAGGAGCATATGCTTTAGATTAGCAGCACTGCTAGAGGAATATCGAAAGTAGAAAGAGGCAATGATGAACATTTGGATAATTTTAATACCGCTTAAACAATGGAAGGAGAGTTGTCAGAAGGACTGGGAAAGGGGAAGAGATAAAAATCCTAGGGCCTCTTTGGAGTAGAATACTCTGATGTCTGTGTACAGAAAGGAGAAATTTCCTACATGAACAAATAGCAGTGGAAGGACAATTGGGGAAATTTTAGTCTGGGAGCCACCTTGGCTCTCCAAGTAATTTAAAGAATTCAAATGTGGATAGAGAGATAAACATTTCAGCAAAGTAAATTACACTCAAGGATCCATCTAGACCAAATGATATGCATATGTATTTCATATTTGGAGAAGTTATTTAATATGGTTAAAACATACTCATGTTATAAGAAATGATAGTTTAATTCAGGATGTTTCCCAGCTAAAATGCAGTTAAAAATGATTCATGAGTCTATGGCTATACCACCCTGAACATGACTGATCTCAGAGGCTAAGCAGGGTTGGGCCTGGTTAGTACTTGAGTGGGAGACTGCGTGGGAATACCGGGTGCTGTAGGCTTTTTATTTAAATAAAAATAATAATAAAAGAATGATGCATGATAGTATTGCTGATATGTTTAAGAACTTTGGACAAGAGTATCTAAGTAAAGAACCAGTAAGGTTGATGACACTCAGGTTTAGTGGCAGAAGCACTGATCCTATGGTAAGATCACTGCATTTCAGCACTTACCTTATGATGCAGGATGCAGAATTGAATTGATTGGTGTCTCTCTTTGCTTGTAAACAACTATGAAATGTATCTCGAGCTCTCTCAAAAGCAAAATGTTAAAAATAAATAAAATACATACCCTTGTTTGAATAGAAGCTTCCACAAAAGAAAGGTACTGAATGCAAATAGTGTGGTGTTATATTTTGGGTACTGAAGAGCGCCATAAGAATAATAATATTTACTGAGTGCTTTCTGTATTCGAAGTGCTTTACATGCAATGACTCAGTTAATCCTCACAAGAACCCCACAAGGAAGGTACTATAATTATACCCATATTATAAATGAGGAAATTATAAGACTGAATGCAATTTTTTATTCTAGTGCCCACTGGTGGGTTCCTGAGGAGCTTGCTCACAGATGATTACAGCAAGCTGCCCAGATGACCTAATGTCAAGTATAGCTATCAGCAAAGAGTTAGGCAGCACCACTGGAAAACGACTGTAAATTTAAACAGGAAATGGATACACAGCACCTACACTGAACATGTTGTCTTTAGAACAATGAAATTGAAAGAGAAAACAGACACCTTGCTCCCTCATCATATTTTGTGGCACTGATCAGTTCTGGAGGAAAAAAAAATAGAAAAAAAAATCCTCAAATTTGAGGGATATCTGCTTTATCCCTCAGTTCTTATTTAAGGTACTGGTATATTTTAAGATTTTAATAAATATTGAACACATATGCATAAATACAATAGGATAAAACAGGGACAGGAGGTAGATGGAAACCCAAAAGCAGTGATGGGAGAGGGGGTTTGAACAGTGAGGCAGGCAAAGGTTAAAGGGAGATAGGTAGGGCTTAAAGGGCTGGGGATAATTAGGGGTTGAGTTAGGATACTTCAGGATTAATGAAGAGCATGTACAAAAAAGGAAAAAGTGCAGGCTTCTCTTCAGTCCTTCTCCTAACTGCAGTGAATACCAACTATCAGCCAGGCCCTATTTCAGCAGTGGGAAGAAAGGCAGATATGCATTTTTTAACACATTCAGATGGTAAACAGGAAGACAGGGCTGGGAGGAGAAGAGAAGAAAACACAGTATAGACCATCACAAAATATAGACATCGTGCTAAGAAGTGTAAGAGAGGCACAGGTAGTTTGCATTATCTTGCCAACTGGATGTTAAGGGCCTCGAGGAATAAATCATATCTTCAAACATTTTTAATGCCTTAATATATTTCTTTGCATATAACTGGTTATTAGCAAACAATTATTTTAGAGGTAGTATGGCATAATAGAAAAAACATTGGTTCAGGAGTCCTGAAAGATGACTGTTTCAATTTTCCTTCTCTGTGAAAAGAAAGAAACCCATTCTCAGGTGCATTAAGTTAAACTCCATGATTAGCTTATCAGTTATTTAGTGTCAATGTTAATAAGGAGTCCTCCTTTGAGGGACATGGCATGATGTGTGAGAAAGTGCACCAGACCTCTTATCAAGGCAGGCCATTAAAAGCCAGACTCATTCTACCGACAGCATGGGACTAAGCAGAATTGTTTTCTTTTTCTTTTGAGACAGGGTCTCACTCTGTCCCTCAGGCTGGAGTGCAGTGGCACAACCATAGATCATAGCACCCTCAATCTCCCAGGCTCAAGTGGTCCTCCTGCCTCAGTCTCCTGAGTAGCTGGGACTACAGGCATGCGCCACCATGACCGACTAATTTTTTTTTAATTTTTAGTAGAGACATGGTCTTGCTATGTTGCCCAGACTGGACTCAAACTCTTGTGCTCAAGAGATCCTCCTGCTTTGACCTCCCAAAGTGCTGAGATTACAGGTGTGAGCAACCGTGCCTGATCTAAGCATAATATTTTATCAGATTTGAGATACTGGACCCTTGAGCCTTAACAGACTTGTTTGTGGAAGTACGCTAGAAATAAAGAATGTATATGTGGTACACAAGAAAAAAAAAAAAATAGCCAGGTGACCCATATATGCATTTGTCCTCTACCTAACTGCAAACTCCCTCTTGACAGAAAACTCTTGCTCTGGAATATTTGACTTAAAAAGTAAAATCTACAAACTAATTACAAGCATCATAAATGGACAATGTGGCAGAAGGTGCAGGGAGTAAGATTCAAGATTTACACTAGGCTATTTCAACTCCAAGTTATACATGTTTGACAAAAGAATTATTTAAGAAATTAATATAAAAATTAGATAAGATAATTTAAACAGAGAACATAACACAGACTGATTATAATAAACTTCACACATGTTAACAGATGTTTGATTTGATATATAAATATGAGTGGGTAAGAATGGTCAGAAACACTTAATGGAGTGGGAATATGATCTAGCACAGTAAAGATGTGCTGGAAAAAAACATCAATTTGAAGAAATGAAAAAACTGGGATGGCAGAGAAATCAGTTTGTTCACATTTCTGAAACAGCCTGTGTAAAACATTGGAGGTGAGAGAAGAGAGCTCCAGCCAAGTGAGGGAGAAACATTCTATCTCAATGAATGAGTCATGATGATTTGCATGTTTGGTGATTGATGTAGATAGAGGGAGCAAATCACACTGAGTCTTAGCTAAAAGGCTCTGCCATCTCAGTCATAGAAAGATGAACATTTGTATACTACACCTCAAATACTCATTGTTGAAATGCACTATAACTTCAGGAATGATCTGAAAATATCCATCAGTCAACTCTGATGAACTTGGATCACAGAGAACTCCACCACTGGGGATCATTTACAATTTCATGTGGTAGATTAAGGGCTTCAGGCATTTTTAACTTCGGAAATTTTTAATAGGCTTTTTAAAAAAATCAACACAATGCATTTTTCCCCAGAATACATTGCCATTACCAAAGGGAAAACAAAAAACAACCATCACAAAAACAAACTTGTTACCCAAGAGATTGAAATACATATTCAGTGTGCTGGTAATGTTTCTGACTCTCTCTTTTCAGAAACATCATTATTTTTCTTTTTGTTTTAAGATTGCTGATTTTGCTATCGGATTAAGGCTAATGTTAAAAGGGAGAGCCAGAGAAGCAAAAAGGTATTCTCCATGGAGAATAATTCTATTACCATTGCTGGACCATTCTTGTAGCTAAGAGATACATTCTTTCAAGAAGAAAAATTGGCTCTGTACAAATAATGACTGAATATTTCAAGTGTAAAAAGCAATGATGATACAATTAGCTTTAGAAACCAGTGAATTACTACTAACCAGAATAAAATAGGGCAAAAAGGAAAATGCTAGTACCTGACTACACATGAACGTCTATTGAATAAAGTATAAGAAAATTAACATTGTTGCATTGTTCAAAATGTTTAAAGATGGAATCAGTATCTGGGGCTATCTAAGTATGGGTGGTACCATCCCCTCACTCCTTGAAGATTTTAGCTCCTGCCTAACTGTTACCCTCTCCAACATACGACGCTTGTCATAACTTCTGGTACTTTAAGTGTCTGTTGAAAACAATTCTCTCACCATCTTGCCCTAGTAATTCACTGAACTTTTTGACTCCAGAGACCTTGTCCTCCACCCTGCCTTGGTCATTTGGTTCTGTTGTCATACGATAGATGTTGTTAGAAACTCAGTTATAAACATCACACTTTCTGACCTCCACCTTCTAAGTCTCCAGATGATTTCGTCTAGTACCCCATTCCAACAATACGTTGATATTACCAGGCCCTCCAATCCATTCATTCTACTGGCTTTTCACTATTCCTTATGCCCTTCATGGCATCACTTCTCTTTGTATCAAGCATAAACTCCATGGTGTATTGTAAACACTTTTTTGAATGTATCTTTACATTGCTCTGTTCCCTCTCAAATCTGGTGCCCACTTGATAAATCTTAAACCCCGGTTACCACCAACTCTCCACTCATTCACTGTTCACTCTCATGCTATGGAAACTTCTGGAGGAAAACACATAATCTCTCTGACTAGTCACCTTTTGAATTCATGACCACTAGATTCAAGTTGGCTCCTAGTATGACTCAGCAATCTTACTCAATCTCAAATTTACCTAAATATTGGGGAATCTTTAAAAACTAATAAAGCAAGGCATCACCCCAAGATTCTGAGTAAAGTTGTCTTGGTTACAATCATCTGGCCTTTGGAATTTTTAAATGCTCTCTGAGGTCATTTTAGTATGTAGCAACGTTTGAGAATCTCGAGTCTGAATGGCTATTTTATTCTCTCCCCTTTCCTCACACCTCCAACACCTCCTTCCCCACTCTCAGTCAATGACCTTGTTTCTCATTTATCTGAGAAAATTGAAGCAATCAGTAAACAGTTGCTCCCTAGCCTCATGTCAACATGTCTTCCCATGGGGCTGCATTGGTGCCCAACACTGGATCACCAGTCTTTGCTCTGATGACGGAACCCACCTTGTGTGTTCTAGATCTCATTCCCTCTTACCTACTCAAGGACATGGCTCCAGCAATTAGCTCTACTCTCTCCTGCATCACCAATCTCTTCCTCTCTTCCTGGTGATTCCTGTGTGTATTCTATGCTATTATTTTCCCATCTTAAAAACATCCTCTCTTGACCGTACTTCCCACTTACAGTTTCAGCTCCATTTCTTTGTTCCCCTCAAACGTGAAACTGAAACGTGTTCATTTTTCAACACTTGTTCTCTTACCTCTTTTTTGTGATGGAGTCTCGCTCTGTAGCCCTAGGCTGGAGTGCAGTGGCATGATCTCAGCTCACGGCAACCTCCGACTGCCGGGTCCTGATTCAAGCAATTCTCCAGCCTCAGCCTCCAGAATAAATGGGATTATAGGCATGCACCATCACACCTGGCTAATTTTGGTATTTTTAGTAGAGACAGGGTTTCACCATGTTGGCCGGGCTGGTCTTGAACTCCTGACCTCGTGATCTACCTGCCTCAGCCTCCCAAAGTGCTGACTTGTTCTTACCTCTTATGTCTATCCTTAATTCTCTCTTAACTCAAATCCCTCTTTCAATTATGCCTTTACTCCCAACACCTTTTGAAACTACTCATCAAGGTCACTAAAGGCTGCTGATATGGTTTGGATCTGTGTCCTCACACAAATCTCATGTTCAATTGTAACCCCCAATGTTGAAAGTTGGGCCTGGTGGAAGTTGATTGGATCATGGGGCAGAGTTCTCATAAATGGGTTAGCAACATCCCCTCTTGGTACTGTATAGTGAGTGAGTTCTCATGAGATCTGGTTGTTAAAATGTGTGTGGCTCCTCCCCACTCTCTCTCTTGCTCCTGCTCTGGCCACGTAAGACATCCTTGTTTGCCCTTGCCTTCTGCCATGATTGTAAGTTTTTTGAGGCCTCCCCAGAAGCAGAAGCTGCTATGCTTCCTGCACAGCCTGCAGAACTGTGAACCAATTAAACCTGTCTTCTTTGTAAATTACCCAGGCTCAGGTGTTTCTTTACAACAGTGTGAGAATGGACTAATACAGCTACCAAGTTGTTTAATCCAATGGTCAATTCCTAAGTTTCACCTTCTTTGACAAATAAGTAGCATTTGATACAATCAATAACGCTTTCCTCCTGGAAACAGTTTATGTATTTGACTTCTTGAACAGGAATCAGCAAATTATAGCCTATGGATCAAATGAAGTCTGCTGCCTCATTTTTAAGTAAAGTTGTATAAGATAACCATGTTCATTTGCTTACCTGCTGTCTCTAGCTGTTTTCCTTTTGGCCTATGAAGCCTAAAATATTTACTATCTGGCACTTTACAGAAGAAGTTTGCCAATGATCCCTAACTTCTTCTTTACTTCAATCCTTGTCTTCCTTTTACCTCACTGTTCACTCTCTTTTTAGGCTCTTTAACCAGTTCCTTTTCATCTCCCAAGCCTCTTAATGTAGAAATGTCCCAAGATTCAGTCTTTGGAACTCTTCTCTTCTCTGTTTACACTTCCTGGGTAACCTCATCCAGGCCGATAGCATTAAATTGCATCTTTCCTGGAATGCTTCCTTGAATCCCAGTTTTATTGACAAACTGTCTATTTGGAAACTTCACTTTGATGACTAAACATATCTCGAAATTAATTTGTCAAAAACTGAATTCCTGGCGGGGCGCGGTGGCTCAAGCCTGTAATCCCAGCACTTTGGGAGGCCGAGACGGGCGGATCACGAGGTCAGGAGTTCGAGACCATCCTGGCTAACATGGTGAAACCCCGTCTCTACTAAAAAATGCAAAAAAAGCTAGCCGGGCGAGGTGGCTGGCGCCTGTAGTCCCAGCTACTCGGGAGGCTGAGGCAGGAGAATGGCGTAAAAACCCGGGAGGCGGAGCTTGCCGTGAGCTGAGATCCGGCCACTGCACTCCAGCCTGGGCGACACAGCGAGACTCCGTCTCAAAAAAAAAAAAAAAAAAAAAAAAAAACTGAATTCCTGACCTTCTCTCATATCTGTTCCTTCTGCAGTTTTTCCCATCTCAGTAAATGACAACTCTATCCTCTCAAAAGGTTAAACCAAAAATCTTGGATTCATCTGTAACATATATATATATATATATATATATCCTCCTAGGAAATTCTCGTCTTTATCTTCAAAATATATTCAAAACCCACCACCTGTCATTATCTCTACTGCTACCACCATAAACCAAGTCATCATCATTTCTGGCCGAAACTATTTCAATGGATTCATAACTGGTCTCCCTATCCTTTCCTTTGTTCCTATCCTCAATCTGCCGTGCCAACCCTCTCTCATTTGATTCTCAATATAGAAGCCAGAGTTATTCTTTCAAAATATTAAGTTAGATGACATTATGCCTTTTTCAAAACCTCCCATTCACATCCCATTTTACTCATATTAACTATCAATCTTTTAACTTACAAGACATTACATGATTTTTATGAACTTGTCTTCTTTTTCTCCTCCATTCTTTACTGTGCTGCAGCCACTCTGACCTCTGAACTCTTCTTTGAACATGACATACATGTTCATTTCTCTTGTTGTTTACATTTGATATTACATTTGGGATGCTCTTCCCTGAGATATCCTAATACCTCAATCCCTTATCTCCTTCCCCTCTTTTGCAAATATTACCTAATCAGCAGAGTCTTCCCTGTCCATCCTATTTAAAACTGCAAGTTCCTCTCGGTATTGTATATTCTACCTTCCTGCTTTATCTTTCTCTAAAACATCTATCACCACGTAAGATATTTTATATATTTATGTTACTTACTGCATATCTCTTTACATTAGAAAACATTTTCCATGAGGGTAAGATTGTTATATGTTCTATTTACTGCTGGATCCCTGGTTAGCAGAAGAGACTTCATAGGTGTTCATGAACATGTGTTGATTGAATGAACACTTGGAGTTGAAAGAAAACAATTAGAAAGTTGCTCAATTTTTTACTTCTAATTTTCCTTCAGCAAATTCCCAAAGAAACATGTATCCTAGTTTTTTAGCCCAATTCCAATATTAATTGTTTCTACATTTGTACCAGGTTTTGTACTAGAGCTAAGGAATCCCAGAATGACTTAGAGCAATGTTGTTTAATGTGATAGGACAGTTAAATTGTTGTAAGTGCATTGTTAGCATGCATTTAAAATGTGTATACACATACCATTTACATCTATACATACCCTTAGGCCAGTACCTCCATCTCCTTATATTCCGCTCTATATAAATATACTGTATCTATATTACACTACATACAGAAGATTCCAGAAGATGATAATTGTCCACTTCTCAACTATCCAAAATTTAGGGAAGAGAGACAAGAAGTACAGGAGTAGGACATCTGGGAGTTCCAGGACTGAGCTGGCCACTTATGAGCCAAATGGCATAGATCAAGACTCTTAATCCCAGCACGTGTTAGTCTATTCATCTATAAAGGAAAATAATACCAGCCCTCACAGGGATTGCTCTAAGGATTTTAGGAGGTAATGGGAAATATATATTAAAATATAAATGCTATAAAACATATTATCAGTAGGAATAGTAACAGTACTAAAGGAAACCTTAATTCAAGATTTATGCATATCAGATTAATAGAGATTTCTTTAGCCAAAACTCAGAGTTCAATTTTTATAACTCTGTCAAAAGTTCAAGAATGGAGATATACATGAAAGTCATGACAATAACTTCAGTGTTTATTTTCCTTAATTTTTTATTTGGCAAATATTTATTGAAAACTTAATAATTAAACAACAAAAATTGGACATTTATCAAAGGTCATATAATGTTCTATGCTTATTTTCATTATCTCATTTAATTGTCCCTGAATACCTATAAGGGAAATACTATTATTTACATTTTACATATGTCAAAAAGAAAACTCGGATAGTTACTGCAAGTTGAAGGGCATCACACAACAAGTATGGGAGAAGCCAGGAGTCACAGCCAAATTTTATTCCAGTGCCAGCATCTGTAACCACTACATCAATTTATTCTGAGCCCTTCGCCCCCTATGCAGGCCCATAGTAGACCCTTAAGAAATTCGTTTGAGCAAAATTATACGATTAAACTCGTTAATAGCACAACTAAAACAAACGGATAATCTCCAAAGAGGTCTCCTTTAACTTTTCAAAATTAATGTTGTAATTGAGTCCTAGGCTAGATCTCAAACCAAAGGATACACTATGAGTTTCTCAAGAACAGGGAAAGTACTTGGTTTATCTTAAACAGTTTGCAAATAGTGAATACACAAAATAGGTTTTAAATGAATGAAGCAGAGGTTAACCATAACGGAGCTATGTTTTATATACAAGAGCTTTAAAAGTACTCATAGTTACTACATCAGTATGTGGAAAGACGCCTGGGTTGATGGGCTCTGAAAAATTACAGATAATCATTAAATTAACAAGTTTAATATCTGTAATAAACAAAGAAATATCCAAACACAGAGTTATCATAAGTGTAGAATAGAAGAGAACTAAAGAAGAACCATGAGTCCAGACGACAAATTAACCTAATCAGTCAGAGAAAGTTCAATCAAACATATCTGTCCTACCTAAGGCCAAAATTAAGGTATTCTTTACAGCCAAGATGATACGTTATATTGGAAAATTGTGAAATATGGAGCTGTGGTGTTTGGGCAGGAAATAAATCTTAAGAATAACCAATTCTCAACTATTCCAACACATGCAAAATTACACTATTAATTAACATGAAGATACTATTGGCTTAATTTTCAAAAGTTACTTACAAAAACTAATGGTGTGTGCCATTGCCAAAATGTACTGGTTTGAGATGGGTAGAGAATTCACTCATTCAATATGTATGAGCATGTTTGCTGGGACAATCACTGTGTCATAAACAACAAAGTAAGAAGAAAAGTGCTCTATTTTCAAGCAGTCATGGTAACTTATGGATACACAAATAACTACAAAAATGGGATTGGTGCAGCAATAGAAGTATGTATCACAGGCTCTGGAAATATTGCATGGGTAAGGGGCAAACTCAGTAGGTTAAAAGAGACTTCAGAGAAGAAGAGACATTTGCATAGAACCTGGAGAGATTAGTAGATGCTATCTAAATGAAAATGACTAAAGACCAAGGAAAGAACAGCAGGAAGGGCATGACCAACAGGGTGAGGATGGGAAAAAGTATAAGAGATTTAAATCATGGTGAATGGGTAAAGCTAACTATGTATAAGATGTACGAGAAGGTGAGACTGGTAGTTGCTGAATCTATAAAGGTGAAATGGGTCAGGTTTAAACAGAACCATGGTGTAATGGAAAATGCCTGAGCTCCGCAGTCACAGCACAGGTTTTGAATTTTAGTTCTGTCTCTTACACCAGCTCCTTGAACTCGGAAAGATATTTAACCTTTCTGTATACCAAGGTCTTCTGCTGCAAAGCAAGACATAACAATACCCTATCTGCAAAGGTCAGTTTGGGAGTTGGAGATAATCATGCTTTACATCTAGCAATATAAGTTTTTTAATAAATGATAATAATAATTATTATTGTTTCAAATTCATGCTAAAAAGTTTGGATTTCGTGGGTAGGCAATGAAGAGATCTGGAATGCTTTTAAATAAGGAAGTCAATGTAAGTGATGAACAGGGGAAAATAATACAGAAGCCAGTTAGCAAGGTATTACAACAGTTCAGATGTAAATACAGGTGGCTTTGAAATAAGTTTCCAGCAGTAGGCATAAAAAGAAGGAAGTAAACAAGATATAATTTGGTGGTGGCCATGACAGGATGTGGTGACCAATTAGATCCGAGGCTGGAAAGTTAACTATGTTGATTACGGTTTCTGGAAAAGAATTAAAACCTTAAACTGTTACAGAACTACACACACACACACACACACACACACACACACACACACACACACACACAATTTTCAGAGTTATTTGTTTCCTGTCTGAACCTATGTTGGCAGCCCGGTGTATGACCTCCCACTCATCCCCAAATACAGATGGGTCTATTTAAATCCTATGCTAAATCCAATGCTAAAACTTGCAATTCTCCTTACCTCCTTGTTTGAACACATACACTCTCACACGTAAGTCTCATTGATCGTTCTGCCAAATCCTAGGTTACATTTTTCTTCTAAGCTTAAATGATTAATGAATTCTTCAAAGACTAATGAGTTCGATAAAAGAGAGATCTAGTATTGCTCAATAATTTGGTACTCTACCCATGTATTAGTGAGAAAACACAGCCATGAATTGATTATTGCTAATGATATCATGGTGCCTAAGCACCTGCAGTCCTTGTCTTCCTCTTGTAGGTCACTGGGATTTATAGATTATCTGCTAGAGATTACAAAGGAGAACCTTGAGTGGCAATGGCATCACACTCCCTTTGACTCCAAGGAACAGCTTCATCAAGAATTCTGAACCTGTTTTGCCAAAACTGTTTGTTCTTTTTTCATCCATATATTTTAAGACTATAAACAAAAATCATTCAGAATTTTCCAATTACTAATACATTATGACAATTTTATAGGTAATTTAGAAGTTTCGATAGGGCAAGGGAAAAACATCTTCTCTTGTTATGATGGTTTCACTTTGGTAGAACAATACAGTTCTGTAGTTGGCAGTGGTTAGTTACTGAGATGGCTGTGAAACAGGTAATCCATCACACCCTGGCCAAGGAAACAAGTAAAACCTATGTCTTAAGGGATTTTTCGAAATCAGGGAAAGTAGTGTGGCTTAACTACACTGCAAATTCTATACTTCTCTTTCCCTTTTGATTTGTTTTTCATGAGATTGGATATGCAAGGTAGTTGAATATATGTATACTACATATAAATATTCTACATGTGCTTTTGTAGACTGGTGTTATGTGGCTGGAAAACAATAAAAATTGTATATATAAGGGTTTTCATAAATTATGGCAAGATATGCTTTTTAAGAACTTACATACCTATTTTAGGTTAGGGTTTTCTTTCAGTTTTATTAAAGCCTACAGCATGCAGTATTCCCAGGTGGTCTCATGTCCAAGTACTAACCAGGCCCAATCCTGCTTAGCTTAAAATGTTAGGTTTTTTAAAAAAGATAAATTTTTGTGGAAAATTATTTTAAGAGATTCTAACTTCAATGCTGTATGCTGTTGTTTTTTGTTTCACATTCACAAAGCTTATATAAGCAGAATGGTATTATTCATTATTGTGATACTCAAATGTAATTATCTGTAAGGATTTATTAGGGAGTTACAAACTTATGAATCATAGAAGTTAAGAACAGTTAGAACATCCAACTGACAAAATTGGAACTTATTTCTTCTAGTATGATTGACATGGTAACTGATACAAAGTATATACTCACTCTTCAATATTTGCTAAATGAATTAATGTTTGCTACATAAATTAAGAATCTGTTCTTTGTGTACCTATTTGGTTCATTTCTAAATCCTTATAAAAAAGTGAAACTTGCTTACATGGTTTAGAATTTTATGTCAACATAAAAATGTAAAAGTTTTGCTGGGCGCAGTGGCTCACGCCTGTAATCCCAGCAGTTTGGGAGGCCAAGATAGGTGGATCACCTGAGTTCAGGAGTTTCAGACCAGACTGGCCAACATGGTGAAACCCCATCTCTACTAAAAATACAAAAAATTAGCTCAGTGTGATGGCGGTCATCTGTAATCCCAGCTACTCGGGAGGCTGAGGCAGGAGAATCACTTGAAGCCGGGAGGTGGAGGTTGCAGTGAGCCAAGATTGCACCATTGCACTCCAGCCTGGGCAACAAGAGTGAAATTTTATCTTTATATATATATATATATATATATATATATATATATATATATATATGTCTAAAGATGAATTGAAAAAAATAAGCAAAAATATTGTCTATCCAAAGACCAGAATATATAGTGCTACAGTGTAAAATTTGTATTCCTGAATATCTGAGAATACAATTTCTTAGCTTTATAAAAAAATTAACACTAGGGAGAAAAATGGTGGATATTACTACTGTGAGAGTCTAAAAGCTATAATATTTTAATCTACCTTACCAACACCAGCCAAGATTATAAACCTAACAAACATCATCATAGGAATTAATGTACATGAATAGATAGGATTAAGAAATCGGTATGTGGCTATTCAAGTATTACATTCTAAATCTTCTAAAAACTGAGCAAAAATGCCTACACTGAAAAAAAGAAAAGCTTTCTATATAATGGCAAGCTGGCTTCTGGAAATTCAACGTTTTGCCTGAATGACTCAATTTACATTTCCAAGTCTCTTGAGAATGAGACTAAAAATCATGTAACTTTAAGAAGAAAATTCAGGAAGCCAGATTGGGAAAGAGCATGATGCAATGGTATAAGAAAAATCTGGAATAACACAATTCATATCAAACACACATATGTCTCTGTAGGTTTTAATAAGTAACCAAAACTCCAGCTTGGAAATCCTTTTAAATGAATAAATAAATAAATATAACTATACAGTAGCTTCACACCAACAAGATCTGGTTTAAAGTAAGTTGGAAGCTATGTGTTTTAGACTTCTTCCTTATTGAAGCATGTATTGTCAATTAGTTCACTTTCCCATATAGCATACGGCTTTGATACAGATGTCAAAGAATGAGGGATGAATGAATGATAAGATACACAGCTTTTACTATGGAAAACAACAAATTTCAATTGTTCCATTGTTAAAAATGACTTATTTTTATTCAATAAATTGGTCTAAAAAGTGTATACAATACCTAATAACTCTGACTACTAATCACTTCTAAGGAAACATATAAAGAAAATAACATGTATTCCCACCACTGTTCCTGGTTTGTTACTGCCTCTGCACTCATCCCATCTCTATATGTGTATGTGCACATACATGCACACAAATGTGCACATATATGAATATACACATAAATTTGCATAACATCTGTAGAAGTCTGATTCCTGCATTTTTCACATAAAATTGTATTTTGAGCATTGCCTCCATATTTATTATATATTTGAAATTTATTTTCCTTCTACATAATGCTGAACTCATAATATGTTATTTTATGGGAATACTGTGATTTATTAACAATTTCCCTTGGTTATTTAGAATCATCTAACAAATGTATTTTCTAATGTTTTCCTCAAACTTGTTCTGTGAGGCCGACCTTATTATTCCATTGTGCACTTGGGTAAAAGAGGCTAAGGGACATAAATTATTTACCTGCCTAAGGTGATAGAGTCTGAAAGTGGCAGGACCAGAACTTCCACATGATGAGTAATGAGTATGAAATAACTCACAATTTGCATTTTTGAACTTCCATAAACTCCTTACACCTGATGTTACTTTGTATCTGAGCCCCCCAAATTAATAATAACCTATACTTCATTAGCTAACTAATAATTATATACCATAATAATTAACTAATGGCTACAAAACTAATGGCTCTTGACTAAGGGTTGTCAGTAATCTAAGCACACCCAAAAGAATCTTAGAGATCAAAAAGAAGTCCACCAGCTTATAACTATATATTACATTTTATAAAGGAGATCTTTGCCTAAGAGACTTTCAAAACTACATTTTAGATAACATTTGTAAGGAAGAAATTCTCTTTTGGTTCTCAAGAAGTAGGTAGCATGCCATCTGGCCCCGCTGCCCTTATGATAAAAGAATGTGGGAAGCAACTTACAGTAACTGAAAAGAGACACACTACAGGGATCAAAAGTGAGGAACGCTCTCTCCCAGGCACAAGATTTCTAACTGCTTTATCAATATTTTTCTCCTCTTTACAAATTAAAATGTAAGTAAAGATGATTTTTACACCCCTTAGGGATTATTTAAAATAATCTTTAAGGTGGAAGACTTTTTCCATTTTAATATTCATTCAACGAGTGTAACCTGCTTGTTAGGCTATGCATGCCTGCACTGTAAAAATCTCAATTGTACGTGTCAATATATAGTCAGGCAAGTAGTGATGTTCATAGGGAAGTCATAAGTTGGCATGTGCAACTCAGGAATGGTTTGATCTAGGTGTTTAAATGTCAAGTGCTTGTAATGATAAGTGAGGTCATGGAAATAGATAAATCACCAAAGTAGTGAGCCTAGAAAGACAAGAGATTTAAAGGTAAAGGGTTGAGGGGAGATCTTTAATTTAAGGAATAAGAAGAAAATGTGCTCTCTATTGAAAGTAGAATTTTTTTTAATAGTTTAACTTTCTCATTGGCCAAGGGGACTAAATAAAAGAGTTTTGATTTAGAACAGTATGTAGATGTAAGGGTAAAGAAGGAAAGGAAGTTACATATAAATCTAAATACTGGATATGAGATTGAACATTTGTGAGGCTGAAAGAGTAATATAAGACTTATGTAACTGATTGTGGCCAATAGTATATGTGGCCAATAGTATATATATGACTTAAATCATGAATAGTTACACCAACACCAGCAGGATGGAGTTACCAAGTCATCATTGCAAAAGGAGCCTTGTCTTTGGTAGATAAGTTTCAGATATTTTGAGTGGCAGAAGTTAGAAACTATTGCAGTGTTCATGTAACTGGGCAAAGGAGACCAGTTCCACAAGCTCAACTGTTTGGTCACTGTTTTGGCCTAGCTTTTGCCCATTGGTCATTGTCTTATATCACAACAGCAATCAATTTACAAGCCAAAAGGTGGAATTTGCAACCAAACTAAAACTGATAAAAATTGAACCAGTACTAATTGAATTGGCCACCTCTTGTGGAAAACCATTCAGAAAGCTTCCAACAAGCCCTAGTCTCTAGACTATAATAATAATGGTTTTCTTTGTGATGCCTAAATGATTACAGGTAAAGAAAAAAATAAATTATGCTTAAAAGAAAATGTCACTAATCTAGAGGAGAAGAAGACCTCAAAACAGCTGTAACTGTTCCAGTCGAAGTTTGATGTAGATGTTTACATTAGAATTTAGATGATGATATTAGAACCAAATACTTGATAAAACAGTGGTTTAGCATTCAATATCTACAGTTGTATAAAGATAACTTTTGGGTTTGCTTAATTGATACATTGCAACCACTATGTTATTTACATAAAATACTGGCCACGAAAGACTTTAAAATCACTCCTGTGTCATACAGACTGAAACCAAAAGCACCAACAAGAGGAGAGGGGAAGAGTTGGCAGAGGATGATCATTTTGCAAAGCCACATAAGGAAGCAAAAGCACTGACTATTAGAATGCACATGAGTTGGTCAAGAAATAACACTTTGCCTTCCAGCAGCAATGTTTGGCACTCTCACAGTCACCCTTCTTCCCTGTTGTAGATGACATCTGAATACCTCAAGGCATTCTCATACTCAGAATTCTTGATCTGTCAGCTAATTGGAAGAAGAGGAAATAAGAAGAACAAGAGTAATAACTTCTGGTCACAAGTAACTAATAAGTAAAAACATTCATTTCTGCTTCAGAAAACAAAGCATAACCATGTATTCCTTCAGAAAAGCAGAGAAACATAATTTAGCAATTATAAATGCTAAGGACTGGTTTCTTATAATAAAAATTGCAAGTTTCATTAGAAGTCTAATTGTAAAATTTCTGTTTTGCTCTAAATTGGGGACCTGTGTGGATGTATGTTTGAAAACCAAGGTAACGCACCTTAACTTAATGTTTATTGAATATTGGTGCCATTATGTAGCCCCATCATCTAACCCATTCCAAAGAAGTAAAGGGGGTTTGCGGGTCTTTTTTAGTACATGCCTAACATGGTGCCCCGAGAATAAAAGGCACAAAATACATGTTTATCAAATTAATCAATAAATTGTCCTGGAAAAGGTTACTTTTACATCATTCATCACGAGAAAATTGTATTTCTAACAGCACTCTTAATGATAAATGGCTTTACTAAATAACTTCATGGTACAAAGGAAAATGAAATCTCATAAGGACACAACCACTAAGAGAACACAGATTGCTTTATTATTTTTATCACATTAGTACTTGCATTCCTGATAGACAGATATTGCAACCTGGGCCCATATGAAAGCTACGCTGAAATCAATGCCAATCTTATAGGCAAAGAACTAGAGGATTTAAAATGAAATCAAGTGCAAGTCTCTCTGATATTAATGCCAGTTCAATGAGTTGTGAAGTTTTGAAGCTGTCCTTAGAGACCATAACTTAATTCCTAAAGTTTATTTTCTCTACTAGGTAAAAGAACTGAATTAAGAGGAGCAAAAAAACAGTTCAATTAAGTAAACAGTTTTATGTAAAAAACATTTTTTTCAGACCTTTAGTGTTGCTGTCTGTCTTCTGAGAGAGAAAAAAGTCTCACTTTCCTTCTATAAGCTCAACATGTTCTTAAATAAATGATCAAACTGGAACCTAACCCAAATTCTGTACCTTGAAATGCAGGTGCTAATTTCAGGGTATTAAATAATAAGCTTACTAATATGCACATTAATAATTATCTTACCATTAAGGTTCAATTCTATCATATGGGATGTTTAAAAGAGAAATTTGAAGTTCTTTTTCAACCTGAAGTATGGGGAACGAGCATTTTGTAAGTATGGATGAAAAATTATTTCCCACCATTTCACCCATTTCTTAAAGGACTTTGACTTCTGAGCTAATGTAATATGAGATTGAGCTTTGTGTATGTGTGTGTGTGTAACATTCTTTTACAATTCTACACAGGTGGAAAGTATACAAAGCACAGAACAAGACAAAGAAGCTGTCTTGTAGTGAGAACTAAACTAAGGTGTGTATTACAGAAATAGTCAAAAGAAAAATTCTCACACGCACATACACCACAAAAAAACTACTTCAAAATCATCAACTGTGATTCTGATCCCAAACCTTAGAGAAAAAACAGAATTACGGAAATTATTTCAAGACTACTTGCTTACCCAAATAGGATGTAAGACAAGACCTAGGTCTCACAAAAGGGGAACATTTTGAGATGCCAAGAAACGAGAAAAAATCCAGAAAGAAAAATAAAATGGAAAAATTAATACTTGCACTTAAAGAGCAAAAAACCAAATTTATGCTGTATCAAATAGTGTAAAAATTGGGGGAATAATTTGGAAATATCTAGAAACAAAATGCACATACCTTTTGCAGAAAGAATTTAACCACTAGAAATTTATTCTACTGCTAAATTCCTACCAATATGCAAAAATAGGTGTAAATGAATAAGCACTATATCATGCATCTTAATAACAAAATTTGTGTATGACCCAACCATCCATGACAAAATGAATGGTTAATTTAGTCATTAAGTGGAAAATACATCCATTGTATGGAACACCCTGCAGAAAATAAAGGGAAATAAAGAAATCGATATGTGCAGAGACACATTGATATGATTTCTGTAAAAAAGGAAGACAGTTACTTAATAGACATATGTCTACATATGCGTAGATACATTATGTAAAAGTGGATAGGCAAGTCTCAAATGTGTTTATTCCTGGAAATAAAAATGGTGGTGCCAGATGGAAGTGGAAGCATTTGATGGTTTCTTCTTATACCATTCTACACTGACAAATTTTTAACCACTCACGTCTATTTATAAAATTAAAAAAGTATTAAAATATTTTCAAGGATTACTTTAAATGATGTTATATTTAAATATACACTCATAAAAAATTTCCTAGATATATGATTAAGTCACAATAACAAGGCACAGAAAACAACGTCGAGTATATTTTATGTAAATATATATAAGCACAGATACACATAGAAAATTGAGTAGAATGATACATATAAAAATATAATGGATTGTGAAAGGAGTAAGTTTCTGAAAGGAGGTGGGGTAGAGCGAGGGAAGTAAGGTGAAAAAGGGTATATTGTGTATTTTACCACAATTAAAATTTTAGAAAAAGAATAAGAGAGAGAAGATGATGGAAGTTTGCACAGAAAAACAAACCCACTTAAGAATTATAGAGATTCTGAAATGATGGAACAAGAGCAGTTAAAATCAAGGCCAGAATTAAACACACAACTTCGGAAAACTTTCCAGGGATGTAATAACACCCAAACATGCATATTTAAGGATCCTCAGTTTTCCAGGACAGTGGTCTTCAAAGGAGGATGGGCACATCCTTAGAGATGGCATTGATTAATCCCTTGCAGCATAAAGAATATATCAGAAGTTTAATTTTCATTAATTTTAATTTCATCTACTTGTATATATATTAATTTCTATGTATTAATTATTGATATCAATTACAGATATAAGAGTAAAACATTCAATTGATTCATAAACTGATATACCTATATTGGGGGTATGCAGAGGAATATATAATGTAAAATAGAGATCATCTTTATTAAGGCAATATTTATGAGATACAACCAAAAATGAACATACTCTGGCCACAGGTTTAAATGACAAAGGCAAAGAAAAAAGTACTTATAGGCAGCAAAAACAAGATGCACTCAAAAGAATAAAAATCCAAATTGTCCTTATTTTCCTTTGCAACATTAAAAGTCAAATAACGTTGAGGCAGTGCCCAAAGATTTTTTCAAAGAATGGTTGTGATTCAATAATTGTATTTTCAGACAAGAAATTACAGAAGTAGAATATATCTTCCGATTTAGAGAATCCTAGAAAATATTTTACCCATGTATTTTTCTTGAACAAAATCCTTCAAAAAGCACTCCAAGTAACTGAGTTATCAAAATCGTGAATTAAAAAATGCCACAATATAAAACCTTGATAGCTAATAAAGCCAACAAACAACATGTCATACACACACATACACACACACACAATCATGTCTCAGTATCCACAGGGAATTGGTTCCAGGACGCCCCCCCACCCCCTGCCACGGATACCAAATTCTGAGGATTCTCAAATTTCTTAAATAAAATGTTGTAGTATTTGTGTGTAATCTATGCACACACACGAATATACTTTTAAATCATCTCTAAATTACTTATAATACCTAATACAATGCAAATACTGTGCAGTATAACACATGCTGTGTTATATTGTATTTTTATTTATAATATTTTATTGATATTTAACTACTTGTTATTTTATCTTTTTCTGAATATTTTCAATCTACAGTTGGTTAATACATGGATGTAGAACCCATGCATAAGGAGTACTCTTTGTGCATGCAACATAATTAAAATCAAATGCAATATTTGGGAGAAAGAAAATGAAACAAACGTCTTACTACCAGGAATCTGGGTCTCAGATGCCAAACTTTAATAACCGAAACTTGGAAATGGGAGAGTAAAAGGAAAAGAAAATTATCTGAAAACAAACTGGTACTGCCAGAAAAACAAGTTAAACAAAAGAAAATGTAGTTTGAATTTTAAGCCAAAGGATCTTCATCATTATTAAAGACTGTACTCATAATGTGTAAGCGAACTAGAAAACAAAACATTGCTAGAGAGTTCTATATAAAGCTTAGATATTTCAATGTTCATGTTTTCCAATAGAGAACCCAATTATCAAAATCAAATCTGATTATTTTTCTTCCAGAGAACATAGGTCTCATAGCAAAATATTTGATGTTCCTAAATTTCAGAAAAGAACAAATATATATCTTCTAATGCCATTCCTAAGCTGTACTTTTTCCTCCCAGGCTGTGTCTTAAGGGCTAAAATGATGTAAATATGTGGATTTAGATAGTTTGGGCACTCTTAAAGTAATACCTTATATAAGAAAACATAAGATTTAAAAATCTATTTTATTCTTTGATTGAATCAAATGTTGGCACAAATAGAACTATTCATACCATTGTATCAAAAAAATAAAATTATATCTATTTATCTAGACCAATATTTCTCAAAGGGTGGCAATTTTGCTTCCCAGGAGACAACTGGCAATACGAAGAGTATTTAAATATGAAGCCAAAGCAATTATAATTAACTTGGGAGAGGGAGAATGAACAGTCACATGGATAACAAAGTCAGCCATAGAAAATGGCTCCCCAATACTATGCAGCCATAAAAAGAATGAGTTCATGTCCTTTGCGGGGACAGGGATGAAGCTGGAAACCATCATTCTCAGCAAACTAACACAGGAACAGAAAACCAAACACCACATGTTCTCACTCATAAGTGGGAGTTGAACAATGAGAACACATGGAAAAAGGGAGGGGAACATCACACACTGGGGCCTGTCAGGGGATGGGGACCAAGGGGTGGGACAGCATTAGGACAAATACCTAATGCATGCGGGGCTTAAAACCTAGATGATGGGTTGACAGGTGCAGCAAGCCACCATGGCACGTGTAACAAACCTGCATGTTCTGCACATGTATCCCAGAACTTAAACTAAAATGAAATGAAATAAAATAAAATACAGAAAGAAAATAGCTCCCCAAACGTCATTTACAGTTGTCCTTAGGTTCTATTTTCAAGCGTTCTTTAACAGTGGTGTGTTGACATTGCTTTGTGGTCCCTATCAGAGTAACAAGAGTATCAGATGAGGATGTACAAGAAATACTTTCTCTATATTCTTACCAGACTCAAACCCTTCCCTAGCTAGTAAAATGTAGTGCTTTATGGGCATAAGCCATCTGTTCGGGACATTACTCGCAATATTTATCTGGATTTCATAAACATTGCCTCTTAACCACATTCTCTTTTTCTTTTCTTTTTTTTTTTTTTTTTTATTTTTTTTTTTTGAGACAGAATCTCGCTCTGTCGCCCAGGCTGGAGTGCAGTGGTGTGATCCCGGCTCACTGCAACCTCCACCTCCTTGGTTCATGCCATTCTCCTGCCTCAGCCTCCCGAGTAGCTGGGACTACAGGCGCCCGCCACCACACCTGACTAATTTTTTGTATTTTTTTGGTACAGACAGGGTTTCACTGTGTTAGCCAGGATAGTCTCGATCTCCTGACCTTGTGATCCGCCCGCCTCCGTGTCCCAAAGTGCTGGGATTACAGGCGTGAGCCACCGTGCCTGGCCCATTACCCACATTTTCTTAACAGAAACAACTGCAATAACAGCAACAACAATAATAGTAAACTCTAAACAATTTTGGAGAACTCTAGCAATGTGTAGCAAATTTTCAACCACTTCAATATAAGGATGGACAAGTATCTTTGCCCTTGCACTTATCATATAGATTACTTGGCATATACTTGTCCTTTTGAAGGTTTCTCTTAAGGGTTTTGCTGAGTATTTTTATTTTGAACAAAATGGCCATAATATTCAAGCAAAAGGGCAGGATTTTCAGAAAATATACTGATGCTATTTCCTACTGAACAGTGTGGTTGACTCAAGCCATAATTATTATAGTCCCTCTATCTTTTGATATTCCATAAGAGATTATTTTAAAGACACATATCAGGAAATACTTTAAAATGTTGAAGTAAATAAAAATTCTAAACCCCCTTTTCCTAATGCTTTTTGTACTTATCATGACATCATGATAATGAGGCTATATTCAGGAGAAAAATTAATGAGTAATAGGAACTCAGGTCATGTGAGATTTTAGCAGGAATCTCTACGATCATCTATAATAAAGACAAATATTTAACACATAATTTAACACATAGGTATACACGTGCCTCATCCTACCTAATGGCCAATTCCTTTTCTGCACAGAAATATCTTCTGACTTTTGCAAATTAGTGTATTTATGCAATATTCAACTGCATCTTTATCTATTTTTTATCTTTCTCCTTTGTTACCTGGTCCTCTTCTCTCCATTTGAGCCATGTCATAAACATATGTAGTTACATTACATTATGTTCAGGGACAGAAAAGAGCACAATTCATTTATTAAATAAATGTAGAGTGAAATTAAAGTACAAAGAAATGAAACTGCAATGGTTTAAAAAAAGTATGTGCTACAAGCAATAAAATTCAGATTTAGTACTGAAAAAATAAAATCAGTGATTCAGAAATTGAGGAAAACTATCCAACATACAGTAAAAATAATGTTTAACATCTCTAAAAGAAAATTTCCAAATTTTTACAGAATGCGAGATATAAATGTCATTGCTAGATAAACATCTCTTACAAATCAATAAGAAAACATAAAAATATGCAAATAACATAATCCTGAATTCTACATAAGAGAAACATTTGTATTAAGTATGAAAATATGATAAAATTCAAGTGAACTGCTAAATAATTTGGAATTATAATTACATACTATTTTTGACCTACCAAATTAGCAAAGGCTTAAATAATATTGGTGATAAGGGGATGAAACAAACACTGTCTTATACTGGTGAGTATAAATTGGTACAATTTTTATGAAAAGATATTTCAGAAGAATTATTAACTACATTCCAATGAATTTTCACTTATAATTCATTTTTAAAATACAGCACTAAGATAAAAGGCCATATGAGCCATTATAAATGAATCTTAATATATGTAAGGATATTAAGGAATGTTTCCTTGCATGTAAAAACAGGAAGTTATGAATAGTTTCTATAGAATGATCTGCATTTTATTTTAAATAAAGAAATATGTATTGAAAATTAGATACACAATAAACTGTCAATATAAACAAATATCAGGGTAGTAAGATTATGAGTAATTTTCTTTAATTATTTGTCCTTACTTTAGCATTTCAAAAATGATGTTGCATTTCTTTACAGTTAAAATATGCTGATCATCATGTATCTTGATAAATATCAAAGAGGAAAATATAGGTTGTTTGAAAAAGAGCTGAAGATATTTATATGCTGGTTAAAGGATACAAATTTTCAGACAGATAGGAGGAACAACCTCAAGAGATCTATTGTACAACATCATGACTACAGTTAATATCAATGTATTCTTTAAAATCACTAAAAAAAATAGATTTCAAGTGTTCCCATCACAAAAAGATGGTATGCATGTGAGGTGATGCATATGATAACTGGCTCCATTGGCCATTCAAAAATGTATGCATATTTCAAAACATCATGCTATCCACAATATATACAATACTTATCAATTACAAATAAATAAATAATATTTTATTTTTCTTGTATTGTTTGAGAGGGAGTCTTGCTCTGTCGCCCAGGTTGCAGTGCAGTGGTGCTATCTCGGCTCACTGCAACCTCCACCTCCCGGGTTCAAGCCATTCTCCTGCCTCAGTCTCCTGAGTAGCTGGGATTATAGGTGCCTACCACCATACCCGGCTAATTTTTGTATTTTAGTAGAGACAGGGTTTCCCCATGTTGGCCAGGCTGGTCGTGAGCTCCTGACCTCGTGATCCACCTGCCTCGGCCTCCCAAAGTGCTAGGATTACAGGCGTGAGCCACTGTGCCTGGCCAATATTTTAAAACATTAAAAAAACCTAAATTCCGTTCTACAAGTGATCAGAAATAAACTCAAAGTAAGTGATATACTAACAAAAAAAAACTAATGAACTGAGGCTGGTGTTGTATAAAAGAAATAGAAATGAATGTTGAAGGCAGTGAGAGACATAGGAAGAAGTAAAATATGTGCAAATAATAATTACATATTTAACACACATACATACATAATAAAATTACAAAAGTTAAACATATCTTAAGAGAAGGGCCTCATTAAAATTCTTAAAGTATTTAAAATTTAGTTATAGTTAAATGGAGACTAAAAATAAAATGTAAGGTGGGAATTAAAATTATATGAAATTGTCATTCTTATGTGTCAAATGAGTTAAATACTAGTAATTTTTAATGATTTAACCTAATGTATTTGAAGATTTAGTTTATTAGGTAAAAATTCTAGTATGTGTGAAGTGCTTTTAAAGAGCCAAAAGTGAATGTGAAACAAAATAACTATTGTCTAAATTATCACAAAAGAAAGAAGAAAAAACAATTTATCAAGAAAAACAAAAAAACAGCACAAATCTTATCTTTATGGCCATACATGAAGAGATTATCTCAGTTACATATATCTTTCATTGTATCAATGTAATCCATTCCTGTCACGTGTTTGATAAAATGTTTTGGCTAGCAGGAGTCTATATTTCATTATTTTAAATGATAAAAACAAGAATTTATTTCCAGTTCACCAAGAGCCCCAATCAAGAGTTTAACTACTGAGTAATAATCTATCAAGGATTTCTGCATAATATAGAACATGTAAAGATCAATTATATCTTTTACATCATGAATATGTTAATATGCTTTAAATGGTAATATATCCATTAATGTTTACGTGTAGTATAAAATGACATGATACAGTTTCATTGCAATGAGCATATATCCTCAGGTAAATAAACCAGGCAAATGACATGAATGAGGGGGTAAATGAGGAAAGGAGAATAGATTTTTTTTTTTTTTTTTTTTTTTTTTTTTTTTTTTGAGACGGAGTCTCGCTCTGTCACCCAGGCTGGAGTGCAGTGGCGCGATCTCGGCTCACTGCAAGCTCCGCCTCCCGGGTTCACGCCATTCTCCTGCCTCAGCCTCCCGAGTAGCTGGGACTACAGGCGCCCGCCACCTCGCCAGGCTAGTTTTTTGTATTTTTTAGTAGAGACGGGGTTTCACCGTGTTAGCCAGGATGGTCTCGATCTCCTGACCTCGTAATCCCTCCGTCTCGGCCTCCCAAAGTGCTGGGATTACAGGCTTGAGCCACCGTGCCCGGCCGAGAATAGATATGTTTATGTCTTTACTGTTTTGCCTAGGCATTTTTAGGCCTCTTATGCTCATGTTGTTCAGAACCTTTTCCATTTTTTTGAAGAGCTTTTAATATTGTGGGGAAGTGACAATGAGATTGTGTATGTTTAAATAATACATGTATATCATGATAACCTAACTAAAGTGGGGGTAATCCAGTCACACACAGGTTGAAAAAAGGTGAGAGGTAGAAAAAAAATTAGAAATTAAACAAATCTCTTTTTTATTCTGAAGTGCTAAAATGATAACTGAAATTGCAATGAAAATGGAGCACAGCTGGAATTCAAACCTCTTGTTTTCTGATCCACATGCCAGTACCCACAAATCTTGTAACATTGAAGACACTATATGAAACTATTGGCTTATCTAGATTTTTAAGTGTTGACTTAGAAATTTTATTAGTTTATTTTAAAACCCATTTTGAAGGGTTTTTTTTTTTTTTTTTTTTTTTTTTTTTTTGAGGCGGAGTCTCGCTCTGTCGCCCGGACTGGAGTGCAGTGGCCAGATCTCAGCTCACTGCAAGCTCCGCCTCCCGGGTTTACGCCATTCTCCTGCCTCAGCCTCCCGAGTAGCTGGGACTACAGGCGCCCGCCACCTCGCCCGGCTAGTTTTTGTATTATTACTAGAGACGGGGTTTCACCGTGTTAGCCAGGATGGTCTCGATCTCCTGATCTCGTTATCCGCCCGTCTCGGCCTCCCAAAGCGCTGGGATTACAGGCTTCAGCCACCGCGCCTGGCCTATTTTTCCAATTTTTTAAAACATTGTTCATGGCAGAAGGCTGGTCTTTATGTCTAAAGGAAGAGCTTTTCTAAAAGTTTTAAGTAGATTAGGAAGGTTAGGAAATAAACTTTTACGTTGCTGTTATGTATGTTACATTTAAATTTCTTTTTGCATGTACATATAACCCTACAATTTATAAGCATAAGTTTTAAAATGCCCATTAATTCTACCAAATACCTGGTTTCCTTAAATTCTTTGTTTTTAAATATACATCAAGCCCAAGATATTTAGCAACTTAATGAATGCATACTTTAAACTAAAAGTATAAATTTTTGGAAATGTGTTTTAACTTTAAGTAATCCTTAAATATATTAATAATTAAAATGAATGTTTTCTGTTTTTATAGATCATAAGTTAAGACAAATGAAAATGTGTATAGGGAAATTCTCTACAGCATTCTATTTATTGTAGTTATAATGTAACTGGACATAACTGAATTAATAAAAGAACAAGTAACTTGCCTGTGGCCAGAGAGTATATGAGGACTGGAACTGGGATCCAGTCTTATATCTCCCTGATGCCAATTTTCTCCTTCTTAACATCTACCACATACTGCCTCACAACAGCTCATATAATTAAGGTCATTAAAAGCCAGCATCAAGATCAAGTTTATTTTGCTGTAGTAACTGATACACTTCCTATTTTCTCATGATTAAAAAAGTATTTATCTGTATTTCCTTTTCCATATAGCCTGGCACGAAGTTCAGATGCTCCATTATAGTGAACTACACTGTCTTTGTCAATTGCACTTTGTTATTTTTTTTCAATTGTCCTAGAAAGAAAGACAAGACAATTTAATTGGGGCTGCAAATGATAAAATAAAAGCAGAAACTGTATTTCTGAAGCCTCCCGTAATATTCACTGTAATAATGCTAAGTAGATATCAATTCTGTTCCCTAAATATTCAAATCCATCAAATTTGAATAAATGTGTACTACTATATTTTTAATATTCACAAGTATAAATACTAGTCATAAAAGGCTGATATTCTATAAGAATAAAACCCTAAATTATGAAAAAATTTTCTGTCATGCCACATGTAAAAGTGTAGTTGAAAAGTTTTTTCTGTAAAGGACCAGATAGTAAGCATTTTCAGCTTTATAGGCCATAAGGCCTCCTGTCAACTCTGTTGTAGTGTGAAAATAGCCACAGACAGTATATTAACCAATGTCTGTGTTCCAATAAGACTTTACAAAAACAGGCATTGAGCCAAATGCCTCCACAAGC
This sequence comes from Rhinopithecus roxellana, assembly GCF_007565055.1. Classification (NCBI taxonomy): domain Eukaryota; kingdom Metazoa; phylum Chordata; class Mammalia; order Primates; family Cercopithecidae; genus Rhinopithecus; species Rhinopithecus roxellana. The sequence continues at coordinate 12,309,311 of NC_044555.1, forward strand.
CAGTCCTTTGCATAGTTTATCAATACACTGTTGACAATATATAAACACTTTTACCTTGGTAAGTAAAGGTATGTGCAAATGAAAGCACACAAGGCTCATTTATGTTGAGAAACAAAAAACAAAAAACACCTTTTCCCAATTAAACATTTTTCTGCAGTTATCTTTGAAGAATTTTCATAGAGCAGGATGAGTACACAAAATATAGCTGAAATAAAGTGGATTTTTAAAAAAATAACATTTTGGAGACTGTCTTAAGTGTTGTTTAATTGTGTTCAAACCTAACCTAAAAGCACTCTACTAGTTAATAAAGATATATTTACCAAACACTATTGTTAGAGACTAATTATTTGATTCAAATAATAATAAAAACAATGATATAGTAGTGGTCCTCCATCCACAGCTTCATTTTCCAGGGTTTCAGTTGCCCGTGGGACAGTACAAGATATTTTCAGAAGGAAAGAGAAGACATTCACGTAACTTTCATTACAGTACGTTGCTGTAATTGTTCTATTTCATTATTAGCGATTATTGTTATTTTGTTAGTGTGCTTACTTTATAAATTAAACTTTATCATAGGTACATATGCATAGGAAAAAACAGTCTATATAGGGTATATACGATATACCCTATAGTATATATACACACACACACAGGTTATGTATATACTATATACCCTATAGTATATATATAGGGAATGTATATACTATATACCCTATAGTATATATATACACAGGGTATGAGTATACTATATATATACTATATACCCTATAGCATATATACACATACAGGGTATATATACTATACACCCTATACTATAGTAAAAAAGAGTATATATATAGGGTGTATATATATACCCTATAGTGTGTGCATATATATACTCTATCTATATATATACTATATACCCTATACTATAGGGTATAGATATACAACATGATATGTGGTTTCAAACATCCACTGAAGGTCTTAGAACATATATCATGCAGATAAGGAGGGACTATTTTACCAGCACCTTCCATTTAGGCATGTGCTGAACACCTACTGCATTGATGTTAAAGGCGCTGAAAGTTATAGCTGCTTTACATGTACCATCTAAAATTCTTAGAACACTTCAAGGAGATTGCTATTCCATTCTATTTCGGGGGAGGAAATTAACCTACAGCATTATGACCAGTGGCACTCAGAAAAAGTGCCAGAGTTCAGTATCACATCTGTACGGGAATTCAGTTCCATCATACTACCTTCTCTCTGCATGGTGTTCAATCCTGTCTGTCTCCTGAGGATTGGGGAGAGATGTCTAGGTTCAGGAACAGTGAATGGGTCTAAGAAAGAGGGTAAAGACGAACAAATCCACCCACCCCCATATCTAAGGAGTGAAAAGGTAGAATGAAACCAGCGTTTCAGAGCTGATGTGTCCAGAAGTAGGCCTTTTATTAATATTAGAATAATTAAATGAAGAAAGTAAATTCGTTAAATAATTTTACATAATAACTTGAATATACGGGATGCTGAATCATAACCAAATTTCTGATTTTTTTAACTGAAGAAGGCATTATGAATTCTACAGTTGTCTTCAGGCCTTAATAGCAGACTTCTAGTCAGTCAGAAGTCATATTTCTTCTGTAGAACAGTTTTTTCAGTTAACTACAAGCTGATTAACTCAAGCTATTAATGATTTAGTGTCTGCTAGGTCTCATAATAAGCATAGTGTTGGAGGAAACATGAATAGCCTCTTTAGTGTTTCAGTCATGTTCTCCCCTCTTGCCAAAACGTCCTTCTACACGATGTTCCCATTTCTAAAGCCTCCCACATCCTTGAATGTTCAGCATAACTGCTACATGTCTCGAAGCTTTCAGTGAGCACCAAAAACAAATGTAACATTTCCACATTCTTACTGAGATTATTTCGCTATATAGTTTCATTATTTCATATAAGTAGTACATATAACTACTTGTTTTCCTGATGTATTACATGCTAAAGTTTTTTTTTTTTTTTTTTTTTTTACTATACTTTAAGTTCTAGGGTACATGTGCAAAACGTGCAGGTTTGTTATGTATGTATACATGTGTCATGTTGGTGTGCTGCACCCATTAACTCATTTCCTAATTCTATCCCTCCCCGCTCCCCGCACTGAGGACATGCGGTGGCTAAACAGTAAGTTTTTAAGGGCTTTCTGAGGAATGGACCACAGTATCCTCATCTTTGCACCTCTCATGGCACTTATATGAGCCAATCACTACAATTTGAATACGTGAATAAACTAGTATACCCTTTGGTATACAGTGAATTGACTCTAATGGGGAATTAAACTTCAGAATGATGAAAATCAAAACCCAATTTTCCAAACACATATATGTGTGTGTGCAGGGACACACAGATACACAAACATACACATGTACATACATACATACATACATACATACATATACATCTTTTAGCATTGCTATGGGACTGCGATCCTCTCATCACACAAACTTCGAGTCTGAGACATCTAAAACAGACCAAAAGGAAAATTCAAGAAAGCAATGGTATCCAACATGGCATGGTCAAAAGAAATATGGAACAACTTGATTACTGTGGCTCTGATTCATGCTTCCTTGGCCTGCAGTTGCAGACACAAATTTGTCAAAGACTGTGAGTGCTTATTAGCATTCAGTTTTTCCCTTACTGTTTCTCAGTGTTCAAATGTGTTAAGTAGATAATAGAACTGGCACTGAAAAAATACTCATTGAAATCTTGAGGAGGAAGAAGACATTGTAATAAATATAAGCAAATAGCACCGTGCTTTTATTAAGTGATATCATGGCTATGCGCTTTACTACACCAAATGCTGCAGATTATCAAAATATATGGACACTGCCTTCAAGGAGCATACTAAATTGGGAGAAATTGAGAGTGGAACCCCTGTCTTATTCATTTTTATGTCCCTAATCTAGGACAGTGCCTTGAACATACCAAAGGCCCCATAAATATTTTTTGGATTGAAATGCGAAAATCTATCAGATATCTAGTGTTCCAGAATTACCAAACACTGGAGGGTAAGTTGATTCCTTTTAATAATTACGGCTCACTTGAATGCTTAAAAGGTACCAGGCAGTCTCTGGAGTAGTTTCTATAGGTTACCTCACAATATTTTTGCATATTTTAATCTTCATAATATGAATCAGAAAGTGGGGGGGTGAAAAAGTAATTGATCATTATATACTTAATAATGGCAGTGCCTAGATGGCAAAAGAAGCAGCATCATTTTCAGAGGCCTTACTTTAAAATACTACCCACTATTGCTTTCCCCTACAAACTACCATACAAAAAGAGTTTTGCTTAATATTAAATGAAGTAAAATAAATGATTGAATTTATTGGACACAAAAAACCAAATGACTGTGTTACATGTGCATAAATCAGTCTTCAGAAGTTTGACTCCTTTATTTTTGCATCAGAAACAAACTAATGATTTTATTTAAACCCACATCTAGCATTCTGTACTAACCACTTGTTGATAATATCAATCATATACCTCATTTTTAAAAATCAGAACTTAACTGGTAGGCTCACTATATATTTGTATTATACAGTATGTGTTATTCATAAATGCCCTTCATTTAAAATTATGCTACACATTGTTATTTCCTTTTCTATGTACTGGATTAAATATATCCTTTTGAATATTTGAAAATAGTTGAGTGTACACACACACACACACACACACACACACACACACACACACACATACAACAGTAATCCGTAATTAGTATCCAGTACTTCCATAAAAGCAGAACTTGGGTGAAAATATAGCCTCATTAAACAACTAACGAAAATGAGTTATTATTGTTACTATTTTAAATTTTACTTTACGTTCCGGGATACAAGTGCAGAATGTGTAGGTGTGTTACATAGGTATACGTGTGCCATGGTGGTTTGCTGCACCTATCAAGCCATCATCTAGGTGTTAAGCCCTGGATACAATAGCAATTTGTCCTAATGCTCTCTCTCTTCTCATCCCACATCCTCCTACGGGACCTGGTGTGTGCTGCTCCCCTCCCTGTGTCCATGTGTTCTCATTGCTCAACCCCCACTTATCAGTGAGGACACGTGTTATTTCGTTTTCTGTTCCTGTGTTAGTTTGCTGAGGATTATGGCTCCAGCTGCATCCATGTCCCTGCAAAGGACATGATCTCATTCCTTTTTATGACTGCATAGGATTCCATGGTGTATATGTACCAAATTTTCTTTATCCAGTCTATCATTGATGGGCATTTGGGTTGGTTCCATTTCTTTGCTACTGTAAATACTGCTGTAATAAACATACGTGTGAATGTGTCTTTATAGTAGAATGATTCATATTTTTGGGGTATACACCCAGTAATGGGATTGCTGGGTCAAATGGTATTTCTGGTTCTAGATCCTTAAGGAATCACCATACTGTCTTCCACAATGACTGAACCAATTTACATTCCCACCAACAGTGTAAAAGCATTCCTATTTCTCCACAGCCTTACCAGCATTTATTGTTTCTTGACTTTTTAATAATCGTCATGCTGAGTGGCGTGAGATGGTATCTCATTGTGGTTTTGATTTGCATAAAATGAATTATTAATACACTAAGTCAAAAGCTACAGGTAAGCAAGGGACCTCTACAAGCATATATATATACACACACACACAGTGTGTGTGTGAGTGTTTATGCCACATAAGGATTCGTGAAAATGTCAATCACTGACTTTGAATATGATTAGGTAATTAACAATGAAAGTGACATGCTATGACTTTTTTTAATTGAGCAAGATTAAACACCACAGTCAAATTTTAAAATGATCATTTTCTTAACTTAAAAAAAAAAAATGTTCTATCCCCAACACTGGATGATTCTTTTTCCATTTGGAAATATGACAAAAAATCCCATTTAGTCTATTTTCACTTTATTCTTCAACTATAACTTAAAACATGCTAATTATTTAATGTAGATGTTTTTCATGTTGGGTATTTTTACTCTTTTAGTTACAACCATTATTTTTAAAACTTGTGAACAGGACAAAGCCCAAGAAATTTTCAATAATTTTAAATCACTGACATTGTAACAATAATTTTAAATTTTATGCAAATAGATTTCTAACTATTTGTAATCTAAACACATAATGGACTGTCTAAAAGCTAGGAAACATGTATATTGTGAAATAATTTGAACTCTAACTGCACACCCAGTGGATATGAGATCAGTTCATAAAAATGGTGTGGGGAGAGCAAGAAAAGTGAGATTTTCTTAGAAAATTTAAAATAGAATACAAAGACAGCTCCTTAAAAGATAACGTACAAATCATTACCCTAATATTTCAATACTGGTGATATCAAATGCAAGGTTAAGAAAGTGGCATAAATTGTTAGGGAGAACTTATCAAATCTTAATTTATCCTGAGCAATATGTGATTTTTAAAATTTTCTCCACGATAATTTTTAAAATAATATTATGAGCTGCTGCTATAAAGACACATGCACATGTATGTTTATTGCGGCACTATTCACAATAGCAAAGACTTGGAATCAACCCAAATGTCCATCTGTGACAGACTGGATTAAGAAAATGTGGCACATATACACCATGGAATACTATGCAGCCATAAAAAAGGATGAGTTTGCGTCCTTTGTAGGGACATGGATGCAGCTGGAAACCATCATTCTTAGCAAACTATCACAAGAACAGAAAACCAAACACCGCATGTTCTCACTCATAGGTGGGAACTGAACAATGAGATCACTTAGACTCGGGAAGGGGAACATCACACATCGGGGCCTATCATGGGGGGGGGAAGGGGGAGGGATTGCATTGGGAGTTATACCTGATATAAATGATGAATTGATGGGTGCTGACGAGTTGATGGGTGCAGCACACCAACATGGCACAAGTATACATATGTAACAAACCTACGTTATGCACATGTACCCTAGAACGTAAAGTATAATAAAAAGAAAAATTAAAAAAAAATATTATGAGCTTCTGTCCCCATAATAAATAAAAAAACAACTAATTTGTTTGTGATTATTAAAAATAATAATACTTGATCTTTGGCTTCCATAAGTAAAAACAAAAATAACTGAAATTGACTTATATTTACAAAATACATCCACATGAGTTAGTTTATTTTACCTTCACAATGACTAAGGATAATTTTATTTCATAGATGAGCTGACTTGTCCAAATGCAGCAGTTGCATAACTTTCACAAAAGTAGATTTACAAATCTATGTTGCGGTGAATGTCGAATCAAACTCAGAAAAATATATTAAGGAAACAATAATAAAGGTGGTATACCAATGACACTAAAGGGAACTGAGAAGATAAACAAGCATTTCAGCACTTTGTGGAATTTAAAGTACTAAGTACATTTCATTACTCTTTTGAATAGGCCCTTTCTGGTCTGGTATACTACTTATACCCAGTGGATTAATTGTGGGTTTTTGTCATTAAAAATTAATACCAATAATTTTTGTACTTACTAATATACTTGGCAACTCCAGACAATCAAGGATAAAATAATAAAGAGTTTTAAAATATGACAAACTATTTAGGGGCTGGGGAAATTTTAATGCATAAAAAAAAGTTACATATCCACCCTTCAATTCTCCATCCTACTCCTCATCACAGTATAGTAAATCATAAAATTACAATTCTTCCTCCATGACGTCTTTAACTGCAAGGGTTAGGACAATATCACCCATTTCCTAGCCTTGAAAACCATTTCCATGATTACTTCCCTCATTTTAAGGGTTCATATACATTACTGATGGATTAATCTTACATTCATAAACATATTGTCCTCGTCAACAACTCACAATATTGCTTGCTACCAAATTTAGATTCTTCAAAATGACACTCTTGCTATTTTTTCAACTGTCCCTACCTTAATCTCATTTCTGTCTCTCTATCCCCCTGTTAACGTTTCAGTTCCAATCAGCTGAACGTTCAACACAGATTCCACTTGCTGTGATGAGTTTAAAAAAAAAAAAAAAAAAAGCTACTCTAATGATCAGCCTTTTCATTGCCAATTAAATATCACCTAATGTATCTGGAATAAAGAGGTAAGTAGGTTCTGCTGGCTGAGAAATAAAAGGTAATTCTGCCATTTACAACTTCTAAGTCAACGCTATAATACACAGTCAAACCTTAGGCATATTGAAACCATCACATAATGTGTTAATCTACAGAAGATTTAAGAAACTTGCATATTTAAAGGAGAAAACTAAGATAATATCTCATCGGATTCTTGGACGTATTCTGCAATCTCTTTATTAAATGGTTTTTCATTTTGTGCTTGAAAATATGTATCTGTTAAGAGGAAACTACTTGAGGTAAAATTATCCATTTTCAGAAAAATGTTAAAAATATCTTTCTTATATTAAACAGAAACCTGTACTTCTTTCAGCTTTGACCTCGTTTTTTTTAATTCTTTCCCCTGGGATTGCACAGAACAAGTTTTCTCTTTCATCTGATGCCTCTAAGTCATTATAAAATTTATGATTCTCTTTAATTATAAACTTTTCTTTGGCTATTAGATGTCTTATATTCCTATATATGGACAATTTCCAACTATCCTTTATATTATGGTGAACTGTTTTTTATTGAGACATGAAAAATAGACAACCATGTATGCTAGGATTATATGTGAAATAAGTCAAAAGACTGAGAAAACAATTTAGGGATACTTCCTAGAAATCTAAAATGGGCTCGCTGGAGTATTTTCACTAACTTTTGGGTTTAAAACTGTTAAAATGATTATAGTTTAGGAAGAAAATAACCCATAATGTAATGTTGCTAAATTGTATATATGCATTTGTTTATAATATATATTCACGGAGGTATAAAGAATTCTCTATTACATATAATATAAATTATATTTTATTACATTGCATTTTTTATAAGCAAGATTCAGGAGTAAAAAAGAAAAAGGTCAAACAGGCCAGCCGCAAATTAGGTGACTAAGATCTCTCTAGAAAATTCCTCTCAAAATCTTGTCCAGACTGATTGAACACTTGCAGTGGCAAGCAGTCCAATACTTTCCGATGGCAATTCATTACGGATTTGAACACACTAAATTCCCTCTCAGCACATACAGTCCTCTTCAGTCATCATATTCTCTCTATGGAGAGACTAGGAACTATGGAACTATGTTTCTAGCTTTACTCGGAGTCTTTAGAAGCATTTTTTTTTCTTTTCTTTTCTACATGGTAGTCCTCCAAATTTAGCAGACTCAAGTATTATCTTTGAGACCACTAAGAACAGAAGTCAATGGTACTTTTATTTAATTAGATTTATTAAAAACCTACTACATGCAAGGTGATGGCATAGTTACTCTCTGCAAAATAAAGCTTTTAAAAACATGGTACTTCCCTTAAAACAAGTATTTCCCTGAAGGAGTTCATAATCTATTAGAGATAAACGGACATCTATGCAAATGATGTAATCACCCTCTTGAGCATGAGAAGAAAGTACATGATATATGTCTAAAGGGGTCAGTGGAGCCAAACTAGATACTGCAGTTACTTCTACGGAACTAAAATTTTAATAAGCTTGCATCCTTGAACACTTAAAAAATTTTAAAGCAGCATCTTTAAGTGTTTGACTCATTTCTGTCCCTTCTTAAATGTTACTGATGAAATATAGACATGCTTGCTCAGTATAGAACATGATTCTCTTTTATGGCTAATTAGATGGAGGTCAATTGAGATGGAGCTAGATTAGATGAAAGTGTCATAAAATTAGTACCATACAGGGATATCTGAAGGTTCCAAATCTTCTTCTGCTTCATAAATTACTTTAAATTTATGCATTTAATCCAACTCTAAGTAAATATCTTTAAATATCTTGCAGAGCGCTTGTAACAAGAGAGATAAGTCAAGAACAAAATGAAACACCAATCTCCACCCTTTTGAAAATGTGGAGCATTCCCCAGAGATTTACAAAATGGCTGGTACAAATATGAATATGTGTTGAAGAAAAGGAAAAATAAATCCTTTTGCTTTTTAAGGTCAACATACTTCTACAAATACTCATTGGAAGATGTCACTCACTGATGTATTTTCACATTAGAATAGAATTCCAAATTTTTTCATACTTAAAACTGTTCAAAATGTTGATATGTTAAATATTGCTTGAATCAGTATCATAAATAAATTTAAGTAATAATATAAAGGAAAATAATAACCAAAATAAAAAGAACTAAACAAAAAGAAATATATACTGGCTTATTTTTTTCTGAGTGGGGAAAATCCAATTTTCACTCATGCTCAATTCTGCATTCATGAGGTACAACAATTATGAAAATTATCTGGTACACTGATTGATCATGTCATGATAATTATCATGATATGCGGATATATCCAAAAAGTGATGGGTAGGGTTCATCTGACTTGTGCCAATATTTACCTGTTCCTCCAAGGGGCAGAGAGAGGGCCAAAGGCCAGCACGCCACATAATAAAATGTGACTGGCAGAGACATATCATTATCTTGGCTGTGAATTTCCATTTCCCCAAGCCAAGTCATAATATAATCAATAGGTTATTTCTTTCCTTAGAGACTTCTAAAACATTTCAGCCAAACACATCTTATTTGTCTAGAATGACACATAATGACATCTTCTAAAACTTCTAGAAAGAAAATCGTCTCTGATATTGCAAGGTGCTGGAAATTTTATTTGATAAAAATATCATATTCTAAATCGTTCATAAGCAAAGGAATGCTTCTGAAAAGAACAGCAAAAACAGGAAAAAACACTTTTAGAAATAAGCTTTTATTGATAAATCATTTTTATTTACATTGGTTAAGAGAAATCAATTCAAATCAGTTTCAAGATCCTTTGGCCAAATGCTAGTCAATATTTTTACACTCATAAATATATGTCTTTTTTGCTCTTATTACTAAACTTCACAATAATTTAGTATTTCTCATTTTACCTTTATGAGAATAGTACCTTGAGAGCCACATAAAATGAACATTCCAACCTGCTTCATATTTTCTGAAGAACTGAGGAAAAGGTAATAAGAAGTATTTATGTGAATGCAATTTTCTTTGCATTTGGACAGCTTATTTATCTTTTTCTGTTATTTCCGTATCCGCATATTAAATATAAAAATACACCCTTTTGAAGGGACTCTTTACCATGGGTATTGAATTCATACTATGCAGCTGTACCTGCTTTGAAGTGAAAGACAAAGTAAAAATGCACATAGGCATATGGTCAAACCTCAATTATGATGGGTTGATTAATCGGCAAATTTCTGCATACTGTATAATAAGTCTGTGACACAGTGTGGAATTTAAGGTCTGTCATTCCCTATCTAAATTGCCTTTGAACATAATAAATTTGTCTAATCCAAGATACACTGATGACGAGATTCAATGTTATTTTATACTCAAGCAAGCAAGAAAATTGCTGCTAATTAATTACAAAATGATAAGATAGTTCTTGATTTCAGAGATATAAAAATGTGAGAGAAAAGATTTTATCTTTGGATTATTTTTAAAAACTTTTATTTTAGGTACAGGGGTACATGTGGAGTTTATTATATAGGCAAACTCATGTCACAGGAGTTTTTTATACAGATGATCTCATGGCCCAGGTACTAAACGTAGTATCCAATTGTTATTTTTCTTTTAATCCTCTCTCTCTTCCCACCCTCCACCCTCAAGTAGGCGTCTGTTATCTATTGTTGCCTTCTTTGTGTCCATGAATTCTCATCATTTAACTCCCACTTATAAGTGAAAACATGCGTTATTTGGTTTTCTATTCCTGTGTTAGCTTGCTAAGGATTAACGGCCTTCAGCTCCATCCTACTTCCTGCAAAAGACATGATCTCACTCTTTTTATGGCTGCATAGTATTCCATGGTGTATATGCACCACATTTTCTTTATCCAATCTGCCATTGATGGAGTTATATTTATTCTATGTCTTTGCTATTGTGAATACTGCTGTAGTGAACATATGCATGCATGTGTCTTTATGGTAGAATAATTTATATTCCTTTGGATGTATACCCAGTGATGGAATTGCTGGGTGAATGGTAGTTCTGCTTTTAGGTCTTTCAGGAATCGTCACACTGCTTTCCACAATGGCTAAACTAATTTATATTCCTACTAACAGTGTGTAAGTGCTCCCTTTTCTCTGTAACCTGGCCAGCATCAGTTATTTTTTGACTGCTTATTAATAATAGCCATTCTGACTGGTGTGAGGTGGTATCTCATTGTGGTTTTGATTTGCATTTCTCTAATGATCAATGATAGTGAACTTTTTTTCATATGCTTCTTGGCCACATGTATGTCTTCTTTTGAAAAGTATCTGTTCATGTCCTTGCCCACTTTTTAATGGGGCTATTTGTTTTCTGCTTCAAATTTTTTAGCTTCCTTATAGGTGCTGGATTTTATATCTTTGTCAGATGTATAGTTAGCAAATATTTTCTCCCATTCTGTAGGCTGTTTACTCTGTTGAAAGTTTCTTTTGCTGTGCAGAAGCTCTTACGTTTAATTAGATACGATTTTTCAATTTTTTGCTTTTGTCGCAATTCTTTTGGCATCTTTCTCAAGAAATATATATTTGCCTATTCCTATGTCCAGAATGGTATTGCCTAGGTTATCTTCCAAGGTTTTTATAGCTTTAAGTTTTACGTTTAAGTCATTAATCCATCTTGAGTTGATTTCTGTATATGGTATAAGGAGGGGGTCCAGTTTCAATCTTCTGGATATGGCTAGCTAGTTATCTCAGCACCATTTATTGAATAACTGGGAGGTCTTTTCCCCATTGCTTGTTTTTGTCAGCTTTGTTTGAAGATCAGATGGTTTTAGGTATGTAGTCTTATTTCTGAGCTCTCTATTCTGTTTCATTGGTTAATGTGCCTGTTTTTGTACCAGTACCATGCTGTTTTGATTACTGCAGCGCTGTTGTATAGTTTGAAATCAGGTAATGTGATGCCTCCAGCTTTGTACTTTTTGCTTAGGATTGCCTTGGCTATTTAGACTCTTTTTTGGTTCCATATGAATTTTAAAATCATTTTTCTACTTCTGTGAAGAACGTCATTGTTACTTTGATAGGAATAGCATTGAATCTGTAAATTGGTTTGGGTAGTATGGCCATTTTAATAATATTGATTCTTCCCATCCCTTAGCATGGAATGTTTTCCCATTTGTTTGTGTCATGTCTAATTTCTTTGGGCAGTGTTTTGTAGTTCTCATTGTAGAGATCTTTCACGTCACTAGTTAGCTGTATTCCTAGATATTTCATTATATTTGTGGCAATTGTGACTTGGATTACATTCCTGATTTGGCTCTCAACTGGGCTGCTGGTGTATAGGAATGCTAATGATTTTTGTACATTGATTTTGTATCCTGAAACTTTGCTGAAGCTGTAAGGTGAAAGAGCGTTGGGGCCAAAACTATAGGGTTTTCTAGATATAGAATCATGTTGTCTCCCAACAGGGATAATTTGACTTCCTCTCTTCCTATTTGGATGTCCTTGATTTCTTTCTATTGCTTGATTGCTCTGACTGAGAGTTGAATTTATGAAATATGGTAAATGTCCTTTTCAGCCTGAGGAACTTGAGTGATGATAGTAACCATGACTTTAAAAATCTCATATTCCAGGCTACAGGACAGCATGTAGACATTGTAAAAATTATGGCAATGCAAAAGATACCTTCTCTCCTCTTCCTGACTCTGTCATTAATATTTAATGTTTCGGGAGTGTGACTATTAATAATATCTAAAATGGCAATTACATACCACACTTTGTGTTCATGACTCAGTTCCCTTATTTTCTAACTCACTAGAGTTACCTTAATCAAGTAGGTAGGAAAGTAAAAACTGGTCACTCTCATACAGCCTAAGGATCCAGGCATAGTAACAGATTTTACCTTATGCCTAAATATGATCTATCTAATATTTTGTAGGTTCGCTTTGAGTACAGGTTACTGTGCTTTCAGGGGTGAAAGGTGACCTCAGAATAATTCTTCAATAGAAACAGTAACACAAAAGGCCAAATGTTATTTATTGTTTTCAGAGAGTAAATTTTTAGACAGATATAAACATTAATATCTTTCAAGTTACATGACAATAAATGAATAAAAAGGTAAACTGGCAATCTTCAATGTATTTCATATTGACAGAATTTTTCATCAACTTAACACAGGATGCTGCATAAATGACTACGCTAGACAATGAAGCTAAGATTGATAGCATTAGGGCCGAAAGGAAAAGGAAAAAATATGTAAAACCTGTTTACTGGAGGTCATGTTTCTGAGAAGGAATGTCTTGAAAATTCAGTTTGGCAAATTCTCTGAAAATTTGTATTAGAGAGAGACATTATGACCTAAATAGTCAAAGAAGCATGTATGTATATGAAGAATATTATATCATTAATCATATAATTTTAGAGTTGAAAGGAAAATCTGAACTCAAGTGACACAAAATCTGTATTGTGAAGAGGAGGAACCTGAAGCTCATGGAAGTGATATACCACCCATTGTCGTACATCAGGTAGCAGCATAATCAGAATCAAAACCACTCACTCTGAGTTAAGATCTCCTTGTCTTTCAATCAAAAGCATCACTATAATATGATTTATATAATATTATACAAACATACATACATACGTATACACACAAATATGTATATAGAAATGGTTATTATATCATTGCAGTACATTCAGGGGCTTACTTTTTGAGACAGGGTCTCGATTTGTTGCCCAGGCTGGAGTGCACTAGCATAATCGTAGCTCACTGCAGCCTCAAAAGCTTGAGCTCAAGCAAGCCTCTCACCTCAGCCTCCCAAGTAGTTAGGACTACAGGCATGTGCTACCATGTCTGGCTAGTTTTTTTTTTTAATTTTCAATATTCACAGTTAGAGTTCCATTGCTCAGTCATTTATTGTCCAGTCTGTGGCGATGAGAATGTTCTGTATGCTATTTTTTTCCCATAGAGAAAATCATCTGAAAAAACCTCAAAACTCACATTTTCAGGAATGTAAGAAAGTACCAAACTACAGTGTGAACAATCTTAGAGAAGTCATAGAACGCTCGATTCAGCATAAAGGATAGAGACTATCAATTACTAGTCTCTAAATTTTACAGTTGAAGAGGCTGTGGCTCAGTGGTTAAAGGGTTTGTTCAAGGTAGATCAATTAGTTCACAGCAGATCAATGCCAGTGAACTACATTTGCCTAATTGCAAACATACTCTGCAAATATGTGTGAAATACACTTCCTCACAGACAAATGCCAAGTAGTTTAAACGCTTTTACACCCTGTTTCTATGTCTAGGCACGAACCTAGCCTGCATCTTTGGCTCTCCTGAACATTCAGACTCACAAGATCACCATAGCCCATACTTGGCATCAGATTCATTCTGAGAACAGAAGGCATAAGAACAGCATCTTAGCAGGGCAGCATTAGGTATTCCTCTTCAATGAGAATATGTTCAACAGTCAATACAGTCATTCATAAATAATTCTCCTTGACCCTCCAGAAGATAAACCAGTGTCCACATGTGATAGATGTGGAAGTCACCCTGGGTTACAAGTCTCACATCACACAAGAGCCAATAATTCCTGTGAGCCAATAATTCCTTGTAACAGTACCACGGCCGAGCTTCTGGTTTTGCAAGACATAAGCCTCAGGGAAGTCCAAAGCCGCTCTCTCCTCATAAACCATTTAAAGTTCTCTAAGTGCTGATAATCAAAATAGTGTGGTACTAGTGTAAAGATGGACATATAAATCAGGGAGTAGAATTGAGAGTCCAGAAATAAAACCCACTTCTATGATCCATTGTTTTTTAACAAAGGTGCCAGGCAATTTAATGGGAGAAAAAATAGTTTTTTCAACAAATTGTGATGAGACAACTGGATATCCATATATATAACAAAGGAAAGATGTTGGAACTCTGCCTTATGCTTTGTAAAAACTTAATTGTAAATCAATCAATTAACTAAATTTAAGGGCTATAACTATAGCAAAACTTGCAAGAAAACATAGGATCAAATTTGTGACCTTGGATTAGACAATGATCTCTTAGAAATAACACCAAAAATAAAAACTAAAAAAAAAAAAAAAACAAGACTTTATAAAAAAATTAAAAACTATTGTGCTTCAAAGGACACTATCAAGAAAGTGAAATAAATCCACAGAACTGCTGAAAACAGTTATGGCTATAATAAAAAAGACACATAATAACAAGTATTGTTGAGAAAGATGGAAAAATTGGAACCGTCATACATTACATAATGAGAATGTAAAATGGTACATTCTCTTTGGAAAGTGTGACCGTTCCCCAGGAAGCTAAATATACATTTACTATATGATGCAGCATTTCTACTCATAAAGAAAGGAAAACACATAAAAAACTTGTAAATGATGTTCATAGTAGCATTATAATAGGCAAAAAATAGAAAAAACATAAATGACAATTAAATGATAAACAGATAAATAAAATGTGGTATATCCATTCAATGGAATGTAATTCAACAATAAGAAAGAATGAAGTATTGATAAATGTTTTAACATGGATGAGCCTTTAAAACATTGTGCTGAGTGAAAGAAATCAGTCACGAAACACCAAATTGTACTATTCTGTTTATATAAATTGTGCAGAATAGGCAAGCTCATACAGACAGGAAATAAATTAGTAGTTGCCTATGGCTGAAGGGGAAGGGTTAGGAGCGATATGAGTGGTAACGGTTAATGGGTACATTGTTTCATTTGGTGTGATGAAAATATTGTAAAATTGATTATGGTGATAAATGCACAACTATGTAAATATACTAAAAACAATTTAATTGTACACTTTAAAGGTGTGAACTGTATGGTATATGAATAACATCTCAATAAGGCAGTTAGTGAAAAAGTTTTTAAAGACAAGGAACTGAAATGTCTCCACTAACAAACAAGATTTCTAGATCGCTTTTAGATATGGGGTAATGAACGGTACTGAAAGTACCTTAGTGATGAATTTTTCAGTGTGATTTGATTTATTTATACTTAGAATATTTTTGTCAGAGGTGTTCGAACCACAGTGACTCCATCTTGATTAGGGGCTGGGTAAAATGAGGCTGAGACCTACTGGGCTGCATCCCCATGAGGTTAGGCATTCAAGGTCACAGGATGAGATAGGAGGTTGGTACAAGATACAGGTCACAAAGACCTTGCTAACAGAAAAGGATGCAGTAAAGAAGCCGGCCGACACCCACCAAAATGAAGATGGCAATGAAAGTGACTTCCGGTCGTCCTCACTGTTGATTATATGCTAATTATAATACATTAACATGCTAAAATACACTCCCATCAGCACCATGACAGTTTACAAACACCATGACAACGTCAAGAAGTTACCTTATATGGTCTAAAAAGGGGAGGATTCCTCAGTTCCAGGAATTGCCTGCCCCTATCCCAGAAAACTCACGAATAATCCACCCTTTATTTAGCATATGATCAAGAAATAACTATAGGTATACTCAGTCAAGCAGCCCATGCTGCTGCTCTGCCTATAGGGTAGCCATAGTTTAATCTTTTACTTTCCTAATAAACTTGTGTTTAATTTACTCCATGGACCCTCTCCTAATACTTTCTTGTGTGAGGTGCAAAAACCCTCTCTAGGATTCTGGATCAGGGCCCCTTTCCGGTAACATTTTACCGTGTCAAATCCTTTTTTTTTTTTCCCACTGCTAAGCAAGTTATCTTCCAAGAGGAAGCAACTACTGTGGACCTCTATTTGAATGATGGACAAAAATAAATCTACTGACATATTATCACCTGTTTTCAGTTACAGGATAGGAATGGTGGTAAAAGGCACTCTGCCACAGTGACTCTACACTGTATTTCTACAAGAGTGTTTACACAGTTTCAGAAAACTGAATGTTCTTGTAGATATCATGATGGCCACTGAGCTGCAACGGGGGAGAGAACTCCAGTGGAAAAGATCTGAAAGCTTGCTCCTCCAAGCTCTATCCACAGATTGAGGGGCCTGAGACAGTAAAAGCAAACCAACGAAAATAAAAATGTATAAATCCAAGCTGGAAATCTGCAGACACATACACAATGTCTACGGTGTATACATTAAGATATAATTAATACATGGTTAATGTACATTTGAAGAAAATGCTCTGGCTTCCTGGAAATTAAAGAAATATTAATTCCTACAATTAATTAATTAACTCACTCAGAATTAATTCATGCAATAACTCATATGGAGGAAGACATTTGGTACTTGTCCCAAAGGGAGGTACCTGGATCGAGCATTTAGGAAGAAAAGATTAGGAGTAGAATTGGAAGAGTAAGATTGGCAGTATTAGCTTTAAAATTAGTGATAACTTTGGCATTTTGAATATAAAAATATTGATATGGAACATTTAAAATATCATAAGGAAATAATGTAAATGTGTAGGATATTATTTAGGGACTGAGTTTTCCTTTTCTACTAAATCCCAATATTTTAATTTTTTTTTCTACTTTACCTGTTAGCATTACAAATAAGCTAAAATGTAAAAAACAAAAAAAAAAAAAAAAGAAAAGTGAAAAGACAGCTATATACTCTATACTCAATGTTAAAAATCAGAAACATAAAAAGCTAAATAGGTCTTTCTCAAGGGGCCCATGAAGACATTTTCCCGTTACTGAGTTGCTCTATATCTAGGTTAATTGTTTCTTTATTACTATCATCTAAGAGGAACCAGAACAAAAGAAGCATATTACTTCTCTGAAACACCAGCACTTGAATTTGAAGATGTATTTATCCGTATCAATAAAAACACAAAAGCACACATTCAGAAAAATAGGAAGGATCAAGAAAAACCTGATGGTAACTTTTTTTTAGTATTACATTGTAAGAAAATAATGAGACATATTTTTTAAAAGATAAGAGATTCTTTACAACTGAAAGGAGAAGAAACCTCTATAGAAAGATTTTACTAAGAGCAAAATAAAATGATGCTATGGTAATGCAAATAGAAATATTTGAGTTATATATTCCATTCCAACCTCTATCTCAATTTGTATACACACTGAATATAAGTAGAACTTAGAATCCACCCAGAAAAAAGTACTATAAAATATCAAATTTAAGGAGAAATGTTAAATATTTAAGGAAGTTTCCATCTAGGTATAAATGTATATGCTCACATATGCAAACCTAACTTTATTTATTTATTTATTTATTATTTTTTTTTGAGACAGAGTCTCGCTCTGTCACTCAGACTGGAGTGCAGTGGCGTGATCTTGGCTCACTGCCTGCTCCGCCTCCCAGGTTCATGCCATTCTCCTGCCTCAGCCTCCAGAGTAGCTGGGACTACATGCCTGGCTAATTTATTATTATTATTATTATTATTATTATTATTATTATTATTGTATTTTTAGTAGAGATGGGGTTTCACCATGTCAGCCAGGATGTCCTCAATCTCCTGACCTCGTGATCTGCCTGCCTCGGCCTCCCAAAGTGCTGGGATTACAGGCGTGAGCCACCGCACCCGGCCTATTTTAAATATAGCACAGATAACACCATTTGAAAAATGAATTTGTTTGGCTATTATTTTTATAGGCAGTAAAATATTAAATATTGAATAACAATTCAATTACATTGTAATCATTTTAAATTAACTATACAATACTTGTCCAAATAAAATTTTCAAGCTTGATTTAATAATTTATAACTCATTAGCTAATTTGAAACAAGGTGGTTAAATACTTGTTAATGATAGCTAATGAAATATTGCTTAAAAGTCATACTTTACACTTACTAATTTTAATAATGGAATTTGGAAGAAAATAATCATAATTGAAAAGTGAATCATTTACATACCCTACTAGGAAGTTTGTTCATAATACACTGAAAATAAATTATTTTGTCTGTAAAGAGAAGTAATTAAATTCTAAATATTTTCATACATAGCATTTACCACCAAAGTGAGTTGAAATTTTTTTCCATAATGTTAGCCTTTAGAGTTAAAACTGCTCAATTTTCACTTTCCAACAAAATAGGGATCAATCATGGTGACAGGAGGAAAGAAAGTGCTCATGGTTCCAAGACTTGTTACAATTAATTGTTAAGGAAACACTGTTTAGAAAAGACAGAATAATGCAAGCCATTTCCTTAATAGATTTGTTAACCAAATTTAAACAATTAAGTAGTTAAAATACATATGTAGTATCGCTCATTATTACCTGCAAACACATTTTCAAAAAACCTACCCCACCAAAACATCCAATGATGCTCATAGCTGGTATTTGCTTGGAAATCCAAACACCTCCCTCAGCTGGTTTTGCAGGAAAAAAAAAAAAAAATCAGCCGGACGTGGTGGCTCACACTTGTAATCCCAGCAATTTGAGAGGCCGAGGCGGGTGGATCACAAGATCAGCAAATTGAGACCATTCTGGCTTACACGGTGAAACCCCGTCTCTACTAAAAATACAAAAAATTAGCCTGGCATGGTGGCGGGCACCTGTAGTCCCAGCTACTCAGGAGGCTGAGGCAAGAGAATGGTGTGAACCTGGGAGGCAGAGCTTGCAGTGAGCTGGGATTGCACCACTGCACTCCAGCCTGGGTGAGAGTGAGACTCAGTCTCAAAAAAATAAATAAATAAAAATAAAAATAAAATAAAAACTAAAAGTGAAAAAAAATCATGGTCAAGTTTCTAACTTACTTTCAACAGTTTTCAATATTTTTCTTATTCTAAGAAGTTCATTTTTTAGAAATGAGTTAAAGCTAACAAACACTCCATACATGATGCCCCAAGGAAATGTAAAGGGTTACAGTACTGATGCAATGCTTAAATAAAGTGCCCCTATGTAATGAATCTATGAAGTGAAAAAACTAATTCTAAAATTCACACAAAAGGTCAGTCACATTACTTTACAATAAGACAAGATGCATTTTATTTTATTTTATTTTTTAAATTTGCTATAAATTTTTATTTTTATTTTTTTTATTTATTATTGTTTTTGACAAGATGTATTTTAGAGACCTACTTCAGACTCAATAGTTTTCTCAATAATTTTAATAAAAAGACAAAATCACAAATTTTTAAAAACCCTTTAAGATGGTATTTTTATGAGATCAAGTAAAAATGCTTTTTTAAAAAATGGCTACTGCATGTTGTATTTTGAATTGTTGCCAGCTGTGGTTCTCCATCTCTCTCACATTTAGGTAAAGAGCTGCATTAAGGATTAGAGGAAGGATTGTTGACATAATACCATGCTGGAGAAGATAACATGAGCTTTTCTGTCTATAAGATTTCCGTTAACTGGGAAATAACTAGCAAGATGGACAGAAGGTCTAGTGTAGAGCTAAGCTGTCCACAGAATACTGACTCTTATCTTCGTTATTTAAGCTTTTGATGAGATCTTGCCAAGAATACAAGTTAACACTCTTAAAAAGAAAACATTTCCAGTGCTTTCCCTCTGGATAGATTCAGGTGAATAAAATAAATGAAAGCAAAATATATCTTTTTACTTCCATTTTGTTGCATTAACACACAGGAAAAACTATTAATGAGGTTAAGGTGTGAGAAGTCCTCTTCCAACAACACAGTAATAACAAAAGGATGGGATTGCTTCACAAATTCCTCATACCAACCATAAAAATGATTTAACATGTATTTTGACATAAAGAGGTAAATATTTATTGTGCAAACCATAGGAGCTTCAAAATCAAACATCTATACCAGGAAATGTGAAAATCTTTCCCAGGGATTAAATTCCCGATGGGTTCTGTTTATTTCTTGGTGGCAGAGATCAAAGATATTATTCACTATTGTTCAGTGAAGAAAGACTGCTACTAAATAATCATCAGGCAGCCTAGCTGCCTTTCAATACATGTTTCTCAGAACAGTCACAGATAGCAAGTGGGATATATTATAGGTCTGGTTCCAGTGATTTGCTACTACCCTGGTGACGTCAGTAAAGAATGAGAGGAGTGGGAGACAATATATTGGAAATGGCCACAACCTGGTGCCAATACAGTCATGAACAGAATAACAATGTATCTGTCAATAACAAGCCATATAATATGATAGCAGTAGCATAAGGTTATAATATTGCATCTGAATTGTACCTTTTCTATGTTAAGAAATGTTTAGATACACAATTACTTACCTTTGCATTCAAATTGCCTACAGTATTCAGTACAGTAACATGTTGGTAGGAGTAACAGGCTCTACCATATAGCTTACATTTGTAGTAGGCTATACTATCTACGTTTGTGTAAGTACACATTGATGTTTGCACAACAAAAAAATCGTCAAAGAATGCATTTCTCAGAACATATGCCTGTTGGTAAGTGATGCATGACTATATGAAAATTTCATATCATTGGTGTTTGTCTCAGTAATGTGTCAACCAAAAGGAGTATCTTTGGTAGTCCCATAACTTCAAATAGTTAAATATTGCCTGATACTTGAAACAAAAAACAGAACAGTTTCTTTTCAGCCTTATTTAATTCATACAAAGAGTTCAGATTCGAGACCAGGCAAAGCTCCACACAGTGGGGATAAAATGGAGATTATTTTGGGCAGATAAAGATAGATAATAAATCAGTAAATAAGTAAAATAAGAAAGATTTTAGAGGGCATAAGTTCCACACTGACAATTTTAATAGGCTGAAGTGATTGAGAGTGACTGTTCCTACTTTCGTTAGGTCAGGAAAGGCATTTCTAAGAAAGAATCACTTAATTAAGATTTCTGAGAAAGTATCAATTAAGGGAGAAGTCCGCATAGAGATGATCTGAAGTAAGAACATTTCATGCAGAGAAACATCTACTAACTACATAAAGATACTAATGTAGGAGTTGGCCTGAGATGGAAGTGGGAAAGGGAATGACGTAGAGTAAAAAGCTAGGCAGAGATTAGGACACGGAGGTTTTGTAGACCAGGTTAAAATATTCAGATCTTTGCCTTAGGGTTATGGGAAGTCATTGGAGTAAAATTACGTAGTCTACCTTGTCAAAGATTATTGTATCTGTACAGGAAGAAGGGAGATTTAATTGTATGGTGACAAAAGAAAAAAGACATGACAGGAAATAATTGCAACAGTCTAGGTGAGAAGTAATAGGGGTTGAGATAAGGTAGTGATAATGAAGAAACAGAGAAGTGGCCAGATTTGGGGAATGCAAGGTACAGGAGACAAGATTCACTGATGATTCGACATGAAGTTTATAAAAGCATTTATAAATTTGACATTAGTCATTGGGTCATAATGGAACCAATTACTCAGTGAGGGCTCAGCAGGTTTGTTTGTTGTTTATTCTGGGAGGTCTGATGAAAAAAATCAAAATATCTGTTTATGCTGAGTTTGACATTCATATTAGATACATACTCCCATGGGTATGTCAAGTAAGCTGTTTAAGGGAAAAAAGCCTCATGTTGAAGAGATAAGTCAGAATTAAATACAAAAATATATTGAGGGGGGCCGGGCGCGGTGGCTCAAGCCTTTAATCTCAGCACTTTGGGAGGCCAAGGCGGGAGGATCACGAGGTCAGGAGATTGAGATCATCCTGGCTACCACGGTGAAACCCCGTCTCTACTAAAAAATACAAATAACTAGCCGGGCGAGGTGGCGGGTGCCTGTAGTCCCAGCTACTCGGGAGGCTGAGGCAGGAGAATGGCGGAAACCCGGGAGGCAGAGCTTGCAGTGAGCTGAGATCTGGCCACTGCACTCCAGCCTAGGTGGCAGAGCGAGACTCCGTTTCAAAAAAAAAAAAAAAATATATATATATATATATATAGAGAGAGAGAGAGAGGGTCATGTGTATATAGTTAGCTTTTTAAAGACATTCGATTGGATGATTTAATCTAAAAAAAGTATGAAGCTAGGACTGACACTAACATTTGGGGGTACAGAAATGATGAAAAAAAGAAACTGAGAAGGGGAGGAAGCCAGGATGATTTTATGTGGCTCAGTACAAAAGAAGACAGTTTTCCAGAAGGAGCAAGTAGTCAACTATGCCAAATTCTGTGGAGGTATCAAGTATGGGAAGAACAGAGACATGGCCATTCAATTTGGCAATCCAATAGTCATGTGATCTTAGGGGACAAAAACAAGAAAGTAAAAAAAAAAAAAAAAAAAAAAAAAGGAAGGAAGGAAAACCAGCCTATGTCATGGCAGCCCTGATGAACTAAGTTGAAAAGAGAATATGAGGTAAATAATGGCAATGAAAAGTATGAATAATTCCTTCTACATTTGGATGTGTGTTTGCATGTAGCAAGGAGAGTAGAAAAACAAGGTAATACCCGAAAGAGAAAAGAGAATCAAAAGAGCTTATTTTTGTTTGGGTTTAAAGTTAGAAAACAGCAGAACATATTTATAGACACATACAAAAAATTGATATTTAAGGAGGAGAGAGATAATTTCAAAAGAAAATGCATGAATAAATTAAAAGTAAATGAAATCCAGAGTCCAAAGAGAAAGGCTGGACATAATTTGAGAACAGGTAAACCTGTCAATTCCAGTAACACTGAAAGGCAGGCCAAGAATGTAGATTTAGACTGGGCACAGTGCCTCACACTGGTAATCCCAGTTCTTTGGGAGGCTGAAGCAGGAGGATCACATGAGGCCAAGAGTTTCAGACCAGCCTGGTCAACGCAGTGAGACTGTGTCTCTACAAAAAAATTTAACAAATTACCCAGGTGTGGTGGCATGCACTTGTAGTCCTAGATACTTAGGAAGCTGAGGTGGGAGGATTTATTGAACCCAGGATTTCAAGACTGCAGTAAGTAAGCTATGATCACATCACTGAACTCCAGCCTGGGCAACAGAGGGAGATTCCATCTCAAAAAAAAAAAAAAAGTGGGAAGAGGAGGATGTAGATTTGGACCCAAATGAGCTGGTAGATTTGCAGACGAAAAAATGAGGGAAACGGGGTGTCATATTTCTTTTCCTCAATGAAGTCAAAAGAAGACAAAACTATTGTAAGAGGGAGGTTTTAAGAGAGAAGGTGTGAAATCAGTTTAGAGAATAGGAAATGGAAATGGAATAGGACGCTTGGTGCTTGGAGAGGCTGAATCTCCTATGAGAATTGTTGTGGCTATGAATTTAAAATGAGATCAGTCAACAATATTTACTTATTTGCATACAGGCATTGAGATGGCTGTTATAATCAAACCTGTAAACCACAATTTAAAGAATAATTTTAGGAAAGAAAAAGTGATTTTTATTTTTTTATGTTTATTTTTTCTTAACTATTTTATATGTTTATTATACTTTAAGTTCTAGGGTACATGTGCATAACATGCAGGTTTGTTACATATGTATACTTGTGCCATGTTGGTGAGCTGCACCCATCAACTCGTCAGCACCCATCAATACGTCATTTATATCACGTACAACTCCAAATGCAATCCCTCCCCCCTCCCCATGATAGGCCACGATGTGTGATGCTCCCCTTCCCGAGTCCAGGTGATCTCATTGTTCAGTTCCCACCTATGAGTGAGAACATGCGGTGTTTGGTTTTCTCTTCTTGTGATAGTTTGCTAAGAATGATGGTTTCCAGCTGCATCCATGTCCCTACAAAGGACGCAAATTCATCCTTTTGTATGGCTGCATAGTATTCCATGGTGTATATGTGCCACATTTTCTTAACCCAGTCTGTCACAGATGGACATTTGGGTTGATTCCAAGACTTTGCTATTGTGAATAGTGCCGCAATAAACATACGTGTGCATGTGTCTTTATAGCAGCATGTTTTATAATCCTTTGGGTATATACCCAGTAGTGGGATGGCTGGGTCATATGCTACATCTAGTTCTAGATCCTTGAGGAATTGCCATACTGTTTTCCATAATGGTTGAACTAGTTTACAATCCCACCAACAGTGTAAAAGTGTTCCTATTTCTCCACATCCTCTCCAGCACCTGTTGTTTCCTGACTTCTTAATGATTGCCATTCTAACTGGTGTGAGATGGTAACTCATTGTGCTTTTGATTTGCATTTCTCTGATGGCGAGTGATGATGAGCATTTTTTCATGTGTCTGGTGGCTGTATGAATGTCTTCTTTTGAGAAATGTCTGTTCATATCCTTTCCCCACTTTTTGATGGGGTTGTTTGTTTTTTTCTTGTATATTTGTTTGAGTTCTTTGTAGATTCTGGAAATCAGCCCTTTGTCAGATGAGTAGACTGCAAAAATGTTCTCCCATTCTGTAGGTTGCCTGTTCACTCTGATGGTAGTTTCTTTTGTTGTGCAGAAGCTCTTTAGTTTAATTAGATCCCATTTGTCTATTTTGGCTTTTGCTGCCGTTGCTTTTGGTGTTTTAGACATGAAGTCCTTGCCCATGCCTATGTCCTGAATGGTACTACCTAGATTTTCTTCTAGGGTTTTTATGGTATTAGGTCTAACATTTAAGTCTCTAATCCATCTTGAATTAATTTTCCTATAAGGAGTAAGGAAAGGTTCCTGTTTCAGCTTTCTACTTATGGCTAGCCAATTTTCCCAGCACCATTTATTAAATAGGGAATCCTTTCCCCATTTCTTGTTTCTCTCAGGTTTGTCAAAGATCAGATGGCTGTAGATGTGTGGTATTATTTCTGAGGACTCTGTTCTATTCCATTGGTCTATATCTCTGTTTTGGTACCAGTACCATGCTGTTTTGGTTACTGTAGCCTTGTAGTATAGTTTGAAGTCAGGTAGCGTGATGCCTCCAGCTTTGTTCTTATGACTTAGGATTGTCTTGGCAATGCGGGCTCTTTTTTGGTTCCATATGAACTTGAAAGCAGTTTTTTCCAGTTCTGTGAAGAATCTCATTGGTAGCTTGATAGGGATTGCATTGAATCTATAAATAACCTTGGGCAATATGGCCATTTTCACGATATTGATTCTTCCTATTCATGAGCATGGTATGTTCTTCCATTTGTTAGTATCCTCTTTGATTTCACTGAGCAGTGGTTTGTAGTTCTCCTTGAAGAGGTCCTTTACATCCCTTGTAAGACGGATTCCTAGGTATTTTATTCTCTTTGAAGCAATTGTGAATGGAAGTTCATTCCTGATTTGGCTCTCTGCTTGTCTGTTACTGGTGTCTAAGAATGCTGGTGATTTTTGCCCATTAATTTTGTATCCTGAGACTTTGCTGAAGTTGCTTATCAGCTTAAGGAGATTTTGGGGTGAGACGATGGGGTTTTCTAAATATACAATCATGTCAACTGCAAACAGGGACAATTTGACTTCTTCTTTTCCTAACTGGATACCCTTTATTTCTTTCTCTTGCCTGATTGCCCTGGCAAGAACTTCCAACACTATGTTGAATAGGAGTGGTGAGAGAGGGCATCCCTGTCTTGTGCCAGTTTTCAAAGGGAATTTTTCCAGTTTTTGCCCATTCAGTATGATATTGGCTGTGGGCTTGTCATAAATAGCTCTTATTATTTTGAGGTACGTTCCATCAATACCGAATTTATTGAGCGTTTTTAGCTTGAAGGGCTGTTGAATTTTGTCAAAAGCCTTTTCTGCATCTATTGAGATAATCATGTGGTTCTTGTCTTTGGTTCTGTTTATATGCTGGATTACGTTTATTGATTTGCGAATGTTGAACCAGCCTTGCATCCCAGGGATGAAGCCCACTTGATCATGGTGGATAAGCTTTTTGATGTGCTGCTGAATCCGGTTTGCCAGTATTTTATTCAGGATTTTTACATCGATGTTCATCAGGGATATTGGTCTAAAATTTTCTTTTTTTGCTGTGTCTCTGCCAGGCTTTGGTATCAGGATGATGTTGGCCTCATAAAATGAGTTAGGGAGGATTCCCTCTTTTTCTGTTGATTGGAACAGTTTCAGAAGGAATGGTACCAGCTCCTCCTTGTACCTCTGGTAGAATTCAGCTGTGAATCCATCTGGTCCTGGACTTTTTTTGGTGGGTAGGCTATTAATTATTGCCTCAATTTCAGAGCCTGCTATTGGTCTCTTCAAGGATTCAACTTCTTCCTGGCTTAGTCTTGGGAGAGTGTAAGTGTCCAGGAAATTATCCATTTCTTCTAGATTTTCTAGTTGATTTGCGTAGAGGTGTTTATAGTATTTTCTGATGGTAGTTTGTATTTCTGTGGGGTCGGTGGTGATATCCCCTTTATCATTTTTTATTGCGTCTATTTGATTCCTCTCTCTTTTCTTCTTTATTAGTCTTGCTAGTGGTCTGTCAATTTTGTTGATCTTTTCACAAAACCAACTCCTGGATTCATTGATTTTTTGGAGGGTTTTTTGTGTCTCTATCTCCTTCAGTTCTGCTCTGATCTTAGTTATTTCTTGCCTTCTGCTAGCTTTTGAATGTGTTTGCTCTTGCTTCTCCAGTTCTTTTAATTGTGATGTTAGAGTGTCCATTTTAGATCTTTCCAGCTTTCTCTTGGGGGCATTTAGTGCTATAAATTTCCCTCTACACACTGCTTTCAATGTGTCCCAGAGATTCTGGTATGTTTTATTGTTGTTCTCACTGGTTTCAAAGAACATCTTTATTTCTGCCTTCATTTCATTATGTACCCAGTAGTCATTCAGGAGCAGGTTGTTCAGTTTCCATGTAGTTGAGTGGTTTTGATTGAGTTTCTTAGTCCTGAGTTCTAGTTTGATTGCACTGTGGTCTGAGAGACAGTTTGTTATAAATTCTGTTCTTTTACATTTGCTGAGGAGTGCTTTACTTCCAATTATGTGGTCAATTTTGGAATAAGTGCGATGTGGTGCTGAGAAGAATGTATATTCTGTTGATTTGGGGTGGAGAGTTCTATAGATGTCTATTAGGTCTGCTTGCTGCAGAGATGAGTTCAATTCCTGGATATCCTTGTTAACTTTCTGTCTCGTTGATCTGTCTAATGTTGACAGTGGAGTGTTGAAGTCTCCCATTATTATTGTATGGGAGTCTAAGTCTCTTTGTAAGTCTCTAAGGACTTGCTTGATGAATCTGGGTGCTCCTGTATTGGGTGCATATATATTTAGGATAGTTAGCTCTTCCTGTTGAATTGATCCCTTTACCATTATGTAATGGCCTTGTTTGTCTCTTTTGATCTTTGATGGTTTAAAGTCTATTTTATCAGAGACTAGGGTTGCAACCCCTGCTTTTTTTTGTTCTCCATTTGCTTGGTAGATCTTCCTCCATCCCTTTATTTTGAGCCTATGTATGTCTCTGCATGTGAGATGGGTCTCCTGAATACAGCAGACTGATGGGTCTTGACTCTTTATCCAGTTTGCCAGTCTGTGTCTTTTAATTGGAGCATTTAGTCCATTTACATTTAAGGTTAATATTGTTATGTGTGTACTTGATCCTGCCATTATGATATTAACTGGTTATTTTGCTCGTTAGTTGATGCAGTTTCTTCCTAGCCTCGATGGTCTTTACATTTTGGCATGTTTTTGCAATGGCTGGTACCGGTTCTTCCTTTCCACGTTTAGGGCTTCCATCAGGGTCTCTTGTAAGGCAGGCCTGGTGGTGACAAAATCTCTAAGCATTTGCTTATCTGTAAAGGATTTTATTTCTCCTTCACTTATGAAACTTAGTTTGGCTGGATATGAAATTCTGGGTTTAAAATTCTTTTCTTTAAGAATGTTGAATATTGGCCCCCACTCTCTTCTGGCTTGTAGAGTTTCTGCCGAGAGGTCTGCTGTTAGTCTGATGGGCTTCCCTTTGTGGGTAACCTGACCTTTCTCTCTGGCTGCCCTTAAGATTTTTTCCTTCTTTTCAACTTTGGTGAATCTGGCAATTATGTGTCTTGGAGTTGCTCTTCTCGAGGAGTATCTTTGTGGTGTTCTCTGTATTTCCTGAATTTGAATGTTGGCCTGCCCTACTAGGTTGGGGAAGTTCTCCTGGATGATATCCTGAAGAGTGTTTTCCAACTTGGTTCCATTTTCCCCCTCACTTTCAGGCACCCCAATCAGACGTAGATTTGGTCTTTTTACATAATCCCATACTTCTTGCAGGCTTTGTTCATTTCTTTTTCTTCTTCTTTCTTTTGGTTTCTCTTCTCGCTTCATTTCATTCATTTGATCCTCAATCGCTGATACTCTTTCTTCCAGTTGATCGAGTCGGTTACTGAAGCTTGTGGATTTGTCACGTATTTCTCGTGTCATGGTTTTCATCTCTGTCATTTCATTTATGACCTTCTCTGCATTAATTAGTCAAGCTATCAATTCTTTGACTCTTTTTTCATGATTTTTAGTTTCTTTGCGCTGGGTACGTAATTCCTCCTTTAGCTCTGAGAAGTCTGATGGACTGAAGCCTTCTTCTCTCATTTCATCAATGTCATTCTCTGACCAGCTTCGATCCGTTGCTGGCGATGAGCTGCGCTCCTTTGCAGGGGGAGATGCGCTCCTATTTTTTGAATTTCCAGCTTTTCTACCCTGCTTCTTCCCCATCTTTGTGGTTTTATCTGCCTTTGGTCTTTGATGATGGTGACGTACTGATGGGGTTTTGGTATAGGTGTTCTTCCTGTTTCATAGTTTTCCTTCTAATAGTCAGGACCCTCAGTTGTAGGTCTGTTGGAGATTGCTTGAGGTCCACTCCAGACCCTGTTTGCCTGGGTATCAGCAGCAGAGGTTGCAGAAGATAGAATATTGCTGAACAGCGAGTGTACCTGTCTGATTCTTACTTTGGAAGCTTCCTCTCAGGGGTGTCCTCCACCCTGTGAGGTGTGGGGTGTCAGACTACCCCTAGTGGGGGATGTCTCCCAGTTAGACTACTCAGGGGTCAGGGACCCACTTGAGCAGGCAGTCTGTCCGTTCTCAGATCTCAACCTCCGTGTTGGGAGATCCACTGCTCTCTTCAAAGCTGTCAGACAGAGTCGTTCGCGTCTGCACAGGCCTCTGCTGCTTCCCCTTTTGTTGTTTAGCTGTGCCCTGTCCCCAGAGGTGGAGTCTACAGAGACAGGCAGGTGGGCAAAGGCTTTGTTTACCTACCAAGCCTCAGCAATGGCGGGCGCCCCTTCCCCAGCCTCGCTGCTGCCTTGCGGTTAGATCGCAGATTGCTGTGCTAGCAATGAGGGAGGCTCCGTGGGCGTGGGACCCTCCCGGCCAGGTGTGGGTATAATCTCCTGGTGTGCCCGTTTGCTTAAAGCGCGGTATTTGGGTGGGAGTTACCCGATTTTCCAGGTGTTGTGTGTCTCAGTTCCCCTGGCTAGGAAAAGGGATTCCCTTCCCCCTTGCGCTTCCCAGGTGAGGCGATGCCTCGCCCTGCTTCAGGTCTCGCTGGTCGGGCTGCAGCAGCTGACCAGCACCGATTGTCCAGCACTCCCCAGTGAGATGACCCCAGTACCTCAGTTGAAAATGCAGAAATCACCGGTGTTCTGTGTCGCTCGCGCTGGGAGTTGGAGACTGGAGCTGTTCCTAATCGGCCATCTTGCTCCATCGAAAAGTGATTTTTAATTAAACTATATACCTTTTTTTCCCATGTGCTGACCACTTTTTAATGACAAAGAATGTGTAGTACCATATCAATAATTCTTATTAAGTACTCTTATTTTAAAAATAATAGCTGTTTTTAGAAAATACAATATCGAAAATATATTCAACTTTTTTGATCAGATAACTTGAATCTCAAATAGCTTCTATAATTCTCAAAACAATGTGTTACGTTTTTAGAAGTCTGATCTTTTAACAAAATAGATAAAATCCCAGGAAGATGAACAAACAGTTGAGAACAACGCTCTTCAGTAGAACTTTCTGCAATGATAGAAATGTCTTTCTGTGCTGTTCAATATGAAGCTACTAGGCACATTTGGCTGTTAGTTCTTGAAATCTGGCTGCTGTGACTGATGAACCAAATTTTCCATTTTGTTTAATTATAATGAACTTAAATTTAAGTAGCCACAGATGGCTAACGGCTACGGTACTGAACAGCTTAGCTATAGAATCACCTATCCATCTCTTATTCATCACTACGTATTTCTTAGTTATTTGTAAAGCAAATAATCAAATGTCTAAATATCTGCAAAACAGACTTCCTTTGGTTCTTAAGTTTAACTTGGTAGTTCTAAAACTTTAGTATGCTTGATAATTACTATACAGGGTTGCATATACAAAATCCATAAATATTGAAATAGGCAATTCACACAAAGTTTAAAGCTCATTTTAACTCCTGGCAATATTCACATGGTAAATTATAAATTCACCTTAAAGCTTGATTCTCCGCTTTCTCACCCACCACAACAGTAAAAGTTGATATGTGCTGAGAACTGACTCCAAGAATTAATATGGAAATATTTGGCAAAAAGATGAACAAGGTAGGTAGTACGGTCATGTATCACGAATGATTTAATCCTGCAAACTAAAATACATACTTAATTTTATGCAATTGTCTTCTCATTAGGGAATTTAAAATATTCATTCAAAAGTATCAATTTGTTTTATCTTTGGTATTGAAATTAATATTTAAATATTAATGCTTCCTTCCAGCTATTAAGCCACATGGAAATTTTAAAACTCCGTAACACTTAAAATGCGATAAAAATTCTAGCATTAGGTGGACTCCTAAGTTACATTTTTATATTTATGTGAACATTACAAGTATATTTGCTTCTTCTTCACATGGATTGTGCTAAGTTTTTCCATGAAGTAGATAAAAGAATGAAAAAAAAAATTCCTCTCAACAGGCGGTCTACCAAAAGTCAGAATGGCAGGTGTAAACTGTGGCAACACTCATTATGACAAAGAAAAGCTCAACTAATTTCAATAGAAAGGAAATGAGAGAATGACATAACCTGTAAAAAATTGTCGTGTGCCTTTGCTTCTTCCAATTTAAAAGTAATGTATTTTCCTCAGTTGAATATTTCAATAGTATAAATGAAGTTTACTTTGCCATTTATATTTTCATTTCTTCAGTGAAAATCCACGTATTTCCATCATGTACCTACTCCCTTGCCAGAGGATATTTCACGTGAGAGCCACATAAACCTTTCCTTTTCAAATTTAGAAGATCACTTTTCTTTTCCAGGATTCATGTTTAGGCATGTATTGTTTGAAACTTTTCTAGAAAAGTTCCATGTGTGGGCAAAGAACCAAAAATTTGTGTTTATCAATCTGGTAGTGAAGATCCTCTGGGTACTTCTGAGAAAATTTCATGAGACCCACAATTCCCTATGCCATTCAGCATCTGTAGAGAGAATAAAACTGATTCACATATACTTGTATTCACATATTCTCTATCAAATGTGTTCATCGTATTATGGATGACTGATATTCAAATTATTTTTAAGTGGTACTGAATTGTTTTCTTTATGGACGTTCATTAATGGGTATTAAAGTTTGAGCTATTATTGCATGTCATCTTTTAAAAAGTACTAAAATATTCCTTATATTTAACAAAAAATAGGCAAGCCAGATGATAAACCACAGATTCCGTCTTAAATGTTGGCATAGCAAATGGGATTAATGCTATCATGTAGTCTAATTCCATTTTACTAGAATTTTAAAACAAACAGTTTTTTTTTATTATTGTTTGTTTGTTTTCCATTAGAGTCCTTGGCATTCATCAACACTTTCAGATGTCCCTATCAAGATAGGTTTCATCAGAGCCTGTTTGTTTTTAGTGAGGGAACTACAAATTTAAGTCCTGTATGTATGAGCCACTGAAAGAAGATACCATATGTAGCTACAGATCTAACCCCCAAAATCCATAATAGGAACAGTGCCATGAGAGATTTAAGTTTCAAATATTAAAAGTTTTATTTTTAATAATTTTAAAAATTCTTATTACATGCTTTAAAGATGACAAAAACCAATATTTTTGAATGTAAGTAACTTTGATGAAGCAGGAGTACTTCCAGTATTTTAATATTAATACATCATTATAGAATTATAATTCAAGCTTTTTTTTTTTTTTTTTTTTTTTTTGGAGACGGAGTCTCGCTCTGTCGCCCAGGCTGGAGTGCAGTAGCTGGATCTCAGCTCACGGCAAGCTCCGCCTCCCGGGTTTACTCCATTCTCCTGCCTCAGCCTCCCGAGTAGCTGGGACTACAGGCACCAGCCACCTCGCCCGGCTAGCTTTTTTTTTGTATTTTTTAGCAGAGACGGGGTTTCACCGTGTTAGCCAGGATGGTCTCGAACTCCTGACCTCGTGATCCGCCCGTCTCGGCCTCCCAAAGTGCTGGGTTTACAGGCTTGAGCCACCGCACCTGGCCCAAGCATGTTTTAAGCTTTTTCCTTGCATCTTATTACGAAAAATTTTCAAACATACAGAAAAGTTGGGAGAATTTTACAGTGAATACCCATATACCCACCATCAAGGTTCAATAATAAATTGTATTATATTTGCTTTATTACACACACACACCCATCTATTCATCCTTTTATCCAAATATCGCTCCATTTTATTTCAGTATAAGTCGCAGACATCAGTATTCTTCACCCTTAAAACACTTCAGCAGACATATCATTCACTAGAGTTCAATATTCATGCTCTCATAATGCAAACTTCATATATAAAGAAATATACAGGCCGAGCATGATAGCTCACACCTGTAATTCCAGCACTTTGGGAGGATGAGGTGGGCAGATCATCTGAGGTAGGGGAGGTCGAGACCAGCCTGACCAACATGGAGATACCCTGTCTCTACTAAAACTACAAAATTCGCTGGGTGTGGTGGTGCATGCCTGTAATCCCAGCTACTCAGGAGGCTGAGGCAGAAGAATTGCTTGAACCCAGGAGGCAGAGCTTGCGGCGAGCCGAAATCGCACCATTGCACTCCAGCCTGGGCAACAAACGTGAAACCCCGTCTCAGAAAAAAGAAAAAAGAAAGAAATGTACAAATCTTAGGTGTACCATTCCATGAGCTTTGACAATCAAATGTGATTATTATTCATTTGCATTTGACAGGCATATATATTGAAATAAAAGTTGAAAATAAATAATAATATATTTTCAATCTGTTACTTTTACTGTTGGGGTAATCCAAATGTTTCCACAGAAAGTAAAAGTAAATTTACTCCCAAGTATTTAATTTAACAGATTTGTTGGTCACATTTGCCATGGAATATTTAACAAATATATAATAACTATAAGGATTACTCTCAGTGTTTAATTATAACTTACATTTTTCAAATGTCATGAATTTAAATTTCAGTGAAACACACTGGAATAAACTTTCCAAGTACCAATTTCAGGATTAATCCACAATGTAGTTTCTTTATATAAGGAGTAGATAATTTCAATTTTCTCATTCAAGAAAAGATTTTAATTAATTCTTTTCTTTTTTCTTTTTTTTTTTTTTTTTTGAGACGGAGTCTCGCTCTGTTGCCCAGGCTGGAGTGCAGTGGCAGGATCTCAGCTCACTGCAAGCTCCGCCTCCCGGGTTTACGCCATTCTCCTGCCTCAGCGTCCCGAGTAGCTGGGACTATAGGCGCCCGCCACCTCGCCCGGCTAGATTTTTGTATTTTTTAGTAGAGACGGGGTTTCACCGTGTTAGCCAGGATGGTCTTGATCTCCTGACCTCGTGATCCGTCCATCTCGGCCTCCCAAAGTGCTGGGATTACAGGCTTGAGCCACCGTGCCCGGCCCCTTAATTAATTCTTGGAGAATTTTCTTCTTTGTGTTTCCAGCTCATAAGAACTGATTCACTTGATAGTGTTACTGAAATTTTAGGGTGCAAAGGGCCAAGATGGCTTGAAACACTCAATTCCTAGCCAAACTACTTCTTTTTTAAAATGTCAAAGAAGTATAGAAAGATGACCCTATTCTGAAATGAATCAAGAGAGAATTTAAACCTGTCAAAAACTATAGGATTTTGATATTGAAAATAGTGACAACTATTTTTAATTTCAGCAACAAAAGACTTTATATGAGTCCTTGCTTTTACTTTCAGCATTGCCAACAGTATTTGATATGTGCCGATGATGGAATCTTGAAGTGGATATTCTATAGGAAAGGCTTATTTTGGTTCTTTGTAAGAAGGAATGCATATAAGAATTTGGCACTGCAGGACTACATTGCCCAAGAATCACTCACTTTGTTCCAGTTGGAGACTTACGACCAATTTGCTGATACAATTTGGCACTAGCCTTATGAAATGTATAAATTACATTATTGCTTTGGACTCTTGTACATTCTAGCAGGGTAGAATGAAACTTGACAACCTGATTTCAAACTACTTGTACAAGAAACTGAGGTCATTTCTTGATTTCAAACTACAGTACAAGAAACTGATGGACATGTAAGTTTCTCAACAATATACCTCCTTGGGTAAGACCAGGATGATTTCCCAATCTCGCGTGACTTCTGAAAGTGAGTTTTTCTTCTTTTGCAATTCTAGAAAGCTAGTTGGATCCTGTATCTTTAAAACAGCAAAGATACAGATACCATACATAAGACTTTTACAGTTAAATATGTACAGAATAGTTGTCATGTACACAGTATTGTGGTAAGCATGAAAGGGCATATAAAAACATTACGTGGCCACATTTTAGATGAGGTAAAATGAACACATATAAAAATACAAGGAAGTACATACAAATGTAAATTTTGAAGACGTATAAAGGAATGAGTGTTAAAATGCTTTCACATAGTATTCAGAGATTTTACAATGTGTTCATACACAGGTAGTAATTGAAACTGAACATAATTTATATCCAATGAAATTTTAAAGACAGAAGTAGATTTAATTTATATTTGAAAGTTTACATACCTTTAAAATAATGAATCTTTATTGAATAAAGTAGTTTTTTAAAAATTCCTTTAACACAAGGTGGATTAAGACCATTTCCCTTTTCTTAAAACATATATATGCTGGGCTATTACCGCTCTCCTCACAAAAGTGCTATTTCCCTAACCATTGCATTTTTTTTATTATTTTTTAGGTTTATTTTAGTTAAATAATAATTATTATTATTATTTTAGAGACAGGGGTTCACTCTGTCATCCAGGACAGAGTGCCATGGCTCATTGTAACCTCAAACTCCTGGGCTCAAGTGATCCTCCTGCTTCAGCCTCCTAAGTAGCACCAAGTAGCATGCATGTTCTTACAATCACCCTTTAATGTTTTTTTCCATTTTAACATTTTGAAAAATGGGTTGCATCTTAAAAGTAATGTGCCATCTAATGTAATGGCTATTTCCTTCAAAGCTATGAATTAAGTGGTAATACAATCAAATTAAAGAACTATGAGTGTTCACATTTAGTCATTATAATTTATAGTACCACCATGCTTGTTTTTTTTGTTTGTTTTGTGTGTGTGTTTTTTTTTTTTTTTTTAAAGACATAGGGTCTCACTTTGTTGCCCAGGCTGGTCTCAAACTTCTGGGCTAAAGTGACCCTTCCACCTCGCCCTAACAAAATGCTGGGAGTTTAAAACAAAACAAAAAATAAAAAATAAAAAAAGAGGAAGAAAAAGATTTTGAATTAAAAGAAAGAAAGAAAACATCAGGCCAGGCACTGTAGCTCACACCTGTAATCCTAGCACTTTGGGAGGCCGAGGCAGACAGATCACAAGGTCAGGAGTTCGAGACCAGCCTGACCAATATGGTGAAACCCCGTGTTTACTAAAAATACAAAATTTAGCCAGGCACGGTGGTGTGCACCTATAATCAGCTACTCGGGAGGCTGAGGCAGGAGAATCACTTGAACCCAGGAGGCAGAGGTTGCAGTGAGCTGAGACTGCACCATTGCACTCCAGCCTGGGTGACAGAGTCAGGCTCTGTCTCAAATAAAAAAAAAAAAGAAAGAAAGAAAAGAAAACATTTATTTAAATGGAAAAAAATTGTTGAAGCTATGTAATGACTATATATGGATTCATTATACTTTCCCTCTAAATTTGTTTGGTTTGTTTGTCATTACATTCTTGACTACTTGTGAGACAGAAGTAATACAAGGCAGTTACAGGACAATAGAAAATTCCAGGGAGCAGTTCACATGACTAGCAAAAGGTAACCGTTGAAATGGCTGCAAAAGCTAGGGGTTGATAAGACCCTGAAAAACTAGGTTGTGGGCCAAGCTGGCTAAGACCAACTGGACCCAACATGGCCCTGGATTTGACCTAGGTTTCACCTAGAACCTTTTTATATACTTATCAGCATACTAAACACACACCCACCACTGCCATGACAGTTCCAGGATCACCCATATTTGGTGCAAAAATGGGTGGCACCACCGTTCTGAGAAATCTCCATCTCTTTCCAGGAATCTTCATAAATATTGCACCCTTTGGTTAAAGAAACCCATAAAGGTAGAAACCCCAAACTTCATTGGGCAACTTTCTCTCAAGTATGTCTCCACTGCCCTTTCATGGGTGTATACATTTTACTTTTCAATAAATCTCTGTAAATTCACTATTTTCTGATTCATCTTGGAATACCTTCTTGCAACGGTGTCAAGAGCCTGAACACAGGCTGGGGTCTTGGTCCCACTGGCATTTGGAAGTGGGGGGAAATTGAAGATAGAAAACAAAAAAGCAACTCCTTGATTTTTCTTTCTTTCTTTCTTTCTTATTTATTTATTTATTTATTTATTTATTTTTAGATGGAGTCTCGCTTTGTTGCCAGGCTGGAGTGCAGTGACGTGATCTCAGCTCACCGTGACCTTGGCTCACCACAATCTCTGCCTCCCGGGTTCAAGCGATTCTCCTGCTTCAGCCTCCCGAGTAGCTGGGATTACAGGTGCGCGCCACCACACCCAGCTAATTTTTGTATTTTTAGTAGAGATGGAGTTTCACCATGTTGGCCAGGATGGTCTCAATCTCCTGACCCCGTGATCTGTCTGCCTCAGCCTCCCAAAGTGCTGGGATTACAGGTGAGAGCCACCGCACCCAGCCCAACTCCTTGATATTTCTTAGTCATTGACCATTATATTAAAACTAAGGCAAGTCTTCCCCACAGAACATCAATTCACAAGATCGTAAAATAAAATCTCAAAAGTACAAGGGCTGTTCACTCCAAACCAAGCTTCTTACTTTGGGTAAACTGTTAACCTGTGTTAGTTGTGCCCACTTTGATACACTGGTTAGTGGCTAAAATGCCTACAGGTTCCTCACAAACCAGTTATCTCTTTCCAGCAGTGCCATGGGTGTTCCTTTATTTTTTGGTTTTCTAAAGTCAACAAAAAAGTATTAAATGGAAAGAATTAAACTCACAGTGTAAATCCAAATAGGCTGCTGGCAGATCACTTTGCCAGAGTAGGCAGGATAATGCTTTCTTGACTTGAAATCCTCACCTCCTCTGTCCCCCAACCTGCTTCTTTGTAGTTTGAATCTAGTGCAGGCTTATTCCTAAGGCAGATGGTCTCTTTCAGTTAGCTCCCCACAGGAAGGTGGTCTTTACTGATAGATTTGGGGAGTGGGGGAAGAGGGAGAGTAGACAGGGAAAGAAAGAAAGGCTTCCACGAGAAGGGTATATAACACCCAGTAATTTGAAACATTTTTGAGTTTAACTTTGCAATAGCAGGAAATTAAAATGCCTTCACACAGAGTATTTGGAGATGCTTGTTCTAACAATCACCCATTAGCTTTCTTTTCCATTTTAACATTTTGAAAATTGGGTTGCTTCTTAAAATTAATGTGCCATCTAATGTAATGGCTATTTCCTCCAAAACTATGAATTAAGTGGTAATACAATCAAATTAAAGAACTATGAGTGTTCACACTCAGTCTTTATAACTACCATTTATCCCAACTCCACAGACTTTAGAAACTACAGTTCCACTCTTGTTTTTATCCTTTTTTTTTAACTCATTTTTCTAGATGAATCGACAGAACCTTCATTTGTGTAAGAAGGAAGATTTCTGCTCTTCTCTTTACATTCTAAACTCAATCCCACCCTCAAGTAGGGCACTTTGCTCTCCCTCCTCCTCCATCTTCTCACCTGACCCAATAAAAAGGTAGTATCCTATTTTTCAATGGTCATAATTACACATGCAAGAAACTAAAATGTATTACTGGGCTGGGATAGCTTCTCTCAAAGTAAGAACCAGGTCAGGGGATGTCTGTTTCTCAAAGAGGCACAGATAGTGCCTCTGTGTGCATGACAATTGCCTGTTCTTTGTTTGTGTTTTATCATCAGCCACTCCTGGCCCGTTTGTCTTCAATTAACAGGCAGACAGCAGAAGGCCTTATTTTAAGTTCAGGCAGAGCAGTTTGGTCTTTATTCAGCTATTGTTGACAGAGAGTCCTGTATTCTAGTATATACTGGATGACTGCCAGACACTAATAAATCAAGTACTTCAGTCACCATTTAGCTATCAACTCTTTGTATACAACTTTTGAAGAAGGGTGAGTGAATCTTAGCCTGGAACCACAACACCCCAAAACTACAAAAGCTGCAAATCGACTAGGACTATTTTTCTTTCCTGCTGCTGCTGCAAATGCTACCAGAAGAAGAAAAGATTTTCCAGACATTTATAGCTCTAGGTGGGAAAAATAGTACTTTTCAGGCTGAATGATGTCTGAAAGACAATAGCATTACTTCCTTATTAGGAACAACTCTGCTGCAAACACCCACATCATTGAAACTGTCATCATTGGGGCAACCGAGGAAGAGTCAGAGCAGCAATATAGGTCAAATGACACATTCAAAGCAACACTACACTGAAAAGCAAAAAGCCAGTTTTCCAGCTTAACAGAGTGCTGTATTTTAATCTCATTTAAGCAGGATTTAAAATATAGGTGTTGAGGAAGCTGTTGAGGTTTTCCAAGACAAGAGCTTATCACATAATGGTTTTGTGAAAAAGCTGATTCAGAAAAAAAAAAAAATGATGTAACTGTTACTGGATGCACAAAAGAAAAGAAGGCAAAAGAATTATCTGATGTTGTACATTGTCTCCCCCAGAAAGATAAGGCATGAGAATTAAATGAACTTTGAGCTGTCTTCTCTTCACATTTTAACACTAGATAATGAAATTTATTGCCTGCCAGTCCATAGTACAATCAGACAAATTTAAATAATTATTCATGCAAATACATAAAGCTAACCTACCAAAAATAAATACACTTAAACTTAGTATGTTGTCTTGAATCTGAAGTCTAACAGGCATTCTTGTCCTAGTATATTATACGGTCACGTGGATTTTATACTTTATAAAAATAATTCGCATTATAGGCTTTTTAAGCTCATTTGTCAGCTATAGCATTCATTTTTTATTTATATTACTTATGTATCTATCACTTATGGAATGCATATGTGTCAGTCACTAATCTAAGCATTTTTCATAGATGGCTTTAAATAACCAACAACTTCATAAAGTAGATGTTATTATGCCTATTTCCAGATGAAACACTGAGGTTCACAAGGGATAAGTACCTTACTCAAGTGCAAATGGCTGGTAAGTGGCAGAACTGGAATTCAAACACAAGTTTGATTCCAAAGCCTATGCTTTAAAAAAATTCCTCTATAGTTTTCGATTCTATTTTTGTTTCTGAATACATTTTAACAGTAACTAGAATCCAGCATATATTGTAAGCATCTTTTTAAGGAGATGATGTTAATTTTATGGGAGCAGAGACATTTTTAGAGATATGATAAATGTCTGTAATTGCACATTTATAAACTACAACTACAGAGAGCAATTGGTTGTCCCACGCTCATGCAAAGAGCAGAGCAGCATTAGGTGAACAGATCACAGTCAGATATATTATGCCTTATGAAATAAGTTAATAAGGGTTGAAACACTGTATGCTTGATGAAATAAATTTCCTAAGGGCAACACACATTAACAGCTGTTCAAGTACTGTTCATGTCCCCGTAGGCAAGTATATCACTCCCGCAGTTATTGAACACATGTGGTGTTCCTGTAGTATCTTTCATCTCACTTACACCAAGAAAAAGTAAGTAAGTATTTTTGGGCTTCGGCAAGAACAGCCTTTAGCCTCATAGACATTCTTGTCTACCATTCACCACTTAGTAGCAAGTTATTTTACTAAAAATAAAAATTAGAAACAATGTTAATTTTCTGTTTAAAACCCTTTCAGTGGCTTCTCATTGCACTCACAAG
This sequence comes from Rhinopithecus roxellana, assembly GCF_007565055.1. NCBI lineage: Eukaryota > Metazoa > Chordata > Mammalia > Primates > Cercopithecidae > Rhinopithecus > Rhinopithecus roxellana. Next base: position 12,350,187 of record NC_044555.1, read on the forward strand.
CTTCAAGAAGCTCACACCCCCTATAAGGTTTTACATGACCTACAACCTATGTTCTCCAGCACTTTGCCACACCAATCCCTCCTTCCAAGGTAGGCTTCCCTCTGCTGCGTTCCCAGCTCAGAGCTTTCAGTCAGGCCTTTCTCTTTACCAGGAATGCTTCATCCAGAGTTTTCATATACCAAACACCTATTTAGCAACAAGTCTCACTTCTGAAGTTCAGAGAAATGTCCTTGATCTATCCATAACATTAATCACTTCTGTTTTCATTTGCATGGCATCCTGTACTTTGCCTTCCCAGAGCCTACTCAACTGCAATTGGCAAAGGGGTGTGATTAGTCCTCCAACTTGTTGAAAGAGCTGCTCCAATAGACAAACAAATACTTTAATATCCTAGCCCGGTAGTAAAGTATCTTGAAAAACTAATCTTACATGGGGGCATTGGGCCCTATACATTCAAATTCCCAAAATGTTATTGGTGGCATTCATTTCAGCTAAAAATGCATTCATTTTGTCACTTTCTCAATTTATTTTATTGGTTGGGTCACTGTCATTACTAAGAAAAAGAGTTTGTTTTTTCTGAGTAAATGCCTCTGGTCCTCTAATTTTTGTGTCAATATGTTATTTTTGTGTGAGAACTGTTAGTTAAAAAAATTTTATATTGCCAGTGTCAAAAGGAGAAATATAATAAGATATAGCGACTAATAGTGTTTCTTGAAAGAAGGAAATTACTAATGGAAAAAGTGGCATTTGCCAGAAGTGACAGCTTGTCAAATTGACTGTCAATGTGTTTAAAGAAAATAGTCATATAAAAAGGAAATCATGAGGAACAACAACAGCAAAACAGGAATTACATTTTTGAAAGTTAAATTTTTACTGTGCCCTCAGGCAGATGGAGCTCAACTTTCCCATTTAAAAAGTAACCTCATACATATAAAAATAAGTATACATTTAACTAGACATCAGTAACAAACTCAGAAGAGAAGAATCTGAGTGGAAAAAATACATCTTAAAAAATAGTAACTCAGTTCTACACATGGCTGGTGATGATGGCTGCACAACAGTGTGAATGTACTTAATACCATAGAACTGTACACTTAAAATGTTTAAAGCAGTAAATGTTATGTATGGTATACCACAATTTTAAAAAAACACAGTAAGTCAATAATTCTTTATTTTCACATATCTCTCTAGAAACACATTTGCTGATATTTCCAACTCAGGTATAGTGTGTTTGAAATGTGGAGCCAGTGAAGGGCTGGTAACCTTTCAAAAATCCAGAGAGAAGTTCAATTACATGCCCTGTCTTCTCCCCTACTAAGAATCACTTATACTTTAACCACCAGCCCACAATCATTGCAATCAGAGTTACTTAGTCTCAATAAATTTCGTTTAGGCAGGAGGTCTATAATGAACTGAAAATTAAATCTTAATATACTGCTGGCTCAAAATGTCACAAATCACGTATCATATCACAAAAGAATGATTTAATTTGATTTCAAGATAAGGCAAATGAAAATCTCCACAATTATCATTTAGGTTGAAAAATATGTAAAAATAAAGGTAAATGGGTAGTACAATATTTTCCCTTGCTACAATATCATTAACGCAAATTAGCTTATATGAAACTGTTTTTTAAGATATAGTAGAAACACTGCTTTTATATTATCTTTTCTGTATCAAGAAGCAAGACACATGTCACTAATAATCCATCTTCCCTCAGGCAATGAAGTCCCAGTTAAAATACATTAAAATGAGGTTATGATCTTGGGCCCATGCTTCAAAACTGAAGTACTATTATTCCATAGTGGAAAAAATGAAATTTATCAGAGAGGACTCAAGGAAAAGGAGTTTTTTCGTAGGGAAAAACAAGCCCCAAACTCTAATGCACAATTATACTCTGTGATTCAAAGGATAATGAAAACATGGTTGCTGAATCTGAAGACACAGTCATTACATTGGGAGCCGTTTAGAAAAGAAAGTCATTCCAGATCTAAATTACAGTTAATAAAAGGTCCCTGGAATAGAAATGTTAATTTTAAAAAACAGAGCAGCACACAGATTAAAAATACAGTCATCTGGCTCTGGGTATCTGACAACATTTATCTTAAAAATTCCTTACAAATGTGTGAAGCTCACCTAGGTAATGCATCATCTGTGCTTTACAGGATTGGTATTCCAAGTTTGGTCCATTGACCAGATGCAAGGGCATCCTCTGATAATCTAGTGGATATGCAGAAAACCCACTCCCCACGTCAGGCCAACCAGATCACCATCTCCTTAACAATCTCTGCAGGTGCTTTCTACACAAATTAAAGTTTCAAACACACAGTTCTAAAGAACACATGCAGAGCATCTATTCATAAACTGTTAGGGCTTGACAATACACAGCTATTCTGGGCTAGAGCGCTGGAGGTAGTCTCTACCTTTAGGCTTGGGGTACACTAGTTCTTGAATATGTTAAACCCAAATGAAGATGTGACCCTGGTTGATTCTGAGCTTGTAACCATTCCCTTTGAATGCATGTTCATAGATTGTCATTTACAACTTCCTGAATGATGACGTAAGCTGGGAGAATAAATAGCCAGTGTCCCAGCAAGAATTGACCTAAGAATGGGGAGACAGTGTTTCTGGGAGCTATGTGCCCTCCTTAGGGATGCTGGGGGCCAAGGTGTAGGCTACGTTTGCTCCCACTCTCTGTGGTTATTCTAGGTTTTATGTGCTTGACTGACTAAAATTAGGAACTTAATCCAATTTAACAGTGAAGGTTAGTAGTGAAGAAATATAGTCTCTTCCACACCAACAATCAGCCCATCAAAATGCACTACATCCTCTTAAATTGCACTTAGCTTTAATGTTTTCATTCTACTTATAAGTAGCTGATTTCACTTAGTTCTTTATTAGTTATTTCAAATTAACAAGCATATATATATATTCTTTTTTCCTTTTTCACTATGTAGAAGCTATGCTAGTTTTAACGTGGCTACCCAAGTTGAAAAAAATGAATATGTTGCCCAACAGATGTTTGGCATATATCAAAAGCATTTACAGGTGCTGCTGAATTGTAACTTATTAATCACCTATTGTCTCATTTCTTAATCTGATAAAGTAGATAATCTTTTAATCTCATTATAGATAATAAACAGAGCCTGAGAAGCATGGTGTAAAAAAATAACAGGCTCTGGAAAACACTGTTGGGATCAAATCTTGCATCAACTCTTCAATATCTGAGCTACCTAATCTATCAAATACAAACAGTAATAATAAGGTACTTCTAGTGTTTCTGGGAATAGTAAATAACCCATACATGTAAAGTATATGCAACAGTACCTGAGATGTTACAGGAATTCAATAAATGTTATTTTTACGCAACTTTCCTAAAGAAACATCATTAGTGTTGGGGCCAAGATACAAAAGGAAATCTACCACTTTGGAGCCTGAGGACTTGCCATTACATTATATTGCCTGGACCTATAATCTCACTTAAGTCTTCTTAAAACATGGTAAAATATCAGAGAATGAAGCAAGAATCCACAGCAGGGTTCCCCGACCCCCAAGCTGTGGACTGGTACTGGTCTACGGCCTGTTAAGAACTGGGCTGCAGAGCAGGAGGTGAGTGGCAGGCAAGCAAGCATTACCGCCTGAGCTCTGCCTCTTGTCAGATCAGCAGTGGCATTAGATTCTCACAGAAGCAAGAACCCTATTGTAAACTGTGCACGCAAGGGATCTAGGTTGCATGCTCCTTATGAGAATCTAACTAATGCTATTCCACCTGCCCCCCACCCCCCGCCCCATCATCTGTCCATGGAAAAATTGCCTTCCACAAAACTGGTCCCTGGTGCCAAAAAGGTTGGGGGCCACTGATCTACAGTTTTCACTGTAAAACCTGGGTTTTCATATGCCTGTAGTTCATATGCCTAAATGTGTAACAAAGGAGACAGAAGAAGAAACAAATAATATCCTCTTTATCAAGTGATTAGTTTTATTAACAGAAAGTTCATCAGTGAGTATTTTCATAGAATATATACAGAATATCTCTTGCTGAGCTAACATGTTTTGCTGTCAGTCAGCAACACTGAAAACATCTATATCAACCTTGTTTGTTTAGCTGGAGTTAAATAATGACACTCAGTATTTGCAAAGTGTTTTATAGTTTCAAAGTATTCAAATAACAATGTGTCATACAGGTAGTGCAGATATTTTTAGTCCCATTAAGTACAAAAAAAAAGAGGTTCAAATGTTGAAGTGTACATAAAAGTCTGAAAGAAGATGGTGACATTCTGAAGCAATTTACTTAAAATTTTACTTACCAAATATTCGCTTTGACAAAAGAAGTAATAAGATACAGAGTTGGTGGAATAATTTAAGGCCATTTGTGGGAGGAGGGGAAGTGATTTACAATAATGAGACTTGTGATCATCTAAAATTATTCAATGCTAGATGGCTATATGATGAACATTTTACATTGTTCAAATAATTGATGACTCTACATTTCTTTGATATGTGTGTTATATTTCCTGTGCTTATGTCAATTCTCTAAGTTTCCTAAGTGTAGAGTCCATGTTTACCTCATTTATCTTTCCACACTGATCCGGCACAATGTCTAGGTATTCGCTCTCATCCCACTGAGTTTTCTAGGTCTTCATTTAGCACATAAAAAATGTAGAAATAGTGAAATTTTTAACTGTTTAACTGCTGAAATTTATCTCATTCAAATTAACCTAATTATTTATATATACTTGGGTTTTCTCGGTATAAAAACACAAGGTAGTATTTTCCAAGTTCTCAGTATTATATATCACATGATGGTATTAGGAAAAATGATAACATTAACAAGATTCCAAATGCTCACAGAAGTACCTAAAATTCAATTTCTGATAACATACAACTGGTAAATGCTTTGATTATCGCCATTTTATAGGTGAGAAAATGGAAGTCATATAGCTAGAGCTGAACTTCAACTACATTGTTCCATTTCATCAGATCTTCACCCTGAGTTGACAGAAACAGATATCTTCATGTTTCTATGCCATAAGAGATGCTGTATCTAATTCCCTAAGTTTATTTATTTTTTTTTTAGAAACAGCTTCTTGCTCTGTCACCCAGGCTGGAGTGCAATGATGCAATCATAGCTCATCACAGCCTTGAACTCCTGGGCTCAAGTGATCTTTCTGCCTCAGCCTTCGAAGTACCTGGCCTACATATTATTTTTTATTTTGTATTCAGCTCACCATTAGGCCGTTTAAAGGATATAAAAATCTGCAGAAAACATATGCTGACCCCAAAGGAGGAGCTTGCCATCAATTTCAGGAGCTCAGAAATGCTTACACTGAAATTGAAACGCCTTTCAAAGGCAACACACTGTTAAGCATAAGACTATGAAGTACAATTTAAAATTATGTATGTAATTCAAAAATGGATGTAGTCAGCATAAACTGGTCAGAAACAAAATTCTAGAGCTGCAGATCAAGAATTTACAAGGTTAGACAGAATGATTGCCCATGTTCCTTTCTGGTACAATCATATTCTCTATTCTAATGTGAAATAATTATCTCCAAAATACTCAATGATTTATTATTTTAATAAACTACAGAACAATTCTTGCACTCAATCTTCAATTATTAAGTCCCTTTGCTCATCTTCCTGGATCATTACATTGCTCATTAGGACCTCCCATTAAAAGAGAAAGAAACCCACATTACAGAATGGTATCTTGTAAACAGCTATTTTTAAGGGTGTTAAGTTACCTGTCACCACAAATAGAAGAATCTGATGGAACACAATAACCACAAATTAAAAAGAAGTTTATTATTAATATAACTGAATAAAATAATCACAAAACCTTTTTAATGGAAACACTCTGGATGACAAACAACCATAAACTTTTGCTGATTCCATTTTTTTAAACTTAGCTACAAAAAAAAAAAAAAAAAACCTTTTCAAAAGGTGAGAATAATGATTCCCTTATTCTCAATGATACAAGCTCTATCATTCCCAATGATACAAGCTCTATGGCTAGTATTACTCTGACAGAATGAAGATTTAGCAAGATAAGTTTCTTAATACAAATTCAGGTGCATTTTAAATGTTACAACTTGATATGGGAATAAATTGTCCATTTCCAACACCAATATCACTGCAGAATCCTCATCTCAAAATTCCTCACCACTTCCTAAATATCCATACACAAATGTGTTTCAATTTCTCATACACATCAAATACACACACAGACACACACACACACTCACACATCTATAATAATATACATATACATTATATACATGGATGTTTGTGTATGTGTATATATACACATATTTTTTCTATCATTTCTCTATCTTAACATCTTATCCTCTCTAAAATGGCATAATGGAGCCAGCATAAAAATCGGAATAAAATCCAAATTCTGCCACATCCTAACTGTTTGACTGTAAGCAAGTTTCTAAACCTCCAAGAGCCTTACCTTCTATAATGGTTCAAATGGAAGAGTAACACTGAATTACTGTGCAAATCAGAAAGAATGTGTGTAGTATCTACTATGATATAAGACAGCATGTTCTCATTAAGAGGCAACTTGTTGCCTTTGTTGCTATTGTTATCCCTCCTCAAACATGCTTTTTCTTGAATTGCCATTTCTTGAGTAATGTCATTACCACTCATCTTATCCATTGGCTCAAAACCTTAAAATTATCTAGGATACTCCTCCTCCACATGGAATCAAAGCCAAAGTGCTAGGAATTCTTCCCTTGGAATGTATCATGAATATTTTCCCAATGCTACCATCTCCTATGTTATTGTTACCATACTGTCTTCAAGGTGAACTGCCATCAGTACTCTGTTAGTGTCCTTCCCTGCAGTTTTACTACACTTACACTTCTGTACACATTACAACCTGACAAGAGTACTGCTTTCCTTTTGTCAGTCAACTGATAAAAAACTCTTCGTGGCTCCCTAGTAGCCTAAACACACAAACAAAAATCCTAAGTCCCTGATGATTGGAACCAATATATCTTCTAACCCCATTTAAAAAGTCTCCTTTTTCAGTAATCCTAGCAAACATTTATTGAGTGGATATTATGTTCTAAGTGCCATTTCTGGCCATAGGAATACAAGGGTGAACCATGTGGTCACATTCCAAGACAATAAGAACTTTCTTTTTAGTGACAGATAACACCATTAAACGACCAATCTTTAATTCTCTATGTGATAAGCACTCGGTACAAATAAATATAGAGTAGATGCCGACAATATCTGAGAATCTGGGAATGGCTTCCTGAGGAAGTGATACTTGAACTAAAATTTAAAGAGGAGTTGTGAGAGCTGGACGCAGTGGCTCACGCCTATAATCCCAGCACTCTGGGAGGCTGAGGTGCGCGGATCACGAAGTCAGGAGATCGAGACCATCCTGGCTAACACAGTGAAACTCTGTCTCTAATAAAAAATAATAATAATAATATAATAATACAAAAAAATTATCCGGGCGTGGTGGCAGGCACCTGTAGTCCCAGCTACTCAGGAGGCTGAGGCAGGAGAATGGCGAGAACCCAGGAAGCGGAGCTTGCAGTGAGCCGAGATCCAGCCACTGCACTCCAGTCTGGGCGACAGAGTGAGACTCCGTCTCAGGAAAAAAAAAAAAAAAACCAGGAGTTATGGGAGTTGAGATGATACGATGGGGGAAGTGGAATTCTAGCAGAGAAAATGGCATAGCATGTAAGACACAAACCCACTATGCTTCAAGTCAAATGAATTATTGATGTGTTTGAAATCTGTATTATTCTCCACCCAAAGTTTGTGTATATTTTCTTTTTACTTGGAACGTTAATCATACTGAAGACACTGCTATGCGACCTCAATTACTTCCAAAAAAAAAAAAAAAAAAGCTTTATTTATGAAGTAAATACTTTACTGAAAAATTCCTTCTAACTGTATAAGCAAAAGATGACTTGATGTGATACTATGCATTACTGTACTAAAATAAAAAATCAACTTGCTCTATAGTGGAAATATTAATGATTCATGAGATTTTTCTTCTAAGGAACTTTTTCTCCCTCATTGCAAATATTCATCACCTAATTTTAATATAACATTCATTCAATTCAGAATATATTTGCATTTTCTTTTCTAAAAAATAATCACCCATTAGTATTCTGTACTGCCTTTAGGAAATTATTGGTGTATGACTGTGTCAAGAGATTGAGCCTCAATAAGAAACTCTGATATCTTAAATTGCTTTGAGGGAGACATTTTTAATGCCATCAGATATCTTCTCCCAATAAATTCTTCAACCTTTATCAAAATAAAACTACATTTTCTATTGCCAACTTGACAAAGACAAGACAGATTATGTTTTTAAAAAAGGGTGCACGTGTTTTTTTTTTTTTAATGCAGCTACTCTAAATCTATTAACCATTGGACAGTGATGAATTAGGGTTACACATAAGCAAACTTAAACAGCAACCATTATCTACATTAGTCATCTATCTTACAATTTCTAGGGTCAGGCAGTCTTACAAAAACAAGTATAGTATAGTAAGACTCATTCCAAAAGCTTTACAAAATGTTTGTTTGTTTTTAACTTTTCAAAAGAAAATTACTTCTTTTTTAATGAAAAAACAGTGTTGAATCTAACACTGATGACAGTTTAGCTTTCTTGAAATTCTTTCCTCTTCTGTCTTTGTGACACCATACTTCATGCTTTAGTATATAAATTTCACTTTCCGTTTCTACATATGCAGCTGAAATGTAGTAAATATGTGTTGGCCTATAAAATAAAGGGAATGATGCAGAATCTTAAGATTCCACGTATTACTAACATCAAATGTTTTTCCTTGTGGTCATTGTTAAAATCGTAACAAATAAAGAATCAGGCTGGGTCGAGAATGGCAAAAGCTATCAGTGATTCTCAGATCAAATAAAGAAAATCCCTTGAAGTTTGGAGTTTGGGAGAGAAAGGCTTCTTTTTAAGTCACAGAAACAATGGAATTATGCTCAAATAACATTCTGAGTTGTCTTTTTTAATGGTTACTATCTGAGCCTGACATTCTCAGAATTCACGAAATAAAGAGCTAATTAGGGGTATTTATTTGTTTTAAATAAGAATATTTCCTTGTAGTTGATACAGAGTTGGCAGAATTGATTATATTAGCCTGGTTAAAATACAATACTCCAAATTTCACAGGTGGTCAAAAGAATAAACAAGAATTTTAAAATGCTGTTGCACAAAATATATCCAGAAGAAGTTGATACAGATTTTTTTAAAGCCATACTTGTATTTTGAGAATTCAACAGCAAATTTCTGCATTACATTTTTGTGGAAGAACAGATAGAGGGCTTTTGGTGAGTTTGCAAATATGGGAAGGGGAATAAAGCAGTTTTTTACTATAACCGGAGAAAACTTTGCTAAAAACAAAAAGCTGTTACTGCTGCTATACCTCACAATATTTAAGGAAAATTCTTTAAATTCTAAATAAAAAGGATTGTATTTTATAAAATTTAAGCATGAATGGTAAGTAAAGGGACTATCATTTATCATTTTAAATCAATATTATTAAGAAAGTTTTTCAGAAATTCAGTATCTTCTTAAAGGATTGGGTTAATCATCTGAGTAAGGTTCAGAATCAAGTTAAATACAATGCTTGAAAATGAAAATGTTTATAAAAAGGAAAAAAGGAGGTTAATGAAATCTTCTAAGTTTAAAAATTATGGAACTGACATAAATTGGCTATAAACTGTCAGGAAACAACGCTATATGAACATTTTCATGTTTCTGCAGGGTCCGGGCTCTTAAAAAAAAGAAAGCTAGAAGTTCACAATAGACACTTTCAGAGAGACCTGCATATATCCCCCCAGAGCCATTAATTTATGTTGCAAGGAATAATAAACCTAGTGACTTTAACTTCCTTTCCCCAAAGAACAAATGCAATAAAGATAAAACAGTTACAAATATGACAGTTATTAATCCATCTGTGTCAATATTTACTTAAAAAGTGAATGGTCAAAATACACCAATTAAAAAACAAGAGACTGTGAACGTAAATGAGACAAGACTGAACTTGATGTTGTTTACAAGAAACCACTTTAAGTATCAAAGACAAATAGGTTAAAAATAAAAGAATATAGAATGATATACCATGCTAACATTATTTTTTAAAAAATAGCTGGAATAGCCACATCAATGTCAGATAAAGTAGACCTCAGATGAAGAAAAGTATCAAGGATAAGGAAGGAGGCTACATAATAAAAAAGGGTTAATTTTTCAAGTAGTCATAACATCTTTAATATGTAAGCACCTAATAAGAGAGTATCAAAATACATGAGGCAAAAACTGATAGACATAAAAAGGAAAATAGGTAACTCCACTATTAAAGTTGGAGATTTCAACCCTCCTCTTTCAGTAACTGATAGATCAAGTAGGCAGAAAATTTGTCAGGATACAGTTGAACTGAACAGCATCATCAATTAACTTGATACATTCGACATTAATAGAGTACTTTATCCAACAACAGCAGAACACACATTATTCTCAAGCTCACATGGGACATTCACCAATATAGACCACATTCTGGGCCATAAAGCACACTTTAACAAATATAAAGGAATAGAAATAATATGAAGTATGCTTTCAGACCAGAATGGAATTAAACTAAAAATCAATAACAGAAAGACAGTTTGAAAATCTCCAAATATTTGAAAATTAAACGTACTTCCAAATAAATGAGTCAAGGAAAATTCTTAAGAGAAATTCTAGAATATTTCTAAATGCAAATGAAAATACAACTGACCAAAATTTATGGGATGCAGGGAACACAGTGCTTAAGGGAAATTTATAGTATTAGGTAAATGTACTGGAAAAGAAGAAAGTTCTCAAACTCTAAGCTTTCACCCTAGGAAACCAGAGAAAGAACAACACTTTATATCTAAAAAAGAAAATAAACATCAAAATTTAGAGCAGAAAATAGTGAAACTGAAAGAAGGAAAATAGAAAAAAAAGACATCAAAAGCTGGTTCTCAGGAAAGATCAATAAAATTGACAAACCACTAGCCATGCCAGCCAAGAAAAAATGATAGACAAAAATTATCAATATCAAAAGTAAAATATTGATCCCACAGATATTAGATGGTAATAAAGCAATAGTATAAATAACTCTATGGTCAACAGTTGGATAAATTATATTAAATAAACTAGTTCCTTGAAAGACACAAACTCATACAAGGAGAAACAGATAATCTAAATAGGTCTATGTCTATTAAATACAATGAATTAATTACTAATAACCTTCTAAGAACAAAAGAACAAGGACCTGATTATTTCACCAGGAAATTCTACAAAACATTTAAGGAAGCAATATTGATCTTCCAATATATTTCATAAAACAGAAGTAAAGAAAATTGTTCCTATCTTTTTTCTAAAAGACTAGTATTAACTTAGTACCAAACTCAGACAGACATTATAACAAATAAAAGCTATAAATAAGTATCTCTCATAAATGTATATGCATAAATCTTCAATGAACTATTAGAAAATCTAATACAACAAAGCATAAAAAATTACATACACCAAGAACAACTGTGATTTATACCAGGTATGCAATGCTGGTTTGATTTAAAACATCAATTAGGTTGGGCATAGTGGCTTGCACCTGTAATCCCAGCACTTTGGGAGGCTGAGATGTACGTATCACTTGAGGCCAGGAGTTTGAGACAGGCCTGGTCAACATGGCAAAACCCCATCTCTATTAAAAATACAAAAATTAGCCGGATGTGGTGGTATACATCTGTAATCCCAGCTGCTAGGGAGGGTGAGGCACGAGAATTGCTTGAACCCAGGAGGCAGAGGTTGCAGAGAGCCAAGATCGTGCCACTGCACTCCAGCCTGGGTGACAGAGTGAGGCTCTGTCTCAAAAAATAATAATAATAATAAAAATAATAAAACATCAATTAATGCAATCCATTACATCAAGAGATGAAAGAAAAATCATATAATCATATGAATTCATATAAAGAAAGCCTTTGGCAGAATCCAGCACTCATTCATAATAAAAACTGTCAGAAAATTTGGAATAAAAGTGGACTTCCTCAACATGACAAAGAATATCCACAAAAGTTTATAGCTAACATCATACTTAATGGTTTAAAAAAAAAAAAAAAACTGGTTACTTTTCCTCAGAGTATCAAGGTTATTTTTCACAAGTAAGATTCATATTTCCAACATGAAAAATAATATGCATTTCACTCTCTAAACTTTTTCACTTTAGGTTATCTTTCCAAGTGTTATTTGAAATGATTCTAACATTGATTATCATGAAAAATAAATGCAAACTTAACTTTGGCTGGATATATTAGACTTACATTGTAGACTTAGACTGTAAGCTTGAGAGTATGATGTGACTTTGTCTTCTGATACATAATAGATACGCAAGAAATAAATGAAAAAAATGAAAGAATGAAAGACTGTAAAATATCTTATCAGTTTAAATAAAATTATTTACCTAAATAACTTGGATATATACATATGCCTAATGAGAATATATTAATTTTTCCAAAAATACTTTGGTAGTTGGGGAAATCATTAGTATTTTCTCTATTTGTATTTGCTCTTTTTTTGAGGCACTCAAACCATATTTTACTCAATTATCCAACCACTTAATTCCTTCTTAATGCTTATTTCACTCAACTCATCTAGCAAAAATAAAATTTCTCACCATGGCCTAAGCTTCCTATTACTTCATTACGTCTCTGACTTGATCTCCTACCACACACCCACTTACTGTGACTATCCAAATGTGCTTTTGACTCAGAGCCTTTGTCTTAGCAGTTCCTTCATCCTGAAATTCCTATTACAGACAACTGCATGGTTTCTTCCCTTGCTGATATAGTTTGGCTATGTCCCCACCCAAATCTCGTCTTGAATTGTACTCCCTATAATCCCAATATGTCTAGGGAGAGACCTCGTGAGAGGTGATCAGATATTGGGGGTGGTTTGCCCCATCCTGTTCTTGTTATAGTGAGTGAGTGCTCAAGAGATCTAATGGTTTTATAAATGGCTCTTTCCCCTTCACTCCTCACTCTTCTCTCTCCTGCCGCCATGTGAAGAAGGTCACGGATTCCCTTTTGACTTCCATCATGATTGTAAGTTTCCTGAGGCCTCTGCAGCCATGTGCAACTGTGAGTCAATTAAACTTCTTACCTTTATAAACTGCCCAGTCTCAGGTATTTCTTTATAGCAGTGTGAGAATGTCTGCACTAATAATACTTGCCTTCTTTCAGTTTTCACTCAAATGTTAATTTTTCAGTTAGAGGCCTTCTTTATCTTACTGAGAATTATATCTCACACATGCACACTTCCTACTGCCCTTCTGTGTTTTTATTTTTCTACATACCATCTTTTACTTTCTTATAACCACCCTTTCCCCCACTGAACTATAAACTCCATCAAAGCAGAGGTTTTTGCAATTGTTCTTTACATATGAAATAAATAGTTGTGATTTCAAGAATTAGTATGAATACTGTAAATATGACTATCTTAATATAATGACATATTTTAGTAGTTGTTAAAGAAATACAAATTCATTCAAAATATTCTAATTCCGAAAGATACCATGTAGAGAGTTGAACTTGTTCTGAATCTCACCATTTCATTCCCATCCCAAACACTGGTTTTCCATCAGGAAAATCATTGTTAAATATGTGGTAGATTTTCTTCTGCATGTATTTACATAGAAAAGTATCATACCATGATCCATTTTGTTCTCTTTATGGTAAATCCCCTGGCAAAAGGAAAAACTTTTTTTAGCATTCACTTATTTAAATTGTATTATAAATAATGCATTCACAAATTCACTGAGATGAACGTCCACAGCAAACATATGATACTTTTTGAATATCCATTTAACTAGAAGCACTTATTTCTCATTACTGTCTAGGAAATGTGATCCACAAACTTGAAAATAATATAAGTATATACAATACTTTAAAATTACAGATTAATAGTGGTAATAATAACGCATAGAAAATGATACTTTATACTGCATTTTAAAGATCTAGTGAAATCTACTGCATTTTAATAATAAATCAAATGTGTTTATCTTGGAGATTATGGAAGAAAAATGTAATGGGAGAAATTATATGAAACTAAATGTTAAAAAAACAAACTTCAAAGAAGTAACAGATACTTCAAAGCAAATCAAAAGAGAATCTTAAGGCAACATACTATAAAGGTCTCTAATTATTGAATTCCTTAGAAAAGCTTTTATTCTCTAAGTTACAACATAAGATTTTACTTAAATGGTAACTATTAAAATTATTATTTCAATGTATACACATATGTGGAAATATTATGGAAAACTTTTCATATTTCTCTATTGCATATATTTGTTTTACACTTTTATCTCTATTGATCTTCTGAATTTAATGCAATAGAATAACTCATGGGGTTTAAATCTCATATTCTTTCAACCTTTAAGCTAATTTAGTTTGGTGATAAAATGTTAACTAAAAGGAATCACGAATTTGTAGAAATTTTAGGGCTTGAAGGAGCCTTACAGATCTAACAAATGCCCCCATTTTATGAACAAGGAAACTATGGCTAAGAAGTATAACTTACCAAGAACATAGACATTTAAAACGTGACTTCTTTTATGTAAACATTTAAATTATCACTCATTTCTAACCTTAAGAATTTCATAATAATGATTTATTGTGCCAGATGTTAAGCTATGGCCTGTCAGATTCACAACCACTTTCTCTACTTTGCTCAGTGATGCTGTGGCTGATGCTCAGGCTTGAAGATCATGTAAGTACCTACTGTGAGAAATATGCTTACAATGAATAGCAGTTGTTTTGTGCTCTACACAGTATTTTGTTATATATACTATTCCAACTAAGAATGCTAGAAATTTTAATCCAGATATTCAGACCAATTTTATATACCAATTTTTCCATCTACTCCACTTCCAGTGTGGCCTTGAGCTTCCATGTTCTCAAAATTCACTTCATAATTCTTTATTTACGATTCAACAATTTAATTTTTATAAATCTCCTAGAGTAGTACTTGGTACATACTAATGGTACAGTAAACAGCTATTATTAATGTTGCCATGAGGATGATAATGCTTGAATTTGATAGCGAGATAGGAAATTCTAATATTTTGCATCTTCAATAGAAGTTTGTGTTAAAAAAAAAAAAAACTATACCTATAGGTCTATTTTGTAATGGAGAAAGAGGGAAGACTATGGGTAATATATATCATACACATATATACATATATAATATATATGGTTATATATATCACATACATATATACACATGTAATTTTATTCATTAGTTAATATTTTAACTTTTCTCATAATTTAAATATAATACAGTTATTTAGAAAAACCACACAGAAGTATCTTAAAATACACATACGTATGTATTATATGATTATAATATTTTGCCCATAGAACATATGCACATAGGTAGCTCATAATAAACTCCAACGTTAAGATATTCGGTTAGTTGTTGACTGTCTCACCTAGTCCTGATAACATAATCTATTATATCATGCATAATCAGAAATTGCTTTATTTGGTTAAGCTATTATCATTTCTTTTTAAGGGGAGGAAAAGAAATGCAAGCTTAGAAAAGGAAGCAAGGACAGGAATTTTATGTACACCTTCTTAAACACTACATGCACAAGAAAGAAATGCCTTGTAGACATGTGGTAGATGTCAATGACACCCTGCTTGTATCCAAAATACATGACTGGGTCAGGCATGGTAGCTCATGCCTGTAATAAAAAAAAAACAACAAAAAAAAAAAAAAGGAAAGAAAATACATGACTGAAGCTTACCCTGCTACTTTGGGAGGTCAAGGCAGGAGGATCGCTTGAGGTCAGCAGTTTGAGACCAGCCTGGCCAACATGGCGAAACCCCATCTCTACTAAAAATACAGAAATTCACAGGGCATGGTGGCACACGCCTGTAACCTCAGCTACTCGGGAGGCTGAGGCAGGAGAATCACTTGAACCTAGGAGGCAGATGTTGCAGTGAGCCAAGATCGCACCACTACAATCCAGCCTGGGTGACAGAGCGAGACTCCATCTCAAAAATAAATAAATAAATAAAACAAACAAACAAACAAACAAAAAAAGGAAAGAAAATATGTGACTGAAGCTTAATTTGCTACTCATATTTCAACCAAAGAAGAGGACTTGCTGAAGGTTAAGCCAGTGGCCCTCAATCGTTTTGGCACCAGGGATCAGTTTCATGGAAGACAATTTTTCCACAGACGGTGGGGAGGGTTTCAGGATGAAACTGTTTTACCTCAGATCATCAGGCATTAGATTCTCATAAGAAGCACACAACCTAGATCCCTCACTCCCTGGCATACACAATTCACAATAGGGTTCCTGTTACTATGAGAATCTAATGCCACTGCTGATCTGATAGGAGGCAGAGCTCAGGCAGTAATGCTCGCTCACACACTGCACAACTGTGCTGTGTGCCCCAGTTCCTAACAGGCCATATACTGGTACCGGTCTGTGGCCTGAGGTTTGGGGACCTCTGAGTTAAGCCATGAGTAATAAAAAGGTACTTCCTGTCCTCATTTTTTCCCTTAGTTTTGAAGAGTAGATTAAACATACACCATTACCAGTTGTAGAAAGTACTTGTTGAAAATGATATGGAAAAGACAGTAGTAGAAAGTTTTATTTACTAGAAAGTCTCCACAAGGATGCCTCACAACAAAAATCAGTTAGAGTGAGAGAACTGCTATTACCTGGAAGTTTCTTGAACTCTGAGGGAAACTCATGGGTTAAGAGTGAAGTATGGAAAATCTGGGTTCCTTAGGAAGTAGAAAACAGCAGAAATTCCAACAACAACTTCCAGCAAGAAGACAGAGCATCATGATGTGATAAAATGGAGGAGGAAGGCATGGTGGCATGCACTTGTGGTCTCAGCTACTTGGGAGGCTGAGGCAGGAAGATGGCTTGAGCCAGGGAGGCGGAGGTTGCAGTAAGCCGAGATCATGTCACTGCACTCCAGGCTGGGCAACAGAACCAGACTGTCACCAAAAAAAAAATGAGGAAGGTGAAGTGGCTTAATCTAAGCAATGAACAAACATGAATGGGAGAGGAAGCCAGAGAAAGAAATTTTGTGGCTGACATGAATATAAAACTTTGGGAAGCTCTTACAGAGGATTTCTGGAGAAATTTGTGCATGTAATGGTATAATCTAGCAAAAAGTACACCTTATTATTTAAGATGATTAGATGCGGATTTAAAAAATGTTATTCTCTATAGAGTTGGAGTCACATAGCCATTATTTCTGGGTTATATATAAACTAGCCCAATTACTTAAAGAGTTAGATGAAGGAAATTCCTGAAAGCTGAAGTCAACTTGGAAAGCTTCACAAAAGTGACCTTTGATCTACACAACAAAGGCTGAGTAATATTTGAGCAAGTCAGGATGGAAATTGCTATCCTACTCATGGGGAATACTGCAAATGAAAACAAATTAAAGTTTTATGTGATGAATTTGTGTGAATTATTATACTTCAAACTTTCATGAATGTAGTGATATAAAATATGAGGCCAAAAAAGTTAGTTTCTGCCATCTCTTAGAAAGCCTTGAATTTTAGCCATCAGCATTTCAGATGGTGGGCAAGAGACTCTCACAACAAAGATTATTCTTTAGGAAAGGAGTCTAATGGCAATCTGCAGGAAGGATTGCAGAAAAGCAGAAATATAAGAGATTGTGTAGCACAGGCAACAAAACAAGCAAGAAAAATTAAACGTCCAAATAGGGTGATAACATGAAGTGAAAAGCAAAATGGAAAATTTACAATATTTTTTAACATAACTGCTATCTAAATATTGAAAAGAATATTATATTACCCAAATTTCAAATGGCATGATGCTTCCTAATTGAAAAACAGTAACAGTGAAACAAGAGGAGTTTAATTTTATTAAAACTATCATTGTATTATCTCTTTTCACCTAAGCATTGTAATTATATAGTATAAAATCAGTTGATGTGTGCTAAACAGTGTCTAAGAAATGGTTCTATGTTAGTGTTTGCCCTAAGCACATAAATCCTCATTCTATTTTTTTCTTTCATTTGCATGCAACCATGAAGATTTCTGATACAAGCTATGGTCCATTGTTTTGTTACTCACTATAATTCCAATATTAGATGTTCAATAGATGATGAGTGAATAAATGAGTAAATCCTACCAGCTGTTAATTATCAAATTTATTTGCATGCTTATTGGCACTGTAGCAACTTACTATTTGTACTATGTAATAGACCTAGTATATGTTTTATGTGATATATAAAAGTTAATATTCTTACAATAAGTTAGTGGTTTTCCCACTCTTCACTAACAGACTACTGGTTTCCCTTTATAAGGGACAAAGAAAGGGGGAGCTAGAACAGAGACATTCAATAGATAAGGTAAAGCTGGTTGTTTAAATGGTTCTAAAATAAAAATCCCAATCTTGTCTCAAATGATCACACACAACTCCAAAAAATAGGCAACTTAAGAAAGCCAAAAATTAAAAGTGTAAACATGGAGGCCAGGGATAAAGATCTACTTCTCTAAAATCTCCTAAATGTAGATCATGTTAAGACTACAAAAAAAAAAAAAAAAAAAAAAAAAAAAAAAAAAAAGGTTATGTACTTGGATTCTATTACTTAAGTTCCTTATAGAAATGCCTTACACAACCAGTACTGAATATGATGCTTTTAGATTTTATCAAGGAAGTGGCATCCTAAGTGATCATTGTGGTTACCAGAATAATACCCTCCCTTCTTATGCCCCTAAAAAAAGAGACCTAGTTCCTAATCCCTACAACTGGTGAATACGTTAGTTTTATTGACAAAGGGGAATTAAGTCAGCAGATGTAATAACAGGTCCATAAAATGAGAAGGAGGTAGCATATAGCCAATACAGATGGAAGAACAATAAGGACTGAGGTTGCTGGCTTTAGAGATAGAAGAAAGGGTGGGGGGCACAAACCAAGGAATGCAGGTGGCCACTAGAAACTGGAGAGGGTAAGGAAACAGGTTCCCCTGGAGCCTGCATAGGGAACTCAGACCTCTAACATCTTGATTTTAACACATTGAGACCCATTTTGGACTTTGGATCTCCAGAACTGTAAGAATACATTTGTGTTGTTTTAAGCCACTCAATTTGTGGTATTTTGTTATAGCAGTAATAAGAAACTAATACAGATTTTGGTACCTGGAAGTGGGATGTTGATGTAACAAGTATCTAAAAATGAGAAACTAGACAGTGTGCAGAGGCTAGAATTCAAGGAGCATACTGGAAAAATTTTTATCACTTGATACTTTTAAATCATTGTCAATTATGTCATTCTATTTTTCTTATTAGTTATTCTATGTAAACATAATTTTAATGTTAGAAAAAAAATTTCTCTCTCCTAACAAACTGGTATTTAAAATTTTTTATATATTAAAAACAACTTAATCTATTCTGTTTTTATGATGTGTACCAGAAAGCTCATAGTTAAATTTTTGTTCAGTTACAGTAACCATCTTATCCTTGATTTTTGTAGAAAAACTATGTTCTCTTTCCATTAGAGGGCTCTTCTTTTATCCTTAATTTAATGGCCCTATTATACTTGATCATTTATATGTAAATCACAGAAAATCTTTTCTGGAAGTAGGAAGGCGGGGAAAGAGGAAAACTAACAGATTCAGCACCTACACTTTGTTCCCGAAACAAAATGATTAAAAATGTCTTTGCAGAACAGCAATTATTCCTCAGTCTATAAATGAGAAAGCTTCCAAAAAGGCTCAGTACCTTACCCATGACTGCCCACTCAATAGTCTGCACTAGGACTGCCTGAGTTCCAACGGGAGTCCTTAGTGAAGTCACACAAATCATTCATGTTGCTAAATATGAAACACAGTTTAGCTGGTAATCAAGGAAAATTCTTTTCCCCCCTTCTCTGCGCAGAATTGGTCAGTAACAGTCATTTGGAGAATTCCTGACTCCTACTAATTATCATGCCTTTAAAATTTTTCAGTTTAAAGTAAAAGATGCCCAGACTTCTGTGGAATGACACAGAAGGTCAACTGCCCATCTGTAGAAAAGTATTCAGTTTCTGGTCAGCCCACAACTCTCTTCTCTGTGAGCTGCCACTGACCTACTGAGCCCTCCACAAGCCAGACCCCTAGCCACAGCTGATAGAACTAAGAACTGAACACCTAAGAGCTGATACGTCTAAGGTAGCCAATTGGCTAATCTCTGCTGGGAATTAAAAACTCAGGCTTAGCAATGCCATTTTGCAACTCCTAAGTTTATGGCTTGACCTAATGGGATGTGATGTTGGAAGCAGTATAGAGGTTACAGTCTCCCATATACGGGAAGCAGTAAAGAAAGCCAGTTGTCAGAGAGGTGAAAATATAACAGATGCACAGTTAGAATGCATTTGTAATTCTTTGCTTAGTATTTGGCTATTTCCTTGCTATTCAAAATGTCCCAGGACGGGCCAGGCACAGTTCATGCTTTCAATCCCAGCACTTTGGGGGGCCAAGGAAGGCAGCTCATTTGAGCCCAGGAGCTCAAGACCAGCCCAGGCAACATGGTGAAACCCTGTCTCTACAAAAAATACAAAAATCAGCCATGTGATATGGTTAGGTTTTATGTCCTCAGCCAAATATCATCTTGAATTATAATCCCCACGTGTCAAGGGAGAGACCAGGTGAAGGTAATTGGATCATGGGGGCTGTTTCCCCCATGCTGTTCTCTTGATAGTGAGTTCTCATGAGATCTGATGGTCTTGTAAGTTTTTGGTAGTTCCTCCTGCGTTCACTCTCCTTCCTGCCACCTTGTGAAGAAGGTACCTGCTTACCCTTTGTCGTCCACCATAATTGTAACTTTCCCGAGGCCTCCCCAGACAGGCTGAACTGTGAGTCAATTAAACCTCTTTCCTTTATAAATTACCCAGTCTCAGCCAGTTCTTAGTATCACTGTGAAAATGGACTAATACACCAGGCATGGTGGGGCATGTCTATAGTCTCAGCTACTCTGGAGGCTGAAGTGGGAGGATCTCTAGGCCCCAGGAGGCCAAGTCTGTAGTGAGCCGTGATCACAACACTGCACTGTAGCCTGGGCGACAGTCTCAAAAATAAACAAACCAAAAAAAAAGTCCCAGTACCAGAATCAGCAGCATCACCTAGGAAGTTTGTAGGAAAATAAACTCTCAGGTTCCACTACTATAACAAAATTTGCATTTTAGCAAGAACCTCAGGTGATTCTTACTAACACTGAAGTTTGAGGAGCACTAGTCTTTTCTATTAGATTATAAAAATAGGTATCAAGCTAGAAAAACTGAATACCCACATGTAAAATAATGAAATTGGCCAAGCACATAGGGAGGCAGAGGCGGCAGGATTGCTTGAGCCCAGGAGTTTGAGATCAGCCTGGGCAACATAGCAATAGCTTGCTCTAAAGAAAAAGGGGGAAAAAAGAAGTTTGAAGAATGAAATTGGATTCCATCCTCACACCACACACAAACATTACCTCAAAATAAATCATACACCTCAAAGTAAGAACTAAATCTATAAAACTCTTTGAAGAAAATATAGAAGTGTTTGTGATCTTAAGTTAGGCAGACTTACTAGCTATTCACTTAAAACAATAAAGACAAAAAATAGATATATTAGAGATTATAAAAATTTAAAACTCTTGTGTTTCAAAGGACACTGTCCAGATAGTAAAAAGGGAACCCAAGGAATGAGAAAAAAGACTTTCAAATCATATGTGTAAGGGACTTGCATCCAGAACATATAAACAACTCTTATAATTCAATAATAACACAGAAAACCGAATTTAAAAATTATCAAAGGCTATAAACATTTGCATCTCCACAGAAGATATATAAATATCCAATACGTATATGAAGAATGTTCTGTATCATTAGTCATTAGAGAAATAGAAATTAAAACTCTAATGATATTTTATTTCGTACTTACTAGGATGGCCATAATGAAAAAGACCAGTAACAAGTATTGATAAGGATGTGGAGGAACTGGTATTCTCAGACACTATTAATTGGAGTGAAAAATGATGCAGCCGTTTTAGTAAATCTGGTTCCTCAATACTTTAAACACAAATCACCAATATCTCCACACAAAAACTTGCAAGTGAATGTTCACAGCAGTATTATTTATAATAACCAGGAGGTGGAAACAACCTAAATGTCTGTTGGCTGATGAAAGGATAAATAAAATGTGTTGTATCCATACAATGGTATATTATTCTGCAAAAAAAGAAGGAGTATTTTGGATTACAGTGTGGTAAGTGAAGTAGGCCAGTCATGAAATACCACATATTACATGATTCATTTCATATGAAATATCCAAAATAGGCAGATCCATAGCAACAGAAAGCAAACAAGTGGTTGGTTGCTAGTGGCAGGGGAAAGGGGGATAGGGATTGACTGTTAATGGAGTAAAGAAAATGTTCTAAAAGTGTAGTGATGCTTGCACAACTCTATGGTTATTAGTAGAAATCATCAAATTACACAATTTAAATGGGTCAACTGCATGGTTTGTGAATTATATATTACTATTAATTTTTAAGTCAAGTCTGTATTATACATAGTTCCAGTGCGTGGATTAGACACACAGTCCTTAATAAACACCTGTTGAATAAATAGACACATGACCAACTGACTGACTGAATTAATTAATTAATTAAATCAAGAGACCAAGTAACCTCAGAGACTACACTGAGAGTTTTGCCTGAGTTCCTGACAGCATGCCTATTCTACCTTCTCTCCTTTGTGAATCCTGCCTGCATTTGCAAACTTTGTATTCTACAAAGTAACCTTATAACTATCATAATGATAAATTTTCATTAAGCATTTTTGAATTGGTTATGCATACATGCTACCAAAAACTACTTAATCCAGACAAATACCACTCCCTTAATGAACACTATTTGCAGAACAGTGATTCTGTATTTCACAAAGGAGTATTATCTGTCACAAACACCTTCTTCTGTCTTCATACATTATTAACTACAAAGTGAACTACTGTCATTCATTCATGAAAGAGCTACCAGTGGTTTCTATGAGGGCACAATAATTATTTGTTGCTTAACTGTCAGACAAGAGTTCTTGGGCTTTTACTGATAGGAACTATTTTCACCTCAACTAATATCTCCTATGAAGGACTTTATTATAAAATAACTAAAATGGTTATGTAGAAAGTACCCAATGGTTTATTAATTATTCAACCATGATTCAATAACATTTTTGACAACAGTTAAATATAGTGTCAAATAAAGGTGTTGTTCAAAGTTATTAAGCTAATTGAAAAAACTTATTTGTATTGTGAGAAAAAAACAAGGTTTTCCAATAGAAAAATAAGCAAATAATAATGGAAACTATTGTCTATAATTTTCCTTGGTGCTTTGAATACTTGAGAAATTTAAATACAAGGAATCACTTTCCAAAAATAGATGTAAGATATTAAATATATTGTTCTATATTAAAAATTACTCATGTCTATCTTGAAACTCAAACACACTTTAATATTGACCCAAAAAATCCAATTACAAATATTTTATCAGGGAACTAGGGATAATTAACAGCTCTGAAGTCAAAACACACTATTTATTAATGTCAAAATATATCCTAAAACTACCTGAGCTTTTCAAGTCAGATTCATTTCAATACTGTGGGCAAATGTTCACATACCAAAGAAATTAAATATGCTAAGTGGCAGAGACATTGAAGCTAAGGTGTTTGTTCCAAACTGAGAGAAGATTTCATGGCCTTTAAAGACATTCTTTTATCTATGTTTCCTCATCACATACTATTAGAGTTTAACCACTGAACAAAGCAAACAAAAAAGGCAGGTTCTCTTAAAGCAACTATCAGAGTTTACAGAAATTAGGAGAATAAAACACTGCCCACATTTAAATTCAAGTGCTATGGCATTGGAACTGGATTCCTCATATAATCTGTCCTATTTAAGAAAATATAGAGGATTTGTAACAGTGGGAAAGTAGCATAATAGATGCTGACAAAAGGCTTCTTTCAGTGAGAAAGTGTCTGGCCTAAGAAAAAAAAAAGGAGTCAGACGTCACCAGATATTGTAAATTTGCTGTAAGAAAGCTTCCTTACAATGCCTCCTTTAGAAAGGTGAACAAAGAGGGTGTATCTGTTATGAAAGGTAGGAGAAACTGAAGCCAAGTACGAAAGCCCTAAAGAACGTATTATAATTTTTCTGGAGATGGTTTCTCCCTTAGGTGACCTGTTTAATAACTTGAAAAGATGTTGGAGAGAAGAGATGAGTGAAAAAAGATACATTTTCAGAAAAAGAAAAAAGATAAGTGCTTCATTCCAAATAGTACCAACTTCCTAATTTCTAGCCCAGCCATTTGAATTCACATGGAACTATTTCACTTGCAAATATAACCATTTCTTCATGTAGATAATGATACTGTGCTAAAAATCCTAAAATATTTTAGTGTTAATAGCTTTTACCATTATTATAAATTCTTTTCTTCCTCTCATCAAATCATACATTTATCTGAGGCTTATAGATATGGAATCTTCAATATATATTCTCATCTGAATATAGGTTTGTCTTCCAATCTAAGAAATGTTAGGGATTGTAATAATATGCTCTTTATGCAAATACAAAGTCAAATATATAGTCTAATATATATAGGCAAGAAAAAATAATTAAATCCTAACAATACATTCTTAGTAGTAGAGTACTAATAATATCTTAAAATAGTATAGTATTTTATATCATCTTACTAAATCCAGGAACACCAAAATAGGAAAATTCAGACATAAGCTTTTTCTATAAAGTGAAAAATACTAAAGTTAACAGAAATAACTACTTTTTTAAACCTAAGAGTCTTAATGCAATAAAGTATTAAAAATGCACTCTGGGCCAGGCGCAGTGGCTCACGCCTGTAATCCCAACACTTTGGGAGGCCGAGATGAGTGGATCACGAGGTCAGGAGATCGAGACCATCCTGGCTAACACAGTGAAACCCCGTCTCTACTAAAAAAATACAAAAAATTAGCCGGGTGTGGTGGCAGTCACCTGTAGTCCCAGCTACTCGGGAGGCTGAGGCAGGAGAATGGTATGAATCCAGGAGACAGAGTTTGCAGTGAGCCAAGATCACACCACTGCACTCCAGCTGGGCGATAGAGTGAGACCACGTCTCAACAACAACAACAAAAAAAGATGCACTCTGCCTGCAGAGTTTTTGCTACTTATAAAATAGGTTGCATTTGTCGAACGGTAAATAAAATGGAGATTCTTTGGGAAACAGGTAATAAAAGGGCTGTATTTGGTAACTATTGTTAGTTCTGCTTTCCTTTCAATGATATCATAATGACCACCACTTAAAATTCATGCCTTAAAAAAAAGGAAAACCAAGTTCTAGTGAGATTGTTATACAACAGAAATATTTAATGTTATATTAGCATGAAAATTGCAGGAAGCATTTTATACAAAACAGAAAATATCCTGTAGATACGACTAATACCATTTTAAAAGGACTTTTTTTTTTCTTTTTTTGGATACTGGATAGCATACATGGCTGTCCATGACTCAGGTCTGTGATATGTCCAAAATTCCTGCCTCCACAACTTCAATATTATTTCTCCCAGTTATGATGAAACACGGTGGAAATGGTAAATGTTCTTGCTGTGTTACACCCACTTTGGCAATTTAATGTTCATTGGCTATCATGTTTTTTGCCCTCTATATCAAAACAAGACCAGACATGGCATACCCATCAGAGGTAATTAGAAGCAAATACTCCTCAAGCATTTAGTTTTTCTACCTGCTAAGGCTAAGGCGGAGTGAGGGCCACATGGCCAGAAATTTTTTCTGTGTTGAGGTGCTGACTGACTAATTAATGAGCTCTTTTGAAACATCATTAACATTCACTTGCTTTTATGTTTTAGTTTTAGTTTTGTTTTTGTTTTTGTTTTTTTTTTTTTTTGTTTTTGTTTTTGTTTTGTTTTTTTTTACCAGTATGTGGCCTATTAAGATAATACAACTCATTAGACAGGGTCCTTAGGCACATCAAACCAAGTCACTTCATCATGATTGAATCCAGAACCTTACTAGCAATGCCCAGCCAAACTTTCAAGTTTTCTGCCTCAAATCACTAATCAGTACTGATACTCTTAGGTTTCCTACCTAATATATTACCTCCAAATTAGATAGAACTGGGATAACTAGCACCTGACTATTGAATCAGTGCATTATTTAATTATTTTTAAATTATTGATGCAAAGGCAATAGAGAAAAGTTGATTTGTGGTCATATTAAATATGAAAAGTTTTTCATTGCTAGTTGATTCAAAATAAACTTTAGTTCAATAAATCTGAAAGTAATCATAACAATCAGAATATTGCCCAACTTAGGTTTTTATCTTTTACCACATTCTTTTCTGGGCAGGCCACCATTTGATAATGTAGACTAAATGGTGAAATATTATAGATCACTGATATAGAGCTACACATACCAAATGAATTTCACAAATACAATGAGCAAAACAAAAGTGTGTTTCAGAACACATATTTTATCACACCATTTATGCAAAGTTAAAAACTGTAAAACAATACTATATATTGCTTGGGGATAGACACCTATATTTAAAAAAAAGAAATAACAAATGCATAGGATGATTGTCACTATATTCAGAATGGTAAGTGTATCTGGAAGATGGGAGAGATGATCAGGGAAGGGAGGGAACAGACAAAGAGGAGGGGATTTCACTGCTTTGGCAATGTTTTATTACTTAAGCTAGATGGTGAGCACATGTGCTTAGGTATTCCTTAAATATTGTATAATAAATAATTTATTTATGCATTTATCTATTTTTAACTTATAAAGAACAAAAACTTATTTCTTACAATTCTGGAGGCTAGGAAGTCCAAGATCAACGCGCTGGCATTTTGATGTCAAGTGAGGGCCTTCTTTCTCCGTCTTCCGGAGGGAAGGAAGGCTGAGTTCTCACATGGTGGAAGGTGGAAGAGCAAGACAGCTGAACACTGAGTGAAACCTCTTTAATAAGGGCCTTAATCTCATTCACACAGGAGGAGCCTTCATGGCCTAATCATTGTTTAAAGACTCTACCTCGCAATATAATCACATTGGAAACACCTGAATGTGTGGAGGAGGCATTCAAGCCATAGTAAAACCTCGGAGATATATGTGATTTCTGACACTAGTAGGTAACTCTTTATCAGAGATGTGAATGTTAAATCAATAATTAATACTGTACCTAAAGTAAAGAACTTATTTTACTCTGTAATTTCCTAAAAGATAGTTTGGCATCATTTCCTCGGCCCATGAGCTTTGTTATTCAAATAATAGTTTTGATTTTTTCATGCATGCACTTAGAATATTATGAATATGAGGTTATCTTGTGCTATCTATGTGGAGATTGAAGTATTAAAAAAAACATAACCACATCATAATAGCTTGGTATAGGCTCCGTCTGGTCAAATGCATAATAAATTATTTAAAACTTAATTCAGTATTTTGAGGTAGTATCCTTGAAATTAAACATGCTAATTATTACAAATCAATTCATGTTATTCTTCGTTGGTAAAACGTTTTTCCATTAATGGGATACATAAATATTTGTAAACCAAGTTAAATCACACAAATTTAAAACTAGGATTCATTATTTTTCTAACCATGTATACTAAAGGACATTTTCCAAGAGAAGCTTTTTTTTTAAAACAACAATGCTCCAATTATTTTATTCTTTATCTTACTTGCACTTCAGAGACATTTTCTCCATGATTTGCAACTTTGGTTGTTCTCTACAGAATAATCCTCCATCAGTTACACAAAGAACATAAGGGTTTAGAAATACATACATATATGTATATATGTATATAGTACATATATATCTTCATGTGAAAAGACTTTCTACTTTAAAAATCTTATAAGGAATGTTACTTTACAGAGTGATACATTATTAGACTATAAGTTTTGAAAAATCAGATCCAAAGGAAAAGAAACAACGTGAAAAGGAGATAATAAAATTACATATATTCTAGTTCTTGAAGAGTTTAGAAAAAGTTGGATGATTATTTAAGTGGTATATCACCTAAACCAGCATCCAAAACTTTTAATGGTTTCATTCTGGTATTGTAACTAAGTATCATTTCCTGTATTTTAGGCAGAAACTATAGGCTGGAAACAAAAAATCTGTGGTTTATGCAGTATAAAGGAATTGAAAAAGTTATAAAGGGGCAAATTAAATTTTGTATGGCGCCTATGTTGTTAGCTATTTTTGTTACTATTTAACTGAAAAAATTCAATAGCAAATTTTTTAAAGTAAAAAGTAAAAAAAAAATTTTTTTACACTAAAAAGTTAGATTTCCTTTCTTACTGCTTTATATCTATTATATCTACATCTGTAGATATATCCACATATAATTTCCCTAAAGACGTGTAGTTCATATGCTATTTTCACAATGTTGAAGCAGGATCCACCAAACCAGCATTTAACCCTTTTACATGAAATCGGAAAAAATCTTATAGTGGATACCTGCTTTATACTAGGTATGTCAAAAACAATTGCCCTCAGGGGTTCCTAAAGACAACATGTGTATTAAAATCCACCAATCAGGTAAATCCAACAGATTATGCAGACCAAAAATAATACAGTGTTCAAGTTTCTTATTTTATTAAACATATAATGTTAAAATTTAAAAAACAAATACATAAGTTTTTAACCTTTTAAATTTAGAATATTGACTATCTTCTATGTTCAACTTCAGAGCAGGAATTTCAATTTTTTATATTAAAATGGCTACAGGAGTCAAGCAAATAACACTACTGAGTCAAATAGGCAATACTAATATGACATGATGGGGAGTAGGGTAAAGTGAAAACCATTTCTCATCTTCATTGGGGTTATAAGAAAAAAATTGTGAAAGTCCTTGAAATAGGCAGAAAGTTAACTGGATGTGCTCGCTAGAGCACCCTTCTGATATGTCCGCCTTTCATTGTCTTGAGTTATTTTACATCTCTGTAAATTGTAGAAAACTGATTATAATAATTATAATGATTATTGTCCATAGATATATAAATGAATTGTGCCTTCTGAAGATGCAACTGATTACTGTCTTGTGGATACTAAGCATTTTCTTTTTGCATCTATTTGTACATTCATTTTACAATTCCTAATTGACGGTATCTGTGTGTTTTGTATTTTTTAAAATTCTCTTTTTACCAGTTGTAACATCTTACTGGTTTCCTCATTAACTGTTGAGCTAAACAAAATTTTTAATCGTTTTATTTTACATTTATGACAGTCATAATTTCACCTTTTTAAAAATGAATTTTTAATAGAATCTATATATCAATTGACAGATAAATCACATTAGGCAAGCGTTACACAAAAACTTTGCAGAATTTTATTAAAATTTTACAAATGTGAGATACTTATACTTTGCCAAATAATCTATAAATATTTTATTTTGCATCCTTTCTCTGCCTTCAAGTTTGAATAATAATAAGGTATGTTCTCTAATCAGTCATAAAAAAACTAGATGAAACAATGCATGTTAATTTAGTAATGAATCTCAGAATTCAAAAGCTTGTTTATAAAAGGAGATTGGCCAAAATAATCTCACATATATTTTCCAATATAGATACTCTGGGATTCTGTGATATTATTCCTGGCACTGTTTGTGAAAGAGAGGAAGACAACAGACAGTCTACGTCCTTCCTTCTCTAGAATGAGATTCTGTCAAGGGTAATAGTCCCCATTATCACAATAAGCAATAAACTTTGCTTCACTTCAACAACAGGCTATTTTGGTGTAATTTCCCAGAAGCCATAATTCAACACCTTTCCAAGTATAAAGTTTCCAAAGTTCTATACCTTAGTATTCATCAAATTCCTATTTGTAGGATAATCAAAAATAACTTCATAAAAAAATTGAGTTGGCTGGGCATGGTGGCTCATGCCTGTAATCCCAGCACTTTGGGAGGCTGAGGCAGGCAGATCACGAGGTCAGGAGATCGAGACCATCCTGGCTAACACGGTGAAACCCCTTCTCTACTAAAAATACAAAATACTAGCTGGGCGAGGTGGCAGTCACCTGTAGTCCCAGCTACTCGGGAGGCTGAGGCAGGAGAATGGCGTTAACCTGGGAGGCGGAGCTTGCAGTAAGCCAAGACTGTGCCACTGCACTCCAGCCTGGGCGATAGGGCGAGATTCTGTCTCAAAAAAAAAAAAAAAAAATTTTAGTTGATCCCAGGCATTTTTATGTATCTCTGTATTTTGTGTATGGTTATTTTCTGAGATGACCAATACATCTACTTCTAGATAACAATTTCTGACTGTCATTTAATTACCTACATGTTCATATTACTAGTTTACCACCAAAATTCCAAATCTAGTTTCTCCCAAGATTACATGTCTCGCATCATTTAGATCACTAGAAGAAAGGTGTAACATATCTTTATTTTATAAACAAACAAACAAAAACCAAAGAACAAAAGAAACACTTCTAAGATATGTAAAAATTCTAAGAATTATCATTTGAAAAGCATTTGGTTTCCAAGGAATGGTATCAGTGTAAATTGAATTAAATACACACATTAGTTACAAATAATGAAAGATGGTCTGTTACATTTTATTTTATTTTATATGATTACAAGTGTTGGTATAAGATTTTAAAATAAATTTTGTATGCTAAAATACACAAAGTCATTATTTTTAAAGGATTTTTTCTAAAAACCTTCATTTTTATTTACTTAACTCATGTATAAGCAGGCAAAAAGAATGTAACTTGGTTTGAAAGTTTCTACTAGAGAAACATAGCAAAAATTCTTTATAGTTAGGCTTCTTACTGCCTTGCCACTGGCAATATTTACAAGCCTCACTCCATAGATCTGTGCAGTATGTGTTCACATGTGATTATTTAAATTTAAGTTAAATTAAATCAATTATATTTCTCAGTAGCAATGGCCATATTTCAAATGCTTTATAGCTCCACATAGCTAGTGATTACCCTATAGGACAATATAGATACAGAAAAGTTTCAACATCACAAAAATTTCTATTGCACAGAGCTATATTAGATCACACTAAATTATCAATATGCAACTTTAACAAGATTGACAAAAGCCAGTATTTTTATTATAAATATCTATTTATCCAATACTATTTCATTTATACAAAAAGAAAGAGAGGTTTGCATAGGGTTTTATTAAAAGATATGAACACATGCCAAAAATTTTATTTCTTCTTATTCATCGAGGAAACTGGCTCATGTTGTAACCAGTTCATAGGATTATTTTCTATAGGTATTTTATTTGCGGTTATTATGGGGATTAAATAAAGTTATAGGAGCCTATTTTAAACTGATAACTTAAATCACATAAAAGATCTCTACTCCTTTACATCTCTCCCATACACACACTTTGTTACTGATGTTGCAAATGACATCTTTTTATATCATGTATCTATTATTATGGATCTATAGGTTTTTAAAATGGTTTTGTATTTTAAATTATATACCAGAATTAAAAGTGACTTACATATTAACATTACAATACTGCATGATTCTATATTCATCTATATATTCACTTTTATCAAAAATTTTAATATTTTTATATGGTTTCATGTTGTTGTCTAGCATTCTTTCAAATTACATGATATTCTTTAGCATTTCATGTAGGGCAGGTCTAGTGGTAATGAATTCCTGCAGCTTTTGTTTACCTGGGAAAGTCTTAATTTCTCCTTTTTTGGGGGCGTGGGGGCGGAGTTTTGCTCTTGTCACCCAGGCTGGAGTGCAATAGCACAATCTTGGTTCACCGCAATCTCCACCTCCCAGGTTAAAGCAATTCTCCTGCCTCAGCCTCCCTAGTAGCTGGGATTACAGGCGTGCACCACCACACCCAGATAATTTTTGTATTTTTAGTAGAGATAGGGTTTCACCATGTTGGTCAGGTTGGTCTCAAACTCCTGACCTCAAGTGATCTGCTCACCTCAGCCTCCCAAAGTGCTGGAATTACAGGCATTAGCCACCATGCCTGGCCTCTCCTTCATTTTTGAAGGACAATTTAGCCAGATACAGTTTTCTCGTTTGACTGTTCTTTTTTGTTCAGTATGTTGAATATATCATCCCACTCCCTTCCAATCTGAAAGGTTTCTTCCCCCCTCCCCCCCCCCCCCCAATTTGAGAGCAGGTACTGTTTATTAACTGACCAGCTTAGAAAAATAATCATGGTAGACACCTTAGTTCATTCTTCTAATAAGCCTGTTGAACTGGTCCTCCCTGTTGCCAGCATCTCCACCTTCTACAAAATGGGTGGTCTTTTTCTTCATTCCACCTCGTGGAGAAGATAATTTGAAGGGCCACAGGAAGTTATTTGCCTCCTTGAAGCATTTTACAACAGTATAGATCTCATGAATCAGATCCTCCCTGCAGATGATGCCATATTTACCAAGAGATCAAAGCGTTATCTGTCAAAGCAATTCGCTTCTTATTGATTTTGCCATAACCACGCTTATAGATTAGCTCATTTACTGACTCAGATTGGGGTATCCCCATGCAATATATGGCTCTACAATCCTCAGCATGTTAATCGAAGCCTTGTTGAGCTTCACAAAGGTTCCAATGAAGATTTGACGAAAGCGAAGAAGCTGCAACACCTTTCGGACCTTTGGGCTCACGCCATTGATACCTCTGATCCTGATGACAAATGCCAATTTGGGTTCTGCAGGTACATAGAAGTTGCCAGCTTTTCTTGCCATCCTTGCCATTCGAATTTCAGTTCTGTACATCTGCCTATATTCCTTGTGGTAGTGCTTCGCTTTTTCATAGATAAGCTTCCTCCTTGCCTTTCAAAGCGTCTTTTGGGCAAACTTCTTTCTCAGGAGCTTGATCTTCAGCTCTGCGAAATTCCTTTGCTTTCTCTGAAGGGTTTCTGGTACAGCAGGAACCTCCTTCTTCTTCTCTTCTACACCCTCCATGGTTCCAGTGAGAAAAAGAGCTCTTTTTTTTTTTTTTTCCTTTTTATTTTTTTTGAGATGCAGTCTCACTCTGTCGCCCAGGCTGGAGTGCAGTGGCGCAATCTTGGCTCACTGCAAGCTCTGCCTCAGGGGTTCATGACATTCTCCTGCCTCAGCCTACCGAGTAGCTGGGACTACAGGTGCCCACCACCATGCCCAGCTAAGTTTTTTTTGGTTTCTTTTTTGTTTTTTTAGCAGAGACAGGGTTTCACCGTGTTAACCAGGATGGTCTAGATCTCCTGACCTCGTGATCCGCGCACCTCGGCCTCCCAAAGTGCTGGGATTACAGGCGTGAGCCACCGCGCCCGGCCAAGGTTTCTGCTAAGAAATCCACTGATAACTTGTCAAAGCTACCTTGTACACGATGAGTCATTTTTCTTTTGATTTTTTAAAGGCATAGTATGACCTATTTCAAGATATAATTATAGTGTGTCTCTGTGTGGATCTTTTGGGGTTTCTCCTAGAGTTCACTGAATTTCTTGAATTTATATTTGTATTTCTTTCCTCCATTTTGGGACGTTTTGGCCATTTTTTCTTAACTGAGCTCTCTGTCCCTCCATCTCTCTCTTCTCCTTCTGGTACATCCATAATGCATATATAGGCCCACCTGATGTCTCATAAGTCCCTTAGTCTCTCTTCGTATATGTTCATTCTTTTTACTTTTTGCCCCTGTGACCTGATAATTTTGAATAACAAGTCTTGAAGTTCATTGACTCTTTCTTCCACTTAGTCAAGTCTGCTGGTAAACCCCTCCAGTGACTTTTTTCAATTCAGCTATTGTATTCTTCAAGTCCAAATTTTTTGTTCTTTTTTTATAGTTTCTACGTCTTCAGTGATATTTTCATTTTGTTCATTTTTTCCTGATTTTGTTTAATTGTTTTCTCTCTTAGCTCACTGAGCATCTTTAAAACAGATATCTTTAATTCTAAAATTTTAAAATTCCATTCTAAAATTTCAACATGAACACAGAAATAAAAACTCATTAGTCTAGATATCTGCTTTCTGGTGGGCATGAAATTCTTCACTGACTTGAGCTCAAACTAGACAAATAAGATAAATAGAAAACCCTACTAACCAAGATTCTCTGTCGTCTTACACCCAACAGAGAAAATAACTCTTTAAACCATTACTGCATCTACAGAACTCATCAAATGATAAGACATTGAAGCCAAATTTTCAACTACTCTTGTCAGTGATGTGCAATAACTTCACCAAATGGTAAGACCATAAAACTAAATTCCTAACCTTTCCTGCCAGCAATCAGAAATAACTTACTGGCTGAAAACAAACCAAAAGCAAAACACAAAATTAGTAGAGTGGAAAATAAAAATAAGAAAGACAGTCAACAAAATTATTTAGTCAGAAATCTTAGGTAGAAGCCTAGGTTTAAACTGCTCATTAGGTGCCCTTCTCTGATGAGAAAGTATATCTGGCTCTAGTAAGCAAATCATTGGGCATCTTGGTGGGAATACCTCCACAAATACTAAAAGATAATTTTCAGAAAAGGTAAAAAACAATGACTAATACAGATTTAAAAATGAAAATGAGCATGTATTAAAAATATTATTTTTATTCATTCGATAAGAAAACCAGATAGATGTCATAACTAGTTCAAAGGAAAATTAAAAAGCACAAATTTCTGGGAGTAAGGGATTGAATTTCAAATGGAGGCAAAGCTAGCTTACCCACAGTTAGGAGAGAAGTCATCGGAAATTTCGTGAAATTAGACAAAATTTAGAGAGTTACAGAATAGCTGAAAGGCAATGAAAGACTAGAATCTAATAATCCACAAGCCTGTGCTGTATGTGACAATGCATGCTCTTCCATTGAAACACATATTTTCCCCTGTATTAGTAAACAAAATAAAATAGCAAAAACTTATGAAATTATGAATCATGAGGGAAATAGTATTAAAAGTACCAAATAATGATTGAGGCTTATTCGGTCCCTTAGAGCTGGTATTGAATTTAGAAATTATTTAATATTTTCCATTTCTTTGGTTTTAAACTTTCAAAGCACTGATGCAAATGAAGTAATCCTCTTTTGCTAGGTAGTTATTTCTCAGTTAAGAAAATTCTTAACAATTAGAGCTATTTAAAAGTGGCATGTCTGCCCCTGTAGTGAGATTCCCAACACTAAGGATATTCAAACAGAGCTTAGCTGACTAGTTACTAAGAATTTCTTACAAGGGAATTCCTGCACTGTGTGGGAGGTTGGATTCCATGACCTTTAAGTCCTCTTGCAATTCTAAACTCTATGGTTCAACTCTAGATGTCCTAATATCACAGATTACTCTCCTTTAAAACAATTTAGCTTAAAGTCCTAGTCACATTTTAATTTTCATTGCTGTTTAAATTCAAACAGTTTAAAATCATACACTGACAAAAATACAATCTGTAGGTTCTGGATATAATATGCTGATTCATGTATGAATTGAATAATTTTAATTTTCACTGTAAATGTCCGTTAGCAGACTGCAGAGAGAACTTCTCAGCATGATCTCGCAGCATGGTCCAAAGAAAAAGAACAGAGCCTGCCATAATGTTTAAAAGCAAGAGAATCAGATAAGTTCACTTGGGAGGTGAATTCCTCCACAGTTATGCTTTTGTGAAGATTTCAGCCTTAGGGTCCTGTTCATTCCTGTCTCTCATTCAATCTCCGTATTTCAGAACACAAAATACGTATCTGTTTGAAATTGTATAGAGTATTTTTCTCTGTCTCAATGTTAAATCCAAGAGTAGTATTAAAAGTTGAGTGCATTTTTCTTGAATATGTATTCCACGACCTGCTAAAACTTCTCACTAAAATGACTGAAATTTGGGAATAATAGGAAAACATTTTCACATTTTGAAAGATGACTTTTTTCTCTGAAAGACTGTACTATATTTGACATATATCATGCATTCACAGAATTACTAAATCTAGTTAAGTTGACTTAGAAATCATCTATTCCACATTAATAAAACTACCAATACTTTCATAGTTTTCATATATGATT
Organism: Rhinopithecus roxellana; assembly: GCF_007565055.1. Lineage (NCBI taxonomy): Eukaryota > Metazoa > Chordata > Mammalia > Primates > Cercopithecidae > Rhinopithecus > Rhinopithecus roxellana. Next base: position 12,386,218 of record NC_044555.1, read on the forward strand.
TTTCTATTTCTTAAAACTACTCCTGACCAAATGTAAATTAATCTTTATTTACCTTCCTTTCTTATTTATACCTCTCTTTTGACAATGTCATTTATTATTATAATTATTTATATATTAGGTATTGTCATAGCTCTCCCACTGGACTTTAAATCCTTGAATAAAACATGACTTACTTTGCATTCCTCTTCCTTTACAAAGACCAGTATCCTAAGCATAACTCAGTAGCTTTGAAGAATATTTTATATTTCTCTTAATTTTTAATTCAATAGATTCTCATTGTTAGAACTGTTAAGCAATATGAGGTCTCATTGTATAACTCAAGGCACTGATGATTTCTGATTTTTAGATTTCATGGTCAATTGTTAAACTGTCTGAATGGAAATCATCTATGAAAATGCAAGAGAAAAATAAAAGAACCATAAAAAATTCATTAGCTTTTAATAATTAAAAATGTTAATGATGACTTCGTTATAAATTATAAAAACAAACTATTGCACCTTCTACTTCAGTTTGATGTCATAGTGTAAATGACTATGAGTTTGATATTTTTTTTTTTTACTATGGACATTCAAGTTTGAATTCTAGATTAACCACTAAATTTTGGTGACATATTTGGCCTTTCCAAGTCTCAATTTCAACACCTAAGACTGGATAATAATTCATACCACATAGGGTTGAGATAAAGTGATCACGTGCAGTGCTCAACTGAGGGCCAGGCAATCACTAAATGATACCTATTACTGGATGAGACTTAGCTAGACCCTATTTTTCTATACTGACCATGTTGAACTTTACCAGAGTCCTCCAATCCTGAAAAACAATGATGGTTAAAGATGTCTTCCCACCCTTTTACTTCTGGAGGCTTACTGCCTTTTCTGTATGGCTTAGATAACAATCACAGATGCCCCTCTTGTTTACTTAGACAAGGCCAGACACGGACCCTCCAAATTCCCAATGTTTATCCCATAAATGATTAGATGAACTGTTTGTATCCTCCGACTAATCTGGATTAAATACCTACCAGTTTGGCTTCACCAAATTTAACTAAAGCTTCTCTCTTTCCTTCAGGTCTCTGAACTTTGACACATGCACACAGCCTGAACCAGCATACAACTTCTCCTTAAGAGGCCTCCTGGACCATTGACTTATGTTAGCGAAAAGCATTCCCTAATCAACTGTATAATCATGCCATCATGCCACCCTTTCATACCACTTCCCTACATCTAGTTCTTCCTAACTGTGCTCACTATCCGCTAAAAACCAAAATCTCAGTGACATATTTGGCTTCTCTGTGTCTCAATTTTGACACCTAAAAATGGATAACAATTCATACCACTTAGGGTTGAGATAAAGTAAGCATATGCAGTGCTCCGGTGAGGGTCAGGCAAAAAGATTTTTACCTGACTTTGAAAACACAAATCTCATAGCTAGAGCATTCTTCTTACTGCAATAATCCCTCTCCCAGCTCTTACAATAATCCTTCTGAATAGAGCCTCTCCTTATCTATGTCTGGATTGTTTATGCTTGACAATATCTGTATTATGTGGCTTAATTACTATTTATTTCTCTTAAATTAAAGTATACTTTAAAGCAAACAGAGAGATGAATAAGCATAATATTTATTTGACAATCTTTCATAGAATGTGGGTTTTATCTACTTTATTGAACTGTGGACATCAGAATGATGTTTGGTCTAATTTACTTTCAAAATGACATGCTTGCAACTAGAAGCTTTAAACAGGATGAAGTAAAGGTACTTTGAAGATGGAAACAATAAGTTTATTACTACATGGATTCCTGTAATTACTGGCTTCACAATTGGAGATTACTATCCTCCATCTCTAGGATTCATTTTAACTCTAGTCTCCTGACTCAAAATACATGATTAAAAAAATTTCCTGTTTTATCACAATGTTTTAAAGAAAGGTATTAGAGCAGGCAAATCAATTCCTCGTTACATCATTTTGTCCATTATTTTGGTGAATCATATATTAGAATAACTATGATAATGGGATCGGTGTGTATTAAATATGACAGAGTAGCATTCTCAAAATCGATGTATTCCCTACTGACTGACTTATAAACAAGAATATGAAACACACAAAGACTGACAGGATTCCAAAACAATCTATGAATTATTTAATATCTTCAGTGTTTTTCATATAAGAAGGGAACCAGAAACATTGTAAGCATGGATTCTGTTCTGCTAAATAGATGGCCTTACTCTTGAAGTTGGAAAATTAGGTTTGGATAGTTATTTCATTTAGAAAACAAGTTCAAAAATAACTTTCTTTTACATAACATTCCAGGACAGATCTCACTTCTGGCTGCCCATCAGAATCACCTGGTGAGATTTAAACATAAATATAGATGCTTGGGCCTCACCCTAAAGCTCCTAAATTAGAAATATTGAAAGTAGAGGCCAGGAATTTATGTATTTCAAACTTTTGCCAAGTGATTTTGTTACATGGTGAGGATTAAGCAACATGTAAGGCTATAAAGCCTTTTTGGCCTCTGATAATCAATAAAATTGGATTATTATAGTCTTTACAGATACCTACATTTTTCTTGCCTTAAATATGAGTTTCTCAGGAAAATAAACATAGTCCATAGCTGGTCTATACTCCTGACTCCTTCAAGTATCAAAAATGAATCACAACTGAAAAATAAAATCAGTTTTATTCTTGTGAAAGGACAGACAGAATAATACAAGTCTTGTAGAAAATCTTGATTTAATAGTTGGACTGGCTTTTATGTTGTTAGGTTTTTTTTTTTCCATCAAGAATAAAATGAGGGTGCATTTCATTCAATAAGATTTAAATTAAGCATGGATACACAAATGAACTGCAGCTTGCACGTTTCTGTTGCTGCCAATTCTAAATTCAGTTCTAACAAGAGAAGCATCATCCATGTTTGCAAAGCTACAGCTGCCAGCTTGGGGCCAGTGGAGGGAATCAAGTTAGGGTGAGCACAGAATCAGCAGCTTGAGGGTTAATCATGCTTTGTTTGCCAAGGTGGTATGCCTGAACCTTTGCTCTGATGGCTAATTTGTTCCTCTGATGTGACAGAGATATCTAATGCTCTTCTCAATCTGGTTCTTTTTTCCCTCCCAGCCACATGAAAGAATGGTAATTCTTTGCCACCTTGCCCTTGGCAGGATCATGAGAATAATTCTGGCCAAAGAGTTGTGGACAGAAATGTACATCACTTCTGGACGATAGCATTTAATTAAACTGCAAGATTTTCTAGCACTCCCCTTCCTCCTGCCACAGTGACCATTCCACTTGGTGGAGTCTTCCTCAGGCCTGAGTCTGGGATAGCATGCAACATGGCCCACGTTCCATCTTAGTCCATTTTGTGTCCCTATAAAGGAATACCAGAGGCAAAGAACACAGATTTATTTGGCTCATGGTTCTGTAGGCTGTACAAGAAGCATGGAACCAGCATCTTCTTCTGATGAGGGCTTCAGGGAGCTTCTATTCATGGTAGATGGCAACGGGGAGCAGACATTACATAGCAAAAGAAGAAGAAAGAGAGAGGTGCCAGGCTCTTTTTAACACCCGCTTCTTAAGGGAATAAATATAGATGCTTGGGTCTCACCCTAAGCCTCCTAAATTAGAAACATTGAAAATAGGAGCCAAAATTCACATATTTCAAACTCTTGCCAAATGATTTTGTTACATGGTCAGGATTAAGGAACATGTAAGGCTATAAGGCTTTTTTGGCCTTTGATCATCAATAAAATTGGGTTACTATAGTCTTTAGAGATACCTACATTTCTCTTGTTTTAAATATGAGTTTCTCAGGAAAATAATAGAATGAGAATTTAGTCATTACCATGAGGATGCCACCAAGCCATTCATAAGAAATCCACCCCCATAATCCAAAGACCTCCCATCTCACTAAGCCCCACCTCCGATATTAGAGATCCCATTTGAACATGAGATTTGGAGCAGACAAATATCCAAACCATATCAGCCACCAACTCCATCCTGAAATAGACATGCAGCAAGAGCTAAACGCAAACATATCCTTTTTTTTTTTTTTTTTTTTTTTTTTTTTACAGTTTTAGCCCATTCATATTTGGGGCTGTTTATTACTACAACGTAACCTAGACTATTCTGACTGATACAGCAGGGCAGGTTGATGGAAATCCATTACAAGATGCAAAGTTATCAGAAGCACAACATATATCTACTTTTGGAGCATTCATTTTTACTTTTGTGTTGTACCTATTCTTTAACTCTCTAGAGGTATTCTCCTTCCGTAATCTAAAAGTCAATGCTAAAGGAAGAAAATGGGATTAATCATGTATGCCTAATCATGAGTTAAAGTCAATGTGCTCTTTCTATCCATATATTACATTTTATAAATTATTCATAATTTTAATCAACCTTACTTCTATGAATTGCACTATTAATGATTCTTAGAAGTTGTTTTCTAGGTTGAATAAAATTCTTAAGTGCTGAAAATCCACAATCATTAATCTATGAGAATATTACCATCTTCTTTCCCTGTGACGCTTTAATCAAAGCTTACACCCATCAATAAGTAGAGAAATCAACATGGTTCCTTCTGATTATATACCAAGAAATTTGGCTTCATATTTAGATAGAAGAAAGACTTCTATCTGGATAACCTCAATTAAAACTGATTACTGTCCTGAATTCTTCCCATTCTTTCTTTAGAGGTATCAGAAAAGCAAATGTAACACAAGCCAGCAGATTCCTATTTACTGCTAATTCATGCCAACTTGGAAATGAAACCAAGAACATCTTAAATCTAAATGAAAGCATGAAATGAGAAAACACAAAGTACCACTTGTACTGCCAGCTTCCTTATAATAACACCATGTTCATTATAAGGATGCTGGTTCATTGAAAAATATTTCAGTTGATACAAACATTATTGAAAGTGTGAATTACACACCAAACATATGGTTCTCACATAGTCACTTAAGTTTGGCATGAAATAATTAACTCAAGATAACCTAGTGTGTATCATTGTCTCCTAGATAACTGATGCTTGAATGTTTCTTCCATTTATCATCATTTGCACATATCAGAAACATATATTTGGGACATATTATAGCCATGAAGGTTGTAATTTATGCAGGCAATACCTGTAGAAGTTTATATTTCTGTTTATTTTCTATATTTTAAATACCAGTAGTATGCGAACAAAAATGATGGTGGATACTTCAGGCTTAATGCTATGCTACTATGAATGTATGTATTTTCATGTTGACTACAACATTTTCCACATTTCATTGAGAATGAGGCCTTCATTGGAAGTGGAACAAAAACACTTTCTAAAAAGCAATGAATAAGGCCTTAAGTATGAAAATCTCAACCACTGATTGTTGTGTGTTGACAGTCAGGCACTGCAAAACACAGTATATCTGCTGTGTCACTTGGCCCTTGATTATTGAGTTCTTCTCCCTCAAATGTTCAGATATTGTGATTTCCTCATTCTCCTTAAACTATATTCTTTCTTTTCCCCCCATCCATCTCACAAAGAAGATATATATATATATATATATATATATCAGGAGAAGCAAAAAATCTGAACGAGGTGGCTGAAAGAAGCCAGTGAGCCAAATAAGTCCCATATTACCCTAAAATCTGCTGCTCACACAATTTTAAGACTACCTCCAATATTCTTCTTAATAATGGTATTAGAAAACAATAATTGAGAACAAAGATGTGCTGCTGAAAACTCTATGTACATTAACTCACATCCTTATGGCACCACTTAGGAGATTATTGATAAAGAAACTTAGGCGCAGAGCAGTCTGAGTAGAGAGTCTAGGATTCCCATCTATATACTAGAAAAACTCCTAAATACCTCTCTCACCTTGCTGGAACATACTTACTTGAAAGTCAAAAGCAAATTGAAGGCAGAATAGCAAGGTTCTTTATCATGAAGCTAATAAGAGAAGGAAAATGTCATATCTATCTTTTGTAGATAATGGGGCTTATAGACTGTATTTGTATAATACTATAGTTCCACTGTACAAACTTTTATTATCCTTCTCTTGAACGTCTTTTTCCCAAAGTCTTTACTACAAAATGCCTTTTAGCATAAGACTATGCCAACTGGCGTGGCCAAGCTAGTAAAAACAATGAAGACAAAATGACTTAAAGACCTGTACCCATGGAGGACAAAACTAGCCAACAATCAATAATCAGTGACCTCTTTTCCATGGAAATCAATTTTTAAAAGCAATTAAAGTAGTAGACAATCCTGAGTACTCTGTTTAAAAAAAAAAAAAAAATCAAATATGTTTGCTTGTTTGTTTTTACTGCTCCTTAAGGAGAAGGGCTAACTCCTAGGCAGTGGGCCCAGAGTTGGCCTGATTTTTAATAATAGCATTATTTATAAGGACATTTTAAAATTATGTATTATGTGCCAATTGTATCAAATCAAATAAGTGATGTCATATAATCATCACAATAAATGATTACATAGCTATGCTAGATCATATAATTTATCCTCTAAAGTGGGATAGTTTTAAGAATTAAGGAAGATTCTTTTAATAATTGGGCAGCAGCCAGGTACAGTGAATCATGCCTGTAATCCCAGCACTTTGGGAAGCCAAGGCAGTAAGATGCTTGATCCCAGAAGTTTGAGACCAGCCTGGGCAACATAGGGACATTCTGTTATTATTAAAAAAATTTTTTTATTAATAGCCAGGCATGGTAGTGGTGGCCCCCTGTAGTCCCAACTAATCAGGAGGCTGAGGCAGGAGGATTGCTTGAGTCCAAAAGGTCGAGATTGCAGTGAGCTATGATCATGCCACTGCACTCCAGCCTGGGTGACAGAGCAAGATCTTATCCCAGATAATGATAATAATAATAATAATAAGGCAATGTTATGTTTAAAAATATAGTCTGAACTCTTCAGGCAAATAGAGATTACAAACACCTTTTATCTTAAACTTTATAGCTGACTACAGTGGAGGCTGAAAGAATTTAAGAGGCTTGTCCAAGGTTTGATCACAATGAGGTAACAGACTCAGAACTTAAATTCAAATAAGCCTGACACCAAAGCCCATGCTTTTAACCATTCTGCTCAATCGTAGTCACTACAGCCGGGTATACAATACAGTGTAGTGGTTCTCAAACTTTAGCATATATGAGAATCACCTGGAAGTGCTGATAATATGTACATTCCTGGACCCTACCCTAATCACCTGAGGTTACTGATAAAATGTTCATTCCTGGGCCCTACCTTAGCCCTACATCATAACTCAGCTCAGAACTCTTAGAGGTTCTGATCTAAGAGTCATGATGTAGGGCTAAGAAAAATTACATTTTTGCAATCACATCCCTCTTAGGAGATTCTGATGAAGGTGGGTTGCTGCTGCATTTGGAAACACACTGTTCTATCCAGACAAGCTCTTATGAGCCAAGTGTGTGCTTTCCTAAATTTAACAGGGTCAAAAAAGGAAGAATAAAGGAAAACAAGGTCGTTAAAGCTTATCTTGTTCCTACTATAAAATAGCCAACTATGAACCTGTAAAAGATACAATATAACGAGATGTACTTTGTTACCTGGAATTAGGTTAGCAGGTCTATGTTATCTCATTGCATTAAGCCATGTCCTTGAATTACTTTAAAAATAATTATTTCTCTCCTATTTGGAATTATTGTTTATATTCCTTTTACGGTTATGTTCCTTCTATTCACTCTGAACAGAATGAAGCTGTTTTTCTCTTACCAGCTTAGTGCTATAATTCTTTCCTTTCATACTTGTATATGTAATAAATGATAAACTCCAACTAACACCATAATAAACCTTTACATTTTAAAATATGCTCTTAATAATTAAGCCACAAATTAATATTTTCACTTTCTCTCCTTAGTTCAGTGACTTGTATGAGTTAGTGGGTGGGTGCTTCACAAATATTTGTTTACTTAATTCCTAACTAAAAGGTTTAAAACCATCACTCCATATTGGACTAACTTGAGTACAATTCCCATGCAATAATGGACATTACCTACTGTGGTTATTTCTACTGCACTTAGTAAATTACAATATTTTCCCCAGATTCCCCTTGGAATTAAATAACATTGACTATATCAAAAAAGCATCTAGTTAACGGAGGGGTTAGTAGAACACATAGGTGATCAAGAAAAACATAGCACTGTTGAATTCTCAGATGCATCCCACTAGTAAGCAGACAAGGGCATTTAAATTGAGGCCAAGTGTTTTGCAGCATCATGGAAGAGATATATAAAGAAAATAAAATTAGTAGAATGTTAGGAATCTAATTTTCCTTTTCTTTCAATGTGTTACCATGGGAGTAACAATATCTTTAATTATGGAAGTGTTCATGTCTAAGAATCATACAACTCTTTTCATATTTCTATTCTATAAATGATGTAATTTTAGTTAAAAGTTCAAGGAAGTTGTTATTTAGTGATGAAACCAAAGCACAAAAGAAATCAGGAAATACCTGGTAAGGTACAATGAAGTAGTGGTCAAATATATAAGGAATGTAATGCCTACAGTTAAAAAAGTAAATATCCCAATTTAGAAATCAGGAAAGGATCTGTTTGGCAGATCCTCAAAATATTAAACATAGAATATGTTTACATATTAAACATAATCCAACAACTACACCTCTAGGTATACACCCAGAAAAACTGACAACAGGTGTTAAAATTAAAACTTGCATACAAATGTTTATAGCAGTACTACTCACAACAACCAAAAGATGGAAGCAACAGAAATGAACATCAACTGATGAATGTATATCCATAATATGGCATAACATGGATAATAAAATATGTTATACCCATAATATGGAATATTATTCAGCAATAAAAAGGAACAAAGTAGTAATACACGCTATAGCATGGATGAATCTTGAAAACATTAGGCTAAGTGAAAGAAACCAGATACAAAAGGCCATATATGATTTCATTCATATGAAATGTCCAGAATAGGCAAATCTATGGAGACAAAAAGTGGGTTAACGGTTGCCTAGGGATAGTGGATACAGGAAAATAAGGAATGACTGCTAAAAGGTATGGGTTCTTGGGGGAGTTAAATACAATATTCTAAAATTGGCTGCAGTGATGGTTGCACAATGTTGTAAATATATGAAAAGCTATTAAATTTTAAACTTTAAGAGGGTGAATTGTATGGTATGTAAATTATACCTCAAAAAAGTTGTTAAAAATAAAGTAAAATAAAATCTACACTGAATGCCATTGGTGTTAACTTTAAAGTGGTCAAGTTTATTTTATATGAATTTCATCTTAATTAAAAGGAATACAATATAACCTAAATATTTTTTTCATTTTCTACTCCATTAAGTTTTCATTTATTATCATATCCCACTTTACTTACTTTCTTTTAGCCCCTTAGTGGCTATGCAGTTTATATAAGTACTCCAATATATCAAGGTATACTTTATTCACCTACAGGCTTGACTATAATGTATAGCAAATAAATAACAACCCACTAATAATTCAATAATGATATAAATTATAATAAATGAGGACCTTGAGTTGAATTTTAGAAATAATTAATACTAAAATTTTTAAATGGAAGCAAAGGTAAGAAGAGATGCTGGGAATTAAACTCCCCAATCCACTCTGCATGAATCTGATTATATGATGGCAGTGAGGCCGATTCTGGATCTCAACTAAGGAAGAATATACAAGCTTGAATTTAGAGGAAACATACACACAAAAATAACACTAGGCAAATGTTTTAAAGTAACTAAGACTATTTGAGTTTAAGAAAGCAAAGATCGAGGACACTGTAGTACCAATCTTCATTTATTTAAAGGCTTTTACATATTAAATGCAGCATACATAAATTAATAAATTCTCCTCATAATGATATTACTGCAAAGCACGGGACAGGGAACAGCAGAGAGTTTTATCTTTCTTTAAACGAAGGAAGTTTTACACCATCAGCGGATCATGAAGACAAGGAAGATTTTACATCCTAAATGGATAATTAAGACAAGCCTAAAATAGAATCAATGATCAATACAAGAAATTTAATAGTATAAGAGGATAAATTACACACGTACAAAGAGGAACTTAATGTAAGTGATGTCTCAATTGTGATAAAGCTAGTCAATGATGAAGACTAAATATGGTCTTGAGAGTTACAAATACAGGTTGGTGAACTAGAGATTATTACATGCAATGGAAAATTGATGCAAGAGAAAATATATGGAAAATGGTGCCAGTGGGTGGCATGAAGGAGGCAGTAAGAAGAGAGACCTGCTAAGGGGCAAGAAATCTCTAGAAGAAACTAGAGAATGGGTAGGAAGACAGGTAGCAAAGAACGATTCCTGGCAAGGAGTACCATGTTGAAGGCTTGAGAGGTGGTTACAGAAATGGAGAAGGGGCAAAGACATAAAACCCTAGCAAATATCAATAGGTACTAATGTTGGTGGTGCATGGTGTAAATTGAAACAAAGAAAGGAAGGTTTGAAAAAAAGTATAAACTAAATGTGAGTATACAAAATTAGTTCACTCACTCTTTAACACAATTCATTTTATGGATGAAAACTGAGGATCAGAAAGAAATTCTGACTAGCTAAAGGTACATAACTAACTGGTAAATGACTAAATGGATTCCAGCACAAATTGATCTGTCTCTACTTGATATGCCCATGATGATGTTGGCTCTCAGTTTAGGTGAAAAAGGCAAGAGAAGAAATAAGAGCCAAGAGCATGGAAATAGACCCAAAGATTTGACAAAGAGTATGTCATTGTTTACTTTGGTGACTATACTTTTTTTGTAGTTATACTGTTATAAACTGATGTAAATTTTTGAAAAATAAAGAGATTGTGAGAACATATCAAAGTTTAAGAAGGTAAATATAAGCCAGTTTTGGATTTCCTATAATAGACAGGAGTAAAGTAAAATATTTGAAATATCTGACAAGTATGAAATTTTATTAAAAATTTTAACTAAATGTGTCTCTTGAGTTTAGTATATAAGAAAATGGAAATTAGATGAAGCAATACAAATATTAAGTGACATACCTGAAAGCAATCCCTGAAAGTAAAGTTTGCTAGACACTGAAATTTGTTACTCAAGGAAACTGCGGAATCTGCTTTTCTCTATTTTACTCATCTGAAAAAATCCAAAGCATATTTAAAATAATTCTCCCTGTATGCCATGTGTCCATCAAAACAGTGGCCTATGTTGAGAGAAGCTGCAACATCTGAGTCTTGCTGCTAACCACCTGTTTGCCTCCATTTAACCAAAGTCATAATTTTAGGTTTTGTCCCTTTAGCAACCCCCTTCTGAGAACAAATTCTGGAAGAAGTTAGGATTAAGTCTGACCATAAGAAGAAGAGACTCCTAAACAGGCTTAGACAAGATACACATTTATTTCTGACTCCCATTAGAGATGTCTGCAGGCGAAAAGTCCAGGACTGCTGTGGCACTTCAATGACGTCATCAGAGAACAAACTTTTGCCACCTGGCTCAATATTCTACCACTCCTAGTGTGGTACTTATCTCCATGGTCAATTATGACTAGCAAAGTTCTAGCCATCACACCTCCAAGCCAGATAAAAGGAAGACAGATATGAAAACAAAAGGCACGCTCTATTCCTCTAGCTTACCTGTCAGTCCCACCATTGATATTTCAGTGGTTACACCTTGAAGCAAAGATGGATAGAAACTAGCTATCTGCCTCACATGATGATGCATCTCACTTTAAAATAATGACAAAAATCTTCAAGAGACCTTGGCACTGGCAGATTTTACAGGTCATTTTCCATGGCCATTTTACTCCTGTACTTGACAAATATTTCATACCTTTTGCTCTCCCCCTAAATTGTCCAACCTTTCTTCAACTCTCAAATTGCCCATCCCTCAGTGGCCCATTCCTCCTTCTCATTCTCAGATGATAATCTTGCACTTAACTTTAGTGAAAAATAGAATCAATAAGAATTATACTGTATCATCTTGTTATGACGAAATGTAAAAAATTCCCTAACTTTATCTGTGCAGTCTGCCTTTTTTCCCAGTTATAATGTGTAAATCTAACATATAACATATAACTCTCTAGAGTGGTACTCTGGAATGAGATAACTTGAGTTCGGAAACCACCTCTACCAATTACTAGCTTAACCTACTATGTTTATTTTTCTGTCCATAGAAAATGGGGGTGATCCAGTCTGTCACAGATGGACATTTGGGTTGATTCCAAGTCTTTGCTATTGTGAATAGTGCCGCAATAAACATACGTGTGCATGTGTCTTTATAGCAGCATGATTTATAATCCTTTGGGTATATACCCAGAAGTGGAATGGCTGGGTCATACGGTACATCTAGTTCTAGATCCTTGAGGAATTGCCATACTGTTTTCCATAATGGTTGAACTAGTTTACAATCCCACCAACAGTGTAAAAGTGTTCCTATTTCTCCACATCCTCTCCAGCACCTGTTGTTTCCTGACTTTTTAATGATTGCCATTCTAACTGGTGTGAGATGGTATCTCATTGTGGTTTTGATTTGCATCTCTCTGATGGCCAGTGATGATGAGCATTTTTTCATGTGTCTGTTGGCTGTATGAATGTCTTCTTTTGAGAAATGTCTGTTCATATCCTTTGCCCACTTTTTGATGGGGTTGTTTGTTTTTTCCTTGTATATTTGTTTGAGTTCTTTGTAGATTCTGGATATTAGCCCTTTGTCAGATGAGTAGATTGCAAAAATTTTCTCCCATTCTGTAGGTTGCCTGTTCCATCTGTGACAGACTGGATTAAGAAAATGTGGCACATATATACCATGGAATATTATGCAGCCATAAAAAAGGATGAGTTTGCCTCCTTTGTAGGGACATGGATGCAGCTGGAAACCATCATTCTTAGCAAACTATCACAAGAACAGAAAACCAAACACCGCATGTTCTCACTCATAGGTGGGAACTGAACAATGACATCACTTGGACTCAGGAAGGGGAACATCACACATCGGGGCCTATCATAGGGAGGGGGGAGGGGGGACGGATTGCATTGGGAGTTATACCTGATATAAATGACGAATTGATGGGTGCTGACGAGTTGATGGGTGCAGCACACCAACACGGCACAAGTATACATATGTAACAAACCTGCACGTTATGCACATGTACCCTAGAACTTAAAGTATAATAAAAAATAAAAAATAAAATAAAAAATGAAAAAAATGGGGGTGATAATAAAACATAGCTTACAGGGTTATTTTTAGAATTAAATGAGTTAATATATGTAAGTGACTCATAATAAATGATGGCCATTATTGTCCTTATCCGATTCCAAGCCCTCCACTAGCGCAATGGATTCCATTCTTCATGCCTACTCAAAGAATTTATTTATTTATTTATTATTTCCATAGTTTTTTGGGGGAAACAAGTGGCATTTTATTACAGAGTAAATTCTTTAGTGGTGATTTGTGAGATTCTGGTGCACCCACTACCCGAGCAGTATACACTAAACCCAATTTGTAGCCTTTTGTCCTTTACCTCCTTCCCACCATTTCCTCCAGAGTCCCCAAGGTCCACTGTATCATCCTTATGCTTTTGCATCCTCATAGCTTAGCTCCCACTTACGTGTGATAACATACAATGTTTGGTTTTCCATTCTGAATTACTTTGCTTAGAATAATAGCCTCAAGTTCCTTCCAGGTTGCTGCAAATGCCATTAATTCATTCCTTTTAACAGCAGAATTTACTATTTGAATATTTCCTTTTCTCTGCAGCATCATAAATTTCTCCCTCTTTGTTTGGAACATTCCTATTAGCATACAAAACGTATTATAATGTCACCCATTTAAAAAATAACCTTCCTAAGTCCCATGTCTTTACTCAGCTACAAGAGCATTTCTGTGCTCCTTTTATAGCAAACTCAGTAAAATATTTGTTTATGCTCTTGGTTTCCACTTCCTCACCTCCTATATTTTTCATTAACTGTTGTTTTTAATTTCTCTATTGAAACTCTTCTTTTCAAGGTCAACATTTTCTTGCATCTTTCTAAATCCAATGAGCAATTTTGACAGCTCTCATCTTACTCAATTTCTTTACAGCTTTTCCCAATTGATCACACATTTCATCTTGAAGCATATTCCACTTGGCTTGGGGGCTGTGACACTCTGCTAGCTTTCCTTCTAACTCGCTTTGCACTCCTTGGTCTTCTGTGAAAGTTCATCTCTTTGCGCTCAACAACTAAAATTTAAATACCTCAAGATTTAGTATTTGGACTTCTCTGTCTACACTCACTATCTTGATGATATTTATACAGACTCATGGTTTTAAATACCATTTACATACCGAGTCCTCTCAAATGTATGTCTGCAATTCAAATCTCTTCCGTGAACTCTAGATTCCAATGTTTAATTGGCTACTCAACAGCTCCATTTGAATATAGAGAAGGTCTCACAAACCTAACATAGTTAAAACTGAACCCTTGATTTTAATTTTTATTTTGATTTTTTTTCGAGACAGGGTCTCCTTCTGTCACCCAGGCTGGAGTACAGTGGCATGATCTCGGCTCACTGCAACCACTGCCTCCCAGGTTCAAGTGATTCTCCCACCTCAGCCTCCTGAGTAGCTGAGATTATAGGTGCGTGCCACCACAACCCAGTTATTTTTTGTATTTTTAGTAGAGATGGGGTTTCATCATACTGGTCAGGCTGGTCTCGAACTCCTGACCTCAGGTGATCTGCCCGCCTGTGCCTCCCAAAGTGCTGGATTATGGGCATGAGCCACTGCACCTGGCCTGAACTCATGATTCTTAACAACTCCCTGTCAACATAAACCTTCCCATCTTGGTAAACAACACCAGAATCTACCTGATACAAATAGAAAACATCCTTGACTCAACTCTTTTTCTAACACTCTACATTCAACTCAACAGCAATTCCTATTAGCTCTACTTTGGCATGTATCCGCAATCACCTCTTCCCACTATTGTCACTGCTGCCACTTTAGTCTAACAACCATCATTTCCCAGGGAAATGCTATAATAGCTTTCCTACTGGTATATCTACTACCACTGGACAGACCAGAATGGTCTTGGGAAAACTTTAATGACGTTCATAGCACTGCTCTACCGACAGCCATCTCATGTCTGCCTCAGAGGCTACACTGCCTCAGAGGCTACAATTGCCTCAGAGGCTACACTGCCTCAGAGGCTTCAAGTTGCAATCAAAACACTCAATCATCTGAAGGTTTTCATCCACCAAATCCTTCACAGTATATTTGGTTGGTTGATAAGTTGAAATCTAGGTATAGTAGTAGTCACTAATCTAGGTTTTAAAGAAATATATAGTCAAGATGTAATTCCTATAAATGGTCTAGATGTGTTTTTTTCCTATATTTCTCTAAAAGGTATTATAAGAAATAACACATTTACAGCATTTACTACATGCAGACATGGCTCTAAGTATCTCATATATATTAAATCATATAATCCTCGTAACAAACACTTTCTAGCAGGCAACCTGCCACTTTCTTTACTTAATTCAAGGATTGACCCAAAAAAAAAGTGTGAGGGGCGGGGGGGGGCGTAGGCCAAATCATTCCAAGCACCTGTTTCTGTAAATCAAGGTTTACTGGAACACAACCACACTCACCACACTTTTTTTTTTTTTTTTTTTTTTTTTAAACATATTGTCTATTACTGCTTTCATGCTACAAAGGTAGACCTGAGTAGTTGCAAGAGATACTATGTGGCCTGCAAAGCCAAACATATTTTCTATCTGGCTTTTTCTATAAAACGTTTGCAGGTCCCCAGTTTAATCTAATAATACAAGGTTTGAGGCCAGGCACAGTGGCTCATGCCTGTAATCCCAGCACTGTGGGAGGCCAAGAAGGGCAGATCACCTGAGGTCGTGAATTCAAGACAGCCTGGCCAACATGGTGAAACCCCATCTATACCAAAAACCCAAAAATTAGCTGGGTGTGGTGGGACATGCCGGTAATCCCAGTTACTCGAGTAGCTGTGTGAGAGAATCACTTGAACCTGGGAGGCAGATGTTGCAGTGAGCCGAGATCGTTTCCACTGCACTCCAGCATGGGCAACAGAGTGAGACTCCAGCTCAAAAAAAAAAAAAAAAAGGCATAATTTCCCGTGAACTAATTATTTAATAAATATTTGGTTTATTGCTTTTAGTAGTATCACAGAGAGGAAACAGAAGCATAGTTGTTTCTAAAAATTAGATATCAATCTCCAAATTTGGGCTTTTTACTCTGAAATCTTCAAAGCTAGCCAGGACGCTTAAATGTATAAAACATCAAATAATATAATGAAAACATTTCTTTTCAAAGTCTTAATAAGCTGTTGGGCAAAGTAATGCATTCCTCCTGCAATGCACCTGGTCCCACTAGAGCCTGACCCATCCAGTGGCAAGTGTCTACCTTACACATCTGACTCCAGCAATTAACACAGGGAGTGGCCTGAAGTTGAGCCTCTATGAATGTTTTGGCACAGATTCATTAACCTGGTAAATACTTTTCACATAACTGGAACTCTTTGCCCAATTTAATCATCAGATTGAACAACTGAAGATTACATGATATTCTCTGGGACTCTCATGCTGTTCGTTATGTCTGCTTATAAATCAGGATCCAACTAAAGTTTTTCTGGTAGAAAACTTTAGTTTCAGCAAAGACAAAAATTACCAGTACAGTAAAAGACTTCAGAAACAAAGCACAAATGTTGCTACCAATGAGAGCATTATACAGTAGTCCCCTATGGGTGTTCACATAAAGACTAAATAAAGATATACATAAGCACACAATGTTTTAAAGAATATCTGTTGAAGGTAAAAACCAAAGCTGTTGACTAATCTGATAGCTAGTGTTCCATAAAATGCTTGTAACACTTTCGATGTTATCTAAAATTATTTCTTCAAATTTCCTTCTTAGCATTTCTATTTCAAAATCATCAAAAAATTAATCAGTCTTATTTAAAAAAAAAAAAAAAACTCCTTGTTAATTCTATTGCTGCAGGACACTGTGAATTGTACTAATCTTTGCCAAGTCATTTCTAGCAACTTGCATTTAGAAAAATGTCCTCTAAGTATATTATTGTATTATCTAGGTCAAGGAAAAAAAAAGAAAAAAATAGAAAATTTAAAAAATACTAAAAATAGTAAAACAAAGTTCTAAAACCTTAGTAAATAAAGTTTGGGGGCCCTTTTGAGATAGTGGAACAGACTAAGGGATGTTGTGCATCTTTCTATTTTAGAAGTCCTAGTGAGGAGAGATGGAACAAATTGCTCAATGAAAGTAATGGGGTCAACTCTCTGCTGCCTTTAGGGATGCTGTAAATCGGGATGTTCTTCATTGTGTTTCTAGGTTTTTTCTATTTCTTATGTAGCTTCCAGCAATTTCATTTTAGAGTCTGCTGCAGTTCATTACAGGGTACACTTCTCTTTCTAAACTGAAGTGTTCTTCTAGCCAACCCTTCAGCTCAAAACTCCAAGTCACCCATCTTGAAAACAGTTAATGCCTTTATAATAAGAAACGATCTC
The DNA here is from genome assembly GCF_007565055.1 of Rhinopithecus roxellana. Taxonomy (NCBI): domain Eukaryota; kingdom Metazoa; phylum Chordata; class Mammalia; order Primates; family Cercopithecidae; genus Rhinopithecus; species Rhinopithecus roxellana. The sequence continues at coordinate 12,403,720 of NC_044555.1, forward strand.
TCCTTATTGGTCCCACCACGTTTTGCCCTCTTTTTGTGTGTTGCATTCATCCTGAATTTTAGCTATGTGTCAAACATGCTGGCTTGTAACTACTGGGACAGTCAGAGAGCTACAGAATATAAAACAACTAAATAGGCTTCCTGACCTTACTATTATCAGTACGCTGTTCTCTCCTAGGGAGCCTCTTGTGAAAGTCAGACTGATCAATTGTCGTCACTTTTTATGTTGAAGAAAGACATATTGAACGCCCTTTTGACATTCTTAGCTTACTTAGTTATACTATAAGTGACTGCCTTGTTTTCTTAAGGAAATATATTAATGCTGCTGTTAAAATAGAGTGGGTTGGTTTCTTACCTAGTTAACACTGTGCTTGGATGAAATCTATTTTTTCAGTAGTATTATCGAGAAAAATAATCTTACAAATATATTTATTAAATAATTTTTACAACAGGGGAGAATAAAACATAGTTAACATAATTTATATATTATGATAGTCTCTTATACTGTAAAAAACATGGCTAATGTAAATGTTTAAAGTGATATTGATTTAAAGCATATCTAGATTGGACTTTCAGAATGCCTTTCTCAGACAAAAAAATTCTTAGATTGGTAAAGTCCTAGGGACAATTTCATGAAATATGAGGCATTTCTCACTTGGCAACATAAGCAAAGAAAAGGAAATAGGCCAGGCGCGGTACGGTGGCACACGCGTGTAATCCCAGCACTTTGGGAGGCTAAGAGGGGCGGATCACCTAAGGTCAGGAGTTCGAGACCAGCCTGGCCAACATGGTGAAACCCCATCTCTACTACAAATACAAAAAATTAGCCGGGTGTGGTGGTGCGTGCCTGTAATCCCAGCTACTCGGGAGGCTGAGGCAGGAGAATGGCTTGAACCCAGGAGGTGGAGGTTGCAGTGAGCCCAGATTGCACCACTGCACTCCAGCCTGAAAACAAGAGCAAAAATTCTGTCTCAAAAAAAAAGAAAAGAAAGAAAGAAAAGAAAAAAAGAGAAGGAAATAAATACATAATTATTATATATTATCTCCTAAAATAACTTACATATGTTGAGGGCTTACAATATGCTAGATATTAGTATAAGAACTTTGTGTGTTTTTACCCTTAACCCTCAAAACAAAGTAATGAGCTATGTAGCATTAGCCCCATTTAACAGATGAATAGAATTAGGCATAGAAATTAATTAACTTGGAAATTTCCACATATGGAAATTCAGCTTGATAATCTCCTGTGAGAGCCCATGCTTTTCACTATGATATTAATAGTTTGAATTATTTTTTTCTGCATTACAATTGACTAGAAAACAATAACAAGGTAATTACAGTTTAGTCAAAGCAATTTATGTAAATATCTAGCTAGTATCAGCAATTTCTTAAAATAAGGCAACAATGAAGTCTGCTTCTGGATAATTCTTTAAAAGAAACACACAGAAATCTTACTAATATGAAGTGAGTGGTACTCTCAATGGAAAAACTAAATTATTTTAAAACATAAATGCCATAACTTATTTCAAATTTATATTATAACAATAATCTTAAGTAAACAAAGATGAATACTATGTAAGTAGAGATTTTGAAGTATATCTTTTAAATGGCTAGGATCTTTTTTGTAAGAGACCACCATTGCATATCAATCTATATTTGATATACAATAACAGTAATAAACATTATTATTGTATATCAATAATTTTGTGTATCAATGTTATATAATTATTATACAATTATATATTATTGTATATCAATAATAATTTTTCCATAGAGTGGTACTCAATGGAAAAATTAAATGATTTAAAAACATAAATACCATAACCTATTTCAAAATTACAACAATGTCTTAAGTAAACAAAGATAGATAGTAGGTAAGGAGAGATTTTGAAATATATCTTTTAAATAGCTAAGATCTTGCCCAGGCGCAGTGGCTCACACCCATAATCCCAGCACTTTGGGAGGCCGAGGTGGGCAGATCACAAGGACAAGAGATCCAGACTATCCTGGCCAACATGGTGAAACACAGTCTCTACTAAAAATACAAAAATTAGCTGGGCGTGGTGGCACGCACCTGTAGTCCCCACTCCTCAGGAGGCTTGAGGGAGGAGAATCGCTTGAACCTGCAAGGCGGAGGCTACAGTGAGCCAAGATTGCGCCACTGCACTCCAGCCTGGCGACAAAGTGAGACTCCATCTCAATCAATCAATCAATAGCTAAGATCTTTTTTGTAGGAGACCATCATTGCATATTATATCTGCATGTATGTTTAACTCTTACTGTATGTTTAAAAATAGATTTCTGTGTACTATAAATGACATAAGAAATAATATCCAACCTATAAGGTATGTTGTCTACCCTTCAAAGAATGATTCACTGGTTTTCTAGCAGAACTGGAAAACACGGGTAAGTAATCTTAGTAAAGATCACATATATGTTTGCAATCATTCAGTATTTTAAGAAATAGGTGATCCTTAACATATTTATTATTTAAACGTTATCAAAGAAAAAGCTTAACTTTCAAAAAGAAGGTTAATTGCTTAAAAAAGAGGCTTTTTCCAAAGACCAGGCATAGGGAGCAGACAATAAACAAATGTATCTTCTGCAGATAATTTTTTTAAAATAATGAAAAAATTCACTGAAAGTCAATCGCTTTCTGTTATCACCATGCGCTGGCAGTTCTAAATAATACAAGCATACCTTGGAGATATTGCAGATTCAGTTCCAGACCACTGCAATAAAACAAATGCCTCAATAACGCGAGTTGCACAGTGTTTTTGGTTCCTCAGTGCATATAAAAGTCATGTGTATGCTATATTGCAGTCTATTAAGTTTGCAATAGCATTGTGTTTGAAAACTATGTACATAACTTAATTTTAAAAGTACATTTTTGTTAAAAATGTTAATGATCATCTTAGCCTTCCACAAATTTTAATTTTTTTGCTGGTGGAAGGTCTTGCCTCAGGGTTGGTGGCTGCTGACTAACTATGGTGGTGGTTACTGAAGGTTGGGGTGACTGGCAATTTCTTAAAATAAGACAACAATGCAGTCTGCTGCACTGACTCTTCCTTTTATGAAGGATTATTCTGTAGCATGCAATGCTGTTTGAAAAGATTTTATCCATAGTAGAACTTCTTTAAAATTTGGAGTCAATCCTCTACAAATCTGTCACTGCTGAATCAACTAAGTCTATGTAATAGTCTGAATCTTTTGTTGTCATTTCAACAATGTTCATAGCGTCCTCACCAGGAGTAGATTTCATCTTAAGAAACCAATTTCATTGCTCATCCATAAGAGGTGACTCCTTATTTGTTAAAATGTTATCATGATATTGCAACAATTCAGTCAAATTTTCAGGCTCCAATTCTCATTGTAGATTATCGGCTATTTTCAACACATCTACAGTTACTTAATCCACTGAAGCCTTAAGACTTCAAAATCATCTGCAAGAGTTGGAATCAACTTCTTCCAAACTCCTGATAATGTGGATATTTTGACCTCCTCCCATGAATCACAGATGTTCTTAATGGCATCTAGAATGGTAAATCCTTTCTAGAAGGTTTTCAAATTACTTTGCTTAGATCTATCACAGCTATAGCAGATCCATAGCAGCTATAGCCTTATGAAATGTATTTCTTAAATAATAGCACTTGAAAAATAACACCTTTATCCATGGGCTGCAGAATGGATGTTGTGTTAGTAAGCATGAAAACATTATTCTCCTTGTACATCTCCATGGGAGCTCTTGAGTGACCAGGTACATTGTCAATAAGCAGTAATATTTTGAAACAAATATCTTTTTCTGAGCAATAGGTCTCAACAATGGATGTAAAATACTCAGCAAGCCATGCTGTAAATACATGTGCTGTCATCCAGACTTTGTTCTTCCATGCATAGAGCACAAGTAAAATACATTTGGCATAATTCTTAAAGGCCCTAGGACTTTCAGAATGGTAAATGACCATTTGCTTCAACTTAAAATCATCATGTGTATTAGCACCTGACAAGAAAGGCAGCCTGTCCTTTGAAGCTTTGAAGTCGGGCACTAACTTCTCCTCTCTAGCTATGAAAGTTCTAGATGGCATATTCTTCCAATAGAGGGCTGCTTTGTATACACCAAAAATCTACTGTTTAGTGTAGCCACCATCATCAATAATTTTACCTAGATCCAGACAACTTGCTGCAGCTTCTATAACAGATCTTGCTGCTTTACCTCACACTTTTATGTTATAAAGACAGCTTTTTTTCCTTACACCTCATGAACCAACATTTGCTACCTTTATACTTCTCTTCTGCAGGTTCCTCACTTCTTAGAATTGCAGAGTTAGGATCTTGCTTTGGATTAGGCTTTAGCATAAGGGAATGATGTAGCTGGTTTGATTTTCTATCAAGATTACACAAGATTTCTCCATATCATCAATAAGGCTGTTTTGCTTTGTTAACATTTGTGTGTTCACCGGAGTAGCATTTTTACTTTCTTCTGAGCACTTTCCTTTTGCATTTATAATTTGGCTGTTTGGCAAAAGAGGCCTAGATTTCACCTTATCTCAGCTTTCACCATGCCTTCTTCACTAAGCTTAATCATTTCTAGCTTTTGATTTAAAGTGAGAGACCTGTTACTATTTCTTTCATTAGAACACACAGAGGACACTGTGGGATTATTAATTGGCTTAATTTCAGTATTTTTGTGCCTTGGGGAATAGGGAGGCCCAAGAAGAGGGAGAAAGATAGGGGTGTGGCTAGTCGGTAGAGTGGTCAGAACACACACATTTATTAAGTTCCTATGTAGGCATGATTTGTGGTACCCCAGAACAATTTCATAATAACATCAAAGATTACTGATCACAGATCACCATAACAGACATAATCATAATGAAAAAGTATGAACTATTGTGAGAGTTACCAATGTGACACAGAGATACAAAGTGAGCAAATGATGTTGAAAAAATGGCATCGACAGACTTACTGTACAAGAGGATTGACACAAATCTTCAATTTGTTAAAAATACAGTATCTGCAAAGTACAATAAAGTAGAGCACAATAAAACACAGTGTATTTGTGTTAAAATATTACTTTTGGAAAAAAAACTCCTTTGTTACAAGTTTTGAGCAATTGCTGTGGTTCCTGTTGAGTTTTAATAACATTTGCATAAGCTTCAAATGAACTCATTTTTATGACTTATCCTTGAGTAAACATTAAATTCTACCTGGAACTTTATTGGGAGAACTCTCAGTCACATATTCTAACCCATACAAACACAGATTTGCCTACATAGGTTCATTTCAAGAGGAGTTCCTAATGTCTCGAAGTCATTGAAGGTCTCTTTGGATGCAGCTGCTGTCTCCAAACCATAGGTATTACATAATTTCGCTTTTAAAGGTAGATTTAAAATAAACAATAATCTCACCATGATTACGACGACCAAGAAACAGAACTTGAGTTCCCTCACTGCTAACAATTTACATGACCACTTGGAGATTTTGTGTTAAATATTCTTTGACATAGTGACATTTGAAAGCCCCTATAATTTATCCCAAAGAAACAAAGATATGGACTGTATTGCAATTTCCAGAATTTACTGTAAGGTAGGATTTCAAAAAAATCTCTTCCAATCTTACCTTATAATTAAGACTTTTCCTATTTGTATATCTGCTTCCTGATGTGAATGAAGCTTTTCAAAATGAAACTTAATAAAAAGGGCTCTCCAGACAAAGTCATTGGCAACTTTGTAGGAGTTAAGGCTCTAAACTAGAAAACTATAGTGCACCAGAAGTAAATGTCTTATAATGAACTATAAATAAATTGAAACTAGAAACAACTAGAAATGACTGCAAAAGATCAATAGGTGGGTATAAGTTTTTTGTCTTTACTCAGAAAACATATTAATGAAACTAAAAGGTATTATTTCAACATCTCATGCACCCCATAAATATATTAATCTATGTACCCACAAAAAATTAAAAATAAAAATAAATTTATAGGAAAAATAAAAGGTATTATTCCATTATTTCCCCCTTCTTTGGTGTACTGTAATATTTAATTTATTCACGAATTTCTTTTCTTAGAATGATTATAGGATCTTTCTTTTTTCTTTTCTAGCCATTATTAGTGCTTATTTCATCATTATTACCAACACTAATGTTGCAGACAGGAGGGAAGTAATTAAAAATGATACATTGGGCCGGGCACAGTGGCTCGTGCCTGTAATCCTGGCACTTTGGGAGGCTGAGGCAGTAGATCACTTGAGGTCAGGAGTTCAAGACCAGCCTAGCCAACATGGCAAAACCCCATCTCTAGTAAAAATACAAAAATCAGCCAGGCATGGTGGAGCACACCTGTAATCCCAGCTACTTGGGAGGATAAGGCACGATAATTACTTGAACTTTGGAGGCGGAGTTTCAGTGAGCTGAGATCACGCCACTGCACTCCACTCTGGGTGACAGAGTGAGACCCTGTCTCAAAAAAAAAAAAAAAAGACATGCTGTGCATGTCAAATATGCTAGGCACAACACTACAAGAAAAGAGGAACTGAGACAACTTCATTCATTTGCTTAATGCAACCATTTACTCTTGCTGACTCCAGTTACTCATGTCTGTCCCTTTCCAAGAACAATCATCAGATTTGTGTGCATTCTGTTCCCAGGAACTGGTCTTGCCAAGGTCACTGATGACCTCATTTTATTTAATATCTCCATAACACAACTCTATCTTTGATTTCCATAACACAGCTCTCTTATCCTGAGTTTTGTCTTACTTTCCTAACAATTCTCTTTCTCTCCCCTGCCCCTACCCCAATTGTTCCTGCTCTTTAAACTGGATTCCTAGGATTCTGCGTTTGGTCTCTTCCCACTCCACACATTACTGGTTTGTCATCACATGCATTCCAATGATTTTAACTACTAATTGTTTGCTGAAATATATCTTTCTAACCACATCCCCTGATCCCACCCTCTAACTCTGATATCTATGCCTAGACATCCCACAGGTTCCTTAAATACAGCATAATCAAATCTAAATTTCACATCTTCTTAAATTTCACATCTATATTCTCTAAACCAGAAAACTTTGAGGTATCTTAGATTCCTTTCTCTCCTTCATCCTGAAGTCCAACTGATGATCAAATCCTGTTTATTCTTCCTCTTTTTATGTATTCCTCATTCCCCAGCCCTATTGCTACTACTCATTTTCTCTCACCTGACATGCTGGTGTTTTCTTAATTTGTCTTTCCTCCTCTAGTCCTCGTCATTATATTCCTAGTGTGATCTTACTAAAGTGTACATCCAGTTAAATTGCCTTTATGTTTCTGGTTTCACACCACTGAATCTAGAAAATCAGGACTCCTTGTTAAGGTATATAATCAGGCTCTGGTCTGACCATATCTCTTGCAATACCTCTGGGAAAGCGCAGTGATTTACTTATTTCAAAATATTTGGAGTTGTCTGAGTGTTCCTCCATGTTTCACATTTCTGTATCTTCTGTTCGTGCCCTTCTATCGTCAACTCAATGAAACCCTCATTGTGATGATATTATCAAATTGTACCTTCTCTTTAAAACATTCCTAATAACCACAGTCAGTAAAATTAAACACTCTCATCTTACAGAGTTCCTTAACCACACTTTGAAACTTTTATACATCTTATAATTCTTTTTAAGCTATAAACTTCCTGAAGGCGGTTACCCTATCCTAATGATCTATATATCTGTAGGTAGTTGACAAATAATTCCTGGATAAACAAATAAATCATATTTGTTTTGGCCTTATTTTTCTTTTACTCTTTATTTTCCTCATGTTGATTATAAAGTAGCCCTACTTTATTTCCTCACACTAATATAGGCTAACAAACATACATTATGGCCGCCTTTATTTAACAAATGTTTAGTGAGAATCTATACTTTAACAACATATTTTTGTTAGAAACGTGAGTGTGTGAGTGTGTGTGTGTGTGTGTGTGTGTGTGTGTGTGTGTGTGTGCGCGCTGAGACGGTTACAATGGGGAACAGGATTAAAAAGGTATAAAAACTTGGTCCTAAATCTTTGCTTATTAACCTTGGCTCTGCTCCTCACAATGTTTCTACACTTAATCCATAAGAGAGGTAGATAACTTCAATGGGGTTGGAAAAGTTCCTTTTCAAAGGTTTATTTATTTGGACGCCAATGACACCTAAATTTTAGGCCCACTTCACTAGCCTGAGCTTTCCCCATGGAAACTGCAGGCATTTATATTTATAATTTATTTTATGCAATTGCATTGAAGTTGCTATAGACATTCTGCATTCATAATTTTGTTTTCTCTTTTGTAAACTGCTCTGCTCATGCCACCCAACGCTATACAAAACTATTAGAACTTCAAGGATTTAGAAAATACAGATCAATCCCCTGCCTCTATTTTTAATGGTAGCTGTTATTTATTGAGTATTTCCTATGTGCCAAGCACTGTTCTGTGATTGATTTGCATTTATGTCTATCTATATCAGGATATTCAGAAGCCCATAATAATAAAGAGTTCTCAGTGTACTAGACAGATTGTGCTAAATGCTATTTATACATCACTTTTTACAAGTAAAAAAAAAGAAAAGCACAAAGAGATTAAGGAACTTGCCCCAAATCATACAGCAAATATCTGAAGGCAAGCATTCAGGCACCAATTCTTCATGCTTAGTCATTACCCTGTAAAGCTTTGGCCATAATTTACCCCTTCTGTGGATTCTGATGACTGTAAGTCCAACAAGAAAATGCCTTTCATTCTTTCATTATCTTATTAGAGACCTCATGCAGAATATCTCTTGGCAAATAACACACTGACTTACACTGATGCACATGAGTTATGTCCATGTGTAAAAATTAAGAGGGTAGAAAAAGCAGTACCAAGAAAATGTAGAGTGGGGTAAAATGCCAAAATGCAGGCTTTGCCAACTTAATAATATTAAGTAGTTTTGATCCTGAATGTTCAAAGAAGCAAATTATCAAGGTTAATGTGGAAGTGAATCAAAGCTGCTGTGAGATAATAGACAGTAAACCATAAAATATACAAATTTGTTTTAATCTTCCAATTTAAGGCAATGCACTGCAAATATCAGCATCTAACATTTAGCAAAAAAACAAAACAAAACAAAACAAAAAAAACCACAGTTATGGATTGGGTTGCTCCTGGGAATAAAATATTTTAAGCTATTGTGAATGCTACACATCATATTGTTTAAAAGATTCATTTTTATAAATTGTCATGCTATTGTCTATTTTTAAATCTCTGGGTTTTCCTTGCAAAAGGTCTAAGTATCACTTACTTCTTAAATTTAGCTTCACTTCAAATTTTACTTAGTGCTTCTCTGAAAATCCCTGTGTGCGTCCCTGTTCTCTACTGTCAGGTAGCTGTGGCAATTCCAAAGGTCATGTGTAGCAACTGATTGGAACAAAGTTACCACATACCTCCTATTGGCATTTTAAGCAGGTGTTGCTGGATAACTACATTCTCAGCCACCTCACTGTGTCAAATTCAGGAAGATAATTTTCTTAAACTATAATAGAAATTTCATTGAGGCAATTTGTCTTCAATGCATGAGATATGATTGCTCAGCTATGCCCAGATTCTGTCTGAGAAATCAAGCAAATACGTTTTCAAACAGTGGCTTTGATTATTTTGATCCTAGGTACAAAGCAATATGTTGATGGTGTCATTTGGGGGTTCCATTTACATAAAACAAATTTATAATTGATGTGCCACTTTGTAGCCACCAGAGTTAATGGGCCTTTTAAGAACCTCTACTTAATAACAATAAAGTGTCATTTTTACAAGAGTTAATGTTGGAAGAATTAATGCACCTCAGAGGCTGACCTTCAGCTGCTCCTTTGATGGTAACTACTGTACCATTTCATGCTCAGAGATTCTCCAGATTTAAAGTTGACATTATAAAATCAGCATTCTCAGATGTTTTTAATCAAATTGGAATATTAATTGTGGATGTATGGAGCAAGCCGTTAGTATGCCAAAAATAGTTTAATAAGGAAGGAATTTCCACCAAGATTTAGGTAATACTTAACTGCCAAAGTTCCCAAATAATTTGTATTGATATCCAGGTGTTAGAAATGATTGTTAATGAGTCACCATAACAGCTCTGGGAGGCTATCCACAAGTAAAATTTCTATTTTTGCAAAATATGTATGCAGTTAAGGAGTTGATAACTGCTGCCTCCTACAACCCTTCACAAGGATACATGCCAAAATGATATGCAGCGGGATGGTAAATGTCTCATTGCCTTGATCCTGGACAACAGGCACAACAAAACAAAGCACCACTCATTCTAAATAGCAGGGTGTCAAGTCTTCCAAGGCAAGTGTGAGTCCTTAACTCCAGCCTGAACCTCTGGTACAAAATTGCATAATGGGACCTAGTAGCCTGTGAAAGTGTTTTCCAACATTTCAACATTGTAGGGGACCTAGTAAAGCATCATCAAGTTGTCTTGATTTGCTAAATGAGGTAAACAAACGACCTTTGACTGTCAGATGTAGAAGAGACTATACTTTTCTATACTGGTTGGCGGAGTTCAAATTAGAAAGAAGTGAATGCTAGGTTCAACAACATAAATTAAGAGAATATTCAGACTTATTTAACAGCTTCCAAAAAAAAAAAAAAAAAAAACCCATAGGGATATATAAGTTTAAGACTGCAGATCAGGTTTTTAAAACTTGTGGCCAAATATGAATAAAGAGCCCAAATATGAAATTATTTGGACAAAAGCATCTTTTTTGCATGTGGTAATCCAGGTTCTCCGCCTGGAGAAGAAGACACAAAGATAAGGTTAGACAAACCCAAGAGTTATTAGAGGCAGGGTCAGAGAAGAACACCTCTGAAAGAAAACAGGAGGAAGCCAGAGGAGGCTGAGAGACCAATCTCACTTCGATGTGGGTCTAACCTCTTTGAAGAACAGGGGGAAGAGAGGGAGGAAGGAAAACAAGCTTTACAGCATAGCACAGTGTAAGAAAGTTTCAGTCAAGTTCATGGGGATTCTTGAGTCCACACTGCCATCAGTGGAGTCCCACAACCCTCAGGAATGGGTCCGTTTTAGTACCCCTGCTGCACTCTGTCACTGACTAGAAGCAGCTCCTAAGAAGAGTGGGGCCTCAACACTAAAGCTGTGATGGATCCAGAAAACAGCATCTCGAGCCCAGTAGTCAGTTGTGTTTCTTGCGGTAGGAGATGTGAGAGGGCATTTTCGTGAGCATCACAATGCATTCAGCCAGTCACTATGCTTTTATAGGCATTAACTACAATATTTTAATAAAAATCTGAGCTCCAACTGGGTAAACAACCTTGAGTGATTTTTCTTCCAATTTGTAGAAATCGAATATTTACAGATAAATAAAAATTACTGTAGAAAATTCAGCTAAAATTAGCAAAACTAAAATTAACAAAAGATTTCAATTGACCACAAAAACAGAAAATCATCCTAATTAATCAGTTCCATCAAACGTATTCCTCACTTGCAGACAGTAACTACCTTCAATACACATAAGCACACATTAGTTTTAAGATCTTAGTCCAATAAGGGAGCACTGGCATTAGTTGAATAAAGCCAATAGAGCAAATCAGCAACACTGCTCAGATAATCAAAATGAAGATTCATAGGACAGGGACAAAGATAAACAGAAATGTGTCTAATATGCAGTATATAAGATGTGTTACTTACTATGCTATGGTTTCTAAAAAGGGATTAAAGATGAGCAAGAAAGGCCACCTATGTACTAATATACATATAAGATGAGAGTTCCATTTTGCTTTGATACTGCAAATTGTCAAAGGGGCTGGCTTAGGTTGGTTACATCTATGTACCCTGGTAAGACACAAGGTTTAATTAGACGTTCGTAGAGAAATTGACTAATTTGTGAAGTCAGGGTCTTATATCTATGTTTAATACACTTTTAAAATGTCCCTTTAAGTAGTAAAATATTTTTTTAAATCAGAATTTAAAAATAAGCTCAAGTGGGTATGTGGCACTTTTGAAGTATCTTTCATATGATATTCTAGGAGGAAGAACATCAGACCCACAGAAGCCTTAGTAAAGATGTCATGTTATCCCAATAGGAATGTCTGACATCTTGATAATCTTGCAGCTTCTCATGTAATCCAGAAGGAGGTAAAGCTACAGTGAAGTGCATGTTCTCAGACTTGAATGGGTACACAGAGATGAAAATATAATTAATTCAATTGTACTTCTTTGAGATACTTCCAACATGTTCAGCCAACAGAACAATGGTGATTTTTCCCCTTTGCAGCAGTAGAGTCTTTTTGAAACATTCTGCTTTGAACACAAGGCCCTTTTTTTTTTTTTTTTTTTTTTTTTTGGAATTGCCTTGTACTCCTCCCTAGAATAGTAAAACTTCAAGCTCTATGTAAGTAAGTATAAAGGATTTTATAAAATGCAAAATGATAAAGTTCACAGAGAAAATAGCTAGGTTTTAGACAATAATACTATCAGCTTAGGGCTGAAAGAATCAGAGGTCTAAAGGTCTACAGACTCAGACTGAAGGCACATATAACACCTAGCTCTGAAAATTAGGTCATGTTAACAGAACTATTTGACTGCTCCATTTGCATCTGAAAGTCCAATATTTGAGGAAATGTGACTATTTTAATAGCAGGTTTGTGTCAGCAGTTATAAAAATGAGGCCTGAAGCACTGAAAATAGTCTCGTTTCCTTGTTGTCTTTGTCCTTCTAATTATTCCAGATTGTGTTGGAATATCTGTCTCCTTCCTACACCTTACTTCTCACCCAGCAGTGGTCCCTAATTCAGAGCTAATCTGTAAAGGTCAAACTAAAGTTGGAAGCATCCCAAGAACCCATGATTATGCACCAATATTGCTGAGTAGCTAAAGGGTAGACAGCTTTTGGCTAGCGACAGATTTCTTTTTAATAAACAAGTTCACTGAGGGAAAAAATAAAATGATGAATCTGTTAAATATAGAAACCCAAATTAAAAACAAAGAAGTTGTTGATTGCTTTCACTGTTGAGAAAAACCCTACAAGTACAGAATTCCCTAATATTTAAAATGTATATAAAAAAATTCACCCTGTCAATCAATACTTATTAAGCAAAGGACTTTTTAATTTTTATTTCATTTAATTTTTTTATTTTACTTTAAGTTCTGGGATACATGTGCAGAATGTGCAGGCTTGTTATACAGTTATACATGTGCCATGGTGGCTTGCTGCATCTATCAACCTGTCATCTAGGTTTTAAGCCCTGCATGCATTAGGTATTTGTCCTAATGCCCTCCCTCCCCTTTCCCCCCACCTCCCGACAGGCCCCAGTGTGTGATGTTCCCCTCCCTGTGTCCATGTGTTCTCATTATTCAACTCCCATTTATGAGTGAGAACATGCGGTGTTTGGTTTTCTGTTTATGTGTTAGTTTGCTGAGAATAATGGTTTCCAGCTTCATCCAAGTCCCTGCAAAGGATGTGAACTCGTTCTTTTTATGGCTGCATAGTATTCTATGGTGTATATAAAGCAGGGCCCTTTTGTAGTCATGCAGGATATAACAGTGAACGAAACATACAAAACTCCTCATTTGAAGTGAAGGGAGACAGACAACAAGAAATTATTTAAATATATATAAGAAGTCATTGGTGATAAGAGTTAAGAAGTAGGTTGCAAGTTTAATCAAGTGGCCAGAGTAAGACTCACTAAGCAGTGGTGTTTGAGAAAAGACCTGAAGGAGCTGACTGGGACAGGGAGTGGAGCAGGAATGAACCATGAGGTAGCTGTGTGGAAAGCATCCCAGGCAAAAGGAACAGCAAGTACAAGGCACTGACGTGGGACGAGGTGTGTCTGATGTAACAGAGGAGCCTTCTGCCCCGGAGTTGAGCAAACAAGGGGAAAACAGTAAGAGATACACTAAGAGGCATTGGGGAGCCAGATGTTTATGCATGAGAACCTTGTGAGCAACTGTAGGGACTTGGGATTTTATTCTGAGAGAGAGAAAAGACCATTATAAGTACAGGCTGAATAGAGAAGAATATCATACAATTGGTAAGTGAAGGAATCACGCTGATTGCCACATTCAGAATAAAACAGTTAAAGGGAACAAGGGAGAAAGCAGAGAAAACAGTAAGAAGACTATTGAAATAAAACAGGTGAGAGACAAGGGCACTGGACTAAGATGCAGCAGGTGTGGTGGAGTTAGTCAAATTTTGAGTCCTTTCAACTCTTCAAGGAAGAGTTCAAAGAATTTGCTGATAGACTGGAGTGTATGAAAAAGAAGAGTTAAGAGAAATGAAGGTCATGCCTTGAGCATCTGAAAGTTGATAAGGTTACTACTGAGGAAGAATGTGAAGGGTCAGGTGTGGGAGAAAAAGTAAGGAATTTGTTTGGGGTTAAGTGTGACATACCCATTTGGACAAAATATGAAGATGTCAACTAAGCAGATTGATACATGAGTCTGGAGTTCAGGGGAGAGGTCCAGGTTGGTGATGAAAATTCAGGAATTGCCAGCAAAAAAAATGGTATTTAAAGCCATGATACTGGAAGAGATCTCCAAGGCGGTGAGTGCACAAAGAAAAGATGTCCAAGGACTGAGCCCTGGGGCCCTCTGATGTTTGGTAGCATACAGCTTTTCTGCATCTCATGACAAGAAGCATTCCATAGATGGTCTTAAAAGGATTCTGGATGAGATGATGGCTTAAAACGAAGTATTGCAGAGTAAGTTTATACATTAAGTGGTGATTTTAACCACATGCTTTCTAACATTCCTTCCAATGCTATATGATTTTTGTGACTAAAACTGAAATCTTCAACAACAATGAGATATCACCACACACCTACTAGAATAGCCAAAATTCAGAACACTGACAACAAGAAACGCTGGCAAGGATACGGAGCAAGAGGAACTTTTATACATTGTAGGTTGGAATGCAAAACAGTTCAGCCACACTAAAAGACAGTTTGGCAGTTTCTTACAAAACTGAACATGCTCTTACCATATGACTCAGTAGTCACACTCCTTGGAATTTACCCAAAGGAGTTGAAACTGCATTTTGACATAAAAACCTGCCCATGAATATTTATAGCACCTTTATTCATAATTGCAAAAACTCAGATGCAACCAATACGTCTTTCAGAAGGTGAACAGATAAATAAACCTTGGTACATCCCAACAATGGAATATTATTGAGTGCTAAAAAGAAATCAGCTATCAAGTCATAAAAAGTCATGGAGGAAACTTAAACGCATATCACTAAGTTACAGAAGCCAATGTGAAAAGGCTACATACTGCATGATTCCAACTATATGACATTCTGGAAAAGGCACAACTGTGGAGACAGGAAAATATCAGTATTTGCTAGGGGCTAGGCAGATGGAAAGATGAATATGAGAACTACAGAGGATTTTTACGGCAGGGAAAATACATATGATACTATAATGGTGGATACATTTGTCCAAACCCATAGAATGTATAACACCATGAGTGAATTCTAGTGAAAACTAAGGACTTCAGGTGATAATGATGTGTCCACACAATAAGCTCATTCATTGTAACAAAGGTACCACTTTGGTGGGGGATGTTGATAATGAGAAAGGCTACGCATATGTAAGGGTAGGGGGTGTAAAAGAAATCGCTGTACCTTCTTCTCAACTTTGTTGGGAACCTGAAACTGCTCTAAACATAATCTTTAAGGAAATAAAATCTGTTTAACGTCATAAAATTCTAATATATGAATACATGTTATAAGCATGCAACAGAATCCCAATTTATTTATACTTTATATATGAGGATTGACCTTGTATTATTCAAATAAAATTCTACAGTAAAAAATGTGTTACTTGTCTGTGAAAGTCAAGCACTCAGTCGATGTTTCGACAAGCTGCCATTAGATTCCTATCAATGATTTAAATATAAATGCATATTATTTAGACTAAAAATACCCTGGGCCCTACTGGCTAAATCCTGAGTTGACCAGAAATAGAGGTACAGAATAGTTTCCTTTAATCTGACATATCTAGATTATTTTAAATCATATAAGGAGAGATTTTATATCATTGATTATTTTGATAAATGTTTATATTTTTAATACATACAATTAAAGTAATGCGTGCTAAATATATAAAAAATGAGAATTTCAGAAAAAATCTAACAATATTTAATACCATACAAACATACCAATTTCAATATCGCTTGCTTATCTTGGACTATATATATTTTATTTTTGTTTGCATAATCCCTAAGCTATGTAAACCCTGGGGGAAAATGTCTAATAAACAAGACCCTACATCATTCCTCCTGCATGGGCTATGATTCTTTACCTTTGTAATGCACTTATAATAACATGACAAATCGTATCTTTTACTTCCACCTCCACTCTGGTTGTCTTTGGAATTAAATTCACAGAGAAGGTTTCTGAAAAGTTGTGATATTTCACCTGTCACGTACACATCAATAGAACATCTTTTCTTGGCACTTGCTTTCAAAATCACTCAAGATATAGGTAATCTTAAAGCAAGAATCAAAGCTTTTTCAAGAACTGTGACACTAAAGAGTCAATACTGAATGCTATCAAACTGTACACAATGCCAGTAAGACAATATCAATAAGAACTGCATTTCTCTTTTCTAAAGGAAACAGCATATCTGAATCAAGTAACATGTTCTTTCCTCACTGTAGCTAGTTTAAGTCACATTTTCAACCATAAAAATACAGAGACAAATACTTTTTTTCTATTGAAGATTCTTCCTCAAGAGACATAAAGAGTCACAGAAAACTTCAGGAAAGTCCATTAATGTCATATCTTCCAGAGGATTTCTTGTATCTTCTTAGAGGAATAACAATACAGAGGTATTAAATGACCATGTCTTAAAGTAAGACATGAGTACCCACAACAGCTAACCCAGACCTATGAGGAAACCTAGCCAAAACTAGGGAATTTGTTGTTCTACAATGGCCTCACTCATGTCTGATGATTGGCCAGCTGTCGAAAGGGGTGAAGAAAACGTTAAGTCTTTCATCATCTGTTGATAGCAGGGTTCCAAGAGAATAAATGGAAGCATTCAAGGTCTCCTAAGGTCTAAACCTAGAAATGGCATGATGTCAATCTTACCACATTCTATTTGTCAAGGCAAATTACCAACGTCACATGGCATTCAAAAGGTGGGAGCGTAAACCCCCATCAAATTTGAATTTGAATTCCCATTCGAATTCAAAATGTGGGTGTTTACGTTCCCACCTTATTTGGGAAGGTTGGTGGGAATTTGGTGGGAATTTTGAATTTCCCACCATACGAATTTCCAAGGTCATATGCCATTCAAAAGGGGGAGCTTAAACTCCACCTCTTGGTGGGAGAAAATGAAAAGATACCACAAATGGATGTGGGTGGGGGCATTTACTAAGGCTAGAGAGAGGGTAAGTGTTAGGAGATGAGCTCAAAGAGCTAGGCAGCAGGGAGATAAATAGAGAAAGCAGGGAAATCAGTTAAGAGGCTATTGAAACAATATGGCAGAGAATTCAAACTATTGATCTTCAAGTAGCAAACTCCCAATACATACTACCTGACTAAAATTTCATGTTAATGAGCAAGCACCTGAAATTCAAATAAGGCATGCCTTACAAACGCAGTGCTCTGAATATCTTGTGTGTTCATGTTCTAATCCCCTCGTTCTTGCCACCAAGCAAAGTTGAGGTTTTTGATTCTTCACAAATCAAGATATGGAATAAAAAATAAACTACATAAAATGTGAATCTGTAGAAACTCTTACAGTCAATTTTCAATTTTTATAACATGCTATTTAAACTTCAAAGACGCTTACAAATTTGAAATATTGTTTTTACAAAATCCAAAGATTCATTTTATCCAAAATATCCACAATAAATGATGCACTAAAGCACCAATCCAGTGACAAGGGAATTAACAATTGAAATAATAATTGAGACATAGTAAATGGTTTATAATTATGGAAGCCATACCCTGGACATCTTGCACATATAGCAGCAACATGCTTTAATGGATGGTACCTGGGTCATTTTCTTTGTAGATTCACCTATCTTTTATGTTCAGCTCATTAATTATATGAGAAAATGATCCTGACTAGTTATGGATTATCTTACACACTTTTTCTTTATGGTATAGAAATTAAGTCAAGCCCTTTAAGATAATTTTTATAAGACAGAAAATAAATAAATAGATGCTGCATAACTAATTCCCAGACTCTTAATATTTAACAGAAAAAAGTGAAAATTTTATTTCAACTTTTTCCATAAACATAAGACTCGAAATTGCTTGAGCTAGAAAAAAAGTGGGTAAATAAAATGTTCTATAACTTGCTTGCATTTCTTGTATCCATGTCTTTATCATTTCAACGTTTTCTGTGATTCAGAATTCACCTTGAGAGGTCATCGTGAATACACCAGAATCTTGAAACTGAGCCATACTTACTCTGTATGAGGCAAAAAGCAGGAAAACAAATCCCATTTTAACAGTTTAATGGAATAACATTTTATAACTTGCTTTGGAAACTTATCCCAATAATCTTCATTATCACCAAATAAATAGACTTTATTCATTTTCTATCAATTCATACTGCCAAGCTTTTACTAAGTAAAAGATACCAGTTTTATAATACAGCAAATTTAATTCACAATTTCATTCATTCAACAAATATTGACAAAGTGTCCACAACATGCAAAGCTCCTCAATATGTATAGATTAAAACTAATTGTCTTGTGTGATAATTAGGGGATAGGAGAATGGAACATTTGCTGAATGTCTGCCATGTGTTAGGCTGTTTTGAGGTGCATTTCAAAGTCTCACAGGCACTCCAGGAGATTCAACAGTTAAGGAATTTGGCCAAGGTCAAAGAAAAGATGTTTAGCTGAAATGTGGCAGAGATTAAAGAACAGAACTCTCTAATAGCAATGCTTTTTCCACAGAACTATATTTTTTATACAGGTTGAATCATTCATAAAATAAAGGTAATAAAAGTTATTTTTACATAGCCATATTTTAAAACTGTTTTTTGAAGTTTATATCATACTCCCCCAACTCTGGTTACTTCAGCTGTGGACTCCATTCTTGCCAGGTCCTTCAAATAACATAATCAAAACATATTTATCCTTGAAGTACATGCATAAGTAAACATTTTAGGTTCCAAATTATGCCTAGAAAGGTTCTAAAATGTTCATAGGTATTGATAAATATCATGGGAGATGTGACAAACCGGGTAAGCTACTAAGGGACCATTAGCTGAGAAAGATTTAAGAAATCAATTCATTATGTTTTTCCCTACATTATCCACTTTTGAGTTCTACTACCAGTGTAGCTCACTGGCATGTCTAGAACTCAGAATTTAGACAAATCAGATTATCATACCATTGTACATTATTTTATTTCCATATTCATAAGAATCTCTACTTAAACTATATACCTAAATTTAAAAGTGTCTAAAGTCAAATACATGTGACCATGTAATCATAATTTTAACTCTTAACTATAAGCCAGTCCTGGATAAAATACACCATACAGAAACCAATGATACCATACTTGGCGTTTTGCTTGTTATAGAAAACTATGTGTTTTATTTTATTTATCTCAAACTACCACCTATCAGGTTTTATTCTGGTGTATTTGAAAATCACTCCCTAAGCAATTATGATGTGTACCAAAGGTGCAAATCATTGCTTATATGATGATTATCAATTTTATCACTATTTCTCTCTTTTTAAATTTATATTAAAATAGAGGGGTTGTGAGCATAAGACTTTTCTATGTTGATCAATTTTAGGCAATGTATTCTTAGTAATATTCTGTAATGTTAAAAATATGTATCATTTTACCTTGTTTTTCTTCTACTAACTTTATTTGTGCACTAAAAAGCTTTTGCTATTATCTCGAAAATGTGTCCGTGTGCTTTCTAATTTTAGATATGTAATATGTTATTCTTGGCATCTGTTTAGACTTTGAGTTGAATTTTTCTTATGTAAATTATTCTGCTAAGTTATGCATGATGGTATAAGATTTATAAGAAGTTCTCAATCTCCTAGTCATAAAAGACTTTGTGGTGAACATAATAAGTGTAAATTTGTCTACTGGTAGACTATGGGAATATTAAGTATTGCATACTTTGCTACAATAAAAATTGGAAAAGACATTTCAGAAAGATTTATAGTTTTCCTTCAAGCTTAGTATATTAGAATATTCAAAGAGTCACATTTTGACAAACATTGACACTATTTTCATATTATATTGAAAAAATTATTTTCCTCTGGAAATCCTCTGCTCACATTTAAGATTTAATATTCCGTATGTCTATTATTATACTGAAATAGAATTGTTCATAAACAGGACTATTTTGCAAGACCACATATAAAACATATTTCCATTGGAAATTAGGTTCCATGCTTGTTGCTGTTAAGATGATTTGGAGGATATAACCTAAGGTTTCCCCACAACTCCAGGTACTACTGTATCTGTCTCATTATAGCTTCCAGTGGTTCTAGTCTCAGTGATTCTGACTCCATTGGGAAGTACAACTTAGATACAGTAGTTTAAGTCTTTTAAGACATAGAAAAAAGAGATAAATTCCAAACACCTTATATCTCATATTCAGAAAATGAATATAGAAATATATACTTATTAAATTAAATTTAGTTTAAATACTTTTATCCACAAAAATAATAGTTAAATGCAAAATTAAATTAATTGAACATGTTTAAATAACTGAAATAGTATAATTACATTGTTTGTAATAAAAAGGATAAATGCTTGACATGACAGATACACCATTTACCCTGACGTAATTATTATGCATTGCATGCCTGCATCAAAGTATTTCACATAACCCATAAATATATACACCTACTATGGACTCACAAAAAATAAGATTTACAAACAGGATATATATTTTAAATCCTTTTAAAGTGATAGTGTTAAAAAATGTGCTTGCTGGTGAAATCTGAATAAGGTCTGCATTAAGGTAACAGTATTGTGCCAATGTCAATTTTCTGATTTTGTTCATGTACTATGGTTATATGAAATGCCACTATCAGAGGAAGATGGGTGAACTCTAGTATTTTTGCAAATTCTTTAATAAGTTTAAAAATGTGTTTGGTGATATTTACTCCTATATAAAGTGGCTGTTTCCATTGAGTTAGAATTCTATTCCCATGAATCATCTTCAGGTGACAAATAACAAGACTCCAATGCCTCATATTATTTTGGTGCACTCACAGAGACGCAACTAGTGCTTCTTACTTGGTGTACTATTTTTTTTTCTTATCTCTCAAAGCAAAATACTTACGCTGAAATATTTAACAGTTTTAAACTCTACTATATATTCTAAAATGCCCCTTTACTTACTGGTGCTTTTCCGATTTTTTTTTTTTAAACATAGGTAACTGATGTCATGATTTCTTCCTTACATTTTCCTAATGAATGAATTCCCTCCAGCTCTCTTTGGGTGTCAGGCTTACATCTTGAGTTTCCTTTATGAAGACAAGTTGTTGAAATATGCAATGTAAAAACTGAAATAAATTATTTCCCATTTAAAGAGAGTAGTCATAAATGGTTTAAAAATATGTACTGATAATAGTTGCTATCTATTTTTCATCATCATGATGGATTAATCCTTGATGTTTAGATATGGCTTGTAGCTCTCACTGTCAACATGCATTTGCTCAATGCCTTGAACACTGTAGCTGTTCAATAAACATTTTATTAAAAAATTTGGTATCACATATAATTAAAAGTAACTACTATTTTAAAATATTATTTCAAAATAGTGTCCAATTATTTATTTTACGTTTCACTAAACAAATGATGCTTTATAGCCATATTTTAAAGTCATCTAAATTGTAATAAATTTCATTAATTTTAATTATTAACAGATCTACAAAATTACAACTGTAAGAAAAAACATAGGTAATATTAATTTTGCTTCTAAGCATATTTTGCTTAGGATACAGTAAATTCTGTCCACCACAGTTTGGTATAGGTTCTAGCATCAAGAAGATCAAATTTCAATGTTAGAAATATTACTAAAATTGTGGAAAATTTATAACCTAAAATTTTGATTTACTAAAAACATTATAACTCATTTGCACTGTTTCATTACTGTAAACTTTAAGCACATATAAAAATTCCAAATGTTTACACAGAATAACACAATAGAACGAAGTTCTAATTTGAGTTTGAGTTCTAACGCAAGTTGTTTTTCCTCACCTTTATAATCAATGTGTTCACATGGTTTATTTCAAAGCTTCTGTTTAAATGCAGGATTACGTAGTGTCATGGGTGCTGGAGACATGAAGTCCTTCTGAAGCAAGCTCCAATTATTTGAAACTTTTATAAATTTACTCTCAAAATTAATGTGGGTATCTGAGTGTGCATGTGTCAGAGATACCATTACAATTAGGAGTTCCCCTAGTAAACTTCCAAGTAGAATTCAATGTTTATTCAAGAATATAATAAATACGTGTTAATTTAATGCTTATACATATATCATTAAATACTGATTATAACAGCAGATACTATTTAGAACTTAGATTAAAAACTACTTTTTTCAAGGAGGAATAGTTTATCACTGGCATTGTTTGGAATTGCCAGGTCATGGTGATAACAAAAAAAAAAAAAGGAAGACAAAAACCTGAGTTTGTTTTAATATTACTTTTAATTTCTTTAGCAGAAAAACATTTCCTTTTATTGTCTTCACCAAGACTCCTTTTATCCAGTCTTGGTACTCTGTCGTGTACTGACCCATATGTTCTTCCCTAACAGGACCACACTCATTTCTCTCCTCTGCATCTTTGTTTTGTCTATTTCTTGTTTAGGGAATACTAACCCCTTTTACTTCCTATTATTTCCAGCTGTCAAAATCTGGTATCTCATTTTTGTTCAAGTTGTTCAAATAATATAACCCAAAGCTTAGATTCTGTGTAGTGTTGTGGAAAGTATACTGGCCAGGGAATTGCGAGACCTAATTTTTAGTACTTACTGTCAAAAGAATATACTCCATTACTTACCAGATGTGCAAGCCCTCTGGCTCTCAGTTTCTAGAACTCCCAAATGAGGGATTTAGACTGGATGGATTCTAAGACTCCTTCCACTTTTTTGAAAACTGAAGTTCTGTGATACAGTTTCCATCCTTAAAATATTTCTTTCTCCTTATTTCCACATAGCAACTAATATTCTTCCTAGAGTGATTCCAGGGCATTTGTTTCTAGTGCTAAAGTAGAGCTAACTACATGAATCCATGAACACTCAAGGATACATAACCTACACTTGGTGATTTGGTGAAGATAATAACACCTAGGAAAATATAAGGTCAAGGAAGTCAGAGTATGGGGAGAACATTTTACTGTGGAGAGGAAATTTGAACTGGGGTGAAAACAAAGGCAGTTTGCAAGGGGTAAGAGATGTGGCTTAAAGAGAAAAGATGGTGTGTGGTATTGGTATGTGGGTGAGGGAAAGGTGGCAGTAGGCAGGGATATATATAGAAGAGGGAGATAAGGAAAAGATGGGACTGTGGTGGGCTTGACACTTGATAAACCAGAGGCCTGGTAATCAAAATTAGTCTCCAAAAAAAAAAAAAAAAAAGAGGAATGAGTACCTAGTAACTGTGGTCACACCTCTGTAAGAGAACAGCGCCTCATGATCCAGAAGCCTCTCCTGCCTCTGCTGGGAACTATCATCTTCCTGCCCTGTTGTTTATGAGGGACAGGGCATGAAAACACAGGAACGGTATTGCCCATCGATCTTGTGTCCCATGTTTAACACTCTAATCAACCATTTCCGCTATTCCCAAACTACATTTTATCTTTTCTAAATAGAGACACACATTCCTGAAAAACATGAACATCTTTTTACGGAATTTAAGGAGGCCTTTTGCTGCACTGAAGACCCCTTTCTTAAAAGCCAAGGCTTCAAAAATGAGGAATGTCAGCCAGCCTCTCCTTCTAGCTCATCCTTAAGAAGAGATTTGGAAGTAGGTAAAAGACTGTAACACATAGCTAAATGCAGTCACACGCGAAAATTCTCATAAATAAATAAAAATAAATAAATAAATAAATAAAGTTCTCTGACTTCAGCTTTTGAACCTATTAAATAGCAAAACAATGATATCAAGTGAGGTAATGCATATATTAGTTTGATTTAACCATTCCACAATGTATACACATATCAAAACATATTTAATGGCATAAATACATATAATTTTTATTTGTCAATGAAAAATAAATTTAAAGAGAAAAGAATATCTATACTTATTCTTTTAAATCTTTATCTTCCACCCCCATCCTCGGCTCCCTCTTCCATGGTCTCCCATTGTTTTTCAAGGTGCCAACCACAGGCAAAATTGGTTTAAAAAGACCTACATTTTTTGCCATTCTGAGTTTAGAGTAACATACTGTCATTCAGTAAAATAGGCAAGAAACCTAAGAACAGCAGAAATGAGATGAGATGCCAGGTAATCAACCTTTGTGTCATGATAATAATAATCATCAATGGCGTCGGCGGCGGCGGCGGTGGTGGTGGTGGTGGTGGTGGTGCTGATGATGACAATGATGATGCTGATGATGACCACAGCAACCATGCTTGCGTTATGGTAAGTATAAAGTTTTTAAGGATTTAAATCCCGCATAAGGAAACTTTCTTAAGTTTCCTTCTCGTAGATGGTGTGACCTTGGTGAAATATCAACTTCCTTTATTTTAAGACTTCCATTGGCTATGAAAACTAGGATTACGAAAATGAAACATAATTTTATCTGCCACAGCATCTTCATATAAACCCTTTTCTTTCTAAATGAATTTAGACAAATGGTCTTGTTTTCCCTTGGCCCCTTAATTTCAAAGAGAGAAGTGAGTTAACACCCTGTAATTCAGACTTTTCCATTTTGTTTATTTTTAATTGCTATTAGTGTGTGTTTATATATGGACTGACTGACTGACTCTCTCTCTCTCTCTGCCTCTCTATCATATATACAAAATTGGGAAGCAAAAGGCATTTTATAACTTTCAAGCCCTTTGGCATACTTCCTGGAAGTCTCAGTAATGACTATAGTTACTCTTAATTGCCTTCAACACACTTACATGAATGCTACATTCAGTTGAATTATTTCCTGGATTCCCTCTAATTAATCTGATAGCAGCTGTTTTAAGGCCTGTGCTGATTAACAGTTGCAAGACAGCTAAATGCCTATTACAAGAAAAGCTCACTGAAGCTTACGTATGTTCATCCACATAATTTTGTCTTTTAGGCATCAACATTTCCAAGAGGATCTTCTATTTTTAGACAACTTTATTGTTTGTTTATATAACACAAATGGTTTCTCCCTAACAGTGAAATATCATCTCAATACATATAATATTCTAATAAATATTATGGAAATTCAGCATCTCCAAAAACAAATATAAAAACGCATTTTAAAGATTTAAAGAAAACAACAAATAGGGAGGCATTACAGTATATATTTGTACCAGTTCCATCGTCTCGGTTCAGAAAGTATAAATGAACTTCATAAAATAAATAATATATTAAATTAGTGACTCATTTAAAGTGCTACTAGGCAAACTTGTAATGTCAAACTGCATGTACTTATTGCTACTTTCTTTCTTTTAACCTACAAAAAATGGCAGTTTAATGCATTTCAGCCTATATGTTCAATTCAAATAACCTTAAATGACAGCTTCTGGAATAAGCAATGCTTAGGCTGCATTGAGCCTGTTAGAAAATTAAAGCTCTGATTTTGTCATTCCTCTATGAAAGCTTTCAAAACATAGAATTTCCTAAGATATTAAGGTCAGATCTCATATTCTGATTAGTTCCCCACACTGTGCTGGATTTTGGGCAATCAAGATAGTTCCCACCTAATTCCAATTCCTTCAGCTCACCCAGCAAGTGTCATTGTTTCCTTGCATTATACTATTCCCTCACACAGCCTGAAATCTCTATTGAAATTCTTTAAGGTAAAGCTTAAAGCCACTTCTCAAAAAATTATTCAATATACATAAACTCATATGCCTCTCTTCAGAAACCATAAGTCATCAAGGATGGCTGCAGGCCCAAGGGAAGTAGTTGAGGGTCAGCTTCAAACCATGGCAATGGGCAAGGTTTTCAGATATCATGATGTCTAGGAGGATGCCAGAAATCCAGATATTAACATGTGATATACTGATTTTTAAATGTTGGCAGCAAATAGAATATAAGTTTTAAGCCCTTTGTGGGTCAAACACTATACCTCTTTTGACTGGTTTCTGCCTCTAATAAGTCACTTTGGTGGCCTTTGCCGTGTGTAATCCTCTGAAGAGGAAATGACATCTATGTGGGGTATTCTTCCACTGCACCCTAGCTAATCTTTACACAGATTATCTTTCCACACTGTATTATCGGTGTGTGTGTTTGTGTGTGTCGTGCAGATATCTGGCACACAGTGGAGCGCAAATAATGTTAACTATTAGGAAGTAGCAGGCATACTACAATGCCTGACAGTGTATGAACCAGATTTCAAATCCCCAGTTGGCCGCTCCCTAGGCACATGATCTTAGGCAAATCACTTATCTTCCAAAATACGCAGTTCACTTCTCAGAGATAATATGATAATTTACCTACTTTACAAATTGTTGTGAGGAGTAAATGGAATGAAACATGTACAGTACTTATGCAAGAGACCAGCTCAAAGTGAATATAAACAAATGTGACTTGTCATTATTATTACTATTATTATCAGACATTTAGCATGTGTATATATATATTTTTGTAAGTATATTAATGCATAATACACACACTCACACATGACCCATTTTCTACAGAATTGTAAGAAGACTTTTTGTTTAAATTTCATGCCCCTTTCGAAAAATCATAGCCTGAACGTTCTTCATAATAGTCCCAAATTTGAAGCCATATCCAAAAAAATCTCCATTCCAAAAGAATGAGTGAAAAATTACTACGTGTTTACGTGAAAAAACTCAATAAGGAAATAAAAATCAACAACCGACATATCCAACAAGAGGGATGAATTTTTAAAACATTAAATTTAATAAATGAAGACACACACAAAAAATTGCTTACTGTGTAATTCCATTTATATGAAGTTCTAGAGCAGTCAAAATTAACTGATGGTAATAGAAATCAGAATGTAGTTTACCTTTGGTGTGTAGGGATTGGCTGGAAGGAGCATGAAGTAAAGATGTGGAGTGATAGAAATGCAATATCTTAATCAGGATGTGAGTTACACATATACATACACTTATGAAAACTAAACGAATTACTCACTCAAAATCCACATGAGATTTTCAATAAATAATTCACCTCAATAAATAATTTGAAATTGATTATTTGCATTAAATACTTGCTGTACTTTTCAGAAAACATTAACTTAATGTTTACATAAATGCATTATTAAAATTATAAAATGATATTTGTTTTTTTATTATACTTTAAGTTCTAGGGTACATGTGCATAACATGCAGGTTTGTTACATATGTATACTTGTGCCATGTTGGTGTGCTGCACCCATCAACTCGTCGGCACCCATCAATTCGTCATTTATATCAGGTATAACTCCCAATGCAATCCCTCCCCCCTCCCCCCTCCCCATCATAGGCCCCGATGTGTGATGTTCCCCTTCCCGAGTCCAAGTAATCTCATTGTTCAGTTCCCACCTATGAGTGAGAACATGCGGTGTTTGGTTTTCTCTTCTTGTGATAGTTTGCTAAGAATGATGGTTTCCAGCTGCATCCATGTCCCTACAAAGGACGCAAACTCATCCTTTTTTATGGCTGCATAGTATTCCATGGTGTATATGTGCCACATTTTCTTAATCCAGTCTGTCACAGATGGACATTTGGGTTGATTCCAAGTCTTTGCTATTGTGAATAGTGCCACAATAAACATACGTATGCATGTGTCTTTATAGCAGCATGATTTATAATCCTTTGGGTATATACCCAGTAGTGGGATGGCTGGGTCATATGGTACATCATGGATAGGAAGAATCAATATCGTGAAAATGGCCATACTGCCCAAGGTTATTTATAGATTCAATGCCATCCCCATCAAGCTACCAATGACTTTCTTCACAGAATTGGAAAAAACTGCTTTAAAGTTCATATGGAACCAAAAAAGAGCCCGCATTGCCAAGACAATCCTAAGTCAAAAGGACAAAGCTGGAGGCGTCACGCTACCTGACTTCAAACTATACTACAAGGCTACAGTAACCAAAACAGCATGGTACTGGTACCAAAATAGAGATATAGACCAATGGAACAGAACAGAGTCCTCAGAAATAATACCACACATCTACAGCCATCTGATCTTTGACAAACCTGAGAGAAACAAGAAATGGGGAAAGGATTCCCTATTTAATAAATGGTGCTGGGAAAATTGGCTAGCCATAAGTAGAAAGCTGAAACTGGATCCTTTCCTTGCTCCTTATATGAAGATTAATTCAAGATGGATTAGAGACTTAACTGTTAGACCTAATACCATAAAAACCCTAGAAGAAAACCTAGGTAGTACCATTCAGGACATAGGCATGGGCAAGGACTTCATGTCTAAAACACTAAAATTACAAAATGATATTTGAACCCATAAATACTGAAAGTTTCTCAAGCCCACTATATTATATAAAAGTCACCAAAAGATTTTAAATCAAAGTCTATTCCTCCTTCATTAGTTGTTCATGAAATATTAGGGAAAAGGCCTAATTGTTTTAATTTTCATTCATCTGCTATCACTTATTACGATGCATGTTGTACTTGAAATCTATAGAAGGTAGTTAAATCTTAGAAATTTTAGAAAGGATTGTGGAGATGTGAAGAAACTCAATTACATCATAACATTCAGTAAATATAGATATGTGAAATTAGATTGAATTGGCATTGATCTAAAGGGATGTGCTATCATCACGAATCATCAGAGGAACACAAGTCAAAACCACAATGAGATACCATCTCACACCAGTCAGAATGGCTATTATTAAACTGTTAAAACAACACATGTTGGCAAGGTTTCAAAGAAAGTGAACACTTACACACTGTTGGTGGGAATGTAAATTAGTTCAGCCACTGTGGAAAGCTGTTTGTAGATTTCTAAAAGATCTTAAAACAGAACTACCATTTGACCCAGCAATCTCATTACTGGGTATATACCCAAAAGGAAACAAACAAATCATTCTATCAAAAAGACACATGCACCTGCATGTTTTTCGCAGCACTATTCACAATAGCAAAGACATGGAAACAACCTGGGTGCCCCATCAATGGTAGATTGGATAAGGAATATATGGCACCTATACATCATGGAATACTATGCAGCTGTATGGTTTTTTATACAATAATGAAATCATGTCCTTTGCAGCAACATGGATGCAGCCAGAGGCCATCATCCTAAGTGAATTAATGCAGGAACAGAAAACGAAGTACCACATACTCTCATTTATAAGTGGAAGCTAAACATTGGGTACCCATGGACATAAAGACGGTAACAATAAACACTAGGGCCTACTAAGGGGGTAGGGAGGGTTGAAAAACTAACTGTTGGGTACTATGCTCAGTACCTGGATGACACAATCATTTGTATCCCAATTCTCAGCATCACACAATATAGCCAGGCAACAAACCTGCAAATATACCCCCTGAATCAAAAAAAAAAATTGATGAAAATAAGTAAAAACTTTAAGAGATATGCTGGAAGATACTTTGAATACAAAAATAAAATACTAAGGCTTAAAAAAAAAAAATCCTTAACCAACCCAATATAAGACTTTAAACGTATTTTAAAGGTTATTTCTTTTCCATATAAAGGCAACTTGTTGAAGTTTATTGTAATAAAACTGTGTACTTTTCAAAATAGTAATTTAGACTGGATTTTTCTCAAGTTCAGATGAACTTGGAGGGATTTTCCAGTTCTTCTGCTTCTGGTTTTTTAATGACAACAAATGTTTAATTTTGGAAAGAAACAGTTTTCAGGAAGAAATGAATAATTATATTAAGATTCTGAAAAGAACATTTAGGGGGACTGCAAATCTTTATATTAAAAAGTATTAGCCGGGCGCGGTGGCTCAAGCCTGTAATCCCAGCACTTTGGGAGGCCGAGATGGGCGGATCACGAGGTCAGGAGATCGAGACCATCCTGGCTAACACGGTGAAACCCCGTCTCTACTAAAAAATACAAAAAACGAGCCAGGCGAGGTGGTGGGCGCCTGTAGTCCCAGCTACTTGGGAGGCTGAGGCAGGAGAATGGCATAAACCCGGGGGGCGGAGCTTGCAGTGAGCTGAGATCCGGCCACTGCACTCCAGCCTGGGAGACAGAGCGAGACTCTGTCTCAAAAAAAAAAAAAAAAAAGTATTGAGTAGAATAAAAACAAAAAGCAAGCCAAGTTCTTCAAATACTTAAGTCCTAAACTTTTAAAAGTACTTCGAGTAAATAAAGAAGTTGATCTCATAGAAGTAGAGAGGAGAATAGTGATTACCAAAGGTTGGGAAGGGTAGGAGGGAGGAAGGATATGGAGAGGTTTGTTAATAGATACAAAATACGGTGATACAGGTGGAATAAGTTCCAGTGTTCTATAGCACTGCAGGGTGACTAGATAACAATTTACTATATATTGTCAAATGTCTAGAAGAAAGATTTTGAATGTTCCTAACATAAAGAAATAATAAATGTTTGTGGTGATGAATTAGCTAATTACCCTGATGATCATTACACATTGTACACATGTATCAAAATATCACATACTATACTCAATAAATATGTACAATTATATCAATATAAAATAATTAAAAAGTACTTCAAGCATATGAAGCACTATTGTAATTATTTAAAAACTGAAACCATTAATAGCTTTTTAAAACACAAGTACAAAGTAATACAAAATTGTCAAAATATTGTATCATAAAGAAAACAAAATTATTCAAATGAGAAGGACTTCTGGAATAGTGGAGTATGAAACTTTGAAATTCATATTTCCATGAAATAAAAAAAATCTAGAAAATTATCAAAATCAACTTTTCCAGAACTCTGAAAATTAATCAAAATCTAGCAACAATCTGAACAGCATTTATTCAAGAAAAATGGCTGACATTCTGTAAAAATAACAAACATTGTTATATTTTAACTTTCTGTTTCCATCCCTCTTTCCCCAAGTTTGTATTAGCCTTGAAAAAAACAATAGCCTAGGAGCCAATAAAGAGGACAAACTGGGTTTGGAACTTGTCACAAAGCTCCATTCCCAGAGAACTACTTTATTTATTTATTTATTTTTTTAATCCCTCTGGTAGCTGGCTGAAAAACTCCATTCAAGAATTTCTCTTTATTTCACCTGACTCAGAATTTGCTCAATGAGGAAAGTTCTATCCCTAATATGGCAAAAACTATGAGTCTCAATTATTTAGCCTTGCAGTTGCCTTAAGTGGTGAAGCCACATGGGAAAAACAAGAAGATAGACCAAAAAAAGTAAATGAAAAATCTATAAAATGAGATGGTCATAGGAGGCCTTATAAAGCTCAAAGCTTATAAAGCTTATAAAGCTCAAAGCTCTGAAATATTTCTGGGGATATAGTAGGCTATGATTAAGTTCAGAGCTATAGCCATGCCCAGAAAACACCTGAGATCACCCTAATCTCTCACCTCTGGCTGCCCTTGAGTCTACACAAGTTGGAAGAAAAGGCTAAGGCAGAGTTGTAAATTGCCAGAATATTGAAAATGTGCTTAAACACACACACACACACAGAGAGAGAGAGAGAGAGAGAGAAAGAGAGAGAGAGAAACCTTGGGCAAAGGGTGGGAGAATTATTGGTTCAAGGCATTTTTTAAAATGCTCAATCATTACCTGAGCAATGAATTAGCCAAGAAGATATTTCGGTGGCTGTGCCTTAAAGAAGAATACAGGCTCTGCAAAATTAGTTAAGGAAAGTTGCTAAACAAAAAAACAACTACATAAACCCTGGAGCTTCAGGGAGGAGGACAGACTTGATTTCGAAAGTAGCCATGTTATATTATCTAAAGTGTCCCATTTTGAGCAAAAAAAATTTGAGACACATAGACACAAAATAGAAAAGTATAGTCCATATACAAGAACAAGGTCATCAATAATAACTGTTGCAGAGGGAGCCCAAGTATTGAACCTGATAGATAGACTCGAAATCAGAGATTGCAAGAATATTCACGTAACTAAAGAAAACCATAGCTAAAGAAATAAAGGACAGCCTAATAATTATATCTCATCAACCAGAGATATTAATAAAGAGATAAAAATTAAATAAAGAAAGCAAATTTAAATTCTGGAGTTGTAAAGTATAACAACGAAAGCAAAAAGTTCTCCAGAGATACAATATGGCCGATTTGAGCTGCCAGAAGAAAGAACCTGCAAACATGAAAATAGATTAATTCAACTTATTCAGTCTGAAGGACCAAAAAAAAAAAAAAAAAAAAAAATAGACCTGTAACAAGTAAAGATATTGCATCAGTAACTTAAAACTTGACACAAATAAAATTTTAACCTCCCACACCTCACTGGTCTATTCTACCAAACATTTAAAAAAGAATTAACATCAACCTTTAAAAGATTCTTCCAAAACATCAAAGATGATGAAAAACTTCCTACCTCATTCTATGAGGCCAGAACTACTCTGATACCAAAACTAAACAGAGACAATTCAAGAAATGAAAACTACTGACCAATATTCCTAATAAATATAAATGCAAATTCCTCATGAAAAGAATAGGAAATAGAATTCAGCAGTATATAAAAAGCATATATTATGACCAACAGGGATATTTCCCAAGAGTGCAAGGTTTAATATCTAAAGAATTCAATCAGTGTCATATATCATATTAATAGAATAAGGAACCAAAACCACATGACCATCTCAAAAGATGAAAAAAAAAACAATCTGAAAAAATTCCAGGCTGGGTACGGTGGCTCACGACTGTAATCCCAGCACTTTGGGAAGCTGAGGCGGGAGGATCACAAGGTCACGAGCTCGAGACCAGCCTGGCCATGGTGAAACCCTCAACCCTACTAAAAATACAAAAATTAGCTGGGCGTGGTGGCAGGTGCCTGTAATCACAGCTACTCAGGAGGCTGAGGCAGGAGAATCGCTTGAACCCGGGAGGCAGAGGTTGCAATGAGCCAAGATCGCACCACTGCACTCCAGCCTGGGCAACAGCGCAAGACTCCAACTCAAAAAAAAAAAAAAAAAAAAAAAATTCCAGCACCCTTTTATGATAAAGCATTCAATAAATTGGAACCAGAAGGGAACTTCCTCACCTTGATAAAGGACATCTATGATAAAACTGTAACTAACATCATAGTAAATGGTAAAGGGCTGGATCCTAAGATCAGGAAGAAGACAAGAGTTTCCACACTCACCATTTCCATTCAACACTGTCCCAGAAATGTTAGCCAAGGAAATTAGATAAGAAAAAGAAATAAGAGGCAACCATAATGGAAAAGAAGAAAAACTATTGGCATTAAGAGATGACATCACTTTTATAGAGAAAACACTAAGGAATCTATACATACACATGAAAAACTTATTAGAGCTAAAAACCAAGTTCAGCAAGGATACAGTATTGAAAATTAATATAGAATAATTTGATTTCCATACACTTACAATGAGTAATCTGAAAATGAAATTAAGAAAACAAATTCATTTACAATAATATCAAAAATAATAAATCACATGGATAAATTTTTAAAAAGAAGGACAATATGTATATTGAAAACTGCAAAACATTGTTAATAGGAATTAAAGACCTAAATAAATCCACTTTCATGGATCAAAGGATTTAACATTACTACAGTGGAAATACTCTTCAGATTGATCAACAGAGCAATCCCTATCAAAAGGTAATCCTTTTCAACATCTCAGCACCACTTTGACCAAAACCGACAAGATGTGCCTAAAATTCATCTGGAATTACAAGTGACCAAGAATAGCAAAAACAATCTTGAAAACTAGAACAAAACTGGAGGACTCATATTTCCCAATTTCAAAACTTACTGGAAAGCAACAGTAATCAAGAGTGTGTGGTATTAACAAAAGAACAGACATCGATGGTCCTAAAATAAACTCTCACATTTATAGTCAATTGATTTTTGATTGATACATAATAATTGTACACATTTATATTTCAAAATAGCAAGAAGATTTGAAATGTTCCCAACACAAGTAAATGATAAATGTTTGAGATCATAGAAATCCCAGTCAATTGATTTCTCTTACGGCTATCAAGACAATTCGATGAGGGAAATAATAATCTTTTCAATGAATGATCTACGGACAACAGAAAAAAAACTTTCAAGTCAATGAAATTAAAAAATGGGGAAAGAATTTGAAAAGCAATTTCTCCAAAGAAAATATACAAATGGCAATAAGCACATGGAAAGGAGCCTTTTGTATTCTAAATTATTTTATAATGCTAGAAATGTGTTATATTTTAAAATTACTTGAAATGATAGTGAAACTATTAACAGGCCATTGTTTTTTTTTTTGTTTGTTTTTTTTTTTTTTTTTTTTTGAGACGGAGTCTTGCTCTGTCGCCCAGGCTGGAGTGCAGTGGCCGGATCTCAGCTCACTGCAAGCTCCGCCTCCCGGGTTCACGCCATTCTCCTGCCTCAGCCTCCCGAGTAGCTGGGACCACATGCGCCCGCCTCCTCGCCCGGCTAATTTTTTGTATTTTTAGTAGAGACGGGGTTTCACCGTGTTAGCCAGGATGGTCTCGATCTCCTGACCTCGTGATCCGCCCGTCTCGGCCTCCCAAAGTGCTGGGATTACAGGCTTGAGCCACCGCGCCCGGCCAACAGGCCATTGTTAGATATTTCATTGAGATGGGACTTCATACAGACTGCTGGTCACATATAAGGATTTCATTAAAAGCACTACTTTATATTCAATTTCCTCACACTAAATGTTGACTTCGATGTTCTTCTTGTCTGAACTCATTGTCAAGATGAATTCTAAATTTATCTTTCAATTTAGAACAATGAAACTAGGATATAGCTCTAAAAGTAGCAAAATGATTAGCATTACTAAATGTACAGACCATTCTAAGATCTAGTGCCAGGTCAAAAAAAGAAGAGTAAACTAGTGGAGACACATACAAATCAGAAACTTTCAAGACATTTGCAAAATTATACTGCTAAGGAGAGATAAAGTGTACTTATAAAAGTGTTATGAGAGAAAACAATTTGAGGCAATACCACAGGAGAAAAGTGGACTTTCACAGGTAGATTAAATTTTCAGAATGACTAAAACATACAACTGTTGCTTAAAATAATTCAACTCTTAATTAAGCTAACAGAGAGATACTAAAATGTTAATGACATCCAGTATTTGTGGGAAAGCAAAACAACCCACATTTTAATTACTTCTCTAACTTTATCTTTGCTGTAAGTACAAATAAATGAATAAAATTTTTCAGTTCTACTGACAGGAGAAATTAATTAAATGTACAAATAACTACCACATAATATAGATCCTCTTCACAGCCATTGTAGGTAAAGGTAAAATTGAATTGTTCAAACTCTAGAAAAAAGATCAAGACACTTGAG
Organism: Rhinopithecus roxellana; assembly: GCF_007565055.1. Classification (NCBI taxonomy): domain Eukaryota; kingdom Metazoa; phylum Chordata; class Mammalia; order Primates; family Cercopithecidae; genus Rhinopithecus; species Rhinopithecus roxellana. Next base: position 12,439,251 of record NC_044555.1, read on the forward strand.
AGTTCTTTATATGAATTAAAAAAGAACCTAACAAAGTCAGAAGAAAACCTTCATATAACCTACATCAAAATCACTTCCTGTTTTATACTAAATGTGTAATTTGGAAATCTTCTATTTTTAGTCCCATCTATGATATGAGTAAACACTCAACTTAGTCTATTCTAGTCTTGATTAGACTAACGAGTAAAAAGACAGCAAATTTCTTATATATAGCTCTGACACTCCCAGCCTACAACCCTAGTTAAGAATGAGATTACTTCAGGTTTATAAATAATATAAATGTTTAGGAATTTAAAATAATGGAGATTACTTAAATAAAAATACGTAGCTGAAGAAAATATTTATGCTTTATATATATTTCTTCTGAGCATGAAAATATGGCACATGAAAAAAACACTTCTCAGAAAGTGTCCTAATTATAGTAAATCATATATTTTGCACAAATAGCAACTTCCACAGCCAATGTGAAAACTGCCTATGTTCAAATAAATTCAATTTAATTATCCACGCTGATCCTCTCCAATATTTACACAGATAATTAATGATCTTTACAGCATATTTAAGAGTATAGACCTAATTCTTGTAATTGGGTTGCCTCTCAAACTCCCTGAATATGCAAAGAAACTTTCACACAAGATGTACTGGTTCTCTCTCCCTATTATTACTACTACAGTGTAGGGGAAGCTTGTCTTCAGTGCTAATGGAGCGAAAACATCCATGTCTGCAGTAACAGTATAGCATCTGGGAGCAAGAATAGGGATTCTACAGGTAAAAGGTTTTAGAACTAGCTAATGTATTCCCCTAAAAAGATGGCTTCATGATCCTGACTCTGTTCTGGTATTATCATGTTTTAAAATACGATATAACCTACCCATAAGAACACTATACATCGAGGCATCTATTATGTGCCAGAGCATCACAAAAATCAGGATGCCTTTCTCTGTTGCAACGGGATGGCAGGGTGTCAAAAATGACTGTTCATCTTGAAAGTTAAGTCAACTTCAGAGTAGGTCTAAGAGGCTAAAATGTGGATACTTAATAAATTAGCAATAGTATAAATCAATGTATGTATTGTACATTGTTTCATGTACATGAAATATACATGCATGCACATATATATGACAGCGTACTTTGTTTATAAACATTGTACATTCTTTCACATACATGAGTGTACATGAAACACCTACATTGTTTCATATATAGTTAATAGCATACTTCATATATAAACATTGTACATTGTTTCATGTATATATGAAGTATGCTATCAAATATATATGTGCATATATACACACATATATTACAAAGTATTTAAACATAATATTCCCCAAGTCAAATACCTTTACATGTATTCTGTGAAAGTCTATCTTACATAGAGCCAGTAATTTTTTGTTAAATAGCAAATATTGTTGAGTACAAAGAATTAAGTTTATTATTTCTGATCAAAAAAGAAATCCAGGCTAAAGTATCCACCAATATAATCTTGTAGCCACAGTAACCACACACCACCTTTGACAGAACTTATAATGTAAATAAAAGCCTTATTTTTATTTGTCCATAATCTCCCTCACACTAAAGATTTCATGGGGGCAGAGACCACGTTTATTCTGTTTACCTTTGTACCTCCAGAGCTGAGCACTAGTCTATAGTAGTGATTCAGTTTTATCTACAGTAATGACATAATAAACAATTATTACATAAATTAAACCCCTTTAAAGTTAAGATACATGAGAATACAGAAACTAAAATTTACATTTTAGTCCACCAATGGATATTCTTAGGGTTTACACTCATTTCGTTTGTCTCACATTTCCAAGTGATATATACCAACCCTACAAGATAGGAAAAAAATGACACAATTTTTCTTTAATAATTGAATGAACATAACTATACATTATTTGCATCGGGCAAATCAAATAAGAATTTACTTTCTGAACACTGTGCTTTTTTTATTATACTTTTAAGTTCTAGGATACATGTGCACAACGTACAGGTTTGTTACATACGTATACATGTGCCATGTTGATGTGCTACACCCATTAACTCGTCACTTACATTAGGTATTTCTCCTAATGCTATCCTCCCCCATCTCCCCACCCCACAACAGGCTCCAGTGTGTGATATTCCCCTTCCTGTGTCCAAGAGTTCTCATTGTTCAATTCCCACCTATGAGTGGGAACATGCGGTGTTTTCTTTTTGGCCTTGCGATAGTTTGCTGAGAATGATGGTTTCCAGCTGCATCCATGTCCCTACAAAGGACATGAACTCATCCTATTTTATGGTTGCATAGTATTCCATGGTGTATATGTGCCACATTTTCTTAATCCAGTCTATCACTGATGGACATTTGGGTTGGTTCCAAGTCTTTGCTATTGTGAATAGTGCCACAATAAACATAAGTGTGCGTGTGTCTTTACAGCAGCATGATTTATAATCCTTTGGGTATATACCCAGTAGTGGGATGGCTGGGTCAAATGGTATTTCTATTCGAACTCCTTGAGGAATCACCACACTGTCTTCCACAATGATTGAACAAGTTTACAGTCCCACCAACAGTGTAAAAGTGTTCCTATTTCTCCACATCCTCTCCAGCACCTGCTGTTTCCTGACTTTTGAATGATCGCCATTCTAACTGGGCTGAGATTGTGGTTTTGATTTGCATTTCTCTGATGGCCAGTGATGATGAGCATTTTTTCATCTGTCTGTTGGCTGCATAAATGTCTTCTTTTGAGAAGTGTCTGTTCATATGCTTTGCCCACTTTTTGATGGGGTTTTTTTCTTGTAAATTTGTTTGAGTTCTTTGTAGGTTCTAGATATTAGCCCTTTGTCAGATGAGTAGATTGTAAAAATTTTCTCCCATTCTGTAGGTTGCCTGTTCACTCTGATGGTAGTTTCTTTTGCTGTGCAGAAGCTCTTTAGTTTAATTAGATCCCATCTGTCAATTTTGGCCTTTGTTGCCATTGCTTTTGGTGTTGTAGACATGAAGTCCTTGCCCATGCCTATGTCCTGAATGGTATTCCCTAGGTTTTCTTCCAGGGTTTTTATGGCTTTAGGTCTAACATTTATGTCTTTAATTCATCTTGAATTAATTTTTGTATAAGGTGTAAGGAAGGGATCCCGTTTCAGCTTTCTACTTATGGCTAGCCAGTTTTCCCAGCAGCATTTATTAAATAGGGAATCCATTCCCCATTTCTCGTTTTTGTCAGGTTTGTCAAAGATCAGATGGTTCTAGATGTGTGGTATTATTTCTCAGGGCTCTGCTCTGTTCCATTGGTCTGTATCTCTGTTTTGGTACCAGTACCATGCTGTTTTGCTTACTGTAACCCTGTAGCATAGTTTGAAGTCAGGTGGCGTGATGCCTCTAGCTTTGTTCTTTTGGCCTGGGATTGTCTTGGCAATGCGGGCTCTTTTTTGGTTCCACATGAACTTTAACGTAGTGTTTTCCAATTCTGTAAAGAAAGTCGTTGGTAGCTTGACAGGGATGGCATTGAATCTGTACATTACCTTGGGCAGTGTGGCCATTTTCACGATATTGATTCTTCCTATACATGAGCATGGAATGTTCTTCCATTTGTTTGTGTCCTCTTTTATTTCACTGAGCAGTGGTTTGTAGTTGTCTTTGAAGAGGTCCTTCACATCCCTTTTAAGTTGGATTCCCAGGTATTTTTTTCTCTTTGAAGCAATTGTGAATGGGAGTTCACTTAAGATTTGGCTCTCTGTTTATCTGTTATTGGTGTATAACAACGCTTGTGATTTTTGCACATTGATTTTGTATCCTGAGACTTTGCTGAAGTTGTTTATCAGCTTAAGGAGATTTTGGGCTGAGACGATGGGATTTTCTAGATATACAATCACGTCATCTTTAAACAGGGACAATTTGACTTCCTCTTATCCTAATTGAATACCCTTTATTTCTTTCTCCTGCCTGATTGCCTTGCCCAGAACTCCCAACACTATGCTGAATAGGAGTGGTGAGAGAGAACATCCCTGTCTTGTGCCAGTTTTCAAAGGGAATGCTTCCAGTTTTTGCCCATTCAGTATGATATTGGCTGTAGGTTTGTCATAAATAGCTCTTCTTACTTTGAGATATGTCCCATCAATACCTAATTTATTGAGAGTTTTTAGCATGAAGAGCTGTTGAATTTTGTCAAAGGCCTTTTCTGCATCTATTGAAATACTTGTGTGGTTTCTGTCACTGGTTCTGTTTATATGCTGGATTACGTTTATTGATTTGCGTATGTTGAACCAGCCTTGCATCCCAGGGATGAAGCCCATTTGATCATGGTGGATAAGCTTTTTGATGTGCTGCTGGATTCGGTTTGCCAGTATTTTACTGAGGATTTTTGCATCAATGTTTATCAGGGATATTGGTCTAAAATTCTCTTTTTTTTTTGTTGTGCCTCTGCCAGGCTTTGGTATCAGGATGATGCTGGTCTCATAAAATCTGAGTTAGGGAGGATTCCCTCTTTTTCTATGGATTGGAATGGTTTCAGAAGGAATGGTACCAGCTCCTCCTTGTACCTCTGGTAGAATTCGGCTGTGAATCCATCTGGTCCTGGACTTTGTTTTTTTGGTTGGTAGGCTATTAATTATTGAATCAATTTCAGAGCCTGCTATTGGTCTCTTCAGGGATTCAACTTCTTCCTGGTTTAGTCTTGGGAGAATGTATGTCTGCAGGAATTTATCCATTTCTTCTAGGTTTTCTAGTTTATTTGTGTACAGGTGTTTATAGTATTCTTTTATGGTAGTTTGTATTTCTGTGGGATCGGTGGTGATATCCCCTTTATCATTTTTTATTACATCTATTTGATTCTTCTCTCTTTTCTTCTTTATTAGTCTTGCTAGCGGTCTATCAATTTTATTGATCTTTTCAAAAAACCAGCTCCTGGATTCATTGATTTTTTGAAGGGTTTTTTTGTGTCTCTATCTCCTTCAGTTCGGCTCTGATCTTAGTTATTTCTTGCCTTCTCCTAGCTTTAGAATGTGTTTGCTCTTGCTTCTGTAGTTCTTGTAATTGTGATGTTAGGGTGTCAATTTTAGATCTTTCCTACTTTCTCTTGTGGGCATTTAGTGCTATAAATTTCCCTCTACACACTGCTTTAAATGTGTCCCAGAGATTCTGGTATGCTTTGTCTTTGTTTTCATTGATTTCAAAGAACATCTTTATTTCTGCCTTCATTTCGTTATGTACCCAGTAGTCATTCAGGAGCAGGTTGTTCAGTTTCCATGTAGTTGAGCGGTTTTGAGTCAGTTTCTTAATCCTGAATTCTAGTTTGATTGCACTGTGGTCTGAGAGACAGTTTGTTATAATTTATGTTCTTTTACATTTGCTGAGGAGTGCTTTTACTTCCAACTCTGTGGTCAACTTTGGAATAAGTGTGATGTGGTGCTGAGAAGAATATATATTCTGTTGATTTGGGGTGGAGAGTTCTGTAGATGTCTATTAGGTCTGCTTCCTGCAGAGCTGAGTTGAATTCCTGGATATCATTGTTAACTTTCTGTCTCATTGATCTGTCTAATGTTGACAGTGGGGTGTTGAAGTCTCCCATTATTATTGTAAGGGAGTCTCTTTGTAGGTCTCTAAGGACTTGCTTTATGAATCTGGATGCTCCTGTATTGGGTGGATATATATTTAGGATAGTTAGCTCTTCTTGTTGAATTGATCCCTTTACCATTATGTAATGGCCTTCTTTGTCTCTTTTGATCTTTACTGGTTTAAAGTCTGTTTTATCTGAGACTAGGACTGCAACCCCTGCCTTTTTTTGTTTTCCATTTTCTTGGTAGATCTTCCTGCATCCCTTTATTTTGAGCCTATGTGTTTCTCTGCACATGAGATGGGTCTCCTGAATACAGCACACTGATGAGTCTTGACTCTTTATCCAATTTGCCAGTCTGTGTCTTTTAATTGAAGCATTTAGCCCATTTACATTTAAGGTTAATATTGTGAAGTGTGAATTTGATCCTGTCATTATTATGTTAGCTGGTTATTTTGCTCGTTAGTTGATGCAGTTTCTTCCTAGCATCGATGGTCTTTACAATTTGGCATGTTTTTGCAGTAGCTGGTACTGGTTGTTCCTTTCCATGTTTAGTGCTTCCTTCAGGAGCTCTAATAGGGCAGGCCTGGTGGTGACAAAATCTCTAAGCATTTGCTTGTCTGTAAAGGATTTTATTTCTCCTTCACTTATGAAGCTTAGTTTGGCTGAATATGAAATTCTGGGTTGAAAATTCTTTTCTTTAAGAGTGCTGAATATTGGCCCCCACTCTCTTCTGGCTTGTAGAGTTTCTGCCGTGAGATCCGCTGTTAGTCTGATGGGCTTCCCTTTGTGGGTAACCTGACCTTTCTCTCTGGCTGCCCTTAACATTTTTTCCTTCATTTCAACTTTGGTGAATCTGACAATCATGTGTCTTGGAGTTGTTCTTCTCAAAGAATATCTTTGAGGTGTTCTCTGTATTTCCTGAATTTGAATGCTGGCCTGCCTTGCTCGGTTGGGGAAGTTCTCCTGCATAATATCCTGCAGAGTGTTTTCCAACTTGGTTCCATTCTCCCTGTCACTTTCAGGTACACCAATCAGACTTAAATTGGGTCTTTTCACATAGTTCCATATTTCTTGGAGACTTTGTTCGTTTCTTTTTACTCTTTTTTCTCTAAACTTCTCTTCTTGCTTCATTTCATTCATTTGATCTTCAATCACTAATACCCTTTCTTCCATTTGATCAAATCAGCTACTGAAGCTTGTGCATTCTTCACGTAGTTCTTGTGCCGTGGTTTTCAGCTCCATCAGGTCATTTAAGGACTTCTCTACACTGATTATTCCAGTTAGCCACTCATCCAATCTTTTTTCAAGGTTTTTAGCTTCTTTGCGATGGGTTCGAACTTCCTCCTTTAGCTAGGAGAAGTTTGATCATCTGAAGCCTTCTCTCAACTTGTCAAAGTCATTCTCCGTCCAGCTTTGTTCCGTTGCTGATGAGGATCTCCGTTCCTTTGGAGGGGTAGAGGCGCTCTGATTTTTAGAATGTTCAGCTTTTCTGCTCTGTTTTTTCCCCATCTTTGTGGTTTTATCTACCTTTGGTCTTTGATGATGGTGACGTACAGATGAGGTTTTCGTGTGGATGTGCTTTCTGTTTGTTAGTTTTCCTTCTAACAGTCAGGACGCTCAGCTGCAGGTCTGTTGGAGTTTGCTGGAGGTCCACTCCAGACCCCGTTTGCCTGGGTATCAGCAGCAGAGGCTGCAGAACAGCAAATACTGCTGAACAGCAAATGTTGCTGCCTGATCGTTCCTCTGGAAATTTCATCTCAGAGGGGTACCCAGCCCTGTGAGGTGTCAGTCTGCCCCTACTGGAGGGTGCCTCCTAGTTAGGCTACTGGGGGGTCAGGGACCCACTTGAGGAGGCAGTCTGTCCATTCTCGGATCTCAAACTCTGTGCTGGGAGAACCACTACCCTCTTCAAAGCTGTCAGACAGGGACATTTAAGTCTGCAGAGGATTCTGCTGCCTTTTGTTCGACAATGCCCTGCCCCCAGAGGTGGAGTCTACAGAGGCAGACAGGCCTCCTTGAGCTGTGGTGGGCTCCACCCAGTTCGAGCTTCCTGGCCACTTTGTTTACCTACTCAAGCCTCAGCAATGGCGGGCACCCCCCTCCCCAGCCTCGCTGCTGCCTTGCTGTTCGATCTCAGACTGCGACCCAGCAATGAGCGAGGCTCCGTGGGTGTGGGACCCTCTCAGCCAGGCACCGGATATAATCTCCTGGTGTGCCGTTTGCTAAGTCCATTGGAAAAGTGCAGTATTAGGATAGGAGTGACCCGATTTTCCAGGTGCCGTCTGTCACAGCTTCACTTGGCTAGGAAAGGGAATTCTCTGACCCCTTGCCCTTCCTAGGTGAGGCGATGCCTTGCCCTGCTTCGGCATATGCTCCGTGCATTGCACCCACTATCCTGCACCCACTGTCCGACAAGACCCAGTGAGATGAATCCGGTACCTCAGTTGGAAATGCAGAAATCACTCGTCTTCTGCGTCGCTCATGCTGGGAGCTGTAGACTGCAGCTGTTCCTATTTGGCCATCTTGGAACCACTGAACACTGTACATTTTCAAGTCTATTATAGAACTTTGCAACCAACAAATTTAGGTAAAGATTTTGATAACAGCTTAATATTGGTGATTTATGCCTATAAATATGCATTCATTCTTCCTCAGCATTTCCATAAGTTTGTATTTCCATAATGAAATAGTATCAGTGCTCAGAGAAGCTGAAATTCAAATGTCTTACTATATCAAATCTGCATCATTCACTTCAGAGTCTTACCAATTTATATTATTTACAAAGAAGTAATTCTTGAACTATCCATATGTTTACAGGAATGCAATTAAACCTTATTGTGTCTTTGCTACTATATTCAAAAAATAGAATACTAATCTAATCAATTACTATTCACTGCTTATTATCAGGAGGCCAACATGATTATTCAAAAGTACATTTTCAATACCTGAATCTTTACTTAATTTAGATTATATATTATACATTCAAATGTTAAAGATTCTGAAATATGCAGGTGTATGCTTTCCAATGAAATGGAACCACAATAATAATTTATCCTCTTGAGTGTAAAGAGTAAAATGTTCTAAAACAGTAAAAGGAAAAATTAATGACATGGGCAATTATGAAATTTGGGGAAACAGTTATTTACACATCTGTCAAAGCTACAGAAAATGACATTTTCCAAAATCTGCATAGATATTCAAGCACTCGGGGCAGGGAATTTTACTCAATATTGGATTAATACTCCAAGTATCACGATGCCACTATTATATGAACCATCTTTAAAGAAAGCTCTGCAGGCTCTTATGCTACTGTGCCATTCTCTGTCAAAGGTAATAACTGATCAAAATGTCTGCTGAGATGACTATCTTATAGCAGCATATAAATACCCATGCCTTTTCATGGCAACTTCATTTCTAATAAATGTCAAATAAAAGATAGTTCTAAAGAATTATCCTGCTATATATCAAGTTCTCATTGGCCTCATAAAAGCATTTTTAATACCATTAAGGAGCTAGGTTCTGTCACATAATATGTTAATTGCCTCTAGGAGTTTCACAAACATGCTAAATGCTAGAATTCTGCTGTTGAAAAAGTCACAGTGGAACATATACTCCTGGAAGCTTTTAGAAGACAGCCACCTTGGCATACACATCTGCATACATTGCATAACATTGGCACAGTGTTTCTCAGTTAATATGAATGCAACTAATGAATACACAAATACAGAAAGGGTATGTTGCATAACATACCCTGGATTACTTGATCTATCCAACATAACTGTAATAGGGCTTTCAAAAACGACTCGGAAGCTATGCCAGAAGGTGTTTCTTAAAAACAGAAAAAGTCTCCTAATGAAACAAATTCAGGAGACAGTCATTTAGGCATAGTTGGCTGGCCAGTGAATTCTTCATCACATATCTTAAATCAGCACAGCCAGTATACGGTGTACTTTTAAATAACATCACAGTAATGCTATTATTTATACTTTCTAGTACAAAACATCAGAGCAGGACTTAGGAGATATGAATCTGGGCAGGATGTGTTTTCTGTTCCCTGGGTGGTGTGGTAGGAGGATAGGACAGAACACTACACAGTTACATAAAACACAAAGCAAAGAAAAACGACTACTGCCAGATACAATCACAAAATTATATAGGGGGAAGGGCAGAATTTAAAAGGGGCTGAGACACATAGGATTTGTGGTATAAATAATTATTAATTTGAAGAAGTCACCACTGAGAAACGGACCTTGAATAATGACTAGAAATTTTGACTAGAGTTTTCAAAGAATGAATTTCAGACACCAAAGAAAAAGTATAGCAATGCGAGAGAATAAAGTATGTTGATAAGACATGAAGTAAGGAGGAAAACTTTGAAAAGTAATTTAGATCACTCTTTTGGAATATCTAGATGGTTCAGATGATGAAATCAGGGGGTCAAATGATATTTGTTTGAAAAGAATCCATTCAAGTGGTAATAGGAGCCTAAATTGAGGTGTAGGTAAAGTAAAGTAAGAATAGATTGGAATAATTTTACAGAAAACAAGCTTGAAATACAAAGAAATAACCTTTATGAATCAAGGCATACTTTTGTAAGACAATTTACATTTTTAAAGAGGCAGAGAGTACCAGTAAGATTGAAAACTAAAATGCAACTGAGATCCAGTGGTGGAAATCTAAGTAGACTAGGCAGAATAGTGGCCCCCAAAAGTGTACACATCTTAATCCTTAGAATATGTGAACATGTTACCTTCCATGGCAAAAAGGACACAGCTGATGTGATTAAATTAAGGAACTTGAGATGGGAAGATTATTCTGGATTCTTCCAGTGTTCCCAATGTGATCAGGGAGGCAAGAAGGTCAAAGTCAGAAAAAGGAGATGTGATTACAGAAACAGAAGTTGGACTGATAGAGGAAGGAGCCACAAGGCAAAAAAGGCAGGCCTCTCTTAGAAGCTAGAAAAGACAAGGAAATGAATTTTTCCCTAGAGTTTACAGAAGTACACAGTTGTGCTGACACCTTAATTTTAACCCATATATCCCATTTTGGACTTCTGACCTCTAGAAATCTAGGACAATAAATTTGTGTTGTTTTAAGTCACTTAGCCATAATGTTTATAGCAGTAATAGGAAATAAATATACTAAGAATTCTCATACTTAAGTGGTGGAAGAAAAAATTAGAACTAGGAAGGGGGAAGGAGCTATCAGAAAAATCGGAAGGCAGGTTGGAGACTGAAGTACCATAATAGCTATAGTTACAAAGCCGGTTAATAGTTGAAATGAGAGAGCAATCAAGGAGAATGAGATACGAGGAAATTAATAAATCTAAGGGCTTTAACAGGCCATTAGCAATCTTTGAATGAGCAATCACATAAGTTACCTCCGAGATGTGGTATATTTTTGTCACCACCTTTATTCAATAAATAAATGAGATAATATCCTAGAAAGCAGGATCGGCTGAAGACATCTTGAAGCTAGGGCCACTGAAATATAACTACTGGGAAGGAACATGGACATGGCATTAAAGGACTATAGAAATCTCAAGAGGTATTATGAGATGGGTTGAAGAAAATGAAACACAATGAAAGAGAAAATCCTTTTCAGGAAGTTCTTGATCACTTTCACTGTTTTCAGGAGTAACTATGGAATTCTGGGAAACTCTCGGGTTAAAAGAACAGTCTGGGATGGTCCTCGCATGAATACAGCAGCTTGGTATATATATGAGTTGGTTATAGGACAAGATGCTGTGTCACAAAAAATAACAGGGGTTGGTGGAAGTGGTACTGGACCAAGATGCAGGTTCCTGATGATGCCTTAGCAGCTGATTATGACCTATGCCCTTGGGTACCCTCCTTCCATCCCTTGTCCTTATTTCTTTTTCTGTAGCAATATGCAGTTGGGCAGGGTATTGTTCAAGGTTCTTTTAGTTCCCAGATCCTTTACCATTGGTGAGAATTTTTATCACATCTCTGTCCACCAGCCATCTCCCACAAGTCTTCCCCTCCTGAATTAATAAGATATCCCATGAAAACATGTCCTCCCCGAATAAAACAGAAAAGCTTGACCAAGGAAGGTAGATGGGAAGAACAATTTAAGGATGACAGCACTATGTGGAAATAATTGCATCAGGCACAACAGCAATATGTCAGGAATAAGACAGTTCATTGTGTCTGATAGTCTAACACAGGGATTGTCAACCTTTTGCTATAAAAGGTCACATAGTAAATATTTTAGGATTTTCAGGCCACATGAAGTCTGAGTCACTCATTCGTTTCCTTTTGTTTCTACACCCCTTTTATAAACTGGAAAAACTTTTCTTAGCTTGTGGGCTGCACAAAAACACACTGTGTGCCACATGTGTTCCACAGGCAACTGCTTTCCAAACCCCGGTTTAAAAAGTCATTCTCAATGTGTATACAGGGAACTCACATAAAATTTGATGTAAAGAAGGTTAAGGAAAAACTGCAGACAAGGTACTATGAGAATGCAGATGAATCCTTTTTAGGGGAGTTCTGGAGTGTACATGATGAAGAGCTCTTTGAGGGAACCCTTCCTGTGTACGGTTTAGTATCTCCCAAGTCAATCATATATCACCCCAAAACAAACTAAGTGGATGGTGGGAGGGGAAAGCAGGGAACAGAGCCAACATAATCACAGAAGAATCAAGCTAGAGACCTAATGCTAGCAAAACCTCTAACTCAAACTATGAACCATGCTTAAAGCCGACCCTGTGTCTGTGCTTATTGGTTAAATAATAAACATATTCATCTCTGTCATAATTTAGCCCAATTTGATCTGACCAAAAAGATGCTAACTGAAGCAATTTGTAAGAAATAACCCCTTCCATCACTAAACTTCACCCAATTTCTGGCCCTTACACCGTGGTATGCATTATCTTTACATGCACAACCCATCACTCACCTTACACTAGGGCTTAAGAAAGCCAGGGATGTGGTGAAGCTTAGAGATCAAATGAGACTAGGAAATATTTTGGTAATATTATTTACAAAGGAAAAAAGTTTCTTTTTGTCTAGGCAAAATGCCTCAATTCAAAGTAACCCACATCACAATGTACTGCTTTACCATACCTATCTGGATTTCTGTGTACACTGAAAATACTGCTTAGAAAATGTTCCAGTACATTGAGAAATGTCTTTTGGAAACCTAAAAGATTTTTGATAATTTTACATACTGATACTGGAACTACAATTTCTGCTGTAGGCTGAGTAATGGACCCTCAATTTTGTACACATCCTAATCCCAAGAACCTTTGAATATTATACTGAATGGATATTCTCCGTTTAAAAAATCTAGGAACAAAGTAAATACAGATAATGTTTAGAGAAACACCCCACAAACAAGAAGAACTATCATGAAACTTCTCCAACTTTTATATGTATACATGTACAAGCATTAATTAAATCTAAATTCAAGTAAATGCCTAATCATTCCTGGTTAGAAAATTTCAAATCAAGTTAAAATGTTTCAATTTGTCCCAAATTTGTTCTTTTAAAAATGCAGGGCATTGGCTTTAGCTATATTTCTTTTAAGATTTTTTTTTTTACCAAACACCTCTCTCTCTGCTTGACAGCATCCAGTGTTATTATTTCATGCTGGATTATATGTTGCCTGTTGTCAACTCAGCATCATTATGGCCCCTTTGTACTCCCTATCACAATGGGAAACCTGTAACTATATTTTCTATAATTCCTTTCCTTGTATATTCCAGAACTGTTTCAGTCAAGTCAAAGCATTTGTACTTTCCTTGGGGGTGAAGAGAAAGATGGGCCATTAGTTTCCAAGGGCAGCTGTAGCAAAATCAGATGATAGATGAGGAGACTGCAGCAGCTCCTGAGTGAGCTCCTCCTGTGTATCACCCACTTTGGTGCATATAGCCAGCAATGGCTTCCTGATCATCCAACATTCTGATTTCACGAACTCAAATACTAGCTTCCCTGACCTCTCTGTTTTCAGTTTTTCCGATGGTTATATAGTTCTCTAATTTCTTGAGTTGAAACTCTTCCAACTTAAAAAATCTGAAATGATTTCTGATTTCCTAATATGTACATTTACTATTTGTATGAATCCCATGATATCATGTGTTCTTCCAATTTGAATAACAAGGCAGCTAGATGAAGCAGTGAGTGGTGTAAACCAGCATTGCACCAAATGATATACGTCACTGATGCTCAGGTAAGCGAGAAACATCAAAAGTGGTAATCCAGGCTCTGCAACCAATTAGATGTGTACCATTAAGTCAGTCACTTCATCGCCACAGACATCAGTTTCCTCACTTATAAGGAAGGAACAGGTATAGATTATCTTGAGGGTCATTTAATTATATAAATATAAAAAATGGTCATTTAATTACATAAATATCACTGTTACATCAGGGACAAAACCCACTGGTTCCACAGTGGAATAAAGTATCCATTTGAGCAAAGTAAAAACAAAACCCCCAAATGGTTTAATATCTTCTTACATTTTGTAGATTTTGTTTTCATAATTTTTATATTGAGAATATAAAAGGATAATTTGAGTAGGTAGTATTTTATAGAGTAAACATAGACTGCCCTCTGATAAAGTATCTTAATTCCATTAAATGTTCTTTCATTTGTAAATATAGTATATATATATTAATATGTTTATGCAGTAATTACAAAGGTAAAAATAGAAAAGTTCTTTATTTTTTGGAAGAAAATATAATAAATCAAAAATTTAATTTAAAAGCTCCAATTTGTTTCCCTTGATATAAATGGAAAAAACTTTACGCAATTCTTAATGTTACATATACATATATCAGTGAGTATATAAAACCTGATAATAAGTATATTTAATTTTGCCTCTGGAGTTATCCTTTAAAAGTAACCCTGCATCCCAGGTTTCTGGAACAATTCTGATCTTACAGAATTTTATTATTTTCCACAAATATGATTTATATAACTAAATGGGAGTTTAAATACCTGCAAAATGTTTATAAGCATTTACAAGCAAAAATCTCTTGCCAGTCAGTGATGAATTCCTATTTCTTATTACAAAAATTTAGACTTCATAACAATACATGTATGGCTTAAACTGCACTTTACTTTATCCCAAGAGCGTATATATTTGTTTTAGCCAATTTGGTTATACAGGCTTAGGCAAATCTTGCTAATATTACAACATATTCTTTAGTAGATTTTTAGTTGTAATAAAGATATTTACCTTAAAATACCCTTCAGTAAAAGAAATTGTTAATAAGAAAAAATAAATAAAGTAACTTGCTCCATATCATTATCTTGTCCGCAACACACAAACATGAACATATATAAGAAACATTTTGAATCACCTGACATATCAAGATTCCAAAAAATAATTCTTAAAGGATCCGAAGATTCATGGGTTTTTATTTTCTCAGACACATCCATACTTCTTTAAGGGAATAATTCATGGTTTTTATAGTATAATATCAGAGTAGTTTTAAGATGATGAACATGTCCAGGTATATTTCCTGGGGAGGGGGTGTTTGGAGGGACTGACTTGTAACTCACATATAAACACACATATAGTAGCATGCTTCCATGGTTCTTGTAGAGTTCCTGCATTTTTGGAGTAAATATTAAGGAGACAGATGAATAAAACTATGACATCTAGCTTTAAAATACTTTTACTGATCCCCAATATAAATAACACAGGAACCATGTACATGCTTCCAATATTTCACAAATACTTGTTCTGTAATTTCTCAAGAGAGTACTAGAGAAACCAGAGCGTACAGGAGAAAAAATAATGGATGCTCAGAAGCTAGAGGTCATACTGAAGACATCAGTCAGACTATAAGACAGAAGAAACTTAGCTCAGGAACTTAAGTGCAAGTCCTACAATCACTTAATTTCATGAGACCTTTTAAAGTTAACCTATTTTACATACAGAATTTATTACAATCAAGTTATAAATCCTTAGTCCTAAGTCACCTGAGAAACAGCAAACCTCAACCAGGACTTCAAAAATTTTCAGGCATTAACCAATTTTCAGAGTCTAAGATGAAAGCACATTTGATGTATTTGTGTTGTTGTATTTCCATATAAAATACAATTTACATATATAAATTAAATCAAATTCTTATACTAAGCCACTCATTTGATAAAACTATTTTACTAAGATTTTCCCATCTTTACTGCCAGTTTTACAATATAGAGTACTTACATTTGATATTAACCAGAGATTTTTCATGCTCTTAATTGGGATATACTACAAACAAATTACAAATTCAAGGTCACCTACCCTTTCATCTCTAAAATCTTTGTTTGTCCCAAATGATATTAATCATTACTTCTTCAAAATTGAGACTTTGAAGGTTCAATGTCCCTAAACAAGCCTTAACAAAACAGCAATCCCTGTGTCCTTAAATTTTTGTAAATCTAAAGCTATGCTTTCAAGTTAGTTCTAAACAGGTAAAAAGTTGTCTTTCACAAGCCCCCTCACAAAACTCAATATTTGGCTTGCTGGCATGACTAAGCTATGCCTCTAGCATCATGATATGTTGTTCTAACATTTGGTTTGTAATTTAGGCAACAACAGTTGAAATCATGATCAAAAGTGAAAAGGTGTCTAGAGCTTTCAGACAGTCATGAAAATTATATATATGTTACTAAACTGCTCAATCATATCCAGACCCACAGTCCTGTCACCATTTACAAGTCCAATGATCTTAAACTCTCCCCACCAAAACAGAAAAGAGCTCGCCAGTAAGTGACACATCCATCCTTCAGCTATATGTGAGGTCAACATTAAAAAAAGGTCATCTTCTAGAGGAGGCTTAGCAGAACCTGTCGGGTAAGAATTAATTATTTAGTTACCTGCCTGTATCCTAAGACAAAGTGACTAGTAATGTGCACTTGGGACAAAAGTCACACTACTTAGACAAGGATATAAAAAAAAAGTTACCAAAATTGACCTCAACTCTTACCCAGCTTGGGTATTCTTGTTTAAAACATGTCTCCTGTGTCAAAGTCAGTATTTCCATTTATTTATTCTGTGCCAGATGTATGACTGGTACAATTGGTTCAGAAATGTCTCTAAGCACATTATGCACTATACTGACTCTGGTAACAGTCTCCTATTAGTAGTGTTTCACGAGATTATGGCAAACTGTTGTTATCTCAGCATGGTAGCTTCTGTATACTATCACTGTGAAAGGTCTGCCTGATACACGGTGGACCTACTGCAAATAAAATGGTATTGGGAATTGATTGTTACTGACTCATAGGTTACAGTGCATGAAATCCAGTATCTGAGGTCTTAGAAATGATAGAGTGGGAAGACCTTGGTCATAAGAAAAACTTGATTTTTTTCCTGTGTCTTCTTTATACAATTGTTGCTTATAATATATTTCTAGAAATATCACTGAGTATATATTTTAAAATGGTGATCCCTTTACCATCGTAATAATTCCAGATAAGAGGTTATAAGTTTCATGAAGAGCTATCAGGCCAAATTTCACATATGTATAATTCAATAAATGTCTTTATCTTAGGTTCATATATCAAATAATTTACACTGGGATTCATAAATACATTATTGTTATTGTTAACAATATAATGGCTGAGATTTACTGAGAACTGAATAGGCATCACTGAGATACCATCTCACACCAGTCAGAATGACTATTATTAGAAAGTCCAAAAACAATGGATGGTGGCAAGACTGCAGAGAAAAGGGGAACGCTTATACAGTGTTGGTGGAAATGTAAATTCGTTCAGCCACTGTGGAAAGCAGCTTGTGGAGATTTCTCAAAGAACTTCAAGTAGAACTTCCATTCAACCCAGTAATCCCATTACTGGCTATATACCCCAAGGAAAATAAGCTGTTCTACCAAAAGGACATTTGCACTTGTATCATCATTTCAGCACTATTCACCATAGCAATGACATGGAAACAACCTAGGTGCCCATCAATGGTGGATTGGATAAACAAAATGTTATGTACCATGGCATAATATGCAGCCATTAAAAAAGAATAAAATCAGGTCCTTTTCAGCAATGTAGATGCAGCTGGAGGCCATTATCTTAAGCAAAGTAACACAGGAACAGAAAACCAAAAATCACATGCTCTCATTTTTAAGTGAGAGCTAAACATTGGATACTCATGAACATAAAGATGGCAACAACAGACACTGGGGACTACTCGAGGAAGGAGGGAGGGAGGAGGGCAAGTGTTAAAAAACTAACTGTTGGGTACTATGCTCAGTACCTGGGTGATGAGATCATTTGTAACCCAAATCTTAGCATCATACATTATACCCATATAACAAACCTCCGAATGTGCCCCCTGAATCTAAAATAAAAGTTGAAATTACCTTTAAAAACCCACAATGAGATATCATCTCAACCCAGTTAAAATGGCTTTTATCCAAAAGACAGGGACTAACAGATGCTGGTGAGGATACGGAGGAAGCAAAAACCTCATACACTTTTTGTGAGAATGTAAATTAGTACAGCCACTACGGAAAACAGCATGGAGTTTCCCCAAAAAACTAAATATATAATCCAGCCATATAAGCCAGCATTTCACTACTGGGCATACAAGCCAAAGAAATAAAATCAATATATCAAAGACATATCTGCACTCCTATGTTTACTGTAGCACTACTCACAATAGCCAAAATATGGATTCAATCTAAGTTCCATGGATGGATGAATGGTTAAGAAAAAAATTTTATATATATATATATACACACACACACACACACACACACACACACACACACACATACATACATACACACACACACACACTTAAACGCACACACATACACAATAGAATAATATTCTGCCATAAAAAAGAATAAAATCTTGCCATTTGCAACAACATGGATGGAAATGGAAGTCATCAAATGGAGTAAAATAATACAAGCATAGAAATACAAATATCACATGTTTTCACTTATATGTGGGGCTAAAACTGAATCTCATGAAGATAGAGGGTAGATTAACGGTTATCAGAGGCCAAGCAGGGTGGGGTAAGAGAGGATAAAACGAGGTTGATTAATGGGTACAAATACACAGTTAAATAGAAGAAATAAGGCCCAGTGTCTGGTAAATTAGTAGGGTGACTATAGTTAACATTAATCTATTGTACATTTCAAAATATCTAGAGAAGAATAATGCTAATGTTCCTAGTGTAAAGAAAGGCTAAATATTTAAGGTGATGGATATCCCAATTATCCTGATTTGGTTATATGAATGTATTCAAATCATCACATGTACCCCTAAAAAGTGTACATCTATCATGTAACAATAAAAAAAAGAAAAAAAATCAATCTAGAATTCATTATTCAGTGAAATACTTCAGAAGTGAAGAAGAAATACAGCATTTCTCTGAAAAACAAAACTTGAGGGATTTCATCACAGCAGATCTGTCCTGCAAGAAATGTTAAATGTTTTTTCAGGCAGAGGCAAAATGATATAGGTTAGAAATCTCGCTCTGCATAAAGAAAGAGCATCAAGGGAGGAAATAAATGAAGGTAAAATATTTTATTCTTATTATTCTTAAATTATATAACTGCTAACTTTAATAATAGTAACAATGTATTAGGTAAATATAGTATGAGGATAAATTATACGAATAATATCAATGTCATAGGTAATACAAGGAAAATTTGAGACCACTCTATTATAAAGTACCAGCAGCATGCATATAGCAGTATATTGTTATTTGAAGATAAACTTAGATTAGCTAATAATGTATATTTCAAATACTAGGGCAACCACCAAGATTTTTAAAAATAGAAGTATAATTGATATGCTAAGAGAGAAGATAAAATGGATCATATAAACGCTCAATCTAAGCCAAAAAAAGGCAGAAAAAGAGGGGAAATAAAAAGATACAAAGAACTAACGCATAGAAAACAGTTACAAACATGTAAATATTAACCCAACTATTTCAATAATCACAATAAATGGGCCTAGTCTAAATAAACCAATTAAAAAATGGAGATTGTCAGAATGGATTAAGACAATCAAGACACAAGGATGTGTTGTGTACAAGAAACCCACTTTAAACATGAATATTCCTATATGTTACACACAAAGTGATTAAGAAAGATATATCATACTAACACTAATCAAAAGAAAGTTGGAAAGATCCACTTCTGAGATGACAGTGTGATGAGCTCTATGGACCATTCCCTACTGAAACAAGCAAACCTTGTGAAATCAGTTTTTAAAAAACTATACACATGCACACACACAGCCCTGAAAATTGTCCCAAAGGAATATAGTAAGTGAACAAAACATTTATTCAAGAAAACATACTAAAATTCGGTTAGAATAGTGGGAGTCTGTGGCATTTGAACCATTATCTGCTCCTTTCCTCCTACAACCTTCCACACGGCTCAGCTAGATAAAAGCTCAATTACTGATGGATATGGCTAAGAAGATGGGGCACTCTCTAGCTTTATTTCCCAATCAAAGATTACCTTAACTCATTAGGAGGAGTAATTTGCTAGCATTTCTCTTTCTCTGTAATTCCAATTTCAAGAAGCAAAATCACTATGAGTGCAACCAAGAAGTTGAGGTAATCTCCTCTTGCACCCAGCCTTCATAGGACAGAATACTTGGGTCCTGATTGACTCTGGACTCAACTCATTCACAGGGCAGAGATTCTACACTAAGAAAGGCAAAACAGAAAGATCAGAAACTACTGTACTGTGCAGTGCTTGAAAAGCAAGCTGGAGTTTTAGTTTATTTAAGATTATTAATGTATTAATTTAAGACATTTGAGACTTCCAAATGTGCAAAGTTATCAGTAATAAAGAGGTATATTACTTAATAAAGAGGCCAATTTCCCAAAAAGACATTACAATCCTAAACATGTCTACACCTAACAGCAGCACATCAAGCTCCATGGGCCAAACCTGATAGAACTGAAAACAGACAAATCCACTATTATACTTGAAGATTTAAACAGCTCCTGTATCAGTAATGAGTACATTAAAATGGCAGAAAATCATTAAGGACATATATGACCTAAGTCACATTATCAATCATTTTTAACTCTTTGACATTATAGAATGCTCCATCTAACAATAGCAGAATACATATTTGTCTCAAACTCACATGGAACATTGACAAAGATAGGACACATTCTCAGCAATAAAACATAACCTAACAAATTTAAAAGGATAGAAATCATTCAATGTATTATCTCAGACCACAATGGAATTAAACTGGAAATCAACAACAGAAAGATAGCTGGAAAATCTCCAGTATTTGCAACTAAATAACACACTTCTAAATCATCCACACTCAAAAAAGACGTCTCCAAAAAATGTTAAAATCTTTTGAACAAATGACAATAATCAAAATTTTGGGGATCAGTGAAAGCAGTATTTAGAGGGAAATTCATAGTGCTGCATGCATATATTAGAAAAGAAAAAATATCGGAAATCAGTTGAGAGAAACTTGAATTTTTTAATGAAAAAATACAATGAAGCAGAAATGTTATCATTCATTCAATCATTAATTTCACTGGTATTTATCAAACATCTTTCATATGCCAGGCCCTCAGGATATAGGAGTGAACAAGAAAAAAAAATCTGCTATGACTGAGTTTACATTCTTATATGGACAGTGGAACATTAAACAAGTATGTGAATACAGAAAATTCTTTCAGAGGGCCCTGGGTGATGTCAAGAAAATGGAACTGGGTAATGTGACAAGTGTGGTAGGAAGAGTCAACAGAATGTGCCTGAGAAGACAGTGTTTAACAGAGATTTTCATGATAGTGTTATGACACTATATGTATAGTATTAGCTTTAAGCTTCCCTTTCAAACTACTGAGTTATCTGTTTTATTTGTTTTATGTTAAGTAATATGTCACATTCTAACTTATGAATATATTTCTATTATACACATTCATTTTTATATATTAAACTATATTAGCTTATGTGCAAACTGAAGAGCAGGCACTTCTACCTTTTGCCTAAGCAAATCTAGACATATGAAATTAAATACTGGATAAGCATGTTTTTTAAAAGAGAAAAGAATTACTAGTATCAGAGAGATGTACACTTTAAAAACTTTAAGTCTGACATTTTAATTACAACAAGCAAAAAATCATCAAGATATATTCTAAATCTTTTATATTCAAGAGAAGAAAATGGTAAGGATCCAAGAATATGTAGTTAAATTTACCCAAATTACGTATTTTACAAAATTCAGAGAGTTAACACTTAAAAATTATTTATCAGAGAGCAATTCTTTCGCAAATCAATATAACTGAATTAAAAAGAAAGGTTAAATTATTTGTTTTCTGATTTCTGAAATTCAATTGGGTGCTTGTCTGAAAAAAAATATGTATATATACACATTATTTCATTTTGTGTGGACAAAACTAATAAAGGCACATAGAAGTTTCTTTATATATAAATTTTCCTACAATATTTATACTGTTGCTGATCTCTGTAATTCAAATATGTTATTTAGTCAGCAACTGATTTTTCTTTTTCCCCTGGAATCCTTCAGAAGGAGTAATGCACAAAGATTGGTTTCTAACACATGGTTGTGACCTATCTTTATATCATGTATAATTCTCCTAAACAACTGATCCAAGGAGGACCACACTATCTCTGATGGTCTAACCTAGTAGCCACACAACCAGTTGAACGACCTTAAGTAGGTTATTTCAGCTTATATGAGGGAGTTATAAAGAAAATCTCTGACATTCTAGGCTGCAACATTATTTTGTTTAATACTGTTATTTAGAGAATTCTTAATATGTTTCTGCTCCTCTCTCAGCTTGTGGTTACCTTAAGCCTTACACATCTCAACACCTGCTTTCACAGTGAGATGTCTGACATCCGTTGCATTTGGTACATATGTGGGTCTGAACATATTCCTAATCACTGTATTCATCTCCAGGCTTAATGTATCAATTTCTAATCATTGTATCTTGTTCAATTTATTTTTCATTCATCTCCACAACTCAAGTAACCAATTCATGTCTTTGCTTCTTTATTCTGTCATCCTTCCTTTATCTGACCATGTGGGTCTATCTGTATTCCTAATTTCCAGAGCATATCTTCATACAACCATCTAAATTCCAATTTCAACAACCCTCAGCTTCAGAATATTGGTAGCAATCTATGCAAAATGAATAGGATTTTAGCCACCATTATCACATACTCTCTTTCTCCTTACCAGGATAATTCATGTTTTACAGTTTGTCAGAGGCACACATTACTAATTACAATAGGTCACACCTTTTCCATGAGCTTCATTATAATACTGGCAACTTTATTATTCCCCAGTACATACTTTATTATGCTCTTACTTTATATGCATTTTGAAATTTAATTTTATTTGCATAAAATTAACTGAACTAAACTGGGAGAGGGTTATCAGATTATTTAAGTTGAAATAATGCAACAAGCTTAAACCTCTACCAAAGGGAGTATTAAATGACAATGTGTCAGCATGATACACTTAATTGGATAGTATTTAAACTCTAAATCCAAACAAGTTATTTGGGCTTGGGGAAGTTGTCATTTATACTTAGTATCTATACAAATGAAGAATGCTGGGGTTAATTTCATAGTCTGAACATTTCTAACTTATGAGATTTGACCAGCTGATAGAAAAAAAAGAAAAACAGTGGACTGTTTTTTTCAAATGGCCATCTGTACCTATCAGAAATTTCACATCTAATTTCATTAGATGCAGGTGGCAGGAATAATTAACACAGCTCTTCATTACATAACAGCATAATAGATCTAATAGGACAGTGGGCATGAGAAATATGGGGTTGTGAACAAATTTCAACCAATTTGATGTTAACTAGTTTGGATTCCCTAAAATAGTTTGATCTCTATGCTTCTGTTCTTTTTGCTTTTCCATTTGGCCTACATGTTCACCTTTAGCTAACTAGTGGCATTTTAAGAAAATATTCATATGTATTTTACATTCAATAGAGGATTTTAAATTTGCTGCGGTGTAGTGCCCACGTTGCAAATAAGACTTCTGGGCTTGCTCCCTTGACTTCCGCCTACCCACCATTCTATGCTTTTCTGTCATACTCATTCATTGTTTTACATTATTGATAGTTATACCTATGTCCAAATCCAATGAGCAATATTCTGTCTTCATCTACTTCACTTCTCAGCTCTATGCACAACATTTAATTACATATTACTAAATCATTCTGAGCTCCCATGAAATCATACTCATATTTTCTCTCTCACTTTTCTGGTATCTCACTTCTTTGCTAACTATTGAGTATCCTAGGGTTCCGTCCTGCAACCTCTACTTCTTATATCTACTTACTCTTAGCTTGAGTGATCTCATCCAGGCACATGGTTTTCAATACGATTTACATGACAATGGCTCCTTCCATTTAAATATCCATTACTACCCTGTCTACTGAGCTGCCTGAAGACTCCCTGACAAACCCACTCGAAGACTGAATAGGGATCTCAAATTTAATACTGCATGTCGAAAACAGGAACCTCTCCCTCCCCTAATTTTCCCTATCTCAGGAAATAGTCCCACCATCAACACAGCTATTCACAAAACTTAGAAGTCATCTGTGCTTCTGTATACGTTATATATCCCTTACATATTCCTCAACCCCTATATCCAGTATGCCATCAAGTCCTATTTGGTTTTACTTCCAAAGTGTACCCAAATCAGTCTTTATCTCTCCATCTTCCACTTAATACCAAAGATCTAGTAACTGTCATCTGTTGCTAGGATGATTTAAATGGCTTCTTACTCCACAGCCAAAAAAATAAATTCTTTGAAAAAATGTAAATCATATACTCAGTCTCCCATGTGCTAGATTCCCATGGTTTCCCATTACACTGAGAAGAAAATGTACACTCTAAAGCATGACCTAAGGGGCCACGGCTAATTATCCAACATTTCCTTCCATTTTACTCCTCCAATCATTGCTCTCCACCCTTTGAAAACTTTACCATTTGACTCACTGCATGATTCTTCGTCACTACATGTCATCCATAATGACCACCTTTCTATTTCTTAAATGTGTCTTGTTTGCTACTGCTGCATATCTTTGGCACTCACTATGCTGCTTGGAATGAGCTTTTCCCATGTTCTCACTTACTGGGCTCTTTTTTCAGAGTCAAGTCTCGACTCAAATGATATCTTTGCAAAGAGACCTCCCTATCTGAAGTAACTAGCTTTGCCAATCACTATCATGCTAACTTGTTTTATGTTATTCATAGCATGAATTATTATGAAATCGCCTTGTTTATTTAAGCCCACTAGGCTGTACTCTTCATGAGAAATGCATCTATCATTTTATCCTAAGTTCCTAGAATAGTAGGTATCACATAGTAGACAACTCAAAATATTATATGTACCATTCAACAATGGGTATTAAATGAAAAATAAAATTACTAGAGCTACTTTTTGAAGAAAAGAACTGTCTTATATAGTTTAATAAATCCCTGGCATATTCTTGTTAAATTAAACACACCCCAAACAGCCATTAAAAAGGCAAATACTAGCTCTAAGATCCTAAGAAGAGTTTGGACAACCTGACAGAAAATAGATTTACTCTTTTCATTTGCACGTTTCCAAATATTTTCCTTAAAAAAAGACACCTCTTATTTAAGGGTTTAGCCTGCTAAACCATTGAGATAATAATTTACAATGCATAAAATAACAATGTACTTGGTGCAAAAACAGCACCAAGTAAAAGCATTTTACCCATTGAACCAAAAATGCTGGGAAAAAAGCAACAATACTAGAAAAATAAATACCCTCCTTCTTCTAAAAATAATAACTGCAAACAGTAATGTAACCTCTTTTTGGCTAAAGTGAGGTATAAATTTAAAACGTTTCATATTTATAAGCTGCCAATGAATACCTAATTTGTTTTTTAAAAATATTTAACTTATTCATATTAAAGCATATTAATATTTTCATATTAAAAGCCTATGTCTTGTTTAATACTCATTCCAATTCAAGTATTATAACATATAAATATGTAACTACATAATCCCATAAAGCATGTAAAGAATGTATAAATTACATGACATAGAAAAAACATGCATTTATATTCATATACACAGGAAAACAGTTTCTCATTAACTTTTCATGTATTAATGCAAGTTGAGTTCAGTTTTATATGGTTGCAATTCCCAGAGGTTTAGGCATCTAGATTAAAATTAACCATGAGTTTGAATGTATAAGTTTTAATAATTTGTCATTGAACACTAATTTACAGACGGTGTGGTATAACTACATGGTGGCATAAACTAAGTGTTCCCATTTAAAATGATTTCAAACAGCATGTAGATGTTTTTCTTAACTTAAAACATCTGATTTTAATGTTATTTTTCCCAGTCTTTTTTTTTTTTTTTTTTTTTTTTTTTTTTTTTATTATACTTTAAGTTCTAGGGTACATGTGCATAACGTGCAGGTTTGTTACATATGTATACTTATGCCATGTTGGTGTGCTGCACCCATCAACTCGTCAGCACCCATCAATTCATCATTTATATCATGTATAACTCCCCAACGCAATCCCTCCCTCCTCCCCCCTCCCCCCTCCCCATGATAGACCCCAGTGTGTGATGTTCCCCTTCCCGAGTCCAAGTGATCTCATTGTTCAGTTCCCACCTATGAGTGAGAACATGCGGTGTTTGGTTTTCTCTTCTTGTGATAGTTTGCTAAGAATGATGGTTTCCAGCTGCATCCATGTCCCTACAAAGGACGCAAACTCATCCTTTTTTATGGCTGCATAGTATTCCATGGTGTATATGTGCCACATTTTCTTAATCCAGTCTGTCACAGATGGACATTTGGGTTGATTCCAAGTCTTTGCTATTGTGAATAGTGCCGCAATAAACATACGTGTACATGTGTCTTTGTAGTAGACTAATTTATAATCCTTTGGGTATATACCCAGTAGTGGGATGGCTGGGTCATATGGTACATCTAGTTCTAGATCCTTGAGGAATTGCCATACTGTTTTCCATAATGGTTGAACTAGTTTACAATCCCACCAACAGTGTAAAAGTGTTCCTATTTCTCCACATCCTCTCCAACACCTGTTGTTTCCTGACTTCTTAATGATTGCCATTCTAACTGGTGTGAGATGGTATCTCATTGTGGTTTTGATTTGCATTTCTCTGATGGCCAGTGATGATGAGCATTTTTTCATGTGTCTGTTGGCTGTATGAATATCTTCTTTTGAGAAATGTCTGTTCATATCCTTTCCCCACTTTTTGATGGGGTTGTTTGTTTTTTTCTCGTATATTTGTTTGAGTTCTTTGTAGATTCTGGAAATTAGCCCTTTGTCAGATGAGTAGGTTGCAAAAATTTTCTCCCATTCTGTAGGTTGCCTGTTCACTCTGATGGTAGTTTCTTTTGCTGTGCAAAAGCTCTTTAGTTTAATTAGATCCCATTTGTCAATTATGGCTTTTGCTGCCGTTGCTTTTGGTGTTTTAGACATGAAGTCCTTGCCCATGCCTATGTCCTGAATGGTACTACCTAGATTTTCTTCTAGGGTTTTGATGGTATTAGGTCTAACATTTAAGTCTCTAATCCATCTTGAATTAATCTTCGTATAAGGGGTAAGGAAAGGATCCAGTTTCAGCTTTCTACTTATGGCTAGCCAATTTTCCCAGCACCATTTATTAAATAGGGAATCCTTTCCCCATTTCTTGTTTCTCTCAGGTTTGTCAAAGATCAGATGGCTGTAGATGTGCGGTATTATTTCTGAGGACTCTGTTCTGTTCCATTGGTCTATATCTCTGTTTTGGTACCAGTACCATGCTGTTTTGGTTACTGTAGCCTTGTAGTATAGTTTGAAGTCAGGTAGCGTGACGCCTCCAGCTTTGTCCTTTTGACTTAGGATTGTCTTGGCAATGCGGGCTCTTTTTTGGTTCCATATGAACTTTAAAGCAGTTTTTTCCAATTCTGTGAAGAAAGTCATTGGTAGCTTGATGGGGATGGCATTGAATCTATAAATAACCTTGGGGAGTATGGCCATTTTCACGATATTGATTCTTCCTATCCATGAGCATGGTATGTTCTTCCATTTGTTTGTGTCCTCTTTGATTTCACTGAGCAGTGGTTTGTAGTTCTCCTTGAAGAGGTCCTTTACATCCCTTGTAAGCTGGATTCCTAGGTATTTTATTCTCTTTGAAGCAATTGTGAATGGAAGTTCATTCCTGATTTGGCTCTCTGCTTGTCTGTTGCTGGTGTATAAGAATGCTTGTGATTTTTGCACATTAATTTTGTATCCTGAGACTTTGCTGAAGTTGCTTATCAGCTTAAGGAGATTTTGGGCTGAGACGATGGGGTTTTCTAAATATACAATCATGTCATCTGCAAACAGGGACAATTTGACTTCTTCTTTTCCTAACTGGATACCCTTGATTTCTTTCTCTTGCCTGATTGCCCTAGCCAGAACTTCCAACACTATGTTGAATAGGAGTGGTGAGAGAGGGCATCCCTGTCTTGTGCCAGTTTTCAAAGGGAATTTTTCCAGTTTTTGCCCATTCAGTATGATATTAGCTGTGGGTTTGTCATAAATAGCTCTTATTATTTTGAGGTACGTTCCATCAATACCGAATTTATTGAGCGTTTTTAGCATGAAGGGCTGTTGAATTTTGTCAAAAGCCTTTTCTGCATCTATTGAGACAATCATGTGGTTCTTGTCTTTGGTTCTGTTTATATGCTGGATTACGTTTATTGATTTGCGAATGTTGAACCAGCCTTGCATCCCAGAGATGAAGCCCACTTGATCATGGTGGATAAGCTTTTTGATGTGCTGCTGAATCCGGTTTGCCAGTATTTTATTGAGGATTTTTGCATCAATGTTCATCAGGGATATTGGTCTAAAATTCTCTTTTTTTGTTGTGTCTCTGCCAGGCTTTGGTATCAGGATGATGTTGGCCTCATAAAATGAGTTAGGGAGGATTCCCTCTTTTTCTATTGATTGGAATAGTTTCAGAAGGAATGGTACCAGCTCCTCCTTGTACCTCTGGTAGAATTCAGCTGTGAATCCATCTGGTCCTGGACTTTTTTTGGTGGGTAGGCTATTAATTGTTGCCTCAATTTCAGAGCCTGCTATTGGTCTATTCAGGGATTCAACTTCTTCCTGGTTTAGCCTTGGGAGAGTGTAAGTGTCCAGGAAATTATCCATTTCTTCTAGATTTTCTAGTTGATTTGCGTAGAGGTGTTTATAGTATTCTCTGATGGTAGTTTGTATTTCTGTGGGGTCAGTGGTGATATCCCCTTTATCATTTTTTATTGCATCTATTTGATTCCTCTCTCTTTTTTTCTTTATTAGCCTTGCTAGCGGTCTGTCAATTTTGTTGATCTTTTCAAAAAACCAACTCCTGGATTCATTGATTTTTTGGAGGGTTTTTTGTGTCTCTATCTCCTTCAGTTCTGCTCTGATCTTAGTTATTTCTTGCCTTCTGCTAGCTTTTGAATGTGATTGCTCTTGCCTCTCTAGTTCTTTTAATTGTGATGTTAGAGTGTCAATTTTAGATCTTTCCTGCTTTCTCTTGTGGGCATTTAGTGCTATAAATTTCCCTCTACACACTGCTTTAAATGTGTCCCAGAGATTCTGGTATGTTGTATCTTTGTTCTCATTGGTATCAAAGAACATCTTTATTTCCGCTTTCATTTCGTTATGTACCCAATAGTCATTCAGGAGCAGGTTGTTCAGTTTCCATGTAGTTGAGCGGTTTTGATTGAGTTTCTTAGTCCTGAGTTCTAGTTTGATTGCACTGTGGTCTGAGAGACAGTTTGTTATAATTTCTGTTCTTTTACATTTGCTGAGGAGTGCTTTACTTCCAATTATGTGGTCGATTTTGGAATAAGTGCGATGTGGTGCTGAGAAGAATGTATATTCTGTTGATTTGGGGTGGAGAGTTCTATAGATGTCTATTAGGTCCGCTTGGTGCAGAGATGAGTTCAATTCCTGGATATCCTTGTTAACTTTCTGTCTCGTTGATCTGTCTAATGTTGACAGCGGAGTGTTGAAGTCCCCCATTATTATTGTATGGGAGTCTAAGTCTCTTTGTAAGTCTCTAAGGACTTGCTTTATGAATCTGGGTGCTCCTGTATTGGGTGCATATATATTTAGGAGAGTTAGCTCTTCCTGTTGAATTGATCCCTTTACCATTATGTAATGGCCTTCTTTGTCTCTTTTGATCTTTGATGGTTTAAAGTCTGTTTTATCAGAGACTAGGATTGCAACCCCTGCTTTTTTTTGTTCTCCATTTGCTTGGTAGATCTTCCTCCATCCCTTTATTTTGAGCCTATGTATGTCTCTGCATGTGAGATGGGTCTCCTGAATACAGCAGACTGATGGGTCTTGACTCTTTATCCAGTTTGCCAGTCTGTGTCTTTTAATTGGAGCATTTAGTCCATTAACATTTAAGGTTAATATTGTTATGTGTGAACTTGATCCTGCCATTATGATATTAACTGGTTATTTTGCTCGTTAGTTGATGCAGTTTCTTCCTAGCCTCGATGGTCTTTACATTTTGCCAAGTTTTTGCGATGGCTGGTACCGGTTGTTCCTTTCCATGTTTAGGGCTTCCTTCAGGGTCTCTTGTAAGGCAGGCCTGGTGGTGACAAAATCTCTAAGCATTTGCTTATCTGTAAAGGATTTTATTTCTCCTTCACTTATGAAACTTAGTTTGGCTGGATATGAAATTCTGGGTTGAAAATTCTTTTCTTTAAGAACGTTGAATATTGGCCCCCACTCTCTTCTGGCTTGTAGAGTTTCTGCCGAGAGATCTGCTGTTAGTCTGATGGGCTTCCCTTTGTGGGTGACCCGACCTTTCTCTCTGGCTGCCCTTAAGATTTTTTCCTTCATTTCAACTTTGGTGAATCTGGCAATGATGTGTCTTGGAGTTGCTCTTCTGGAGGAGTATCTTTGTGGCGTTCTCTGTATTTCCTGAATTTGAATGTTGGCCTGCCCTACTAGGTTGGGGAAGTTCTCCTGGATGATATCCTGAAGAGTGTTTTCCAACTTGGTTCCATTTTCCCCCTCACTTTCAGGCACCCCAATCAGACGTAGATTTGGTCTTTTTACGTAATCCCATACTTCTTGCAGGCTTTGCTCATTTCTTTTTCTTCTTTTTTCTTTTGGTTTCTCTTCTCGCTTCATTTCATTCATTTGATCTTCAATCGCTGATACTCTTTCTTCCAGTTGATCGAGTCGGTTACTGAAGCTTGTGCATTTGTCACGTATTTCTCGTGTCATGGTTTTCATCTCTGTCATTTCGTTTATGATCTTCTCTGCATTAATGAGTCTAGCTGTCAATTCTTCCACTCTTTTTTCAAGATTTTTAGTTTCTTTGCGCTGGGTACGTAATTCCTCCTTTAGCTCTGATAAGTTTGATGGACTGAAGCCTTCTTCTCTCCTCTCGTCCAAGTCATTCTCTGACCAGCTTTGATCCGTTGCTGGTGATGGGCTGCGCTCCTTTGCAGGGGGAGATGCGCTCTTATTTTTTGAATTTCCAGCTTTTCTGCCCTGCTTCTTCCCCATCTTTGTGGTTTTATCTGTCTCTGGTCTTTGATGGTGGTGACGAACTGATGGGGTTTTGGTATAGGTGTCCTTCCTGTTTGATAGTTTTCCTTCTGACAGTCAGAAGGACTCTCTGTTGGTCTGTTGGAGATTGCTTGAGGTCCACTCCAGACCCTGTTTGCCTGGGTATCAGCAGCAGAGGTTGCCGAAGATAGAATATTGCTGAACAGCGAGTGTACCTGTCTGATTCTTCCTTTGGAAGTGTCCTCTCAGGGGTGTACTCCACCCTGTGAGGTGTGGGGTGTCAGACTGCCCCTAGTGGGGGATTTCTCCCAGCTAGGCTACTCAGGGGTCAGGGACACACCTGAGCAGGCAGTCTGTCAGTTCTCAGATCTCAACCTCCGCGTTGGGAGATCCGCGGCTCTCCCCAAAGCTGTCAGACAGAGTCGTTCGCGTCTGCACCGGCTCCCGCTACTTCCCCTGTTGGTCTTCAGCTGTGCGCTGTCCCCAGAGGTGGAGACTACAGAGACAGGCAGGCTTCCTTGAGCTGCTGTGAGCTCCACCCAGTTCGAGCTTCCCAGCGGCTTTGTTTACCTACTTAAGCCTCAGCAATGGCGGGCGCCCCTCCCCCAGCCTCGCTGCTGCCTTGCGGATAGATCGCGGCAGACTGCTGTGTTAGCAGTGAGGGAGGCTTCGTGGGCGTGGGACCCTCCCGGCCAGGTGTGGGATATATTCTCCTGGAATGCCTGTATGCTTACAGCGCAGTATTGGGGTGGGAGTTACCCGATTTTCCAGGTGTTGTGTGTCTCAGTTCCCCTGGCTAGGAAAACGGATCCCCCTTCCCCCTTGCGCTTCCAGGTGAGGCGATGCCTCGCCCTGCTTCAGCTCTCGCTGGTCAGGCTGCAGCAGCTGACCAGCACCGATTGTCCGGCACTCCCTAGTGAGATGACCCCAGTACCTCAGTTGAAAATGCAGAAATCACCGGTCTTCTGTGTCGCTCGCGCTGGGAGTTGGAGACTGGAGTTGTTCCTATTCGGCCATCTTGCTCCGCCCCATTTTTCCCAGTCTTAAACTTTGTCTCAAGGTTTCTCCACAACAGAAACGTGTTTGAGTTAAGCCATTAATCCATTGACATTTCCCATCCTTTTCTTCATAATATCTGCCTCATTCTACTGTGAGGAAAACTGGTTTTGTTTGATGTCAAAATTATATAATGGCAAAGTGTAGCCTTGGACACAGAAAGGAGAGAGAGGAAGACACAAGTCTCTACTCTGTCCTTAAATATTACTTAACACTGCCTCAGAAGCTTCTCCTACTCTGTATTCTCAGCTGCCTCCTACTTGGGATTCCTCTTCTACCTTCCATTTGATGGAGTTTTCTTGTAGAGTCATCAGTCATCACTAGAACATTTGTAGAAGCAATAGTCTGACCCAAAAGAGCTTTTCTGAAAACCTTCCAATTAAATCCAAAAGGTGTCAGTGTAATTCTGTTTTCCCCACTTATTAAAGACTATAAACTAAAAATCAAATGTAGGATGAATAGGAGAACAAATGGCATACATCTATAAAGTTTAAATATTTTTCCTTAATTATATTGAACCTGGCTTCTAGTTAGGATAATTATGAGATCTGCATAATATATTTCCAAGTTTCAGAGAAGTCTTAGTCTTTAAGTCATGATGGAACAGCTTTAGAGAAGCATAAGAAAACATAAAACGAAAACCAAAAAGTGTAATCAAAAATTAAAATAACTGCACAAATGAAATTCATTATATGCAAGTTTCTATGTAAGGCATCAATTTAGTTGAGCATATGTTCTTGTCTAATTCAGAATATGTCAACACCATAACCACTCAGGTGGTGATCATAAGAAAATGTGATAAATACTATTCTGTACCTACCAGCTGTAATTCAGAACACAAACATTAAAATTGAAACAGAATTTAATACCACATCCAGGTAAAGCAAAAGAGAATACAAATCCATCAAAGGCTTACTAATTCCATATTAGGTCTAAAGAATGGTTGAAGATTTAGGAACATTATTACGCAGAGTTTGAGAAGGGTCTATATGGAAATCCTAAGCCTTATCATTGGAGATAAATAATTTTAAATTGAGAAAGATTTACCTTAAAATACTAGGTACTGAAAGGAAGTGTGGACCAAACAAAATAACAACAACAAAAAGGAAAAACAACCCAAAAAAGTAAAATTACTATTCTGCTGACTCCATACATGCTGCAGAATGAGACACTCTCCAATTAGCTTCTGAAGATAGTCTCATCTCAGACAATTAGAGGTGGTTGCACAAAAACTGTGTCATTCAGAACATGCTTTGAGAGGGTTTACAAGGTCCCAACAGAGCTTCCAAACTTGCTTTGTTTTCCTAATTGAAAACTTAGAAGGTAATAACCTCCTCTCAATCCACAGAAAGCCGGAAACCCTAGGATACAAAGCAGTTTCCAAAGAAATTTAAAATAAAATCATGTATCATTAAAAATTGAACAAAACAAACCAAGCATGTCTCCCAAAGAAAGAAAAAACATGCCTTTGAAACAAACAGTAAGTCACCACTGTTCATTGCAGAGCAGCATGTCAGTTACAGAGTGGCAGGATGAATGTGCAAGTTGCCAAATTGAACTAATTTACGTTCTGAATTAAAATACAACACCCTCAATGTTGTAGGCCACTTCTATTCACCAGCATTCCTAGGGTTTGCTATGATCCGTTTTGAGAGACATGGAGACATTCAGCAGTTGCTTTGGCTAATGCCTTACTCCTTCCAGCCACCCTTCTTTGCAGGAGTCCTTTTGCGTATCTACTCCTCCTTCATGGAATGACCTACATATGTACAGCTATGACAAAATCTCCCAAAGATAAGAAGGAGGCAAAAGCTGCACAATTCCTATTATAACAAAGTAACTGAAAATTTGCCCTTTGGAGCTAAAGAAGAAGTGCCATCTCAAGATTCACTTTCCAGTGTCGTCTCAGTGCTTTCAGCTTCAGCTATTATAATTTCAGCAGGGGATTATACACACTAACCACGAATGGTTAGGTCACCCTGGCAGCTAAAAATAAAGCTTTAATTCTTCCTTTTCAGAGAAATGTAAACTCTAATGAAACTATGTATTTCATGTAAGCTAAAATTATTCATTTGTTTATGTAAAAATTGGTCAAAGAATGCTATGTGTAAAGCCTCAGTAATGAACTTAAACTACATAAAGATCATTACTCAAGGAGTTTCTGGTACGAGAGAAGAGTTATGACATGCATGTACACTGCCACAGGAAAATAGAGAGTGCTGTGATGAGATTTGTCAGTGTTCTTAAATCCAGAAATGAAATACAAAGATGTACTGAGTACTGATTATGCAACGACTCTTTTAAGCACAGTGATTATAAAAGATATATAAATATACATACATATATGTATACATATAAAAATGGATAAAGATACTTTTATACTCAGTGAGCTTATACTATTTAGTTAGGTAAATAAAACGTAGATATTTTAAAATGCAACAATCACATATTCTTATTGTTTTTGAGTCCTCAGCAACTGGCATACAGGAGAGCCGCAATAAAAGTGTGTTTTGTGAATTAATAGTTAACTGTGTGTATATTTGAGTGGATACGTGTACACACGTGTGTGTATGCATGTAGGTATACCATAATTTAGCACTACATATTAAAAGAAGCCTGACACCTTAAAAAAATAAAAAGCTTCTCCCTGTGCTAACTTGAAGTTCTTCACTGAAATTATCAAGGCAAGACCCATTGATATAATTCTTCATTATAGGCACAAAGGTAGAAGACATTTGAAAGAACTCTAAAGTGGACCCAAACCCAGATTTTTATTTAAGATGTACAATTTGTCAGTCAAAATCCACACCGCAAAAGATACATCATTTTGAAAAACCCAAAAATGTATTTGACCAGGAAAAATATAGACTAGAAATATAACATTAGTCACTAATTCTCAACAGAATTTTTACCTTAATAAAAGCAGCTGGAATTACCTTCCACCTCCCTCTCTTCATTGTACAATTACCCGCTAGTTTTTATTACTTCCAGTTTTTACTAGCAACCAAATCCATCTCTCTTTCTTTTACTGTTGCTGTTACTGGCTCAATTCATGACTTTCTTACCTGGACTATTGGCCTCATTTCCCACACTCTTGTCTTAGAGCTCTTTCCAATCTATCCAGTCAGGTTATTCCTGCTAAGTTCTGCTTCAATTTCTCCAATGGTTCCTGACTTCCTAGAGGATAATATTAGCATTTCCTGTCATGTCATACAAAGTCCTTGTGATATGGTTCCCATGTATCTTTTTCCACCTTTTCTCCTGACATTCCCCCATCACTTCTTCTGTACTGTGCCCCAATATATATGTATTCCATCCATATCAAACTATTTTATGTAAAAGCGACTCTAATATACCACTGTGATCAACAGAACACTGAACTCTCCAAAGATGTCCATGTCTTAATTCCTAGAACCTGTGACTGCTACCTTAAGTGGCAAAAGGAACCTAGAAGGTGTGAATAAGTTAAGGATCATGAGATGGAGAGATTATTCTGGATTAAGGTGGTGGGCCCAATGTAATCAAAAGGATATTTACAAGAGGGAGGCAGGAAAGTCAGAGTCAAAGAAGGAGATGTGACAGTACAAGTAAAGGTTAGAGAGATTGGAAGAGGCTATGCTGATGATTTTGAGTTCAGGAAAGGAGCAACAAGACAAGTAATACAGGTGGCTTCTAGAAGCCGGGAAAAGCGAGAAAACAGATTCTTCCCTGGAGCCTCCTAAAGGAATGCAGCCCTGCTGATACCTGGATTTTAGAACTTCTGACCTTCAGCACCATAAGATAATAAATTTGTGTTGTTTTAAGACACTAAATTTGTGGTGATTTGTTACAACTACAATAGGAAAGTAATATACTATACATGTATGAGAACTCATATCACTTATTTTTTGCAAAGTATTTAACAGCAGAGGTGGTAGATTGTTCATCTTTTTTAATCCCCCAGAGAATTCAGTCCAGTCACTTGTTTACAGTATGTTTTGTCTGAAAACATTTGCTAAATACAAAGAATAAACTAGAACTGACTAGTGAATATGAAAGGACAATGCCTATAGCACCACCAGTTCCAAAGATATGACAGAAACATGGATTTTATAAAGTAAAAAGGCATGCAGTTACAAAAATAAGCGCTCCATATGTTTCTAAAAAAATCAGCAAAGTTATGAGGAAATTACATCAACAATTTTCAGGATATGATTCATAGGTATAGAAAACTAAAAAGGATCAAATTAATAAAGATAAATCATACTGCATTGGTTTCTATTAATAAAATTTTCCATAAGTTTGTTTTTTAAACAAAGAATACAAAAGGCAAGTTTCTACAAACAAATATCTAATATTTTAACCTTTTTTATGCCCAGACATAGCTGATGTGAATCAATGTTATCAAGTACTTGGTATATATTAGGAATTCAATAAATGCTTGTTAACATTGGTGTACACAACCTGTTACTTTGTCCTTTAACAAGATGAAGTAGGTTCCATGCATAAAATCCTAAAAGAAAGAAATGTAATCAAGTACAGTTGTACATATTTTATATGAGTACTCATAACTGGAAAAGTATTATTAAAGTTTGAAAACATTGGTAGCATGTTGATATTTTCGTGTGTGGGAGGTGTATTATATGCCTTTCGTTTGAAAAAGCATTTATAACAGTTAAGACCCTTTGAAAATTTTTCACTTAAAAAAAAAATATATTGCCGACCAATAATGTCTCTTGGTCTTCATTCTTTGGGATAT
Source organism: Rhinopithecus roxellana (assembly GCF_007565055.1). Taxonomy (NCBI): domain Eukaryota; kingdom Metazoa; phylum Chordata; class Mammalia; order Primates; family Cercopithecidae; genus Rhinopithecus; species Rhinopithecus roxellana. Next base: position 12,476,103 of record NC_044555.1, read on the forward strand.
GCAGATAAAAGCAATTGCTTTTTCAAGGTAACTTTGCCTGATGACTAATGCTTTCCATTTAGCTTGATTCTACGTAGGCCCTCCCATCTCCTATTCCAGGGCCAGTCCAAAAGACCAGCAGGAAAAGCTAACTCGTGAAGCACGCATCTATCCACACATGATCTTCACTTCCATATTCTTCTCAGCAGCTCTTATTTATGTTAGTGAGCAACTAAAACCTTTAAAGACTTTTCCTCCTTTTGACACCTGAATTATTAAAATGACAAGACCTTAATGACAGCAATGTATTAAAAGAGGATTTTTAATAAGTCTATAATATGAATGCACTTGTCAAAATAATTTAAATTCTCGTAATACAGGGCCACAAAAGGACATGATGCTAAGATCATAAAAATATGATATTTTTATCTCCTGAAAAGATCTCAATGAACATTTCTATTATAAAAATGTACCAAAATACAGGAGAAATATATATACTCTTTATAAAACCTAAGGCAATACATTAGAGAAAATAAATGTTTGAAAAGTATTGAGATCAAGTAAAATAATCACTGAGCAATAATTCATCAAAAGTTTTCTTCCCATGTTTATTTCTCTCTGTGTCCTGTGTTTATTACTGCATTTTCATCAATCCTAAAAAGCCACAAGATGGCATTGGAGAGTACAATTGCTTTATAGAACATATTTATAGAAAAAATTGGAAGAATCCTCTTTTCAGATAGTTGTATTTTTTCTGATATGACCATATATTTCAGAAAAATATTAATTCACCAGAGTATGAAAATCTTTCCTCATATTGATAAGAATAATTTTTCTTTATCATTTACAACATAGTATTTGGAATACAAAATAAGTGGAATATGCTTTAAGAACTGAAAGTAAGATGCCAATGGCATTACTTTATTGAGCTCAAGGTAGCAAAACTAATTCGGAAATATTTTAGTACAGTTAGCAAAACATAAATGACAATTGAATGATGTTGAGAATACTCACAAGAGGCTCACTGACATTTTTTAAAGAAATATTTATATATAACCCTCAGAGATTGTAAAACTTGGCAAAGTTATTCACTGTCATCGCCTTAAGGCAACATTTCCCATGCAAGGTGTCTTGCATAGATGTCTTAAGAGACCATAACTCTACAAAAAGAAATTTGCCTTAAATAAGCAAAAACAGACTAAAACATGGTTTGATATTTTAAACTGACAAACCAAATTTTACCTAGTCACATCACCACATGCAAGGAAAGTATCTTATTTTTAATTGGGCCTTCTAATGATATACTGTGTGCTGTTTAAAAAGAAATAAAAACCTAATTTTTTTTCTCTTAATAGAACCTTTGTTTCAAGCTAATAACATCCTCCACTCTGTAGTGCTGGCTCAAACTGTATAGCATAAAGTTAGATACAGCCAACAACGGGTCTCGGGGACTCTGGTCACAAACTCTGCCTTTTTACACGTGTGATCAATTTGCAAATATGTAAAATAAGTTACTGAAAAAAGTGTCAGGTGTGTACTTAGTATGCATTGAAAGTGCTCAAATAAATATTTGTGAAAGGAACAAAAAGATGAACTATTATTTGTATGGATGATGTTGTAGTTCAAAACTTTATGAAAAAGGAAACCAAAGACATGACAGGTTCGGTCAGGGACATGTTCCCAATCAACAAGGCTCGTTAGGAGCTGGATTGAAACCCAAGTGTCTTAATTTCCACTGCTGTGGGTATTATAAGGTAGGTGCAAAACTAATTACGGTTTTCGCCATTGAAAGTAATGGCAAAAATTGCAATTACTTTTGCACCAACCTAAGATAATACTCATCAGATTAATGTAAGCCACTTCCGATATATTAACTAAAAAGATGTAATTTTTGTGATCATTACTGTAGATGAAAGTTGGAGTGTAAATATCAGCTGTCTGTAGACCTTTCCTGGAACTTACAATAGTTAACATGAAGATTAACCAAGGAAAATTATAATACACTTGTAAGCTATCTTTCATATCTCTATCTATGAAATGAAAAAATGAAAATTAAATCAGTATCACCCTTCCTTCAAGAGGTTTATCTATGGCAAAACATGTTTCAATTCTTGGTAACAGAAGTTTTTGATTGGAAAAAAATGTTATCTGTACTATAATGCAATTCTTTTCATTAGCATGGATGACCACAAGTTTTACACTTGTTCTACCTAAATAGAAAAAGCATAATTTCTAAAGAGTTAAACAAACTTTAAAAAGTAAAATCCGTGGCTGGGTGTGGTGGCTCACACCTGTTATCCCAGCACTTTGGGAAGCCAAGGCAGGCGGATTACGAGGCCAGGAGTTTGAACGAGGTCAGGAGTTTGAGACCAGCCTAGTCAACATAGTGAAACCCCATCTCTACTAAAAATACAAAAATCAGCTGGGCATGGTGGCACGTGCCTGTAATCTCAGCTACTCAGAAGGCTGAGGTAGGGGAATCATTTGAACTCTGGAGGCGGAGGTTGCAGTGAGCCGAGATCACACCATTGCACTCCAGCCTGGACGACAGGGTGAGACTCCGTCTCAAAATAAATAAATAAATAAAAATAAAATAAAATCCCTCTAATATACAAAGGCCCTTTAATATACTGATTTTGCACAATACATACTTTTTAAAAATCTGACATTAACTTCTTTTAGACTCCCTTGTCTCTCCACCCCTACATTTTCCTGCATCTTGATTTAATGACGTATTTCCAGTTATCTGACACAACTTTCCAAAGAATTTAACACTATCACTCTTTCATTTTGAAACTTTCTCCACTCTTGGTTTGCAGGAACCAAAACAAGTAAAGTCTCTTTCTTCCTCTCTTAGCTTCCCCTTAGTCTCCTTCCCTGACTGGCTGCTCTTTCTCTGCCAGCCACTTCAGGGCTAGTGTTCCATGGAATCCTTGATCCTCTCCCTTTCCCTTTTCTTTTCCTCTTCTCTCTCTGCATGTTCTCCCTGAATAATCTCATTCCATCATGTTGCTCTCAATATGAGGACAATTTCAAACTCCATACCTCTTGCTTGACATGTGCAGTGTGAATAGTGGTCCCCCAAAAGATATGCGCACTGAGACCTGTGAATATATGAATTTATTTGGATAAAGAATCTTTGTGGATGGAATTAAGGTTACAGATCTCAAAAATGAGATCATGTTGGATTTTCCAAGTGGATCCTAAATCCAATGACAGGTGTCCTCATAAGAGAAAAGCAGAAGGAGATTAAAGACACAGAGGAGAAGGCCATGTGAAGATGGCAGCGGGCACAACCCAAGGAAAACTAAAGCCACCAGAAGGTGGAAGAGGCGAAGAAGGATTTTGTCACAGAGCCTTCAGAAGAAGTGTGGCCCTGCTTATACTTTGATTTCAGGCTTCTGGCCTCCAGAACTGTGAGAGGACAAATTTTATGGTTTTAAGTCACCCAGTTTGTGGCAATTTGTTACAGAAGCCACAGGAAACAAGCATAATTCCAGACCAATAAATACATTAGCTCAATATTTCCAGTGACTACCACAGCTCATATGTTCCAAATTGACCTCATTTCATCCCCTCTCCCCGCAAAAACTGCCATTGATCTTCTCTCTGTAATTAGTGACACCATCAATATAACTTCTCCTCGAATTATTCCACGATTCATGTCCAAACACTTACCAGATCCTATATATTCTTCAGAAACTTATTTTCAGTCCCTTTGATTGCTTTTCAGGCCCTCAGTATATGTAAATATGATTTTATTGAGTCCCTTACTGGTCATTCTGGAATCTCACCCCTAGTCTTTTCTACAGGGAGTGTTACATGTCAAAAATCAGGTGTGACCATGCCATTTTTATGTGTGATCCTACATAGCTTGATTATGTGTCTCCCTTCTCTGTAAAGGCAGCTTTACTGATGGACTCACAAATGTGGGTAACACCATCATATACAAAGCCAAGAAGTTTCATCTTTATGGTGTAGAGAAGACACCATAATGAACAGATCTATCAAATCAGAGGTCCAACCACCCAGACTGAATTTTCTACTAAAGGGATTTGCAAAGTTATTAAATATCTCAGCCAAAATATTTTGTTCTCAAGATAAAATCCAAAATCCCTTGCAAGATATCCAAAACCCTTCATATTCTATCCTCAATCTACATTTGGGGCTTCATCATAGTCACAAAGACCTTACTATTTTCTTTCAATAAGTAGTTGCTTCAAGTTTCTGTGCTTTGAGGACCTTTAGTATGATGGATGGTATCCCAATCCTCTCATTACAGAATGTTTTTCTTTCCCTCTTTCTTTATAACCTCTCACATCTAATTGAGCATCTATTTCATTTGAGTCTAACTTTAAAATTGCTCTCTCTTCTGTCTTCACTATTCTCACTGCTATAACTTTACATCTGGAAATCATTTTTCAGGTCAGTTATTATTTTGTTGAAAGGAACATAGACGCCCTTAGTCTACCACAGAGAAAATGGGGTATTTTTGAAAGTATATGTGTGGAGTGCAGATGAATCTCAAAACGTTCTTAAGATCCAAAGCGTCACTAGTATCAGTTTCCTCTTTCTCTTTCCGCCTCTCTTCCTTCCTTTCCCTCTGCCCTGTTTTCTTTCCCTTTTCTTCTTTTGCTACAAACCCCCTGCACCCTTTATCATGCACCATGGATTACATAGGCCCTTCAGCAAAAGTTTTCAACTTCCCTGTTCTTTTCTCTTCCATTCCCATCTGGCTCCCGGCTGACTATTCTTTCTCTAGTCTTCAATGCCTTCAACAGACAGTTGATTTGAATTGGCTAACTGCTAGTTGCAGTAAGCCAAATAATGCTCTCTAGAAAGATGTCTACTGCCTCATCCCTAAAGCATATGACTATGTTATATTACATGGCTAAAGGTACCTTTCCAATTTGATTAAATTTATGATTTTAAGATGGAATGATTATCCTGGGTTATCTGAGGATGCCCAATATAATAATGAAGGCCCTTATAAGGGAAAGAGAGAGGTAGAAGGGTCAGAGTTAGAGGAGATGTGATTATGAAGAACCTCAAGAACTGCAAGATAATAAATTTGTGTTGCTTTAAGCCACAATGTTTATAGCAATTTGTTAAAACATCAGTAGGATACTGATACACCAGTGTCCCTAATTTCCAAGCCACCTTATGGATCATGTGAAAGCCTATAGTTGACCACCCAGGGATCAGGGGTTAATCCTCTGGTCCTAGCAGTGAATGCCTGTGTGTGATCTCTGCGATAAACATTGATATGGTTTGGCTGTGTCCCTACCCAAATCTCATCTTGAATTGTAACTCCCACAATTCCCACCTGTCATGGGAGGAACTCAGTTGGAGGTGACTGAATTATGGGGATGGGTCTTTCCTGCACTGTTCTTGTGATAGTGAATGAGTCACATGAGATCTGATGGGTTTAAAAATGGAATTTCCCTGCACAAGCTCTCTTTTGCCTGCTGCCATCCATGTAAGATGTGACATATTCCTTGCCTTCTGCCACGATTTTAAGGCTTCCCCAGCCATGTGGAACTATAAGAACAATTAAACGTTTTTTCCTTCCTGGTCTCAAGTATGTCCTTAGCAGTAGCATGAAAACAGGCTAATACAGTACATTGGCACCAGGAGTAGGGCACTGCTGAAAAGATACCCGAAAATGTGGAAGTGACTTTGGAACTGGGTAACAGGCAGAGGTTGGAACAGTTTGGAGGATTCAGAAGACAGGAAAATGTGGGAAAGTTTAGAACTTCCTAGAGACTTGTTGAATGGCTTTGACAAAAATGCTGATAGTGGTATTAACAAAAAGGTCCAGGCTAAGGTGTTCTCAGATGGAAATGAGGAACTTGTTGGGAACTGGAGCAAAGGTGACTCTTCTTATGTTTTAGCAAAGAGACTGGCAGCATTTTGCCCCTGCCCTAGAGATTTGTAGAACTTTGAACTTGAGAGGGATGATTTAGGGTATCTAGCAGAAGAAATTTCTAAGCAGTAAAGCATTCAAGAGGTGACTCGGGTGCTGTTAAAGGCATTCAGTTTTATGAGGGAAGCAGAGCATAAAAGTTCGGAAAATTTGCAGCCTGACAATGTGATAGAAAAGAAAATCCCATTTTCTGAGGAGAAATTCAAGCTGGCTGCAGAAATTTGCATAAGTAATGAGGAACCGAATGTTAATCCCCAAGACAGTGGGGAAAATGTCTCCAGGGTATGTTAGAGGTTTTCAAAGTAGCCCCCCGCCATCATAGGCCCAGAGGTTGAGGAGGAAAATGTGATTTAATGGGCCAGGCCCAGGGTCCTCCTGCTGTGTGCAGTCTAGGGACCTGGTACCCTATGTCTCAGCCGCTCCAGCTACAGCTGAAAGGGGCCAACACAGAGCTCAGGCTGTTGCTTCAGAGGGTACAAGCCCCAAGCCTTGGTGGCTTCCACATGGTATTGAGCCTCACAGTGCACAGAAGTCAAGAATTGAGGTTTGGTGACCTCCACCTAGATTTCAGAAGACTTACGGAAACGCCTGGATACTCAGGTAGAAGTTTGCTGTAAGGGTGGGGTTCTCATGGAGAATCTTTGCTAGGGCAGTGCAGAAGGGAAATGTGGGGCCAGAGCCCCCACACAGAGTCCCTCCTGGGGCACTGCCTAGTGGAGCTGTAAGAAGGGAGCCACCATCCTCAAGACCCCAGAATGGTAGACCCACCAACAGCTTGCATTGTGTGCCTGGAAAAGCCACAGATCCTCAACTCTAGCCTATGAAAGCAGCTGGGAGGGAGGTTGTACTCTGCAAAGCCATGGGGGTAGAGCTGCCAAGACCATGGGAACCCACCTCTTCCATCAGCATGACCCAGATGTGTAAGACATGGAGTCAAAAGAGATCATTTTGAAGCTTTAAAATTTGACTGCCCTGCTAGATTTCAGACTTGCATGGGGCCTGCAGTCCCTTTGCTTTGGCCAATTTCTCCCATTTGGAACGGCTGTATTTACCCAGTGCTTGTACCCCCATTGTATCTAGGAAGTAACTAACTTGTTTTTGATTTTATAGGCTCATGGGCTGAAGGGACTTGACTTGTCTCAAATGAGACTTTGGACTGTGGACTTTTGAGTTAATGCTGAAATGAGTCAAGACTTTGGGGGACTGTTGTGATGGCATGATTGGCTTTGAAATGTGAGGACATGAGACCTGGGAGGGGCCAGGGGTGGAATGAAATGGTTTGGCTGTGTCCCCACCCAAATCTCACCTTAAACTCTAACTCCCACAATTCGCACCTGTCATGGGAGGAACACAGTGGGAGGTGATTAAATTATGGGGTCAGATCTTTCCTGCACTGTTCTCATTATAGTGAATGAGTCTCACAAGATCTGATGGTTTTAAAAATGGGAATTTCCCCGCACAAGCTCTCTTTTTGCCTGCTGCCATCCATGTAAGACATGACTTGCTCCTCCTTGCCTTCCGCCATGATTGTGGGGCTTCCCCAGTCATGTGGAAAGTCCAGTGAAACCTCTTTCTTTTGTAAATTGCCCAGTCTCAGGTATGTCTTTATCAGCAGCATGAAAATGGACCAACATGAACATCATTTCTCTAACAAAACTTAAATTGCCTACCATTTGCTAGCTTCTATATTGCTTCCCTCTATCCCTCACCTCTCCCATCAAATATATAGAATATATTATTTTTTACCCTCATAACATAGTACCACACTTATACACTTATAATACTTTGAATATTATTACTTATATTAAGTAATAATATTCCAAGTTAATAAGTTGGAATACTAATACTACTACCAATAATAATATTCCAAGTTAATTAGTTAGAATTCCAAGTTAATAAGATGGAATAACTTGGAGTACTATACTCATTAACTTGGAATATTCTCCTCCTCATTGAAGTCTTAGTCAACTTGGAAGATTCGTTCATACTGCCTTTTATCCTTAACTCACCATGAAGCAGGCATCATTTTCCACAATTGGCATTCATCTGTGCCAACGCTATATAAAATTATACTGACAACTAAAACTGAATGGGTAAGTTTGTGGGGAAATTCATAGGTATAACAGAATATAGGTATAACAGAACATAGATACAACTAAACAAAGATATAGGCTAATTTTATTTTGTTTGTTAGGTGCAAGTTCCATTTTTGTTAGACTTATTATATTTAAGGACATAATTTCAAAGGCATATTAAAATTACTCTAGATCTAATTTCAAAATTTGTAAGAAGTACAATAAATAGGAGAATTTTCGTTTCTGAGAAAAAATTAAAGTGCTTTTTTTTTTTTTTAACTTCAAAAGGTAAAGAAACAAAGCCCCAGAAGTTTTATAAGTTTTGGTCTTATAAGCTACCAAAAAAGGAAAATAAGGAGAAACACCTTATCTTTTTTGACATGTTTGACAAACTGAGAATAAACACATGGTAACATAATAAAAGGCAGATGCTGGGGGACTAGGTTGTCTCTTAATCATGTGAAATTAAGCTCATTGACTTACAGGAATGCTCAAGAGAGCTGCTGCACATAAATCACATTGACATGAGACGGAAGTACCTCCACCAGACTTTCTCATTCCTATTCAGTTAAATCTCACTTTCTTTACACAGTAGTATAATTTCTTTGACTTAAATGAATATCCATACGTAACAACACAAAAATTAGAACTGAAACTGTGTCTTTGGTTATTTCACTACTTTTACCTTTTATAAATTATTTGGGCCTAGAGTCACAAGTTTAGGAAAACCTCTTGAGGCTTGCCTTCCTCTTGCTGTCAAGAAGAATTGCATCTAAATCATTTTACACAAACAGGTGTCCCCTGTCAGGTTCTAGAATGAAGACAAGATCAACTCCCTGTGGTAACCCTTTTACTCTCGAATAGCTGGCTGCTTTAGGAAGCTTTTATATAGTTTAAATCCCTCCTAAAATAACATGTGCTTTTTGGTAATGCAGCCACTTACTCTTCTCCATATGCTGTAATAACTGTGAATACTTTTTCTATACTGAAGTCACTTGTTTATTTATCCTGTATTAGTAATCATGAGCCACAGCCTTTTCAATAATGGCCACTATGGAACAATACCATTAAACTCAAAACTTCGGCACAATGACATTAGTACTTCTTTAAAGCAGCACTAAATGTAGTAGAATTCCAATAGAAAAATACTTGAACAATCATTTTCCTTACCCTTTAACAGATTTTGAACTGCATCTTAAGCCCATGAAAACATTCCCCATTTGTAAAGGTTCATTGTCTTCATCTAAACCCTTATCATGTCCTAGATATTGCTTATTCTGATATATTAGCTTCAGTAGCCTCACATTATACATTATACTGATTGCTCTTTAAGAAAAAAAATAATTTTTCTTAAATACCTCTATTTAATTTTACCTTTATCTTTCTAATATCGTTTTGGTCCTGTAGCATCCTCACTGATGTAACCCTGAATATTAAAACCACTCACTCAACCATTCATGCAGTCATTAATACATTAAGACATTTCCTTGAACCCTGACTCTGAAACAGCATAGTTGGCACTGTAGAGATTATAAACATACATTAATCATGGTCCTTGCACTCGCCATCTTATATTCTGAGTACGTTTTTGAGAGAAAAACATCATGGAACCCCTTGTCTTACCTAATTTCTACATCGAGACCCCTCTAGCTTCATTTTTCTTCAGTATCCCAAACTTTTCAGGCAAATTACAACTCACACTTTAGTCCCCCCAAAGTGCTACAGGTATACTTTGTCCATAACAGTCCTTCAACCATTTATACTATTTCCCTGCTCCCAAATCTTACTCCAGATTTTCTTACACACCATTTTAGAATGTATATATTTAAAAATAGCTATTATTAACAGAGACTATGCTAACCTCTTTGAATGGCCTTTTAAAGATGGAACATGTCAAATACTTTAACCATGCAGACAAAGTAATAATAATATTTTTATAGTTTGAAAAGTCCTACCAAGACACAGTGGAAATATGAAAATAAATTCTTTTTATTTGCAGATAAATATACAAACAGAGAAGAAGGAAGAGAGGAAGAAAGGAAGGAAGGAAAGAACAAAAAGGGAAAGAAGGGAGGAAGGAATGAAGGAAAAAAGGGACCAACAGACAAGAACGTAAAGCTAAATTTCTCAAATGGTTGAGAGACAAAGTTTCTCCAAGCAAGCATTTGCTTTACATGTGTTTTTTTTTTTTTTTTCCCCAGAATTCTAAAACTGACAGCAACTGAGATGTTTACTTACTGAATTGCTATAATATTTCACACACTTGAGGGGGATTGGCAATATTGGTCATCTTAGCCTCCTTCATCAAGTGCTACTTATAAAAACTAAACAAATAGGTATGAAATTGTCCCAGGATAAAATCTATTGTGTAACGAACGCTGAATATCTGCTTCTATAGATATTAAAAGTATTGATTCTAAATGTAGGCACAACTTTAGGACATTACCTGAGAGACCAGATATAGTCCTCAGTTGTCATAACATATTACACATATTTAAAGTGATATTTAAAACAAAACGTTATAAAGTTGCATATGAATATTTTAATCAAAGATGTTATAATGACATAGCTGCCTTATTATATTAAATCTGTTCCTTAAATTAATAGCGATGGGAGTGTAAGTCAATGTGATAAAAATAATGCATTTCCAGCTTGTGTAATAAGAGCTCCTATTGCTTTCAAATTAGTTCTGTTAATGAGAAACAAATATCTACTTTTCAATTTTTATGGAATGACCATATGTGTTAATCTAAAGTAAACACGATACAAAATTAGCATGCCATAAAAAAATCAATATTTCTCTGTGTAATATAATATTGTATATGTTCCTAATTATTAAAATATCTAGTTCTGGTTTTCTAGTGGTCACGGTGAAGTAAAAATAATATTCTAGTAAAAGACACATGAAAGGCATTGGGTTTTTAGGCATGCTTACTGACCTTTCAAAAAGATGAATAAAATAATCTAGAGAATTAAATGATAAGACGAAAGAAGAAAGAAGCCCTCTTGATTAATATGCAAAATCAAACATCAAACATTGATTTTTATCCCCTGGCCATGGTGCTGCTGGTTTTATAGGTTGGGCTGGGTGTGAAGATTGAGCCATCAATCTTTTAAGGAAAAAATGCCAAGTATACTCCTCTTCTACTTGATGTATGGAGATCAGTAATGACACTATTCAGTAAGCTACATATCTGCTTCCCTCAAACAAAGGTGCCACGGGAACAGACATCAGCTGAAATAAGTCCAAGCTATGAAAGTATACGGATAGAATAATATTATTCCTTCCCAAAGTGCACACTTAATATCTGAAAGTCAAACAAACAAACAAGCCTCCATTCATCTGGATCTTAATATAGACACTAGGGAAAGGTATGCTAATTTACATCATATAGAAAAGTAAACAAATCAGGCATGCCGCAAAATCCCAGTACCTGCCTTGTCATTTTTACATTGTAATATAGAAAACCCCTTTGGTTTAGAAGGTATTATATAATTATGTGACAACTGCATTCATACATTGAAGAGAGAAAGGTCGCAGAACGTCTGCTTAACTTAGAACAGCACCTTATTACCATTCTTCTAAAATAATTACAAAACTGAAATAAAACTGAATTTGAGACAGATTCCTGAGTTTTCTCAAGCCTTTAGAGCAGACAATTTTTTTTTTTTTTTTTTTTTTTGAGACAGAGTCTTGCTCTGTCGCCCAGGCTGGAGTGCAGTGGCCGGATCTCAGCTCACTGCAAGCTCCGCCTCCCGGGTTTACGCCATTCTCCTGCCTCAGCCTCCCGAGTAGCTGGGACTACAGGCGCCCGCCACCTCGCCCGGCTAGTTTTTTTGTATTTTTTAGTAGAGACGGGGTTTCACCATGTTAGCCAGGGTAGTCTCGATCTCCTGACCTCGTGATCCGCCCGTCTCGGCCTCCCAAAGTGCTGGGATTACAGGCTTGAGCCACCGCGCCCGGCCTAGAGCAGACAATTTTTACAACAATGATGTTTTCTAGAATAGCAATTTATATTAAAATCACTTAACACAGATTTTTGAGACATTCTAATATTTGCATTTATATTAAATTTGCATTTTCCAACTGCCTCACGTTTCTAGCTCTGCTCTCATGCTTCTCAAACACACAAAGTAAGTCCCAGTTTGATAAAATTTCTTGCCCCCAAATTAGAGGTTATATAGAATGGACCTATCACCATTACTTTATGATGAAAAAGGAGTAACAATTCCATATGAATAAATCAATCAGAGATCTGACATACACAGAAAGAACTGAAAAAAAAAAAGATTTTATATAATTAGTGCTAATAACCAGAAAAATAAAGTTTTAAAGAATTAATCAATATTTCTATTTTGGATAAACTATTGTCACTTTGTTATAATACTTGTACAAATGAGTGTTTCTCTTCTATATAGCTACTATCTCAAATACCTATGTTAAGTGATTTTAATGTAAATTTCTACCCCAGAAAACATCATTGTTGTAAAAATTATCAGCTTTCATCACTATTTACTCCCCTTTCTACCTACTCTAACTCTCTTGCTTATGCTGAATTGTACTTGAGCATAGTACAATTAAAGAAATCAAGATATATGTTATTTCCCATTAACTCATTCGAATTACATAAACCACTACATCATAATCCTGCCCTAGGGTTTCATCTCATTCAAAAGATCCACTGAGAAGAAGAGATGAAATAATGTGTAGACATAGAAACAGTATTTTTTCACATTGCCTATAACCACATCAGTGGCAGATACAACAGCTGTATAATAACCAAATATGCTAGAACCAACAGGCTCAGTATTTTTTTTAACTTTCAACCACGCACCAAACCTTTTTCCATGCACAATGCCCTCCCCAATTTCCCCCCCCGACTTTATCCCCAGGAGGGGCTCACGAGAGCAGAGCTGCTCCCTATTTCCCCTGCATGTGAGCTTTTTTGGTATATAATCAAAGTGAGTTTGAAGCCTTTTAACCTCCTGGTTAAGATGGTTGCTTCACAGCCCCATCTCAGCCCTTTCATTCCCTTTCCTTTCTGAATTCCAAAGATGCTTTTGTCCATGCAATTGCTTATATCACAACACTGCAACCTCTTGTACATTATCTCATCTTATTTTTTCCACAGTCTCTCTGGAACTAACAGACAATACATTCTAATTCTAGCAACAAAACACAATACCCTTCTTCTTCCTTTATATCTAAAAGCTATAACTTCAAAACTTATGTGACTCCACATAGTGTGAGCTTGGGAAGGTTTTATATTATTAACGACTTACTAGACAAGATACAACTTCACAATGATAATGGTATTTATTCAATTGTTCCATACAACTGAAGTATCAACAGTCCACCACAAACCAAGATGCCTGATAACATGTAAAGTTTTTCATAAATGCCAACATTAATCTATTTAGTAGTTCCTTTCATTACCATTCTACTTTACCTCTATATTTCCTATTAAAACATTAGTGCTTCCTCATGACATTTTCTTCAATAACACTAGTGTTTTCTTTATATACTTCCAAGCAATTCATCAAATCAGCTGGAGTACAACCCTGAAAAGAATCTTCCCTAAGCATAGCTCACATCCAAATGGTAACAATAAAAGTTAACATCAAAGATACAATAATATTTCCATGGAAAAAATTAAATAACACTGTTTATATAAGAATACTTAAAATCCTACCACAAAATGAAACCTAAATACAAGGTTTTGCCATTGAATCCATGCCAATTCATAGTAATTAACAAAATAAGCCACATTCTTTTAAATCCACTCTGACTTTTCTAATTCCCTATGAGTGTGCTCCACCTATTTACTCATAATATCTACAATATCTCCACAATACGGATAACTCATCATTCTCAACTTTTCCCCAAATGGCACATGTGTAAATGTCGCACTATCACTTAAAGCTATAAAAACAAGTAAAAAATAGAGGAATACTGCTTACCGGAGCCTCTTTTGGTCACAACCTTCAAACTCTGAGTAAAAGTAGCGTATAAGAGAATCAAGTGTGGAATCGGAGCTTTCATCTTCCAGCTCTTAAAGGCTGTTCCCTAAAGCAAAGATTAAAAAGAAGAAAAACATGCATGTTTTAAAAATAGATAGCAATATTATGAGTTTCATAACTTTGATCAAACACGATTGGTGCAATGAATTACACAAAACGAAAGAATATAACCAGGATTTCTATTATATTGTCCCATATGTTGTGGTTCCTAAGTTAAATCGAAACCAGTAATACCAAAATTATGCCTCCATAGCCCTCACCCCCAAAATGCTTTAAAATCTTATGTTAACTTGAGGTTTTGGATTTTTTACTTTAACTCCCTAGTTGTATTTAAATAAGTGGAAACAATCCCTTCAAAAGAATTATTTCACCAACAATTTATCTTAATATAAATCATCCAAACTGACATTTTTATCATTCCATGCTGCAATAGAATGTGTCTATTCAGTGTCATTCTTTCCAAGAGATTAAATCATAAACTGTATGCCTCAAAATATTTAATCGTGATTTTATAATTATCTTTCCAAAACCTCTAAAAGATACTTTAAGATAATTTTAAGCCTTTTGTTTTTATTAAAAGAATGTATATTCTGGCCAGGCACAGTGACTCATGACTGTAATCCCAGCACTTTGGGAGGCTGAAGCAGGCAGATCCCTTGAGCCCAGGAGTTTGAGACCAGCCTGGGCAACATGGCAAAACCCCCATCACTACAAAAAAAAAAAAAAAAAAAAAAATAGCTGGGCATGATGGAGTGCACCTGTAGGCCCAGCTGCTTGGGAGGCTGATGTATGAGGATGGCTTGAGCCTGGGAGGTCAAGGCTGCAGTGAGCTGAGATTGTGTTACTGTACTCCAGCCTGAGCAACAAAGAAAGAAGAAGAAGGAAAAAGAAGAAGAAGAAACAACACTCAATGAAGCTACCAAAAAATCATTTATTTCTATTATAAGGCTTGCAGAGGGATATAAGAAGGGACACTAACGCAGTGTTTGGATTTCTAAAGGAGAAACATTTCATTTGAAATTAAATAAATGAACATTGTCTTCCTCAGAAAATCATCCTTCTGTGTCTTAGCTTTACTGAGGTATAATTCACAAAGTTGGATATGTTTAAAATGTACAATATGTTTTGATAGGCATATATACTGTGAAATGATGATCACAATAAAGTTAGCTAACACATACTTCAACTGACATAGTTGCTATATTTTTGTGTGTGGTAAGACTTAAGATCTACCCTCAACTAATTTTAAGTATACAATGTAGTATCATTAACTATAGTCAACATGCTGTACATTAGATCCCCAGAATGTACTCATGGTTTATCTGCAACTTTGTACCCTCTGACCAACATATCCCCGTTTTTCCTCATCCTGTCCTAGCCCCTGGCAACCACCATTCTACTCTCTGCTTCTTTTCTTTTTGTATAAGACTGAGATAGTAGAGGTGAGAGACTGAGTTTCAGAAAGTGGCAAATCAGAACACAGTTCAAATATATTGTAAACTTATGACAGCACAAGTTTCTTTGCAAGACATTTGAGGACCGATCCTATCCAGCTTTCCATCACTACAACTGTATTAAAGAGGAGAAAGCCAAAACTATCATATGTTGCATTGTCCCAGAGCCTCATTCAGATACTTCTGAATGGTTTTAATTGATTGATTTACTCACATTAATAAGTCTGTTAAAACACATTTTAATTCACAAAAGCAAAATCCATTCACTTGTGGCAAGGTGTCACCATCATTTTATTCAGAAAATCAGTGGATGTGTAAAATAGCATGGAAAATAATCTATTTTAATGGCAGCACCTTTAAGGCATGATAATCTCCATAAGTTTTCTATCCAAAGACCTTAAGTTTACATAAAGACATAAATGAAACCTAATCCAAAGAGCTGATTCATCAGACACATCTGATGAACTGCCACATTACAGTACAAATCTGAGTCATGCATTCCTAAAACCCAAATCTCATTTCCCAGCCACCACACTAACTGGAGCTGCAGGAAATCTTCAAGTTGACATCTTCAGCCTTCAAGTTAGCTGTGAGAATCAGTTCCTCTTTGTGTGAGTTTAATCAGCACTGCCCAAGAAACTCCAGGACCCAACTATACATCACAAGACCTTTCAGCTTAACTATCTTACTACTTTACTCCTGTTAAAAATACTATTTCCTTACTCATTTCATTTCTATAAAGCATACAGGCTAGTTTGCAATTCTATTTCTTAAAATTAGTTGATATGGAAAGCATCAATTTGGTAATATCAAGATGCTT
This sequence comes from Rhinopithecus roxellana, assembly GCF_007565055.1. Taxonomy (NCBI): domain Eukaryota; kingdom Metazoa; phylum Chordata; class Mammalia; order Primates; family Cercopithecidae; genus Rhinopithecus; species Rhinopithecus roxellana. The sequence goes on from NC_044555.1 coordinate 12,492,378, forward strand.
AATTGAAACTCTTGAAATTTTGTGTATTAGGGAACACAAAAAGAAATCCATAGAATTTCACAGACTTAACATCTTGGTCAATCTATAATAATCTTTTTACAAACTTCTTTGAGGAAGTTTATTGTGTCTGAAATTGAAAAAGAGATTAAATATATCTAGCCATAGACATCCAAGCTTTGCTATCCTTGTTGCATAATCAAAATTTGTACCCAGAAATAGCAACACAAACTGTACATAATCATTTAGTGAGGTTCTCACATATTTTCTTATTGCTTACACTATTGGTGAACTAATTTCAAGAGGCCTCAATTTCTGGATAAATGGACCTGAAACGACTTGCCTGTTGCCTGTCAATACCATTCACCATTTGGCTTCACATAAACCACTACTAAACCTTACGCAGAATGAGCATATCACAATGGTTAAGAGCAGAAAGTCTATATATCCCAGCTTTGCCGCCTATCAACTGTGATTTGGAACAAATAACCTCTCTGTGACTAGTTTCTTCTTTTGCAAAATAAGTATTATAATAGTACATATAGCATAGTGCTTAGAACAGCACTGGCACAGTGAAAGAAAAATCAAAGTTTCCAGGATTTTTGTTTGTTTGCTTGATTTTGAGATGGAGTCTCTCTCTGTCACTCAGGCTGCAGTGCAGTGGTGTGACCTCCGCTCACTGCAACCGCCACCTCCCGGGTTCAAAGGATTCTCCTCTTTCAGCCTCCCAAGTAGCTGGGATTACAGGCACCTGCCACCACACTCAGCTATTTTTTGTATTTTTAGTCGAGTTTCACTATGTTGGCCAGGCTTGTCTCAAACTCCTGACCTCAGGTGATCTTCCTGCCTTGGCCTCCCAAAGTGCTGGGATTACAGGCAAAGCTTCTGTTTTTATTGTTGTTATTGTAGTTAATTGTTATTATTTTTATTATTGTAAGTACTACTAATTAATTAATACTATTAATATTCACATTCTTTCCCTATGAAGTTTTCTGTGTATACCAGCTTTCTACTTGACTGGAAGGCCCTGAAGGGTAAATGTGAGTTTTAGGCAACTTTTTATTTGCAATGCTCAATGAATGCTAGCTGGAAAAAAATAAACAAATGAAAGACTGGATATGGTTCCCATTACATGCAGTTCAATTTTGATATTCAAACTCATCATTTGATAAACCCTTTTTGAGCATATACTAGTTACAAGACGTTTTGCTATGACGCAGTGGGGACACAAAAACAATGCAATGGAGTCTAATCAAAAAGGCTCACAGACCAATAAAGGAAACAAATGCTTACCTATTTAATTAGACTGGCCCTGTTGCCATTTATTCAGTATAATGTGCTTAGAGAGTAGAGGAAGGAATCAATTAATTCTGCCCCAGGCTGGGTGTGGTGAAGTCAAAGGAAAGGGCGGCCAAGGGATTAAGCATTTCATCTAGATCATGAAGGACAGACTTTCTAAGGGAAAGGAAATTCTGGGTCCAGGACAAAGGACGAGTGAAATACTCAGTGTGGTAGGCAGAATATTGTCCCTTTCCTCTCACCAAACATGTCCAGGTCCCAATCTCTGGAACTTGTGAATATGTTGCTCTACATAGCAAAGAGACTGTGTAGATGTGATTAAGCTAAGAATTTTGAGATGGGACAGAGTCATTCAGGTGTGCCCAAAGTAATCACAAACTCTCTTACAAAAGGAGAGCAGAAGCATCAGACTCAGCAAGAGAAAATACTAAATATATGGATGGAAACAAAGGTCAGAGGTTCAAGTGATGCACTGTGAAGGTGGAAAAACAGGCCATGAGACAATGAATGTTTGTGGCCCCTAAGAGCTGGAAAAGTCAAGGAAACAGATTTTCTCATACATTCTCCAGAAGAAAAGTAAGCATGCCAAACACCTTGATTTTAGACCCATTTTGAACATCTGATCTCCAGAATCATAAGATTTAAAAATTGGGTTATTTTAAGCCACTGAGTTTGTGGTGACTTCTTAAAGCAGCAATAGGAAATGATTACAGCAAGGATGTGAAACGGCAAGTTTCAGGAATAAAGTGCAAATAGACCACAGGTTGTGGGTTATAATAACATTTGAAGGCATCGATGCAGATAGACATTGTCAATGCAGGATTTTGACAAAACATCAATGGAAAACATTACAGGGGCATGAGGGGGAAATCCTCAACTTCTTACGTAACATCTTCATTCATGCTCTAACTTAATCATCCAAGATTATTTCATACAACTTTATTTTTTTATTTTTATTTATTTATTTATTTTTTTTTTTTTTATTTCTTTTTTTTGAGACAGAGTCTCGCTCTGTCACCCAGGCTGGAGTGCAGGGACATGATCTCGACTCACTGCAAGCTCCGCCTCCCGGGTTCATGCCATTCTCTTGCCTCAGCCTCCGGAATAGCTGGGACTACAGGCGCCTGCCACTACGCCGGGCTAATTTCTTTTGTATTTTTAGGAGAGATGGGGTTTCACCATGTTAGCCAGGATGGTCTCGATCTCCTAACCTCGTGATCCGCCCACCTCAGACTCCCAAAGTGCTGGGATTACAGGTGTGAGCCACCGCACTGGCACAACTTTATTTTTTTGTTACCTATTTCTTTAGTCATAAAAACATTTCTTCAGAATACACATGATAACTGACCTAAGATTCTGACCTACCTCCCTTTCACACAACCCTAAGATTCTTTGCTGTATAGACAATGAAAAGCCAATGGATGCTTTTAAGTGAATAAACTAAATTGTTTTATATAGTATAGATTGAAGCTGGAAGGAAACAGCAGGCAGCAGAACTGAAAGAAGAGGAAGCGGGTAAGTCAATGCAGTAACATTGAATACTGGGAAAACAGAATGGATTTAAGTGGATTGTGGATCTGAGGTGTGTAGCTTGAGAAACTGAGTCTATTATGATATTATTTGCCAATATAGAGAAATGCAGAAGAATTTTTGGGCAATGAGGGTGGAGAAATATGCAAAATTATATTTGGGACATGTTTAGTTTAAATTGCCTATGAAATTTCCTGTTAAAACTTTCACGTAGTTTATTAAAAATATTAGCCAGGAGCTCAGTAGAGATGGAAGATAACACAACACTGTAATTGTAGCTAAAGTTAAGAACATGTATTAGGAAAAACAAGAAGGAAGTACAGATAAAGAAGAGAAGGCTCACATTATCCACCCTGGGGCTTACAAATATTTATAGGACAGGCAAAATGAATCAAGGGGGAGAAAAAGTAAGAAAAGCAAGCCACAGAGGGAGTGTGAATCAGAAAGCGTTGGGTAAAATAAGCAAGCAAGGGTATTTAGGGATACAATCAGGAGAATTTATGTATTGTGAGAATAAAAAAAGACACCTGGGCCAGTGTTGATGGCTCATGCCTGTAATCCTAAGGCTTTAGGAGGCCAAGGCAGGAGGATCACTTAAGCCTAGGAGTTCGAGACCAGTCTGTGCAACACAGTAAGACCACCATCTCTACAAAAAAATTTAAAAATTAGCCAGGTGTGGTAGCACATGCTGTAGTCCCAGGTACTGGGGAGGCTGAGGTGGGTGGATCGCCTGAGCCCCAGAGGTTGAGGCTGGAGTGAGCAGTGATTTTTTCACTACACTCTATCCTAGGCAACAGAGTGAGATCCTGTCTCAAAATAACAAGGACAACTGGCATCAGAGTTAAGATGCTAATGACCAATCTTTTTGTTACACAGATGGGAGTATAAGTGGGCATAATCAAAAGAGTCCAAGGTGTAAAATAAGTTTCATCTGCTTGTTTTTGAATGTTTTTCAAAAACAACATTCAAACCAAGCAACGATGTGTTTTGAATGTGGATGTGGAATCTACAATTGAGGGTAGAGAAGTTGAGGATTGACTGGGGAATTCTGGATCACATATGTAAACTGAGGCAAAAGAGAAGTAGAGTCAGAGGAAGGAAGTGAATCTAGAAGGAAGAGATATTAGTATGGGGAAGTTGAGACTCCTCCTTTTATAGGTAGAAAATAAAGTACAAATGGATGAATATAAAGGTAAATTTGGAAGTGAAATGGAGGGAAGTTGCACTCGTTTGTTTTATTCTCAACAATAAAGCAGGGAGAATATGTTTTAGAATCAGAAAAACCTGGATTATTGGCCTTACTGTATGTTAAGGTAAGTAAGTTACTTCATCTTTATAAGCCCCAGTTTTCTCATCTACAAAGCATGGACATAAGTATCGGCCATATTTATTTCAGTTTTTGCCTACTTTTCCCCAACATATCGAGGTAGCAAATACCTAATTCAAAGTTTCATAAAATACTTGTCTTTATGGTGACTATTAGTGTTTAACAATGATGTTCAATTCTAGACATTTTTTAATGCTAGCTCTTCTCTTATGCCTTCTTTCCACTCCTGGCTTATATGTAATAATTAACTATGCTAAAAAAATGATTCACTATATTTTACTTAATACTTAAAGTTTCGACATGACTATATTCGAGATTAAGGAAACCATTTTTTCACTCTAATCAAAAATTGAAGTATCCGTTTGTGCCTGACACAGATAAGGTACTTTTCCAGGAGTTCAATTTATATAAAGCAATGCATGTTAAAGTTTAGAGACAGATTTCCTATAGAGAAGATAAACAGAAGCTCTCAGACACTCTGCAACCATAAGTTACTAAAAGGCACAATATTTCAAATCAGTCACAGGGAAACTTGTGTCTAAATCATAAGCTTTGGCTATTACCTTGAGGAAATTAAACACAAATTATAAAGGTATGTATACATTTTTATTTAATTATAGAGTGGCTATCATGATGCAGATGCTGTTCTAAATACTGAGGTACAAAATGATTAGGAAATGGTCACTGTGGCAAGGATTACATGGAAGAGAGACATGGAAATCAACAACTTAAACAAAGGAATACATGTTATGAGAGACGACTTCTCAACAATCTATGGAAAGTGCTCAGTGCAGCCTGAATAGGTCATGAAAACATTCACAGAAGAAGGTGGCATTGGGCTGACTCTGGAAGCAGAAGAGGGGATTCATTAATAACTAAGGTAGAAAGGGTTGAATAAATGGTGGGCAAGAGATTACGTGTAGAGTAGGACAGAAAGAGTGCATGGTCCAGTTGGAAAATCACAATGAAAATAAAGGTAAATACTTGACAATCTATTCAATATGGGTCGAGGAGTAGGTAGGGGGATATATTTAGACAACTGAAAACAAGTTTTAGGTCACTAAGATAATTTTTTCTAAACTGGCCCTGACAAAACTCTGTGGGAATTTTGTTTGTTTGTTTTCTTTTTAACACAATTCTAAACAGAAGACCATTCGTTCCTATAGCTCTTCTCTGACAAGGGAATGTTGACCTTCCAAATCTTATAACCAAGCTTCTAAACTGATCTCCAAAAGCTAATTCACAATATGACTAAAAAACCAAAGTGTCAATAAAAATCTGAAGTCATACGCTTCTTGGCAGATTACCCTACAAGATGATGAAGAATATTATACTCAGCAGTCAAATAATCTTATCCAAAATGCATCTGTGTCTTATTTAAATATTGTCCTGAGAATTAAACACTGTGGAGTTCACTGTGGAGCAATCTAACATAAAATGCTGTGGAATGTCTTGCAAACCTATAGACTACAGGAGCAGTAAGCGCAGTTACTAGGGGATAATTGGCACACCTACTGGGTGGCACCAGGTGAAGCTAAAGAGTTGTACAGGAACCTGGTAAGCAGAGGGTTGGCTTGACTCTCGAGATGTCCTGACTGTATGCTTGAGGAGGTTAAAAACCAATAGTGCTTAAAGAACAGACTGTCAAAACCGGTTTTGTATTATAAAGAGTTGATGAAATTTCCATCTAATCTATTAAGAAAAAAAAGAGCAATGATATAAACAAAATTAGAACTGAAGAAGTTATAAAATATACAATGATATAAAATATTTAGAACACTTTGAAGTTGACTAAATTTATAAATTTTACAGAATGGATGATTGGAGATAAAAATAACCAAAATTCATTAAACAGAAGAAAATTATGAATAAACCCAAAACCATTTAAAATCTCAAAATGCTATTAAAGTATAAACTCCAAAACTGTTAATTGAAGAAAATAATACAGATAAGTACTGCCAAACTTTCAAGAAACAGAGTTTGGTCCAAGGAACAGAAAACCATGGTTATGATTATAAAAATAAAGAAAACCTTTTTTTTTAAAACTGACAAAATAAAGTGCTTTAAACTAATATAAAGAATGAGGGCAAGGATAGTTAACGTTACTATTTTCATTTAGCTTTGATCTGGAATTCCTAGGCAGTGACTGTAAATATAAATATTAGAGAAAGAGAAATGCAAGATTTTTATTATTAGTAGGGCATGGTGAGAAAAAGTTAGAAAACTTTATTTATTCCATTATAAATTCATGCAAATAATATGCTCCAGGATTAAAATATTGAGTACTTTGTCAATTTTGGCATAAAATGTCAAATTTTTCCAAATTGGGAATATGCACTTCTAGTCAAAATTCAAATGGAATATTTATTGTTTTTTAGAACATAAAAATATAAATTTTACAAGGAAAGTTAAAAGTCAAATATAAATTAGCAAACATATTTCCAACATACATATCAATAGGCTAGTGCCCATATAATAGAAAGAATGCTTACAAATCGATTGGGAAAATTAGCAAAGGGAATGAATATAGAAAATGAACAAATCAAGTAAATAGGTAATACATAGAAGACATATAGTCACTAAATATTACAATCATAAAACTGATAGTAAATAAAAGCATATAGTAAAATATTTTGTCAAATAAAAATAAAATTTTCTCACACAAAAATGCCATGACTGTAATTTTGTATATTCATACATATATATTTATAGAGAAAGGAAAAGAGTAATCAAAGTTATTTACATGATCATTTATCATGTTGATATGGATATAGTAAAACAAGTATATGCTCATAATCTGATGATGGGTGTGAATATTAGTACAGTTTTACTGGAAAGCAATTTCTCAATATATAGCCTTTAAAATACTTAACCACTGGGAATCAATCATCCTGCTTCTAAAAATCCATCTGTAGTGGTAACAATTCTGAGATGGGCCCCGAGACCCCCACTCCCTTGTGTCCACACCCTGTAGAATTGTCTTCTTTTAAGTATGGGTGGGGTCTATAAATATGATAGATATCATGCCCATGATTAGGTTACATTATATAACAAAGATAGAAAGATTTTGTAGGTGTGATTAAGGCCACTAATCAGGTGCCTTTAAGTTAATCAAAAGGGAGATTATCCTGGTTGGGCCCAGCTTAATCAGGTGGTCTTCTAAAAAAGGTTCTAGAGGTTAGATATAGAAAAGGTTAGAGAAAAGAAGCAGCTGAGATTATTTCCTCTTGGCTTTCACGAAGAAAGTGCCATGTCATGGAGAGAGCCAAGTGACAGGGAATGGTCATCAGCCTCTAGGAGCTGAGGGCCTCAGTTCTAAAACCACAAAAACAAACAACTGAATTTTGCAACAAAAAATACGAGCTTGGAAGAGGACTTCAAGTCTCAGATAAGACCTAAGACCAAGATGGCATCTTGATTTCAGATTTGTGAGACCCTGAACTGAGTCAGCTACCCTGTGACCAGATTCCTGACCCACAGAAGCTACATGATAATATATTTGTATAGTTTGAAGCTGCTAAGTTTTTGGTAATTTGTTATGTAACAATAGGTAAATAATATACCCTTAAATATTCATTAATCCAGACAGATTTATGTGAAGAGATAATTATTAAATGTTCTATTGACTAATATAGAGGACTAGTAACAATTGTAGAGAATATCTGTAAGATGGAATATTATTTAGCCTTCACAAATACTTCTGAAAATAATCATTTGGAAAAATAGTCAAAATAACATGAAAAGAGATGAAAGCAGAATATAACGCTGTATAGAGAAAATTATCCATAGTATAAATAATATTACTATTAATAATAGAAAAATGACTTAAAAACTGCAGCACAGCAGATCACATGAGCTTGCTATCATAAATAATTATACTGATTTTGGTTCTCCTCCATATTGCTATATGTTTCCCTAATTTGAAAAAAAAAAAAAAAAAACACACACACACACTGTTTTCTACAAAAATATGTATGTATTTATGCCTCTTTAAAATTTCATTAGAAAAGGTTTTAAAGGATCAAATTATCTTACTTTTTTTTCCAGAATCTGATTTATTATAATTCTAATTCTACAAGTAAAAGCCATACATTTCTAAATCCAAGAGTCATCCTGATAAACCACATTGTGCCAAACATTTTCTCACTGCAGCAATTTCCACTGTTTTCAACCATATGATCCACTTTAGTGGATCACTAATAAAAACACCAGGTTAGCAACCTGAATCTAATTAAAATAGATTCTGGACAGACCCACACACTGTGACTGAAAGAATGAAATGTATACTGTGGAAGAGACATGCCTGTAAATGTATCCACGTAATACTACTTTAAGGAAACATTTGAGAATCTGAAATGAGCAATAGAGATGATTAGCTATCCTTTCGATGGAAAGTTGGAGCCTCTGGGAATTATCTGATCTTTTATGTGTAACTTTGCTTTTGAATAAGCTATTTTATATCTATTTAAAGATACAGTGAACATCTAGAAAGCTAATAGAATTGCAAATAATTCTCATCCATAGAAATGCTTATTAATTGTGTCTGGTAGAATGCAACTGATTATTGCTCTACGGATAGACATGCTGTGTTCAACTGAGTTAAAAATATTCCTTTATTGCATATAAATTTGTGGTTCTTTGACAACTCCATCAACTCACATGTAACATCTTGTCTAGTTCCCTCATTAATCAGTGATGTAAATAAAACTGATAAAAGTTCATTTTATATCTTTATGAAAGTCAATTTTTAATTTCTTTTTTAAATTATACTTAATACTACATTCATTTATTATAATCCAGTTAGTCAATAAATGCTTGAAGATAAAGTATTTTTTACAGTTTAAACAAGATAAGTATTTAAGAAGAGCAATACGCTAAATAGTTTGATTCAATCATTCCACATTCTATACATATATAATAGTATCACTCTGTACCTGATAAATATATACAAGTATAATTGTCAATGTTCAATAAAATGTTAAAAAGGAAATTAAACAAAAGAAATCATGATAAACTAGCTCGGGTTAGATTTCGTATTCTAGTCAGAGCTTAGTATCATGGGGTTTTAATCAGAAACCATGTGAACAACAATATAAAGACATTGTCAAGACGCTAAATAAGAGATCAGTGGAACTGCAAAGGTGCATAGAAAAAGTCCATTTCCATAACATTCTCATCAACAGGAGCAACTAAATGTATTTTGAGACACTAGGTCTTTCTCTCAGATTTGGCAAAGCAGAGAAACTACCTTAGGGGAATAGTGGCTAGGAAAAGGCTTCAATCAAGGTCATTAAAAACTAATGGAATCATCCCTTGCAAAATCTAGAGTTGCCTAATGTAATCAATATAGTTTAGAAAATCCCTGGCACCAGCTGATGCTTGTCTGTGAAGACAGACCTGAAGAAATATACAGTGAAAGTGGTTAAGTGCACACAGGAGTAAAAGTGCTTGTATTTGAAACCCAGCTCCACTTCTTACTAGCTATGCAAACTTGGACAAATTACTAACACTTAACATTCCAATATCTAATATCTTATTTTCTTCATCTCTAAAATGGCCAGATGAACAGTCTGTATCTCAAAGGATTACTGCAAACATTGAATACAATAATGTATGATTACCCTGAAACACTGGTGTCTAGTTGGATCTGTATTACCTTTTATTTTTATAAGCCACAGAATATTAACAGGGCTATGCTGATAACTGTAGCATTAACTGAATTAATTTATATAATAATTCCAAACTTAAATTACTGGGAATTACTGGGGAAATTGATATGTTTCATATGCTGCCAGAAAATTCTGTGAAATTCAATACAGCTCACACTTATTTGGTGGCAAGAAAAAATACCGTAAATGGATGAACCTGACTAGCTAAAATGGAAAGTGCACTGTGCTCAAGAATAGAGAGCATAAATAAAAACACTACACAGTTTCCATCTGCCACTTTTCTAATTCACCTTTCTTACGCCTTTCGTATTCATCATGCCCTTCACTGTAATTCAGCTCCAAAAGCCCATACCAAAGAAACTTTTTGGGTTCTAAAGTCAGCAGATTGGATGAGGCAAGTGACAGAGCCAGGGAGGAAAAGCAAATATATCCCATCATTGCTCTTGCAGGCTGCAAACATGATCCTAGCTGAGTGAATTTGCCCTCTTTGTGAGTTCTCCCTGCCAATATATTTAACGAATAGTTGGATAAACCTGACTCTTACCACATTTCTGTGTGTTTACAATTCAGCACATTGAGGAATCAATTATTTATTGCAACTCTCAAGAAAAAGGTGGCTTTATGCTAATTAGAGCTCTAATATATGATGTTTGTTACATGTGGCAAATTTTTTAGTTTTATTTTTCCAGTTAAATTCTATATATCCATAACCATAACAACTTACGAGTATGGAAATGGCCATCAGCCTCTAGGAGGCTGGGATAGTGGGAGAAAAGCTAAGGCAGTGATTTTCAGCCTTGGCCGAATGTTGGGATCACCTGGGGAGATTTCAAAGACACTGATGACCCACCTGATGCCAAAACTGCTGGTCCGTGCACCACACTTTTGAAAAGCAAAGGTCCAAGCAATAATACTGTTTCTTAAAATTTCCTATGGCAGGGTTTCTCAAACATGGTATTATTAACCTTGTGAGGTAGATTATTCATTGTTGGGGAGGTGGACTGTCCTGTGCATTGTAGGACATTTAGCAGCATTCATGGCCTGTATTCACTAGATACCAGTAGCACCTTCACCTAGTTGTCACAAGCAAAAATATCTCCTAATGTTCCAGATAATCAGGGGCATGGCTGGTACCCTCAGATCACAAGTTTAATCACTATTACAATAATTAGCTTTGTCAAACAAAACAAAATTCCGTTCTGAGGCCATGGAGTACAGAAAAATAGTTACCTTTTATAAAAGAGCTCCATAGTCACCCCAGGGTTATTCAGTGACAACATGAGCACTGAAGCTTCAAGGAAAAGAAATATAAGTATTTGTCCTATGTGCCAGTGTGTCAATAGAATCCTCTTATAAAGGAAAAAGCAATAATAAAATGTATTTGTATCAAAATAACTGTTAAAATTAAAAGATAGTGACTACATTTGTGCTAGATAGAATAATGGCCTGCAAAGATATCCATACCCTCATCTCTGGAACTTATGAACATGTTACCTAACATGTCAAAAGGAACTTTGTAGATGTGATTCAGTGAAGAATTTTGAGATAAGGAGATTATTTCAGATTACATGGTGGGCTCAATGTAATCACAAGGGTCCTTAAAAGAGAGTAGCAGGAGTGTCAAAGTTAGGGAGAAGGCCATATGATGATGGAAGTGGATATCAGACTGATGAAGGCATGAGCCAAGGAATTCCATCAAAGACTAGGAACTAGAAGATGCAAGCAACAGGTTCTCCCCTGAAGCCCTAGAAGACCCAGCCCTGCCAATGCCTTGTTTTTAGCTCCATAAATTGTATTCTAGACTTCAGATCTACAGAACTGTAAAAGGATAAATCTATGTTGTTTTGAGCCACTAAGTTTGTGATACCCTGTTACAGCAGCAATAGGAAGCTAGTAAAATACCTGGAAAGCCAGAAAGCTAACAGGAATATTTTTGTTTATCATTAGCATTTACAGATAATTGTGATACTATCTACAAGTTCATATCTAATTTTTCACATTCCGTTTTCAATGCCTGTAAATAATAAGCATTATTAATAATAACTGTCAACATTTGTTGAACACTTTCTACATGCCAGGCATGTATCTGAGCACTTTATATGTACTATCTTATTAATCCTTAGAAATTATTAACCAGGTAATGCTACTGTTGTCTATTTAGAGTATCTTTCCCAAGGTCATGCAGCTAGACAATTAGGTTCTATGTTTTCTACTGACAATAATTTAAATAGTCAATGATAAATAAAAAAGTTCTGAGACCTTGGATGCAAATATATACACAAAAAAGGATATAAATTATCTATATCCAATGTTCAACCTGTAGTCTATACTACTATTTCTCTGGAAGCTGTGGGCTTGCAAAGTCTCTTCATGGACTGAAATTCTAAGTGATATTTATGTGACTTTCAAGTAGGTACTGGCTATAGTCACTCAGCTCAAAGATTTTCACTATCTGAGGTTCCTGCTTTATTGCAGGAGCTGCACTATCTCCTCAAAGAGAATATAAATTGCTTTATGTCTGTTTGATCTTGTTGCTTCTTAACTTCCCAGTACTTAGCATATGGTTTTCCCTGCTTGGAGTTCTTCTAAGAATTGACTTCTAAGATTGACTGTTCTTCCCACCACATCTAGAAATACTACACATTAGTTCTTACCACCTCCACAAGTTCAGAAGATCAGAGGTGAATTAGCATTCTACTTTCCAGAATCTACTTACCTGTTATGCATATATCATCTTGCTCTTTTAGGTTATAATGGGGACATAAACTCATTGACCAACATATTCCATGCACTGTCCTAGATATTAGGGTACTAGAGACATAAGAAGAAACAGGACTTCATATCCTATCTTCATCAAGCTTACATTCTTGCCAGGGAAAACATGAGTGAACAAGTAAGAAATATATTTCAGTTAATATATATTATGAGGGTAAAGAGTCATGGAGTATAGAAGTTAATATTTTAATTTCTCCAAGAAGTTGTCTGTAACTTAGGACTTAAATCATGAGGAGAAGGCAGTCACAGGTGGATACAGGAGAAAAATTCCAGAAAGATATAAAAGCATATGCAAAGGCCATAAGAACAGGACAGGCTTGGCATAGTTGTACAACATAAATAAGGCCAATGTGGTTGGAGTAGATTGAATAAGGGAAAGAGTGGAACTAAGAGAGGCATGAAGAATAGGCTGAGGCCAATTCATGTAAAGGCTTATTAACAGAGTAAGTATTTTGTATTTTATTTTATTTGTAGTAAAAAGCCATTTGTAGTTTAAGGTAGGGGACTGTTGTAGGTTGAATTGTCATCTAAAAAGATATGTTGAAATTCTAACTCTGAGAACCTATATATGTGACCTTGGAAAGAGTGGCTTCGCAGATAAAAACAAGTTAAGATGGTGTCATAACAGATTAGGGTGTATGCTAAATCCAATTACTGTATCCTTATAAGAAGAGACACAAACTAACACTCATCAGGAGGAAGGCCAAATGACAATGGAGGCAGAGATTGGAGTGATGCAGCTACAAGTCAAGGAAAGCCAAAGATTGCTGGTAACCACTAGAAACCAGAAAGAGGCAAGAAAGAATCAACCCCTAGAGACTTCTGCAAGAGCATGGCCTTGCTAACATCTTGATATTTGACTTCTAGCCTCTAGAACTGTGAAAGAATAAATTTCTGCTCTTTTAAGCTACGCTGTTTGTGGTAATTTGTTATGGCAGCCTTAGGAGACAAATACAGGTACTAATAAGATAATATATATTTTTAACAAGTTCACTTGTACTATAATGGAGCAAAAGAAAGGAAGAAAAGATATTAATAAGGTAGAATGCTAATGCAGTAGTTCAGCCAAGAATTTATATTGTCTTAGACTATAATTTTAACTAAGGTAATGATCGAAGGTCATCAGACTTGGTGAATAATTTTTAGATAACTGTAATATGAGTTACTAATATATTGGGTGTGGGTGGTGAATAAAAGAGAAATCAAAGATGACTTCCAGGTTTGCTCAGAGAATAAAGGGGTATTGAGCTACCATTTACTGAGATGAGGAAGGCTAGGGGCATAGAGAGTTTGAGAAGTTAGGAAGTGGTTTTGTTTTGGATAAAGTTCGAGATGCTTTTATCATACCATACATGACCCTGCCTCTTGTTATTCATTACCTTGTGTAATCCCCTACCTTTGAGTGTGAGATGGACCTAGTGACTTGGTAATAAGGCAACAGTGATGGTATGTCATTTCTGAGATTAAGTTATAAAACACTGGCCCACCTTTTCTCGTTTACTCACTTTGATGAAGCCAGCTGGCATACTCAGAGCTGCCCTATGGAAAAGACCATGTGGCAAGAAAATGCAGATGACTCAATTTTCAAGGGACTGAAATTTATAAACCACCACTGAGTGAACCTGAAAGTGGATCCTGCCCCAATCAGACCCTGAGATGACTGCTACCCCATCCAATACATTGACTGCAGCCTTGTTAGAGATCCTGAGCCAGAGGACCCGGATACTCCATGTCCAGATTCCTGGCCCACAGAAAGTATGATATAATAGATGCTATTGTTTGAAGATACTAAGGTGTGGATAACTTTTTATGCAGCAATAGATAACTAATACAGATGGAAACGATATAAGAAAAATCTAATCTGCAGGTACATATTTAGGAGTCATCAACAGGCAGATTGTATTTAAAGCCAAAAAACTAAATGCAGTCAACTAAAGAGGGAAAAATATAAAGGAGGGCTCGGGATTGAGGTCTTCAACTACAACATAATGAGAACAAACCGAAAAAAAGAATCAGTAAAGTAAATTAGAAAGTAATGTGGTAGGCGTAAAACCAGAAAAAGGTTTGAAATGAAAGTTGTGGTCAAGTGGGTCAAATTATATAAAGGGTCAGCTAAGGTGAGAACTGAGAATTGACCATCGGATTTGGTAAATAATGTTCATTAGTAACTTTAACGTGGACATTTTGCAGGGAACAGAAACCTCATTGTTTTGACTAAGGAGATAATGGAATGTGAGAGAGCAAAGATACTATATACAGGTAACTTTTAGACAGATATTTCTGTGAAGTCAATAGGGCCATAGCATGAGGGGACATTTGACTAACGTGTGAAAAAAGCTACATTTGTATACTCATGGGGATGACTTTTTATTGAGAGATAAATTGGTGATATAGAAGAGGAGACAATTGAAGGAGCAGTCTTCAAGAGATCACTGGAAAACATACCTTTCGGAGTTGGCTTTAGATAGTAGCAGAGTTCGTCTACTCTGAATAGAGGTAAAGGTAGAGTGGCAAATTTAGTGACAGAAATATGAGCTTGTTCTATTTCAATGCATCATTTGTAAAATAATAAGAAATGGGAGGAAAGGTAAGTTGATTGTTTCACAGCTGAGTGTCCAGGGTGTGCAAAGAGAGTAAGAAGTTTAAAGATAGAGGAGAATGAACAAAATAGTATCTCAAAAAGTGGTAAAGTGAATGTCAAAGAGAAGTAAAAGGATTGTGTGATTCCAGGCATGGTGGCTGACTCTTGTAATCCAAGTGTTTTGGTAGGCCAAAGTGGGAGAATCACTTAAGGCCAGGATTTTAAGATGAGCCTGCGCAAGAAAGTGAGACCCTGTCTCTTCAAAAAACAAACCAAAGAAATTAGCTGGGCGTACTGGTGCACACCTGTAGTCCCAACTACTAGGAAGGTTGAAGTGGGTGGATATCTTGAGCCCAGGAGTTGGAGGCTGCAGTGCACTATGATCACACCACTGCGCTCCACCCTGAGTGACAGAGCGAGATACCTTGTTTCTTCAAAGTGAGAAAGAGAGAAAGGTAAGAAAAAAGGATTATTTGACACCATTTCAGGTTCATTGGAGATATATGATCACAAAGACTAAGTCAGAAAGGTAATGTGATTAATTAATGCTCAACAACTTAGGTGAAGTTGAGGAGCAGGTAGATAGTTGAATTTAATTCAGGTTGGAGTTCTTTTCCCCAAGTGAGTCTAACAGAAAAATAGAAGGGCAAGTTTTAGAGTGTTAAGGGTTTAATAGGTTGTCATAGTGCTGGATCATGGAAATGCACAAATGAATTGTTCATGTATATACTGTCCATGCCAGAATCATATTTTGTCTAACAGTTTAGACCTGCCAATATAGTGTCATGCTAATTGAAAGCTAACTTGGTTCAAGTAGTCCCACAGAACAGTTCCAAATGATTAAGAAGCAGACACGCATAATTTGACAGACTGAGAAAACCCAGTTCCCTCTAGCTGCATATGTTTTAACTCCCTGGGTAATATATCCAATGCTTACACTTAAGAAAAATGTTTTACAGCATGATGGGGTCAAAATACCCTCAAATTTCCTGGCCGAAAGCTAGTCTGCCACTCCCTCCATGTTAACTTCAATGCAAACTATGGGCTTGACATTGTAATTTAACAGGATTTAAGACTACTCCTGGAAAAATAGGCACAATTTTAAACTCCAGTAGTAGTTTATTGCAATCATATCAGCAGAAAAGCTAATTTTAAGAAACCTATGGGCTTTAAGGAGAATATATTTTTAAAAAGTTTCTCATCAACATCATGCAGAGAACCATGTGATCAACTATTTAGTAGACAAAATATGTATCTGAAATGTTCTAGGGTGCAACATGATAAAGAACCACATTAATGTTATCATCCCAGTAGTAAGAGCTCACTTTCCCTGTTGAGAGCATTTCTCACCAGACTCCATCATCCCTCTCTTTTTCATCTACCAATAATGAAATGTTTCCAGAGAAAGGGGTAGAAAGCGCTCTTAATCCATACTTGTCAGTTAACAGTGAAACCACTGGTTTTTCACCCAGTATTTAACATTTATTTTCTGTAACAGTTGTTTCCAAAAGCTAGACTAGATTCTCTCTAGCAATTTTCAACTCTTTAGAATGCATAATGGTATTATCCATTGGCCTACATTATATGTGATTATACTTAAATGAGATACATATTAATTACTGTTTTTAAAAGTTTATTTATCTAACAGAAAAAACTTCCAAAATATCAACTCTGAGTAATAACATTAAAAAGATGTCCTTGGAAGGCATTTTCCAAGATCATTCTATCAATGCAGGTTCTGCCTTTGCTCCTAACAGGTTCTCCATTAAAGGATGACAGGTTTGCGAGAATTCCAAATCTTCTGAACTACAATATACGCGCTTTGCTCCATTCCATTATTGTTTTTCTGGCCACTTCACTTAAAAATTTAATTCACAGTGACTGACACTCTCACTGAAATTTGTCTGCAACTAATATATTCCAGCAGCTACTATCATGCATTCATTCTCTTCTCTTTGCTCACTTCTATTTTCTCCCCTAAAGACACTGCTTATTAGAAATTTGCTTGGTTGACTATTTTCCTGCCAAAAGCTGCAGATTCTAATTAAGTAACGCAGAGGAAAGCAGTCATAACGAAAAGCTAAATTACAAGACCTTGAGAATGCAATCGTTTCCAGGTGGGGTATGACAGTAGAGATGGTGGAAACTTCTATTGGCCTCTCGGAAGAGACAGAGTGGGACAGTTAAAAAGCCTGCTGCCCTTTGTGTCCTAAGTCCTGGGCTTGACTCCCAGCTATGTTACTTCAGGTAAATAAGTTAATATCCTGCAACTGATTTTCTTCACAAGAATGGCCAACATAATAATGGTCTCGCCTATCTCAAAATACTCTGTGATGTAAAATGCTACCCTTATTTTCTCTATGCCTATCATGCATTCCATATGTGGAATACTAACACTGGACATTGACTGGAAAACAATATTTTGGAAATGCATCATTTCACTGAATACTTCCACTGACCTGCATTTATATCCAACCATTTTCAACAGACATGATATAACATCTTCATTGATCTTCATATTGTAGATGGAGAAATTAAGGTCAAATAATCTGTACTTCAATGACTTACAAAAATATGCATACAAAGGATAGCTCTAACATACCAATCAAAAGGATCATCCACAATTCTTTAGTTTTCAAAGATCAATAGTACTGTTTCCTACCTAAATGTTGGTGACTGGAGATATACAAAAGGCAGAGCTGCATGTCTAAATCATTATGCAAGGCAGTATCATACCACTAAAAGCTAGAAAGTATTCTCAATTACTTTGCATATGTTCACACATGTCAGCAAGATTGCATCTAAAAACTATTATACATGTTGGAAGGATAGTACTTTAAGTCCAAAGAAAAGGTTACCCTTTGCAAAGGCGACAATTTGAAGAAATAACACCTCGTTCTTAAGTCCTTTCCAAACTCTATTATTTTAATTAAACTAATCAACTCAACCACACAGACTGATGAAGGTTGAACTTGAGGGTCCTTAAATTACACAGGCCTCTTTTAAAGCCCTTGTACTTACTTTGCAGTTGTAATTTTACATCCTTTCTTCTTACAGAGTAGAGCCAAACCTGTAAAAGCTTCAGGGCCCATCAAAACTAGATCCTCCCCAGCTCACCATATGCACTTAAATTACTCACTACCATACTTCTTTCAAGTTGACAAAACATTTTCACTCTGTTCGAGACCCCAAAACATGAAAATATAATGAAATAACAAAGTTTTATTCACCAGTTGGTGAAAACAGTCCTTCTACATGGATTGCCAGATTGATAATTACACCATAGACTTTTGGAAAGCAGTGTCAATATATGGAATAATAAGAGTAGTAACTCAGCAGTTAAACAACTTAGATTCAGAATCTGTACAGCCCATACATTAAGATCTTTGTGAGGTCAACTTCTCTGGGCTTTAGCATTTGTATGTTTTTGATTAAACAATTGGACAAGATGATCACTACAATTTCTTCTTTGAATGTTTAAAATTATATAATCTGGTAATATTCCTCAAAGTCATAGAATTTTAGACCCAATCTCACATTGCAATGACCAGATGCAGCAGCAGTAGGGAGCTCTCTCTTCCTAATGCCCTCTTGCACTCAGGACCTCCAAACTGGGAAGCATCCCTAGAATGATAACAGGTCTGCCTGCTTCATCAATTTGAAACCCAAAAGGACATACTCACTGTGTCATACTCTTCGTCATCAAATGAATCGTCAAAATCTATATGTATTACTTAAATACACAGATGAGAGTAAAATTACCCATGTAAACTATTTTCAGTATTTCCTTACTTGTCATGATAGTCACATCCAATATACAAAAGTATCATTAAATAATATTTACTTCTTAGATAGCTGTCTCCAATATGGTTCATCAATTCAATCCCTTCCATATGTGCATGTCATTCCTCCATTGAGTTGGGGTCTATTCCTCCCTTCCCCTTGAACACTGGCTGCCCTTTTGTCTTATCTTTTCAGTAAAATGTAACAAAACTGACATTTTATGTTCGATGTTATACATCAGTAGATAACTAGAACACTTATGCCAAACTAAACCGCCTTATAACTTTTTCCCATGTATAGCTGGAAAGTACTTTTTCCATATACTCTTTAATTTTTTCCCATATAATCTCATATATATAGTTATACACACACACACACACACACACACACACACACACACACACACACACACATAGGTATAAGCTGTAACTCATATTCGTACACCTTCATTTCTTTTCACATGAGGTCTAAAATAATTCATCTTTGTGGTATTTCAATTCACACTCGAACTCATTTGAGATTGCTGATTTAACTAGCTATGGAACTCTTGATAATTTCTTAAAATGTTTCTTACTTTTTGACTTGTTTTTTAATACTTTGTAGGGCTAACCTCTCAGCTTTAGGTATCCATCCAATGCAAAAATATACAACCTTTTTACAATAAAAAATATAGCTCTTATAGTTAGACTGCCATATATATGTATGTGTATACATGCATAAGTGTGTATATATGTGTATATATGTGTGTGTGTATATATATATATATACATATATCTCTCTCTATATATATCTCTCTCTATATATATATAGAGAGAGAGAGAAAGAGAGAGAGAGAGCGCCAACTCAGTAAGTTTCTGAAACTTGATCCTAAAAGCAATATTACATTGATTAGGAATTTCAATTAATTAATGATTTGACATACAGGCCACAGTCATGTGATTTCTAAACACAGAATAAAATTGATATTGACACTCCAGAACTGAAGGAAAAACATTTTTAAAAAGACCATTTTGTCATACAGTTTTTCACAAACACAATCTATACACTAATGTTGTATTAGAACAAAGAGTATTTCCTCCACATAGCTCGTTAAATTCCTCATAAGGTTTGTGACTGGGAGGTGCTGACTGGAGCATACAGTACCAATTCTCAGTGTCATAACTGTGCTTGGAAACAGAGCCAATTCTAAAATAAGTACTATCCAAGGAGCAGATGTGTTTATAGATCAACATATTGACTTTTATATAATACAAAGTAAAGATCAAAGTGCACAAAATCAATGTAGTCAAGATGATGGAAATCAGAATTTTGCAGAACTAGGCCTGTAGTTAGAACTCCAACAAAACTGAGTTTTAATTGTTTTAATTTCATGAACATAAAATCAGAGATGATGACAAATAAAAATCCACACGATGTGTTTAATATTCATGGACTTCTCAGGACTCTCGAGATATTAGAGCCCACCATATCTTTATAAATACAACATGTAAAAATACAGCAAGGGATTTATTCCACAACATTAAGATTTTTAATTTAACAGACATATTCTATGTGTACATATTTGCATGATACTAGCACTGAGCAATACTCTTCTGTTAATTCATGGTTACTCTGAATTTAAATCCCCAGACTTCCAGAATAGCAATAGTCTGCTTATGATCAGTGATCATTTATTAACTTTTTTGCATTGTATTTTAGATAATTTCAGAGTTGTAAAGAATTTCATAGGCTATTGCATAAAATTCATGCTTAGCTTTTGAATACATATGAACACACATGTGCATACACACACACACATCCCCGATGCTCAGATAACACTGAGAGGTCAAATAAATGGATTTCAAATATATATATATAATATGTAAATACACACACACACGTGCATGTACACACACACGTATGTATGTTTGTGTGTGTATATGCAAAATCTAAAACCTAGGTTCCTTCCATTATTCCATAGCTGTTTTTTAAGGGAAAAAATCCCTAATTAAAAAGTTGTCATTCTATACCCTGCTTCTCCTCTGGTAAGTCACCTGAGAAGATACTGAAAAGTTCATACAATTACTCAATTATTTATGTATTTTCCATATCAACTATCTCAGGGGTCATTAAAAAAAAAGAGTCAAATTGGACCATAGATGATAATAGATTTTATAACAAAGATAGAGAAAAGGCTATTAGACACTGACTAGAGAGCCAATATCAATGACACTTTCATACTAAAGCATGTGTCACTTGAAATCAAAACTACAATGAGGCATCATCTAACTTCAGTTAAAATGGCTTATATCCAAAAGACAGGTAATAACAAATGCTGGCAAGGATGTGGGGAAAAGGAGATCCTTTATACACTGTTAGTGGGAATGTAAATTAGTACAACCACTATGGAGAATAGATTGGAGGTTCCTCAAAAAACTAAAAATAGAGATACCATATGATCCAGCAATCCCACTGCTAGGTATATACCCAAAAGAAAGGAAATCAGCATATCAAAGAGATATCTGTACTCCTATGTTTATTGCGGTTCTGGTCACAATAGTTAAAATTTGAAAGCAACTGAAGTGTCCATCAACAGATGAATGGATAAAGAAAATGTGGTGTATATATACACAATGAACTACTATTCAGACATTAAAAAAAAAAGAGATCTTGTCATTTGCAACAACATGGATGGAACTGAAGGTCATTATGTTGAGTGAAATAAGAAAGGCACAGAAAGACAAACACTGAATGTTCTCACTTATTTGTGGGATCTAGAAATCAAAACAATTGAACTCATGGACATGGAGAGTAGAAGGATGGTTACCAGAGGCTGGGAAGGGTAGTGGGGGACTTGGGAGGCGAAGAGGATGGTTAATGGGTACAAAACATAGTTAGAAAGAATGAATAAGACCACTATTTGATAGCACAACAGGGTGGCTGTAGTGCATAATCACTTAATTGTACATTTTAAAACAACTAAAAGAGTGTAATCGGATTATTTGTAACACAAAAAAATTAATGCTTGAGGAGACTGATGCCCTATTCTCCATGATTGGATTATTTCACATTGCATGCCTCTATCAGAACATCTCACATATCCCCAAAATATATACACCTGCCAGGTACCCACCCACAAAAACTAAAAATAATTTTAAAAAATGTACAGAGTGTGTCACTTGAATCTACTGGACCTAAGATAAAGGAGGTCTTAGCAATTGTATGACCAGTTCCTAGTTGATTTGATTTCTATTTTCTAGAAATTGCTAGGATTTGGGTAACACAGACATGCAGGTCTAGATTCTTAGAATTAATTTCTCTCCAAATCCCTTTTCTGTTTATGTTCCTTTTTAAAGGATTGAATCTCTCTAGAAACCAGAGCTTTCTATGGTTACTATCTATGGAAAAGGTAGAATTCATTTCTTTCTTACCCCATCAGAGGGTCAATTTGGGAAAGAATGACAAAGGATTATAGGTCATTGAAATTTTTAATTAAAATGAGTATCAGGGTATGCATTTTCCTATTGGGTACAGACATGGTACACTTTGGTGGTGAGATCTTCCCATGCAAAGAAATAATGCAGAAACACTCTCAAAGGGGAAAAAGTTTTGCCTACATGCCACCTTCTACTTTTCATAACAAATTTAAACACTCGTTTCAATTTTCCTCCAGTATGCCCAGAAAGAATATTGAAAGGAGAAGTTAATAAACATGACCATGTATTTTTCAAACTATATTTTATGGAATCTTGAATTTCCAAAAAGTGTGGCTATTGTTCCATGATACTTTTTAATGCAAAGACAGAGATAATGTGAAATTATCAGTACTTTATCTTTTTAAGTCAGTGTAATAATATATATTTTCAAATGGTCAAATTACATTCTCATTTTCATCTTAGGAATGTACCTATTATCCAAATATTAAAGATTAATACCAGATAGTATACCAAATAAGTATTGTCACCATTAGCTATTTTATCCCGTTTTTTTCATTTCGCTCACGATATCATTTTCTCCTGTAACTTAAAGAATTGTATCAAATTATCTTAGATTTTTTCATAAAGATCATTAAATTATCAGCATATGATCAATCCAACATAATTTATATGACTATAATTTTTATAATTTTAAAATCATTGGAAACTATGACTTAGGGCAGGGGTAAGCAAACAACAGCCCACGGGCCAAATCTAGCCCACTGACTTTTTTTGCAAGGCATACAACCTAAGAATGGTTCCTACTTTTTTTATTTTATTTTTTTTTTCTGAGATGGAGTCTCCCTCTATTGCCTAGGCTGGAGCGCCGCGACGCCATCTTGGCTCACTGCAACCTCCACCTCCTGAGTTCAAGCGATTCTCCTGCCTCGGCCTCCCGAGTAGCTGGGAATACAGGCGCATGCCACCATGCCCAGCTAGTTTTTTCTGTATTTTTAGTAGAGACGGGGGTTTCACCATATTGGCCAGGCTGATCTCGAACTCCTGACCGCAAGTGATCCGCCCACCTTGGCCTCCCAAAGTGCCGGGATTACAGGCGTGAGCCACTGCAACCAGCCATATGTTTTTAAAAATCATTCTAGCACAGCATCATAAGATGCTGGTGTATTTCTGAAGATCTGATCACTATAAAAAATAAATCAGCTTTGTTGTTAGCTTTGGTTTGAGGCTTCCAGGTGCGATAAGATTAGCTATCTTCTTTTCCATTTATTTATAGAAGTAGAATTGTGATTTATTGGAAGTCTCATGGCCCCATTTCATTAAAAGGAAATGTGACCACCTCTGTATTTGTTATTTATATTAAATAATTCCTTTTCTTTCTTCCCATTAACTCTAAAGTGCTTTAACCCAGAACAGGCAAGGATGAAGTGAAATGTGCCTGTGCATATCCTATGGTAGGAGTTTCCCTTGACATAAATTATTTGGTAATGGTAATTTAGCAATTGAGCAGAGTTGCAAGTTCCTTGTGGGGCAGGCTTTAGAATCGGTGTGAAATATGAAAATAGGGTATACTCAAAATTATCCTTGAGATATCACTAAATCATACACACAAACGCACACAAAATATAATATACTGACTTGGTAAGTACAAGCCCGTCAGATTTTCCTGTGGTGTTGAACAGATTGCTGTTTTCTTTGGAGGAATACGAGATTAAGGGTTGCCATGTGTTCGGAGTCCACGGCATACAAAAAAAGAAAATCTGACTCTTACCACTAGAATGAAACTCAGCTAGGCACAATCTCACTCTACAAGAAGCAGGCCAACACTGAGAAAAACTGAGATAACATAGGACTAGAGACTCCTAGCTGACGCCGCTCCCTCCAAGCATAAGGTCATTGATTTTGAGGTAAGTACGGCTGAGCTATTCAACTAGTTTCTATTCTTCTCGCTTGTCCTCTCACTCACTCTACCTCCACTATTGTTTTCTTAATTTCTCTACTCTCTATTTCTGATTCCACACTATTTAATTTATACAGGTTAAGTACATGAAAGATCTGACTCTATTCTATGTACTCAAAGCCTTAAATAGCCACATGGGATTGCATAAAATAATTTCAGTTCTAGTAAATTATCCTACAAGAGAAAACCAATAAAAATTTCAACAAAGCCACATGCATGGTGACAATTATCATAACATTAATTATAAGATCAAATGTTAGAGAACCTTAAATATATATCAATGTACAAAAGACTGAATAAATTATGGAGCATTCATATTGTGGCAATCATTGTTTTTGGCTGCTCAGTACCTGTCCATCCTCTTCTCATTAACAGCCTCTCCTAACTCATCCCCGGACTGATAGAGTCTAGGCTACTTATCCTATGCCCCTGGCCACATAACTGCTCCAGTAATAAGCAGGTGACCCAAATATCCAATATCCAACACATGTCTTCCCTGGAGTTTCCCTAATTAGAGTTAGAAGGGCAGACCTGTTCATCTTTTCTCTGAATTTGGAGACACGGAGATGCTAGCTTGGAGTTATTTGTGTCTACGTTCCCTGACATACCAGAGAAAACTTGCCTAAAAATGTAAAGCTGGCATACAAAGCTAAGCCAAATCAAACTGAGTATTAATGGTGTAAAAATACCTCATTTCTGTAATTGATTTAATCAAGTCTTTCCTCTGCTTTGGTTACTTGAAACAAGCTTTTCTCTCTCTCTCTCTCTCTCTCTCTCTCTCTCTCATTCTCTGTGTGTGTGTGTGTGTGTGCGCGCGTGTGTATGTATTAGATTTTACATGTATACAATGTAGTTCAAGTTGAGTTTCAGGAACCTTCAACTAGAGACCCGACTGACATATTAGTACTCTATAGAGCCAAATAAAACACTTTCAAGACTATTCTTAGGCACGAAAAAATTACCATAGAATAATGGAAAACATGAAGCAAAACGCAGATAGGATGTAAACTGTCTGTGTGTGCCTGTGCATGTGTGTCTTTACACATTCATGTGGATATGACTGGAAGAGACTCCACCAAGTTTAAACAGTGATTATTAATAAGAGGTAGATAATGTTACTTCTTTTTTCTTCTTTACACTAATCTTTTTCTGAACGCCATGCAGTCTTCTGCATTTCTTTTGCTTTTTTCTTTGTGGTTGTATGTGTGTCATAAAATTTTTAAATTCATGCCCTTGTATTCCTATTTTGATTTACATTTTCCTACTCATTTGTAAAATTTTATTACACACTAAGGATATTAAATGTGTTACTTTTCATGGCAATTATATCTCCAGTTAGTCATTGTTTTATGTTCTTTTTTGTAATGTCTTTCATCATTTATAATGTTCTCTTCTATTTATAGACCAGCAATTGAAAACCATATATTTCCTTCTGGATTTTGGTATATTTTAACATTTTAGATCTAAATTTTTAATTCATCTGAAATTCACTATGACAGATACTAATCATAGCAGTTACTATTTATTAAGTATTACAATCTGTTAGGCGCTATGCTAAGCTGTTTACATATATTTTCTCATCTATTCTGACACCTGTCTAAGGGTTGGTGCTATTATTAGACTCATATTATAGATAGCGAAACAGATTTAGAGATGAAAGGTAACTTGTTAGTAAGCTGGAGAGCCAGGATTCAAACCCAGGTATGACTGACTCTTATGACTACACTGTTAAGAACTGATACAACTATCTCCGCTTTTTCTTTTCTCAAAATTTCTATTTTAAATTACAAGCAGGTATCTGTGTTTCTTCTGAATATATCGAAGTTTACTTATTTATTTATATAACTTTTAGATTTGGGGGGTACATGTGCAAGTTTGTTACATGAGCACATTGCATGATTCTGAGGTTTCGAGTACAAACGATCTTGCCTCCCAGGTAGTGAGGATGGTACCCAATGGGTAGTTTTTCAGCTCTTGCCCCCCTCTTTCCCGTATTCCTCTAGTAATCCCCAGTGCCTACTGCTCCCATCTTTATGTTTATATATACACAATGTTTTGCTTCCCCTTATAAGTTAGTATATGTGGCATTTGGTTTTCTGTTCCTGTGTGAATTCACTTAGGATGATGGCCTCTAGCTGCATGCAAGCTGCTGTAAAGGAAATGACTTCATTCTTTTTTATGGCTCCATAGTATTCCACAGTGTAAATGTACCACATTTTCTTTGTCAAATCCACCATTAATGGGCATATCAACAGTGAACAGTGCCGTGATGAACATATGAGAGCATGTGTATTTTTGGTACAATGACTTATTTTCCTTTGGGTATATACCCAGTAGTGGGATTGCTGGGTTGAATAGTAGTTCTGTTTTAAATTATTGGAGAAATCTCCAAACTGCCACTCACAATGGCTGAACTAATTTACACTCCCACCAACAGTGTGTAAGTGTTCTTTCTCTTTTCCCCACAGCCTCGCCAGTATCTGTTCTTTTTTGACTTTTTTTTTTTTTTTTTTGAGACAAAGTCTCACTCTGTCACCCAGAATGGAGTGCAGGGGTGGGATCTCAGCTCACTGCAACCTCTGCCCGCCGGGCTCAAGCAATTCTCCTGCCTCAGCCTCCTGAGTGGCTGAACTATACCCGCAAGCCACCATGCCTGGCTAATTTTTGTATTCGTAGTAGACACTGGGTTTCACCAAATTGGTCAGGCTGGTCTTGAACTCCTGACCTCGTGATCCACCCACCTCGGCCTCCCAAAGTGCTGGGATTACAGGCGTGAGCCACTGTGCCCAGCTAATCTTTTCTGACTTTTTAATAATAGCTATTCTGGATAATGTGAGGTGGTATCTTACGGTGGTTTTGATTTACACTTCCGTGACGATCAGTGATGTTGAGCATATTTTTCTTATGTTTCTTGGCCACTTGTATGTCTTGAATAGACTGAAGTATATTTAAACAGAAGAGAGACATTTTTAACTTTTACACGTTATGGTATTTTATTTATAAGCATTATTCTTATACAGTTAAGCTGCAAAGTTCCTATATTTCTGCTTTTGAGACCCATCCATATGGGCTAATAAAGTGTTAGTGCCACCCTGGCCTGATGAAAGAATATGCACTTTGGCATTCACTAATCTAAGATAAAGTTTGTTCTCTATTGGATTGTATAATGTTCTACAGTTAAGACATTTGCTTGGTTGACCTACAATTGTCAATAACCCCTGTTTCCTATTCATTTTTGTGATTATTTAAGCATTGTCATATTATTCCATAAAAAGGAGAATCAGGGCTAGATAACAGACCTAAGAGTTTATATGCCAGTTATTCTGTCAGTTTCCAATTATTAATCATTCCTGACACAAATATTTGGTTGCACTAATAGTATATAAACAAAGCATTTTGTTTACCTTTTCACTAAATAATAATTATTATTCACATAATAATAATAATATCATATTGTCAGAAAGCCACATGAAGCTGGCTTTTCTTTTCCTCATTGTGATCTCACATCTCACATTCTACATGTTGACAAAGGGGATGACGTATTTAAAAAATTAAAAACTTCTTTCTTTTATCAATTTGAATCCTAAAAGTATAGAAGAATAATTTTTTAAATTCCTTATAAAAAAGTCAGGTAAAGTAGCTAATGAAAACAGGCACGCATGATTTAGAGGATATTTGTCTTTTTAAAAAATTAGGCAAAGATAGTTCCAAGGTACAAGAACTCATGTAATTCCTGATTTCTGGTTGTTACACTTTAGTGACACCAAGATTTAGTGTGGTTCAGGAGGTTTCACCCTAATCCTTCCATACTCAAGCATCTCCATCAACCTTTGAGCCAAAGGCTTGGTGAGCATTTCTTATCATTTCATTATGGGCTACAAAAGGGTGATATTCTCTCCCATTTATTAGCTGAAACTATACTTCAAAAATAATATTTATGTATTTCCAGTGTGATTATCCTAAAATACGTACACGGTACAAAAAAAGGCAGGCCAAGTGTATGCTTCCTTCCCTTTATTGGTCTCTTTGCAGAATAATGAGTCAGGGTCCTAGTATGCTGCAATGTTGTAAACTAACAATGTTTCCTTGATTAGTACATTTATAAGATCATCAGTTTTTAAATATTTGATGTGTCTCAATTCATTGTAGTTGTTATTCTTATTAAATCTCAAATTTTCCCAACTTATGGGAATGTCTTCCATTTATAATGGAAGACAGATAGTATTGCATCCAGAGCTCCTTCTCTTCAAGAACTAATGAGGTGCTAATGAATCTCTGTGTTGCTTTAAAAACCAAAAAACTCTACTTTATTGGATAAGGACAATGTTTTTTGTTGCTGTTGTTTTTGTTGTTGTTTTTGAGGCAGAGTTTCGCTCTTGCTGCCCATGCTAGAGTGCAATGGCGTGATCTCACCTCACTGCAACCTCTGCCTCCCGTGATCAACCAATTCTCCTGCCTCAGCTTCCCAAGTAGCTGGGATTACAGGTCCCCACCACCACGCCCAGCTAATTTTTTGTATTTTTAGTAGAGATAGGGTTTTGCCATATTGGCCAGGCTGGTCTTGAACTCCTGACCTTAGGTGATCTGCCCACCTGGGCCTCCCAAAATGCTGGGATTACAGGTGTGAGCCACTGCACCCAGCTAGGACAATGTATATTATTTTATGGAGTGTGAAAGGCATTTCTTTTAAATCAAACTTTTGTATTTCATAGAAAGAGGTCAGGTTACAGAAAAAGAGAATTTTGAAATCTAAGACTGAAGGAGATATATAAAAGGATATTTTTGGTGGGTTCCTCCAAAACGGGAAGCTATCATGGGAATTTTCACAGATAGTAAAAAGGAAGACATAATTTTTTTTAATTGAAACAAATCACCAGAAAAAAAGAATAGATTTTAACAGTCTTCGTTTTAACTTATGAGAAGCATTCTACCATGCTGAGCATCCCTTTTTTTCTTGAGAACCTCTGTCTCTAAATCATGTGCTTGCTCTCCATCCTTCTTCTATTTCTTACCTGCAGAAGATCCCCTACATTGTGGAACCTTAACAATGGCAGCTTCCCTCTTTTGGCCATTGAGAACTGAGTACCTTTGACATCTTTCAAAAGTATAGCTCTAT
Source organism: Rhinopithecus roxellana (assembly GCF_007565055.1). Lineage (NCBI taxonomy): Eukaryota > Metazoa > Chordata > Mammalia > Primates > Cercopithecidae > Rhinopithecus > Rhinopithecus roxellana. Next base: position 12,521,828 of record NC_044555.1, read on the forward strand.
TCAATGACATGTAATGCTTTTCTCCACCTCTAATTTCCTGTCACATTTTTCTATTACCTAAAGGACATTTCTACCAGAACACCACTCCTGTCTTCAAATAAAGTATTTTCTTTTTCTCTGAAATCTGTTCTTTCTCTGTATTTTTCCATTTCTCTCTATGGCACCATCATCATCATCCGGGTTATCTAGACTCAGAAACCCTTGCTTTTATTCCCCTTGTCATCTTATAACCAATCAACTACAAGCTTCTGCAATTAGCTTCCTCACTGGGCCTCTTATCCAAAGCCAATCATCTCCATTATTACGTTGTGGTATGCCTACTCAGGGTCCTATGGTCTCCTGCTATAATATTTGCAACAGCCTGAGTGGCTTTCAACTTTAATCTATGTATCTCACATGAGCAAATAAAGCTGTCTAAATTATGTCTTCCCATTTTAAATACATTAGTCATCCCGATTAGTCTAGAATGTAGTCACATGTAATAATGGTCATCTCGCTTTTCAACAGCTTTACATGCTTTCACCTTATCGTCCAACTGAATTGTAATGCTTACTTTTCCTATATTGTAAAGCAAAATATAAATGGGCTGCTGTGGGGTGGGGGGAGTGATAAAGAAAATAAAAGGATGAAATGAATTAGAAAAGGAAACACTAATCTATGTTGTAGTAAGTTATAAAGCAGAACACATGTGTTGAGTTGAGTTTTCACGGCTAATGAGAGCCCACATGGCACCTTTCGGCAAACTGGAAACAGGAGCCTCTCTTCATGACAGTGCTGGAAACTGCCCTACTATAAAAAACAAATCAGTGATGTCTTTGAGGTGGAGGTATCCCCCTTTAACTGTGGTGTCCTGCTGCAGTGCACCACCTCCACAGCCTGGAACAGCAGCCCTGCTTACACTACATGGCTACGCCATTCTTGCTAAGTCACATCTTTCACTGTGGCCTCACTTACCAAGTCTGCACAAGCGGCATAGTAGTTCCTGCCCTCTTGTTTCGCTTGGTTACTACAAAGATAACAGTAGTCAATGAACTGAGCTGGTGTGGAGCACAGGCTGGAAATAAATCAAGCTGTGATTTGATTAAAAAAAAAAAAAAAAAGCAAAAAAAAAAAAAAAAAAAAAAAACTAACAAACCTGTAAGAACACACAGTGAGAGAAAGTGCAGAGATGATGTCGTGTTTGTGTTCTTATTCTCTTGCTGTTTTCTCTTGTTTTGTGTCAGTGTTCAATTGCAAATGAGAAACAGGTAAAGGCTTTCAAAGTTGGGATAGGCAACTTAGAGGAAAAGGCAAAAGCTAATAAAGAGAAGCAGAATAAACATCTGGAAAATACGGCAAATTTTTACATCTTCTGCAAGGTAAAGAAACAGAACGATAAAGGAAGAAAGAACTTCCTTCATGGGAGAATGTGATTAATATAACAATATTAGTAACAGCCAAGATTTAAGATTTACCATGATCCAGGCATTGTGCAAAGTACCTTCTTTCATTTGTTCTTCTCAATGATTCTATAAGGTAGATGCTAATATTAGCCCATTGTGTAGGTGAGGAAAATGAGAAGCAGAGGCGGAATGTGAAAAGAGTTGTTCTAACTCAAGAGGCCCCCCTTTAACAATACTAGGTTGTTCCTGAAGAGTTGCTTCACAGGGGATGAGAGTTACAGTCTAGCAAGAAATAAAATTGAGGTCTGCTTATTAATTCAATTTGGAATGGATCCAGGGTACATATCATGCAGCAGTTCAAATGCTGGGAAGTAAGAAGTTTGATGTAACTTCCAACTCAAGAGAGAAACGGAAACTTTTTTTGAGACTATATAAGAAGGAAAAGAGTCCAAACTTTAGAAACAAAATAAACATACTGTGACATCATTTTGAAAAAGTGATTAGATATGGGGCAGTCCAGTAGAGGTTGGGACATTTGGAGAATTGAGCTGCAAAAAGCAATTTTTAACAAGAGAGGTGACAAAATAGTGAGTGTGCTGACCACCTGCCGAGAGATTCTCAGTAAGTAACAGAGAAATACTATTGCTTCTATACAGAAGACAGTTAAAGACATGAGATAACTGTCACTTCCCAGGTCAGTTATGTATAGGACACAGTTAGGAAATGCGGTTTCAGTCTGGAGTGCGGTGACACCACAGTGCCTCCTGAGAAGAGAACCATTAGTAAAATAAAAATTAAATGCCAAGGACATGTTATAGCGAAAGGAAGGAAGGCATGGTTGGGCCATCTTAAAGAGCCAGGATGCAAGAGCAAAAGGAAACAGAACAAGAAACATCTATAAAAATGAAATCTTGAAAGTCTCCTGAAGAAGCAACGGAAAAAAGAGAACACAGACGGAACGGGTATGGGGAGACAGGTAGAGTTAAGGGAGATGGATTTCAAGTTATGGGGGAAATATCTAACGATTAAATAAATAAACAGAGGAAGAAATAAATAAGCTGTATAGAAAATACTGAAGCAGGGTGTATAAAAAAATAGCTCTGTGTATAGAAAAGTGGGCAAAGAAAGGTAGAAGCCTTCCCTAGGCGGTGGTTGTTAGGGTAGAAGCCCCCAGAACAAGTAGCAATAACAGAAGTGTAAATTACTTGGCCCCATCCTAGACTTTCTGAATCAGAAATTCTCAGGGTGAGCCCTTCAATGTGTGTTCAGCAAACCCTCCAAGTAATTTTGATGCTCATTAAAACTTGAGAACCACTGACCTAAGGAATACATAGGAGAATGCAAGAAAAGAAAATTTGGCTGAATTAAATGACCAAAAAATGGGAAAAAATGAAACCAGAAAGAGGAGCACATAATACAAAGTGTAAATTGCCACTAAAGTTTAGTACAGTCCATGAATTCTGACAAGAAATGAATCACATTTACACACGCTTCATAAAAAGAAGAGAGCTTAATGTGATAGGGAGAAATGTGTTACAAATGAAGGAACTATGTATGTTTTCTAATATTTAGAGTGCCCAATAGAGAGTTCTGCAATAATGAAAATGATCTCTATCTGCACTGCCCAAGGTGGAAGCTCCTAGCCTCGTGTTACCATTGAACACTTGGAATGTAACCAGTGCAACTGAAAAACTAAATCTTAAATTTTACTTAATTTTAATTAATTCAAAGTTACATAGCCACATGTGGCTAGTGGTTATCACATTTACAGCTAATTTCATATGGATAAATGGGATAAAAATGTGAACATGAGGCCGAGCATGGTGGCTCATGCCTGTAATCCCAGCACTTTGGGAGGCTGAGGTGGGTGGATTACCTGAGATCAGAAATTCGAGACCAGCCTAACCAACATGGTGAAACCCTATCTCTACTAAAAATACAAAGAAGTTAACTGGGCATGGTGTCAGGCACCCGTAATCCCAGCTACTTGGGAGGCTGAGGCAGGAGAATCACTTGAACCCAGGAGGCAGAGGTTGCGGTGAGCCAAGATCATGGCATTGCACTCCAGCATGGACAACAAGAGTGAAACTGTATCTCAAAAAAACAACAAAAAAAAAATGTGAACATGAATTCTTATTTGTGCAGATATTTAATAATCTATGCTTTGCATTGGAAAATATGTAATCAAATAAATGAATTAGCAATTAGGGCCTATCATATTTATAGATGTAGGTACCCTACATCCAAAGAAACAAAGAGGGGAAGCATTTTATATCTGTGCTTCACTCACGAAGGAATTTTCTGTCTTGAAAGGGATTTCCAATGTTGTTCCAGAAAAAGATGAAAATGTTGGAAGTAACTGGAAGTTATCCATGGCCACAATACATACACTTAGAGTCACCTGTAAGAATATAGAATTTGAGATTTTATATTTAGATGTTTGCTATCAGAATTATAATAAAAACAGAGATGGACAGGAATGGTCCCCAGAATTAATAGATTTATGTGCAGGTGAACATAGACATGGTAGAAAGCAAACCGAAAGCCCACATCTTAGTTACAGTTAAATTAATTTTACAAAAAAAATTGGTAATTTTTTCAAAAGCATTGACAAGGCATAAATTCTTGTTTAACAGGAAGAAAATTCAATGAAACTATATATTCAAGAGGAAGAATGAACTATTCCCCTTTCAAGATTTCAGACGGTAAAGGAGCATAAAATGGCATAAGAAATGTACTCAAGGGAAGAAGAATACTGAAATGTCTTCAAGAACAAAATGAATGTTTCCATCTGTAAAATCATTTAATGATGAGGAGAAAAGATTTTTTTAAATAGAGGTTAAGAAATTTTAAGAATTGGAGCAAGAAGAGTAGAAATCAAAGAGCAAGTGAGAGAAGTATGTAGAATAAGACCCAAGGTGGTGAGCAAAGGAAGAGGTCGTACAAGAATAAAGGACTACCTAGGGAGAAGTTACAATATGTGAGAAAAAAGTGCTCTGTTTTACAAGATTTATAAAGATACCTGAAGATGACGCAGAAGAAGAAATAGCTGATGATAGCTGATAAGAAATAATACTTGAGAACAGTTAATAAGAAAACTTTTTAGAGTGTGTTCTCGCTCTCTCGCTCGCTCTCTCTCTCTCTCTCTCTCCCCCTCCCTCCTTCCTTCCCTCCCTGCCAGCCTTCCCATCTTAAAAAAAAATGACTTCACAGCAGAAAAAAATACAAAAGATACAGGAGGATAGGGGGAAAGATGTGGGTGAATCATTGGTTGGCAAAGAATGAAAAGCCTTTTATTTCATAAATTGCCTTCATGGCTCAATAGTGACCAGCATGATCAAGTTGCTAATAAGATTCAAGGCCTAATTACTGGGAGTAAAATAGGCCTAGTATTGTATCATATTTTTAAAATGTTACTAAGATACAGAAGCTACTAGAAAGCAAAGATCATTGGTACAATTCAACAGTGACTATAAGTTTTGAAAAAGAATTGGGCTGTCCTGTGAAGTGTGTGAGAATGAAGATTACATAATGCATTATTAAAAATCACATGTTTGGAAATGTAGGTGAAATCACAATGCCTGGTGCAGGAGGAAGATTTGGAACCTATTCATTGGCTTGGTTGAATGAATAATTTTCTGTTGGGGGCATGACATTTTTATTTGTAAGATCACTGACAGAGTCCCACACAAGTACGTGCAGTATGATGATATTTTCTCATAAGATAAAAAAGCCTATATTCATTAAATCAATTATGAAAGAAATTCAATAGGCAAGCATGTGAGAAAAATCTACCTGTAGTAATTCCTTTCTTTACATAATATCCATAGTAGGGGTCAGCAACCTTTTTCTGTAAAGGGCCAGATGGTAAATACTTTAGGCTTTGTGTGCCATATGGCCTCTGTTGAAAATACTCCATGCTGCTGTGGTGGTGTGAAAGCAGCCACTAACAATGTGGAAACAAATGGGTGTTGCTGCTTTCCTGGTAAGCTTTATTTGCACAAATAGGCAGCCTCAGGGGGCTTGGTTTCTGTGTCATAGTTTGCCTACCTATAGTCTACAGACTTGTTTGTAAAAAGGATAAGTTTCTGAGATAAATGAAATATAAAGATGCCTAAGAGACAGTAGTATGTATGCTAAACGTAAGTAAACCTCTTTCTGCAACTGAAGCCATTTATTTATTCAATAATCATTATTGCAATAACAGGAGGCATAGGGATCAGAACTGAAAATAGAGAGAGTATGCCTGAAATGGGAATGAAAATGAACAGTCATATACAGGTGAAGCTGTACCAGCTTCTCTGTTGGCATCTCAGTATCATTCCACCTGCCATGCTCTCCTCTGTTATCATAGGGTCTGGAAGCCTGGGCATCAATCACCTTTTCCCAAACCTTGTACCAGATTTGCAAGCCAAGGAGAGGCTGAAAATGTATTAGAGCTTCCCCCTGGGGGTAAGAAGCAGAGGTTTGGACTTCTGCAGACATGAGAATTTTACAGCGGCCACTGGGTATTTCCTAAACATCACCTGCTTTGATAGCACAAGCAGTGGTGAAAGCTGCTAGTGGTTTCCTATGGTCTGTACAATTTGCTCATTCTCTGAACACTGTGGCTAAGTGGAGAGCTAGTGGCATCGTCACCTGAATCCTATTCTCCCAGCCTTTCCAGGGGTTCAGTAAAGCACTTAATTCTTTGTATTAAATCTCTTCACTGCTTGAAATCTATAGAGCAGCTGGTCTTTTTGTGACCAATCCCTGACTAATACAGTATTATTGTGAACTGAAGATGCAAAACAAGAGGAGAAGCTGGGGAAGAATCTGCTTATGCTTCAGAGATGAATTGCGCAAATAAACTGGAATATGGAAATAAAAACAGCAGAAATAAAAGAAAATGGAGAGAATGTTAAAATGCATTAGAACATCAGGTAATTGAACAATTTCTAAAGCCCATTTTTTTAAAATAAAATAGTTATTTTAAAAATGTGCATGCCAGTTTATGTGGATCACGTTCTCTCACAGTGTAAAATGTAATGATATATACTGAGCATCTTCTTTCATCAATGCAATTTTTCATAATTGTTAAAACCATCACAGGAGAGAAGTTTTCTTTTCTATTAAGAAACGTTGGCTCAGAGAAGTTAAGGGATATACCTAAGGTCACACAGCTATTACATGGCAACACTAGAATTTGAAACGAGACCTGCCAAGCTAGAAAGCTTTCACCCTTTCCACTCTACCACACCCAAAAAAAAAAAAAAAAAAAAAAAAAAAACACTTGTACATTTGTACATTGGCAGCTTGACTCAAACAGGGTTAGGCCTGTAAAGCACAGATTAATTTCAGTTAGATATTATTTTGAAGATGTACATTGAAATCAAACTTATTCTTCCATTTATTTGTCAAATATAGTTACTCAAAACTGGTTTTGAGGCTGACATGATCTCTGCCCTCATGGAGCTTGTATTTTATCTACTGCTGTAGCAACACTGATTATAATGGAGTATCGGCTGAAGTAGAAATAAATGTATATATTACTTATGAAAATCTGGAAATCAAATATTTATGACTAAAAAAGACCAAAATTTTTGTATATAAACATTTTAAGGGAAGAATTTAATTACAAAACATAAACTTGTAGACATATGAATAGAAACCATAATATTTGGAAATTTTTTGGAAATTGATGGTATGCAAAATTTCTACTACACACTGCTGGTTTTAATTACTACACAAGTTTGGACAGAAGAAAGATAGCACCTATTTAAGTAGGAGACTCTCGAAGCTAATTAATAGATTAAACATACATGCAAAAAAGACATTTGTAGATGCTTATTAAAAGAACATTAAAAAGAAAAGTATTCAGAAGTAACAGCTATCGTATTGCTAATGATATTCTGAGGTAGCATAAAAGTTCTATAAATATTTAAGAGTCAAAAGATCTTTGGGAGAATAAAACATTCTACAGAAAAGATTAAGTGAAGTAGGTAAAATAAAAACAATGAAAAAGTGAAGATTCCAAATTTATAACAAATTCATAGGCCTGTGGAAATAGTGCCTTACTATATAACATAATACAGAATCACGGTTGAATTAAAGTCTATAGCCAGTGTTGAGCAACCCGCCAGGTAATCTAGAGCCAGAGCTGCTTCCAAATCATCCCAAGTGCTAAGACATTGTGCTCAGACTTACAGACTGACAAATGAAGAAATATAATTTCTATATATATATATATATATATATATATATATATTTTTTTTTTTTTTTTTTTTTTTTTTTTTTTTTTTGAGACGGAGTCTCCCTCTGTCACCCAGGCTGGAGTGCAGTGGCCAGATCTCAGCTCACTGCAAGCTCCGCCTCCCAGGTTCACGCCATTCTCCTGCCTCAGCCTCCCGAGTAGCTGGGACTACAGGCGCCGCCACCTCGTCTGACTAGTTTTTTTTTTGTTTTTTTTTTTTTTTTGTATTTTTAGTAGAGACGGGGTTTCACCGTGTTAGCCAGGATGGTCTCGATCTCCTGACCTCGTGATCCGCCCGTCTCGGCCTCCCAAAGTGCTGGGATTACAGGCTTGAGCCACCGCGCCCGGCCTATAATTTCAATATTTAACCAGTACTACTGACAAACATTTTTGGCTCACTTCCTGATAAGTATCCTCTTACATATATAACTATTTCCAAACTGATTTGTCCTAATCAATATACTTATCAATCAAATATACATATTAGGATGTAAAGTTATTTGAACTACAGAAAAAATGTACGGCCTTACCTTACAAGTTCAGAAACAACTGTGTGGGTTCTAAAAATAAATGTCACTTCTTTAACTACTGAAAGGTTCATACTAAGTGTATAGAAATGACTCATTCCATCATTCAGTATCAAGAAAAATATGAGTAACATAACAAAGGACTATGATGAAAGCTAATACTCCAAATATGATATAAATATAACTACTAAAATTAACATGCTATGTAAAGATCTATATAAAAATTTTTCTCACATTTAATGAAAATGGCTGAGCTATTTCATACTATAAATGGAAGAAAACACATACTTAGAACAATGACAAAAACAAGGAGTGAATAATTCAGTCATTTTAGTTTTAGTGCTATTTATAAACAATGGTACATGGGACAAGTCACAAAATATCTTCACCTTACTTTTCCACTCTTAAGTAAAGGCATTGCACAATACATAAGATGCCTAAAAATCCTAAAATTTAAAAAATAATAGTTATACTGCCATCAAGATACAATGTAGATCTGTAATTCCAGCACTTTGGGAGGCTGAGGCAGGTGGATCACTTGAGGTTGAGTTTGAGACCAGCCTGGCCAACACAGTGAAACCCCTTCTCTAATAAAAATACAAAAATTAGCCAGGGGTGGTGGCACATGCCTGTAATCTCAGCTAGTAGGGAGGCTGAGGCAGGAGAATGGCTTGAACCTGGGAGACGGAGGTTGCAGTAAGCAGAGATTATGTCACTGCACTCCAGTCTGGGCAACAGAGTAAGACTCCATCTCAAAAAAAAAAAAAAAAAAAAAAAAAAAAAACGTAGAAAGTGATTAATTTTCTTTTTCTTTTTCTTTTTCTTTTTTTTGAGACGGAGACTCGCTCTGTCACCCAGGCTGGAGTGCAAAGGCGTGATCTCGGCTCACTGCAAACTTCACCTCCCAGGTTCACGCCATTCTCCTGCCTCAGCCTCCCAAGTAACTGGGACTACAGGCACCCGCCACCGCGCCCGGCTAATTTTTTGTAGAGATGGGGTTTCACCATGTTAGCCAGGATGGTCTCGATCTCCTGACCTCGTGATCCGCCCATCTCAGCCTCCCAAAGTGCTGGGATTACAGGCGTGAGCCTCTGCACCCAGCCTAGAAAGTAATTAATTTTCAAATATTAATCATTCATTTACTCAAACTTGTATTAAGCAACTGCTATGTATAAATCGCAGTGAAATGAACTTTTCTTTATTATGTATGAAGGGATCATTCTATATAGGCTTTTCCTATATAGATTAACAGAATCCACTCATCAAAAGAAGTTTTTGCCTTCAAGTTAATAAGATTACTTCATCTGTCTCCAATTATTCCGACACAAAATTCACATTTTGAAAGGTAAAATAGAGTTGAAATATACACACATACAACAATATTAATTCTTCCAATTCATGAACATTATATATCTTTTCATTTATGTGTATCCTCTTCCATTTCCTTCATCAGTGTTTTAGTTTTCCATGAAGAGATCTTTCACCTCTTTGGTTAACTTTATCTGTAGGTATCTTTTATTTTTACCAATTATAAATGAAATTAGATATGCTACTAATTTTTGTATGTTTATTTTATATCCTTTAACTTCACCAAATTCATTTATTAGTTATAACAGTTTTTGCTGGAGTCTAGGGTTTTCAATACATAAGATCATGTTGTCTGCAAACAGGGACAATTTGACATCCTCCGTTCCAGTTTGGATGTATTTTATTTCTGTCGCTTATCTAACTGTTTTGGCTAGGACTCATAGTACTGTGTTGAATAGACATAGTGAAAGTGGGCATCCTTTTCTTGTTCCTGACTTTAGAGGAAAATCTTTCAGCTTTCTCCCACTCAGTACAATGTTAGTTGTGGGTCTGTCACGTACGGCTTTTGCTGTGTTAAGGTACATACCTTCTATATCTAATTATGAAGAGACGTTAAATTCTGTCAAATGCTTTCACTCCATCTATTGAAATGACCACATTTTTTAAGTCTTTCTGTTAATGTGGTATGGTACATTTATTAATTTGTGTATGTTAAGTCCTTACATCCCTGTGATGCATCTCACTTGATCAAAGTGAATGATCTTTTTAACGTGCTGCTGAATTAAGTCTGCTAGTACTTTGTTGGAAATTTTTGCATCTATATTCATTAATGATGTTGGCATATAGTTTTACAGATTTAAATCAATTCCTATCAAAATGCCAATGACTTTTCACAGAATATCAAAAACAATCCTAAAATTTATATGGAATCACAAAATAGAAACTAGCCAAATCAATCCACAGCAAAAAGAACAAAGCTAGAAGCATCAGACTTCAAAATATAGTACAAAGCTATATTAACCAAAACAGCTTTGTACTGGCATAAAAACAGACACGTAGAACAATGGAATAGAACAGAAAGCCCAGAAATCAATTCACACACCTACAGCCAACTGATTTTAGACAAAGGTACCAAGAACATACATTGGGGAAAAGATAGTCTCTTCAATAAATGATGCTGGGAAAATTACATATCCACATGCAGAAGAGTGAGACTAGGCCTCTGCTTCTCACCATATACAAACATCAATTTAAAATGGATGAACGACTTAAATATAAAATCCCAAACCATGAAACTAGTAGAAGAAAACATAGGGGAAATGATTCCCAACACTGGGCTGGGCAATTTTTTTTTTTAAATAAGACCTTAAAAATATAGGCAGCAAAAGCAAAAACAGACAAATGGAATTACATCAAACAAAAAAGATTTTGCAAACCCAAAGAAACAACAGAGTGAAGAGACAACCTACAAAATGGGAGGAAATATTCGCAAACTATATATCTGACAAGGAGTTAATATCCAGAATATATAAGGAACTTAACAGCAAAAACCAAATAACCTCATTTTAAAATAGGCAAAATACCTTAATAGACATATTTCAAAAGAGGACATACAAATGGCCAATAAGTGTATGAAAAAAATGCTCAACATCACTAATCATCAGAGAAATGCAAATCAACCTCAATGAGATACCATCTCACTCTTATTAGAATGGCTATTCTCAAAAAGACAAAAGAAAAAGTGTTGGTGAGCGTTTGGAGAAAAGGGAGCTTTTACAAAATGTTGGTGGGATTGTAAATTGGTACAGCCATTATGAAAAACAGTATGAAGGTTCATGAAATAACTAAAAATAAAACTACCATATGATCCAGTCATCCCACTACTGAATATTTATCCAAAGGAACTGAAATGAATACGTCAAAGCGATATCTGTACTCCTGTTTACTGTAGCACTATCCACAATAGCCAAGACTGGGAATCAACCAAAATGCCTAACAACAGATGAATGGATAAAGAAAATGTGGTATATCTACAAAATGGAATACTATTTAACCATAACAAAGGACGACATCCTGTCATTTGAGACAAAGTGGATAAACCTGAAGGACATTATGTTGAGTATGCCAGACACACTGAAAAATACTGCATGATCTCATTGATGTGGGATTTTTAAAAGTTGATCTCATTGAGATATAGAACAGTGATTAACAGAGAGCAGGGAGGGAAGGAGAGGAAGTTGGTCAATGAGTACAAAGCTACTATTTGACAAGAGGAATATGGTATCATATTGCACAGCAGGGTGACTATGGTTAAGAGTAAGGTATTTTATATTACAAAATAGCCAGAAGAAGTTTTTTAATATTCTTGCTACAAAGAAATGATAAATCCATGAGGTTATGGATATGCTAAGTACACTGATTTGAACATTACACAATGTATACATGTATTCAAATATCAAAAGGTACTTCATAAATATGTACAACTATGTCAATTGAAAATATAAATAAAATACTATTCAAGGGAAAAAATACATTTGAAGGTTTATTTTGTAAATTCAAGTTTGTTGGTAATTCATGAATCAGTCATTTTATATTTGTATAATATTATTTTGTGAAAAAATTGGTTCCATCAAATTTAAAAACACATTTTGTTGAACACACAGTCCTAAGAAATTGTAGAAGGAGTACTGCTTCACCATACGCCCACAAAAACCTTTCTTCTTTTTTTCCAAACACATGGAAATACTGTGGTAAAAGGGATGGGGATTGTTTTTTAAAATGGACAAACCCAAATGCAAGAAAGGAAAATAACAAGGTGATACTTCAAATCCATCCACTTACTCTATTTTTAAAATTTTCTCATTCTTCCTTATGTTTTTTCCATCTTACCATCATATGGCTTCTCATATTTTGATTTTATGGATAGCAAAATAGAACTATTACTAATAGAAAAATTTGTTTTTCTTTTTATTCATGATGTGTATATGATTCAAATGGCCATAGAACTAAAAATAGAAAATAGAAAATAAGAAGAGGACATATAAAACACATACATTTCAAAATAACCAAACATAAATTCCAAAAACAAATTAAGTAATTTAGCAAAGCTCTCAAAATATGTGACGAACCATAGATCAGATTGAACTAGAGAATTAGTGAATTAGAAGATATGTAAAGAGAAATTAAAATACATGCTAGTATGAAAGGAGAATATTCAACGTCTATACAGTGGAATCAGAGAAAAAGTGACTAGAGAGAATTTGGGAAACAGTATTTGAGATGATAATGGTAGACAATGTTCCAGAATAATAGAAAGACAAGAGTCCTCAGTTGAAGATGCATACCAAGTTCCAATGTATAAATACTCAGAACACATAGTTATGGAAATACAGAACATGAAAGACAAAATCTTAAGAGCAGCAAAAAGAAAAGATGTATTATCCACAAAAGACAATTACACAAAGAATATTATATATAGAATGCAATGCCTTGCTGAACTTTTAATTTTGTTTTGAGACAGAGTCTCACTCTGTCGCCCAGGCCAGGATGCAGTGGTGAAATCTCAGCTCACTGCAACCTCCGTCTCCCAGGTTCAAGCAATTCTCGTGCCTCAGCCTCCCGAGTCGCTGGGATTACAGGTGTGTGCCACCACCCACGGTTAATGTTTGTGTTTTCAATAGAGATGGAATTTTACCATGTTGGCCAGGCTGGTCTTGAACTCCTGGCCTCAAGTGAAGTGATACGCCTGCCTCAGTCTCCCAAAGTGTTGGGATTACAGGCATAAGCCACTGTGCCCGGCCCCTGCTGAACTGTTATTCAAGGGTAAGAATGAAATATAGATTTACAAAGGTAGTTGTTGACATGTGTATGTGGGGAAGGAGGAAATTTGATCCAGAAAGAAGAATCAGAACTCATAAGAAAATAGTATTATAAATATTTTACTACCATAAAAAAATGACTAATGGGAGGGGTAACAATGTATAGGAGCAAAATATCAGGCAACAGTAACATGAAATATGGTAGGAGGGAAATCAGAATTTAAACATTCTACTGTTCTTGCGACGTTTAGACTAGAATGTCATTATGAATGATATAAATTTAAGGATAGGGGCTCAGAAAAATATATATAGAATATATAATTCCCCAACCAGTAGAAAGACGAAAAAGAGAATAAAGAGAACATGATTCTTCAAACAGGAGAACATATTAGAGGAAAAGAATGGCATTATAATAAATTAAATGGCAAAATGAATAAAATTAGGTCAGTAATTAGGGACATTTTAAAGAAAAACAGACATATGAACCAAAGTTTATAAGAATTTTGCAGGTACATACTGATATTTGATATCAGAAATTATTTTGACCTCACCATATTATTTAAGATAATTCATCATTGTGAATAAATGTTCTAATGAATTACTTATTACAACATATAAAAAGCATTACTCTTCTTACATGGATATTGTAGGTGTTCATAAAGTATAATAATTCTTTTAAGAAAACTGGAATCTATTCAGAACATTCACTTTAAAAATGTTTGCTAACAGAACAAAAATTCATATTGTTTCAGACTATATCCCTTCTATTCCAACCCTGGCTTGAAATAAACATTTTTTTACAGAAGGTGGTTATAAAATAGGTTATCAAAATTAAAAGATTGGAGATGTACCACTCATTAAAATATTCCACTTCCTTAAACAACCTACTGTGTATCTATTGTCCATGAACTCCACCTTGAAACTATTTATATTTTCAACCCATTCTACCACTTATGGTAAAGAGTTTTGTAAGTTTACTACCCACTGGTTAAAATAGAATTTCCTTTCATTTTGTCCTCCGAGTAATTATTTAAAGCCTCAGGGAGTGCCTCTTGGTTCTAGTATTTTGACTTTGGTAAATAAGAATGTATTGACCCTATTCATACAATTTTTGATTTAATAAGCTTTGACAATATCTTCTCTTAGGCTTCATTTTTAAAAAGTTCTTAAAAAAAAAAAAAATGTTTGTCCTAGTATGAAAGTTTTCTTCCCCAACATGTTCAGTCCTCTTTATAATTTACTGGATTATTCCCAACTAGGTTTTCTCTTTCAATTACACATGTAGAAATGCATTAGTTTTATGTAAGCAGTATGTTCTCCAGTTTTTAAAATATGTATCACATCAAGAATTCTCTTCCTATATTGTACCTACATTATATAGCACACTATTAGTCTGCTCTCTACTTCAAAATGTTTATGTGCCCAAGGCCTTAGTCTTAAAATCATTTCTCTTTGGTTTCTGTTTTCTCCCTTAGTAATTTCATTCGGTCCCATGCTCCTACACTACATCTTTATGCTAATAACTCTCAAATGTATATCTCCAAATTTAACTGCCCTCCTGAACTCCAGTTTTATGTAGCTATCTACCTATTTAACATCTACATATTAAAGACTAAATTTCATACACTTCACATCTTCACCAAAAAAAAAAAATCCCTTTTATTCCCCTCCCTCTGTAACTTGCTCTGCCCTACCTATTTCCTTACTAGTAAGTGGCACCATGAGCCAACAAGTCAATCAAGTTAAAAACCCATAATTCATCTTTGATTCTTCTCTATCCCACATTCTTAAGCCAATACTACAGGCTAATGGTCCCCAATCTTTTCCACTGCATGGTAGACTGAAGGAAACAGGGGGTTGCTCAAGGCTGAAGGTAATGAACGTGAGAATTTGGCCTGCCCTGGGTCCTATCCTAAAGGCTGCGATGATCAGTATCATGGCATTTCATTAACCTGTTTTGTCACCAGTTGAGAAATTCTGTAGTAAGCTTTACATGCAAAACACAACTTAATCCCCTTTTCCATCTTAATTGAAATCACTCTAATAATCTCTCCATTTCAAGTATCTCAAGAAACTGAGGTCACTTGGGAACCACAAGTATCAGCGCTAAGTGGTTTCTTAGTGTGGTTGGGCACATTTACGAAAGGTATGTGGCTCCTGGCACTCTGATCCTTTCCAAGAAGCATCCAGGCTTAATTTTCTAGTAAGCCATCTAATTGCCTTTAACAAATCCCCTTGTGCTTATACTAACTAGAATTATTTTTCTAACATAAGGTCTGAGATAAGAAGTCACTTACCCAAAGAGGCCTTTACTGACCCCACAAATCAAAGTATAAACTCAACTTAATCCAATCCATATCCATGATTTATTTTATTTATAGAACTGATCATTACTTTATATTTTCTAATTTATGTGCTCAGTGTCTATCTCTCACCAACTAGCTTCACAAAAATAACCATCTCTTCTGCTGTGTTTATCATTTCATTCCCAGTGCCTAGAATAGTTCTCTATGAATCCTTGTTAAAAAAATTTATAATAATCATTATTGGCATTTTGAGTATAGACACACATGCAACCATCTTTTGAAAACACTACCCAGAGTCACAAGGATCCTTTTCCAAAACTGCAAAAGCATCACTGTATCTTTGTAGTTAAGAGCATATGCTTTGACAGGAACGTGCTTGGGTTCACATACTGCTTATAAAATTTAAGACCTGTGTGACCTTGGGCAAATTACCTAATGTCGCTGAGCTTCAGTCTGCCCATCTTTATAGGATTGTCAGGCAGATTATATGCGTTAATATAAGTAAGTTTCTTAAATTAAGGCCTGGAACATTTAACATATATTAGTTTTAATGTGTTTTGTTAAACCCATAGTACAGACAATTAACAACTATTGATTGGTCCCTATCTCTCCATCAGAGGTGCATGGGAAGATGTAAAGACTCTTTTTACCCTTCAGGAACTAATAGCATAGATATGCATACAAGATATACATTTTGAAAGGAAATCTGTAATGAAAGTAAGAAAGATAGAAATAAAGGAAGGCAAAAGAAGGGGAGGGAGGAAACAAGAGAGGGAAATAAAGAAAAATATAAATGATAAGGATCTAGTAAATATTTTTGCTACTTAAAAGTAGCAGTTTGAGTTGAAAGTAGTCAGGTTTATTTAAAAAGGTTAGCAAATGCTCAGACTTGAAGACTTGATAGGATTCACACAATTACAGGGCAAGATATTGTAGAGGCCATGAGACCAAGTGAATAGTATAGGGATTTCAGAAAATTAAACCAGTTTGTATGAAATAAAGGATTTGATTAATTAACTTGATATAATCATTTCACAACAAATACATATATCAAAACATTATGTTGTACACCATTAAATAAATAAATAAATAAATAAATAAATAAATAAATAAATAAGCAAACAAATGGTTTGAGCAGGAAAAGAATCGGTGATGGAGAAGACTAGAAACATTTTGCAGTATACGGAATCACAAAGGAGTTTGTATTCTCATACTTATCCCCATGGATGATGATAAACTACTCGATTATAAAGTGAGTCAGGATTAGGTAGTAGAGGTCCAATCGGAGCATTTCTGTAATCCAGATACTGTGCAAACTATATACTTGGTTGTTCTCAATTCAACCCTAGGAGAGAGACACTGTTATTCACGGAGAAGTGAATAAGAAGAAAGGTCTTGTAACTAGTAAGACATAGGGCTTCGCTCTGTCTGTATGACTTCAAACAAATGTTTTCCATAGTATTGTAAAAATTCTGTTTTGGAAAAGTCATTTTAAAGATTATGTGCTGGATTATTTCAAAAGAGAGACCTTCGATAAATGGAAGTAATAAGGATACAATTGTAAGATTTTAAAATAGGAAGTGATAAGTGCTTATACTATGTTAGTATCAATAGGCACCAAAGTATAGTGGGAAGAGAACAAAATTGGGCATACAGAATCATAAATTCCACTTTGAAAATAGATGACCATTAGAGGTTATTTGAAATTCACCATTTAATTCCTTGGACTGAGAAAAGAAGGACAAATTGAGTGATATTTTGAAAGTTAAACTAAGGATAAGGAAGAATCATATGTAATCAATTATGATTCTTCATTAAGTGCATTCTTTTTAGGAATAATATTTTACAGATTACAATATTCTTTGATGTATATAATTACATTTGGTTCATACCAAAGCCCCAAGGTGTAGAGATTACTATATCCATTTTATAAGAAGATGAATTGAGGTTCCTAAAGATTGAGTAATGACTGAAGACATACTAAACCTCAAGTCTTTTGACACTGGTATGTTCTTTGCACTCTTCAAGTTGTCACTGTCACTTAACAAATCATGCTGGTCTTACCATGTGTTATAGAATCCAGTGATTTGGCATCTACAGAAGTGAAATTATTTAACTGAACACAGTCGGTCTCCTTAAGTGCCTGTTGAATACTTATATGATTAATCCACTCTTTCTTGCAATAGCAGCCATTTGAAATATGTACTTTATACTTACTGGCAAAAAATGTAAAACATTTCTCTTGTTCTTCTCCAAAAAAGACTCAGATTGACTCCAGTAATTAAATCTAGAGCATCCATTGTATTTTCTACTATATAATGGAATCCCTTTGCTTTGACTACTTAAAAATAAAAGTTTAAGGTGGAAATACAAATGTCTTCCAATGAAGACTATGGGAAATGAAAATAGGAAAATACATTTTCATATTTGTATTCCTATTATCAATTACAATGTCTAACACATGCAGGTACTCAAAATCCATTGATTTTGTTGAACTGCAGATATACTGTCTCCTTATTTGCCAAGAGCTTGCACTAAACATAATTATTTTTAGTCTTTGGTTGCCGTCTTGTCTGGCATTAGCTTGGATAAGTCACTTAATGGATTTCAGTGCCCTTTACTGGTATTTTAATTTGTTTGGTCCATAAATCTTAGTTTGACCATTTTCGACTAGTTGTAGGCTACCTTCCTCTGACAGGTATAGTCAGAAGGCATAGTCATTTCCCATACGGCAAAATTTTACTCTCAGATCATGTCCCATTGAGACGTTCTGCCAGTCTCTGTGCAGAGAACTAAAATTTCCCATTACTAACATCCAAATTAATTGTTCGCTTACACCAATTTAATTTCCGTCTGAAATTGATCAGGTAGACTAAAGAATACCACTAGTCTGAAACAAAAAATATAAATCCCCTGCTTAAGTAGTAAAAATATAAATTCAGAACTATGAATGTCACAAAGAACAGAATCAAACCTTAACTAAAGGGAAATTATGAAATAGGTATTTGGAGCAAAATAGCTTGTTAATTCAAGAACTATGTTATAAAATTATTCATGCTGATAATAACACTAATAGATGCAGAATACTTATAGCGCAGGGTGCAAAACAAAGAATCTATTTGCTGACTAAGGTGAGGTGAAGATCTCAGGTGAGATTAGATTTGATTGTGCCCTATTTTGTATCAAAAGTTATAAATCCTCTTCGTCTTGCTTTCTCACATTCAACAAAATGAGATAAGGAATCTCTTGGAAAATGTTTTAATATAGTCTGTTTGTCCATCTAAAATATTGGCATGTACTTCAAGGTTTGTGAAGCATGTTTAGAAAATTACTTGAAGGTCTATAAACAGAGTAAACAGACATCCTACAGAATGGGAGAAAACATTTGTAAACTATCCATCTGACAAAGGTCTAATATCCAGAATCTATAAGGAATTTAAACAAATCAACAAGCAAAAATCAAACAACCTCAGTGAAAAATGGGCAAAGGATATGAACAGACACTTATCAAAAAAAGACATACTTATGGCCAACAAGCATATGAAAAAATGCTCAACATCACTAACCATTAGAGAAATGCAAATCCAAACTACAATCAAATAACATCTCACACCCATCAGAATGACTATTACTAAAAAGTCAAAAAATAACAGATATTGTCGAGGATGCGGAGAAAAGAGAATGCTTAACTGGGATAGGCATGTAAAAAAGTTCAGCCACTGTGAAAAGCTGTTTGGTGATTTCTCAAAAAAACTCAGAGCTACCATTCAGCCCAGCAATCCCATTACTGTGTATGTATCCAAAAGAAAACACATTGTTCTACCAAACGATGGTACGTAGTCCATCATTGTGGACGACAGACCAATGTGTGCAAACACACATGCACTCATAAGTTAATTGCAATACTATTTACAACAGTAAAGACATGGAATCAATCTAGATGTCCATCAGCGGTGGACTGGATAAAGAAAAGATGGTACATATACACCATGAAATGCTACACAGCCATAAAAAGATTGAAATCAAATCCTTGTAGCAACATGGATGCAGCTGGAGGCAATGATCCTAAGCAAATTAACACAGCAACAGTAAACCAAATATTACACATGTTCTTATAACTGGGAGCTAAACATTGAGTACACATGGACACAATAGACACTGGGGCCTAGTTGAGGGTGGAAGGTGAGGATTGAAAACCTACCTATAGGGTAATAAGCTCACTACCTGGGTGACAAATCATTTGTACACCAAAATCCAGCAACACGCAATTTACCCACATAACAAACCTGCACGTGTACCCCCTGAACCTACAAGTTGGAAGGAAAAAATATAAATTTATGACATTATATGGTTAAAAAATTACTTGAAGGAACAAAATATGGCTCATATCAGAGATATTAATGGTTTATAAATGTTGCCTATCATTGAAAGTTTCAGATATACGCAAAGTCAAACCCTATCCCCAATCCTTCTGCTAATTCTAACTTCTGCTCATTGTCCTTCCTCATTCTCCTTAAAATTAGTTTCTTTGTCTAAAGCAGCTTAGTTTAAATTCAGTGGTGGAGGCAGCAGCTTTCTTCTTCTTCTCTTCAGTGACATAAGGCTGTTGACAATTTCCAAACCTAACTCTCTCTTCCTTCACAACTATTATCCTGGGTTTACTGGATTTATGATTTCTACTGGGACAGATGTCTTAGTATTTTTTGAACCAGGTAAGATTTCTACAATATTAATGAGTATGCTGTTGAAGTGTTCTGTGTCACACATTGATTTAATCAAACATTATTGAGCACCAACTTTTTATGCCATAAACTATAAGGAGCACTGGGAATAAAAAAAAGACACTGTCCCCATCTTGGGAGTTCAATGTCTAGGGGATATAAGAAAATTAATAATTAAAATATAGCATAATAATTGCTAAACTATCATATGGAAGCAAAGAGGATAGGCAAAGAGAAGCTTCTATTTAGTCTGGGCAAAGAAGGAGGGGGAAATCATAAAAACCTTGGAAAGGAGATGAAGCGTGGATGAAAACTAGAAAGAGAGATAGCATATGGCCAGGGAAAAGAGAAGATATAAGCATTCCTGGCAGAGGAAGCACTATTGAAAGCCTCAGCTGATAGAAAGTGTAAGGTACCTACAATAAATACTCAAATTTTCTAATGCCCAGAGTGTACACTGATTTCATGGAGGCAGACTGCCTGAATTCAAATCCTGTCTCTTCTACTCTATTAGCCATGGAATTGGAGTCCAGGTACTTAGTCTCTCTGCGCCTTGATAGCCTAGTCTAGATTAATAAACAGTATCTTCCTCGTATGGTTAAGTATTAAATGAGTTAATGGATGCAACGTGCTGGGAATAGTGCCTGGGAAATAACAAGCATTAAATATGTGTTAGCTGTTATTGCTGGTACAGGGTGTAAAGACAACGAGATCATTGCCTTCATGAAGCTTCATACTACTGAGACAGACAGACATCAAAAGAGTAAAGCAAAATATGTAATTTCTAATTGTGGTAAGGAGGAAAATTACAGCATGATAATGATGAAAAATATAGACTCGGTGTCACCTGCTTTAGACAGAATGGTCAGGAAAGGAAGGTCTTTCAGTGAAGATGGCATTCAAATAGGAATTTAAAAGATTAAAAGAAAACTGTCATTGGAAGACGTGGGAAAAGAACATTCAAGGTAGATGGAACTACAAGTATCAAGACCCAGAAGAGGAATGACGTGTAGGTATCTCGGAGACATCATATTATGAAGGGCCTCAAACACCATTTAAGACCTTTGTCTTTTTGCAAAGCTAATGGAGTGTCACCAAAGTGTGTTAAGTTGAGAATACAAGATGGGACATGCATTATGGAAAGATCACTTAGAGAGCCAAGTAAAAGATGAGTTGGAGAAAATAATTAGGATGCTAATTAGAAAAGACTAACACTCCTGGTCAGAAATGAGAACCATTACCTAGGAATGACACAACCTTACATGGAAGGACAGTCACAAACAGATGTCATCTGCTGCCTCCTGCCATCAAGCAGATTTTTGTTTAATTCTTGGCTCCAAAGCCCTTAAAAAGCACTCCCAACATCATAATCTTTCTAACTCCATCTTGCACTAACCTCCCTCTTTCTCACTCTACTGCAGCCTCGCAGGCCTTCTTGGTGTTCCTTGAACCAGTATGGTGCCTGCCTTATGGTCTTTGCACTTGCATTTTTCTAGATCTAATACACACATAACTCACCCCTCACCTTTTTCAGGATTTGGTTGAAATAACTGCTTCTCAGCGAGGTCTTCTTTTGTCACCCTAGAGAACTCCAACATCTTCTATCCAGACACCACAAAACTCTCCCCCAGTTTTAATTTTTGTCCCGAGTGCTTATCATCCACTGATCTATTACAATCATCACCTACTTCACATAAGATACGTGAGGTCAGGGACTTACTTTTGTTCTCTGCTATATCACCAAAATCAATACGTGGCCCATAATAAGAATTTAGTAAATATTTGTCAGCTAAGAAAAGTAACGTTAACAAGAAGTAGATTTCTAAAACTGGACTGCTTGGGCCAAATTCTTCTGTCCTGTAGGACAATTCTAATTCCCATAAACTAGTTTTTAATAATGTTCTAAGTTTTTTTTTTTTTTAAAGACAGATTGGATATTTGGAAGAGTTATATATTTGGAAACATATAATGTAAAGAAATGATGTATATAATAGTGATTTTCTGGCTGCAAATTGCTATTCACTATACCTGTGTACTTTTGCTTTAGCAATTATCTGAATGGATAATTATTTCCTTTGTTTTTTCCCCTTTTTTCTTCCCTCCCTCCCTGCCTCTTTCCTTCCTTCCTTCTTTTCTACATTATATATATTTTTTATTTTCTCACACTTACACTTGAATGTGAACAGTATGAAGCCTAAGACATTGGCTGCCTCATTCAACTTGTGTCACCAATGACTAGCAGAATGCTTAGCACTGAAGAGGCATTTGATACAGTTTTGTTGGATGAATTGTTTTGTAATGGAAGAGTTGTTCATCCAAGTTTAATATTCCATATTTGTTGTATCTTTAAGACGCAAAAAAAAAGACATACTAAAAAGGAAATAACATAAATCATGTAAAATCTCTATATTAAAATTTTAAAACTTTAAAACATTGGAATATAAACCTTATTGTAAGAAATCAAGTGTGTTCATTATTACTTTTGTATTGTTTGCTCTCTTAATACTTAGAGAAATGAAAGGACTTCAGAAGTATTCAGGGCTGGCAGAGCACGGAGGCTCACGCCTGTAATCCCAATACTTTGGGAGGCTGAGGCGGGCGGATCACTTGAAATCAGGAGTTCAAGACCAGCCTGGCCAACATGATGAAACCCCATCTCTACTAAAAATACAAAAAATAAGCTGGGCATGGTGGCGGGCACCTGTAATCCAAGCTACTCGGGCAGCTGAGGCAGGAGAATCACTTAAGTCTGGGAGGCAGAGGTTGCAGTGAGCCGAGATCGCACCACTGTCCTCCAGCCTGTGCAACAGAGTCAGACTCTGTCAAAAGGAAAGGAAAAGAAGGGGAAGGGGAAGGGAAGAAGGGAAAGGAAGAGAAAAGAAAAGATTCAGGGCTTAGCAGTCCCTCCAAGTCTCCTCAATTTCTCCAAACACTCAAGTCTCCTAAGCTGTTCGTAACACTCATTTTTCATAACATTCAAAGAAGTTAATGGAATGAAAGAATCCATGACATTTTGTAAAAACAGAGTTAAGAAAATCTACTGTTGCATATATAACACAAGACAGTAAACATGCAACTCACTCGTGAAGGAAAAAAAAATAGTGAAAACCAAAATAAAAATACTCTCTCAAATCTATGAAACAAAATACAACCTGCAGTGTCCTGGTGTTAATATATCAAGCTTATTTTGCCTACTTTTTTATGTAGCACATGGTTTGTACTCCTGGGATACTGAATAATTGCACACGCTGCCTTAGTAGCAATGTTTGCCATTAAGAACAATGGGGAGAGTTAAAGGTCTGTCATTACCACTGACTTTATTTGGCTTTGTATGTTTAATGTGCATATATTCATGCAATTGTAGGAAATTAACTGTATACATTAACAGAGAGATAAGTTTTGTAAGGCAAGAGAGAACCTTTTCATGAATATCATCTGTGAGCCATCTTTTTTTTTTTTTTTTTTTTGAGACAGTCTCACATTATTGCCTGGGCTGGAGTACAATGGCACAATCTCGGCTCACTGCAACCTCTGCCTCCTGGGTTCAAGCAATTCTCCTGCCTCAGCCTCCCGAGTAGCTGGGATTACAGGCGCCCGCCACCACACCTAATTTTTTGTATTTTTTAGTAGAGACGGGGTTTCCCTATGTTGGCCAGGCTGGTCTCGAACTCCCGACCTTATGATCTGCCCACCTCGGTCTCCCAAAGTGCTGAGATTACAGGCGTGAGCCACCGCGGCTGGCCAATGAGGCATCATTTTAATGAACAAGGATTGTATACATTCTAATCGACCATCACTTCTTTCCAGTTGATCATTTGATTCATCAAATACTTAAATGTTTTATCATTATGTAATATCTTGAATTTAACAAAAAAGCATAAAAAGACATATTATTTTATGAATAATCAATAGGTAATATTTATAAAATCCAAGAAAAATGGCTTGATATTCCACATTCCTTACCCATAAGGAAGGAAATACGAAAGGGAAAATACTTTAAATCATTAATACTAAAAAATGTCTTTTGAAGATAGTTTTATATTAGGTTTTTTTGGCAACTTTATCTTGTTTTTAAGCAATTTATCCCTAAGATTCTAATTTTTTAATTATTTTATACTTTTAGAAACAGAGTCTTGTCCTGCTGTCCAGTCTGGAATGCAGTGGCATGATCATAGCTCAACAGCCTCGAATCCTTGGGCTCAAGCAATTTCCTGTGTCAGCCTCCCAAGTAGCTAGGACTACAGTTGTGTGTCACCACACCCAGCTAATTGTTTTTTTTAGACATGGGGGTCTTACTATGTCGCCCAGGCCGGGCTTGAACTCTGGGCCTCAAGCAATCCTCCCACCTCGGCCTCCCAAAGCTCTGAGATTACAGGTATGAGCCACTGCTCCCGGGTTACCACTAAGATTCTGAGGAATCTTCCTGGAAAATTATTTTTAAATTTTTTTTCTGAAAAATACTCTATAGATTGGAGTGTGAACATGTACACTGCATTACCAGAAAGCATAGTATGCGATTTCTGCCATTCAAGACTTGGCAAGGTAGTTGAAGAGACAAAACCTATTTTTAAGAGTTTTTTTTTTTTTTAATACTCTATAGATTGGAGTGTGAACATGTACATTGCTTTACCGGAAGGCATATTATGCTGATTTCTGCCCTTCAAGACTTGGCAAGATAGTTGAAGAGACGAAACCATGAAACTTAATATAATATGTATTGGCTAAATTGTATAGTAAGAAAAATAAGTGCTACACCAATTCTAAGGAACTGGAAATCACAGTTGGCAAGAATGTCCAAAGAAGAAAAACTTCGTAGGTGGTACAGAACTTGATAGAGAAGAAAAACTTCATAAGTGGTACAGAACTTGATAAAGAAGTAATGTTTCATAAGATTAAGGAAACACATTCCAGATATGGAGAGCAACACTGGATGCCACAGTAAGTAATTTCACGTTGAGCTTGCCTGTTGTATTAGCAAATGAAAGCAGCAGATGATGTTCACTGCCTATTTCATGTAGGTATTTTCTGTAACATCTGCATTTGTGGAAAACCCTTTTCAACATAATATTTGTAGGGAAGAGGAAAAACCAACAGAATACTCATTCACTCATTCATTTGACATGTATTTATTGAGTGCCTACAAAATAATAGGTACTGATCCAACCAGTAAATGAAAAATGTTCCCTGCCCATATGGAGCTTCCTTTCTAGTAGAAGACTGATAAATAATAGGCATAACAAATAAGTAAATTGTACATGATGTTGAAACATATACTAAACTCTAGAGGAGGGTAGGAGAAATGGGAAATTCCAGAGGTGGTAGTCAGGAGTTAGAGAGTTGCAGTTTTAAAACTAGAGGAAGAGCCACATTAAAAAAAAAAAAAAAATTACACTTTGGTAAAGACCTAAACTAAGTAAAGGAATTGTGGGATTATATACAGGAAAATGGTTTTAGGCAGAGGAAACAGCAAATGCAAATCCCTAAGGTGGGCACATGTCTAGCATGTTTCAGAAAGAGTGAGGTGTCACTGTGGCTAGACTAACACAAATGACAGGGAAAACAGGAGTAGATGACATAAGAAGAAACAATGGGGGCCACTATATAAATCCATGGAAGCCATTATAAACACTTTTGATTTATAATGAATGAATTGTAGATTCACTGCAGGGTTTCAAGGTGAGGACTGACAGGATTTTAGTGACATCTGACTTCTGTGTTGAGAGTAGATTTGAAGAGGGGAAGAACAGAAGCAGGCAGACCAGATGTCATTACAAAAATTCAGGAGAGAAATGATAGTGACTTAAAGTAGGGTGGTAGCAGCAGAGGTGGTAAAAAATGGTCACCATCTGGATCTCTTCTGAAGGTCAAGCCAACAGAAAGTGAGAACTGTTTGATGTGAAGTATAACAAAATGGGAGGAGTGAAGGATGACTCAAAGATATTTGTTCTAAATAACTAGACACATGGAACTATAGCAACTGATATGGGAACGGGTGTTGGTGGAACCAGTTCTGAGGAGAATATTGGCTCTATAACTTTTGGACATATTAAATTTTAAGTGTCTATGAGTGCTTTCAGTGAAAATCTTGAGTAAGGAGTTAGATGCATGAATCTGGAATTTGGGAGAGGAGTTGGAAACAGAAAATAAATTAGTCAAAATTGTCAACAATCAAATGATATTTAAAACCACAGTACTGGGTGAAATGACTAAGGAAGTGAATTGAGAAGAGGACCAAGGAATGAGACTGGCTTATTCCATCATCTTGAGAAGTCTACAAGAGTTGACAAAATCAGAAAGAAGGCTGAGAAAGAGCAACGAAGTCTGGAGGTATACCAAGAGTCAATTCTGAAAGACAAGTGAAGACAGTACATCACCAAAGAAGTAGGTGATAAATTGTTGCTGATAGGTCAACTATCTGCCTTAAGGATTGAGAATTGGGTCTGATTCAGCAATGTGGAGGACATTTGGGACCTTGGCAGGAATAGTTTAGTTGGAGTGGTGGCTCCAAAACCCAGACTGGATGAGGTCTAAGAGAAATGAGAGAAGAGCAAGCACAGGCAACTCTTCCAAGTTCTACTATAAAGGGGAGAAAAGAAATGGCAGGAGGAGCTGGGGGATGGTATACAAAAATATTGTTAAGATTACTATTAAAATTAGGATTGGATTAATAGTATATTACTATTTTAGAAGTATTTCAGAATACATATAATTGCTGTTAACATTGCTCATAATCATCACACACATTTGATAAGCATTTTCTGTTTCTGTTACTGTCCTAAGTATATATTTGTGTGACTATGTGTGTGCACCTGTATATATTATATACACACACACACACACACCTGTATAATAAATTGCTACAACCACTCTATGAAATAGGCACTACTATTAGCCCATTATACAGGTGAGAGAACTGACACATAAACATTAAGATCCAATATCCTCACATAGGTAGAAAATTATAGAGTTAGGAATTAATCCAGGTAATTTGCCTCCAGAATTTTTGTGTTTAACACTATACCATCCTGCTGTATTATGAAACAAATTATTAATTACTATTGTTATTTAAGACAGAGTCTCACTTTGTTGCCAGGCTGGAGTGCAGTGGCGCAAACTCGGCTCACTGCAACCTCTGCCTCCCAGGTTCAAGCAATTTTCCTTCCTCAACCTCCCAAGTAGTTGGGACTACAGGTGGGTGCCACCACGCCCAACTAATTTTTGTATTTTTAGTAGAGATGGGGTTTTACCATGTTGGCCAGGATGGTCTTTATCTCTTGACCTCGGCCTCCCAAAGTGCTGAGATGAAACAAATTATTAATCCAAATGAGGTAGCAGAAAGAATGCTTAAACTACTTAGGATATCAAACTATTTCAATTACCTGAATTAATCATGTTTTTATGAAATCCCTTTCATATTCATTATTCTTATCTTTTAAAAAGCCCTCGAAGAAATATGACAAAGGAGTTCACACAGTATAAAAGGTTAACTTGATCCTATTTATATATGTACAAGAAGTAAAATTCCAACTCTTTGAGAACGTTCATACATTTCGAATGTTATCCCACTGAAGTAGTCTAAATGAAGTAATACTACACAACATAACGCAAACTAAAATTTGATGTATGATGAACAACTCTGCTAAAAAAAATGTTTAAAAATATTTAAGGAGGAAAGGTTATTGCACATGACTACTTAATTTAACGATCTCATAATTTGGTATAATCACAACTTCTTGTTTAGTCAAAACAACTTCCTCTCAGACAAATGTAACCTACTCTCAGGCCTCTTGACCTACTTCCCCTCTAGTCCGAAGTCTGGCTGTTGAAAAGATCTTTTTCTAAGTAGGTCATCCTCTGCCTTAAACCTCTTAACCAGACTTGCCTTTTTTCCTGCCTCAGACTCCAGCTCCTTATGATTATCTTCAGGACCCTGGTTACCTCATCCCTGCCTGTAGCGTTGCTTTGATTCTTGCCCCAGTTTTCTGGGCTTAACTTCTAAATAGTGCCTTTATCACTTTCCTCCACTCTGGTCTCATGCTGCCCCTGTGCCTCGTTCAACAATTTCCTTTGACATCTTTCTTTAAAAAACTCTATTTTCTTTGACACCTTTCTTGAAAAATCTTTTCATTAGGACAGTTGTCCGGGGTTAGGAGGTAGGGGAGAAAGAAGGGAGGAAAAAAACATAGGCAGGGAATAGTCAGAAAAAGGACAAAGACTCCGTAGTATTCTGATCTTCTCAATTCCCCACTTAGCAGCCACCTCTCACTCTCTTGATCTAGGACTTTGCCTGTCTCTCCCTCAGCCAGTGACCTTTCACGCACTGATATCAAATGAATACGCCATAATCTGGCTTTTGCCCACCATTCAGCTTCATCACATCATCTCGGCTTTTTAACCCATCATTCAAAGTATTACAAGTTCTTCAAAAGAGAAGAAATGTCATAGCACAATAGAAACGCCCTTCTTTTTTGTCCTTCCAGATTTCACCATCAAAGTGGGGAGAAGTTATCATGGCAACAAAAGCAGACTTTGCTGACAGCAAAGGAAATGGAAAAATACTAGCTAGCAATCAGTCATTGTCTTTTTAACACAAGCCACTTAATTTACCACACCCAGGCCCTACCAACACAGTTCAGTGAAAACATTTCAAAGCATAAAGTAAAACATCAGCATGCTTCCCTTAGGATGTTTTTCTTTTTTATAAAGATGAAAAAGAAAAAAAAATGAAAAAAAGGACAAATGAATGTGACAAATATTCTTTTAAAAGAGTCCATTTGACATAGTAATTGTATAAAATTACAAGCTTTAGAGTTGGTGATCCTATTTTGAGGCCTCTTAATATAGGGATATCATTATTACATCAGCCACCTACTAGTTTATCACTAATACACCAATTAATCTTTCTAGGAGTGAGCATTCTTACATCTGAGTCACCTCCTACTTGTTGTCATTTTGCCAACCCTTAAAGTGATCTCAGTGGCCCTAAGATCAATTATACTTAAACCAATGCGTAGAGCCTGGCACATTCATTAATTAGAGTCAAATTTGCACTTCTGTAATTGAGACTAATTATTTGTTTGGTTTAAGTAAGTTGTTAGGCATTCATGAACGCTATTGGTCATAGGCATTGAATGAACATGGTTTCAAAGTCCATGTATATGTTAAAACATCAGGTCTAGGATTTCACAGCAAGAAAAACTTTCTGAACTGGCACCTATAAATAAATCTTAGAGTCTTGCTCAAGTTAATGCATGAATACAAAATAATGAAAATTAGGGCATGGCTTAATATTCCTTAGCGTGTTCAACAAGTATAAATCATTATCGAGAAAACTGGAAAATACCATTAGTTTTTTTTATTGTTCATTTTACTTATGAGGTAGCTTTTTCAGTACACATTCATTCTATGTTAGATAATTTTGTAGAACATATGGCCAAGTATCTATTTAGTCGTTTTTCTGAAGTGTTCCTCTGAATACATAACTGACATATACTCTTTATATTATTTATAAAAGGAAAGAAATAATTATTTAAACATGAAACAGTTTCTATAGCTCTTTCTAACTATATACAATGCTCAACGTGTAAAAAAAAACTATATTCAAAGATTAAGGTCATCTCAATGTTTGAGACCAATATGTGCTGGTTTAGTTAAGCAGGGGAATTTCCTATCATAAAAGTTGTCATTGTTTTCCTTCAACATTAAAGTTCTCCAAGGAATAGCTGAGAGAGCAATACAAACTTCAGCAAATGGATAAGCTTTCTGAAGCAGTTTTACTATTTTTACAAGTGTCGTAATAATTATAAAACTATTTTTAATGACAATTGAAATAAATGAGGAAAACCACCTATTGGAAACTATCATAATTTCAAGTCATAATTATTAATTTTTAAGATAAATATTAAATCAAATAAAATACTGCTTAAGAATAAAAGTTTGCCACTGGATTTGACCTATATTAAAATACCACACTGCGTCATATATATTTAAAATTAATCTATTTCACAATGACTAAGAATTTATTCGCACAAGGATATAGAACGTTACTTCAACTTTTTATCTTTGCTTTTCAAACTGTAATTTAAAAAATATATATATAGTCCATAAAGTTTTAGACCAAATATACTCAGGTAGATCATTAAAAATATGAAGTGTTAAGACTGGCAACTACTCCAGTCAGAACTTGGCTTTCATGTGTCTGACCCAAACGACCTATCCTCTTGCACATTATGTAATCACAACCTGAAATGATTATTCATGTGCTAAATTTAGGCTTTCATATATCAACTGAAGAATAAATATTTCAAGCTATGACTTACAAGCCCCACTTACACACATAGAATTCCATTGCTAGTATTACCATTTTTACATGGAAAATGGTAATGTCCAATTACTTGAACTTTTTATCTCAGTGATTTGCAAACTGTGCCATACTGAACCATGGAATTGCCTCTCGAAATGGATGAAAATCTCAGTTAGTGTCTCCAAAACCTTTCAAGCAGACTGTCTTCCTCTTCATCTGTGCTTACTGTGATTCTGGTGAAGACTGTCTTTAAGCTAATGATTCCACTGCTAAAGGAAAAAGAAAAGGAGTTATACATGATATAAATAATGAATTGATGGGTGCTGACGAGTTGATGGGTGCAGCACACCAACATGGCATAAGTTTACATATGTAACAAACCTGCACGTTATGCACATGTACCCTAGAACTTAAAGTATAATAAAAAAAAAAAAAAAAAGACAAGACAAGACAGGAAAAGTAAAGGAAGCAAAAAAGAAGAGAAGAGGGAGGGAGAAGGGAGAAAGGAAGCATGAAAGGGAGGAAGGAAGGAAGAGAGGCAGCAAGGGGAGGAAAAAGGGAGGAAAGGAAGGTAGGGAAAGAGGAAGAGAAAAAAAGAGAAGAAAAAAGGAATAAAGAAAGTAAGGGAGAGAGGGTGTATAAGGAAGTCACTGGTTTATGTGTGTTGTCCTTACTACTTCATGAAGTTAATAAGAACATGGAAAGTACACCTGCAAAAGATGGTATGTCTTTTCAATTTAATACCATTCAGTCACTATTGATTATTTATCAAAATCCAACTAGGTGCCAGGTACTGTGATAGGCTCAGATGAAATAATTTGACCTGCCACATCCTTGACTTTTATAAAGCAGTCATAAATTTATTATCAATATCAGATAACAGCTATCAAAATTAGAGAATCTTGTTCATCCTCCAGCAGGATTTTGAAAGCAGCATTGACTAATGGGGGACTTGTACACATGCATTTGTTGTGGCCATTTCTACCTAGGTCAAATTCACAGCAGTCTATAGTAAGCCAGGCATTATTGATGCCAAATCTAAAAAAAAAAAAAATTGTAATTATTTATATAAACAAAAACTTGGTTATATAAACAAATTCTTATCACCTCTGGTTACCTTTATCCATACTACTTCCCACTGTAATCATTCATTTTCCTGTCTTCTACAGTGTCGCCGCCGCCGCCCCCCCCCCACCCCCCCCACGACAGAGTCTCACTCTTTCACCCAGGCTGGAGTGCAATGGCACAATCTCGGCTCACTGCAACCTCCGCCTCCTGGTTTAGGTAAATATCCTGCCTTAGCCTCCAGAGTAGCTGGGACTACAGGCGTGCGCCACCACACCCAGCTAATATTTGTATTTTTAGTAGAGATGGGGTTTCACCACGTTGACCAGGATGGTCTCGATCTCCTGAACTCATGATCTGCCTGCCTCGGCCTCCCAAAGTGCTGGGATTACAGGTCTGAGCCACCGCGCCTGGCCTCATCCCTATCTTCTAACCTGAAAAAATAAGTCATCATCTAAATTTTGGATGAGCTCAGTTAGCTTCCCATTTTCAGGTAATTTTCTATAATATCTTTAATTGGACAACTATATCTGGAATGTTAGAGTATTTCCAGTCCTCATTAATTGTTAGGTAAAGCTTCTTTGAACTTAGCTTCTTGGCATTAGACATATACTCTGCTTATGGAGCATTTACTATTAAGATCCATTTATCTTTAATAATTCATCATAAATCAGTATTTCTGGTTCAAAGTAATTTGTGTTGTTTCTATGCTTTCCTTTGGATACTTTTATGCTCCTCTATATTTCATAATAGCATATATAACCTAATTTAATGAACTCTTCAAACAGATTAACTATGCTCCCTTCATGCACTAATTCTGGAGTCCTACCTAGAAAAGCTATTAAATTTGTACTTAACTGGCACTCCCTTGGCTATTACATAATAATATTGGAATCAAACTTTTCCCAATGGAAATTTTATACATATAATTTTTTAACATAAATGTGACCCTTAAAAGCATTTTGGTCAGTCTGGGAGCTTATTTGCTAACCGCAAAATAAAAGTCAGTCATTTTAAATTTGCACAAATTAAAGTTTAAAATGATATATTTATAGTCATAGTAGTATGCAAAATGTTTGAGATAAGCAAATGGTAATACAGAGTAAGGTAGCTAGAATGGGCTGTAAAGTTCCCTTTAAGTTTAAAATAATTTTTAAAGTGAAAAAGAAATACAACTTGAAACATTTTCTTTAAGTAAAAAGATTTTTAGAGCAGCAAATATTCAAATATTTATAACAGCTACAATATCTACAAGAAAGTAAATATAAAATACTATGGAAGAACATGACTCCAGAGGATTTGAATGAGTTTCCTACTTGACTTCTTTGCAACTCAGTTTCTTCATCTATATAATGAGTTTATATTCATTATAAAAGAGTATTCTGCATTGCAATGCAGGAAGTTCCCAATAAATGTCTGTTATTACCATATTTTTGAAAAATAAACATTAGTAAAGATGCTGTGTTTATGTTTTTCTGCAAATATTACAGAATATTGTTTGCTAAGTCTCCATCATGTGCTTTGAGGTTTGAGGGTCTTTCTTAAGTTTTTAGAATAAAGAAACGTCTTGGAGTTTCCCTTTCCTGGAAGATAGAATGATCTTTCCTCCTAAGAAATAATTTTTTTTCATTGGAAACAGTTTGAAATTTCAAAATGAGAAGGCTACATCTCTCGGCTGTATGTTGAGCTGTTTGTGGGTGAGTAGTGGTTATCTGCAGAGAATAAATTCCTCTCTCTTGCTGAATAAAGGTACTGCCAGAACAAATGTATAAGACTTTGGATATCAATTCTACATTATCTCTTGTAATTTCAAAATGGTTTCATTAACTGTTGAAAACATCATCTGTCTGCTCATTTTGAAAGGAAAGCACCTTTGAATAGTTAAGATTTGATTTGTGGGCATTTATACATAGAATAATATTCAACAATAATCGTACAGTGTTATCTGAATTTATGAAAATGTAATTCTTACATAATAGGAAATCCATCATCATGATCTCATACACACTCTAATGAAAATTATTTTATTAAGAGATTGGGGTAAATGAAGAAAGTTTATCATTGGTCCCATATAAAATCCATAAAAGAATAAAATTGAAGATATAAGTCTTCTGGTTACATTACTACTATGTTCACAAAGGAGCTGAGCCAGATGCATCTGCAATTAGATTCCTTTGTTTTTGCAATATGTCTAAATGAAGAAGCAGTGCAATATAGTGTTTAAGCATGTAGGCACTAGAGCTCTGGGGTCAAATCACACTCTTTCATTTACCAATTCTAAAAGCTTGATCAAACTGCTTATTATTTTCTCTATACCTCAGCTTCCTCATCTATACACTAGGGGAAATAATGACATTTACTTCATAGGAACACTATGAGGATGATATAAGTGAATTAATAACTGTAGAGTGAATTGAATAGTGCCTGGGTGTGGTAGCACTCAGTAAGTATCATCTTTTATCTGCCAAGTAATAAAATTTCATAAATAATGTTTAAATTTCAATTTATGGTATTCCTTGTAAGGGAGTTTTATAATAGGTTTTTCCTTTAAGTTTTAATTCTACCACAATCCCCACACAATACCCACTACAAAAATATTGGTTGAATGAATGAAGGCCATCACCAAAGGACGGTATGCTTGAATCTTAGTCATTACAGTTTCCAACCAAAGCAAATGAGCTGTATTAACACTTGTGTGCAGTGTTGTTAATAATCAAGTAGTGTGTGTTATTAAGTAGAGCCAAATTATTATCCTTACTTCTCCGTTATCCCTATTGATTTCTTGTTCATAATATCAATATGTGAAGAATGGTAAAAATGTGGAGTCACCTGAGACTCAGATTATATACTTCATTTTACATATGAGAAAAATAAAATTCATGATCACATATATCACAAAAAAAGCACAGGATGCTTTTCTAAATACAACATAAAAGCATAGTCTCACTTTTTAAAATTTACTCTTAAAATTGTCACAAGGGAGATTCCCAGAGTATTCCTTCAAGAGGCCTATGACACCATCAGGTTATTTCACACCATCATAGCCATCACCATTTACTTTTGCTCATGATTTATTATTAGAATTATCCAACCCAGTGCTCTGCCTTGCTAATCCCCATCATGTTAGCATTTTCACAAAGAGATTGAAATTTGCCTGATCCTATGAGAAAGAAGGTAAGAAAATTCAGAGTCTTGCAAGATCTTTTATTAATTCCTTTTTAAAATTGTATGAAGAACTTCTGGGCTGGTGAAAACACAGATGTGCTAGGAGGGTGGCACACAGGAGGGAGTATGGAAGCTCCATACAACTCCTCTCCCATGCCTGGACCTATGTACCCTGAGTTATATCTATCATAGTAAACTGGTAATAATAAACTTTAAAAACACACAAAATAAAATATGTGAATGAAAATTATTCTTAATAAGAAAGACCTACAGCAGTTATCCTTTCTTGTCAAAGAAGCTTTCAAATGTTTTAAAGGTCCTCTCTAGTCCAGTGAATTCCTGCTTTTCTGAAGTAGTTCTTTGTGAATGTTTATGTATTTGATTGTGTTTTTAAAAACACGTAGAGTTGGAGGTAGATGTCAAGTCATGTTCCATTTACAGAAAGTCAGAAAGATATGTTAGAAGTCTTTGTATAGAATAATCAGCAGTTTACTCTCTCACACATATTTTAATTTTTTCATAGAAACACAAAAAAGTCTCTAACCATCAGTCATTCTGTATTTTTATATGGGTCAAGTAATATCTCAAATCAGAAATTTAAAAGTATCATTTGCAATAACAAGTAGTAGGTAATTTGATATGCTTAGAATGCCATAAACCAGGGAAAGAGTAGAGGGGAAAATATCATGTGACTGAAAAGATATTACTAAATTCCAACGTTTTTCCAAAATCAGCTAACATGTATAGCTGCAACTATTATCAGAGCTACATTGTTTCCTTGTGTAATTAATTTCATAAATGGCATTTACTGCTGACAGACTGACACTCCCTGTCAACTATATAATAGAAATCATTAGGAGCATATGTGAGTAAGTTGGTTATCTCAGATGGCCATCAGCAGCTGGGTAGGCTGGACAAGAAAATTGGATTCTGGCCTGTCTCAACTCTTCATAAATATGTATGTTACAATTACATGTCAGAGTAATTTTTTAAAAAAGAAAGGAAAATAAAAGATAACTCCAGGTGCGGGGACTTTTTGTTAGAAATGAATATATTTCAAGAATTTGGGGATAAGAAAAAGCACTAATTACTTGGGGATATGCAACGGCATTTGCATTTTTCTTCACGAATTTCTTTCACATCATATTTTCCAACTAGAATATAGTCACTAAATAGGAAAAAAACTCCATGGTCAAAGCTACTGAATAAACATGAGACTAGAAAAGTACCTCTAATGTTATGCTATCCTTGACTTTCATGAGAAACACAGACTAAAAATTACTCCATCCCCCACTCCTGTGTGCTGGAATGTTCCTATTAGAGAAACAGATCTTGCATGCTGTCCTGACCTTTAATCTGCTCCACTTGGCAGCAACAAGATGTAACACCTTTCTACTGTTCAAAAAGAAATAAGATGGAAAAATTGAATTGTCTCTTGTTTTTGTTTCCTCAAAAACCTAGCAATCAATACAAACTTCATTGAAGGTCATCTACGAGCTGGTTTCTACCTAATGAACAGTATAAATGGGCCGTATACATGAAGAAATTTAGATTCCGATTTCTTCAGGACCATTTATAATATTTATGTAACAAAAACATCCAAAGCTCACATTTTTAAAAAACTGTCTCTTTTCATCCATACTACTGTTTTTATTTTTAGTTATTACTTCAAACATATACTCTTTAGTTCTCCAACTAGATGCTATACTTGAAACCTAAGTCCAATATAATATTCTGTTTATTATTCCCAAGCCTAACACATAACAGATGCTTAATAATAATAACAATAATAACATAATTACTTTCCAATGAATCCTTACCATTAGGCAGGTTCAGTGCTGTGCTCTTTACACTTTCATTATCTTACTGATTTCTAACAACCTTGTATATTAAATATTAATATCTTTATGTGACAAATGACAAAGTCAAAGAGAACTGGGTATGAGGGTCTCCAATACCTAGGACCCTGTATTAAATCCAGGTTAATATGATTCAAAGCCATTATATGAACATTTCCTAAATTCCTATGCGTATATATCCTTTTTAAGAAGGAGTATTTGAAATTATGTCTAACCCTACCTATATGCAAAATCAAAACAAAACAAAAAAACAAAAAATAAAGTTGAGGCGATCCTGATGAAACACATGACTATTTGCAGACTGTTCTCTGCAGACAAACATAACAACAAATATTCATCCTTATGTCAATAAACTTCCTGAATGCAGAAAACATCCCTAAAAGCCCAACTGGTGGGACCATGTAGGAGTCAAATAAGTTAGTTTTATATATTTATCCATATATATCCATCTATCTTTTTCTCTGTTTGCAAAGAGCTACTTGCAGAAATTTGCTTGAATCAAAAACTATTTCATGTCAGCTAGCCAACCAGAAAATATTCTATTTCTTGTTTAGCTTGATAAAGTGTAAGATGTCACATTTGTAATATTTGTAAAATTCTAATAAATCATGTGATTTACCAGTGTAAAATTTGCTTAAGTTGTATAAAAATTTTGTTTCAAATTTATTTCAGAACCTGCTTCATGTTTTCATGGCAAAAGGTTTTCCCAAAGAAATATATAGTAAAGCTTTCACTTACAAAGAAGTTTCATGTATGGATTGGTCATTTTCTGTTCATGATAGTCTTTTAATTCAAATGCACTGAAAATCTCCAAAGTTCACAGAAATTCACTCTTGTATTTGACAGCAAAAGAATAAAAAGAATCAATGAAATAAATCCTGTAAGAAATGATCAATATCTAATTCTTTTTAACTTTACATATGAATAAAGCAAATTAGACTGGTTTAGTTAACTTTTTAAATTCATTTATAAATTTGTATGAAAAACGAATAGAAAAGAACATTATATGATATTGTAAAAACCCATCAAACATGACAGAGTTTTTTTTTTCTAAATGCCGCAGAATTAAAGTCATGTATTAATGCATTTTACTGATGTATCCCAAGCACCTACAACTATACCAGGCATATAATCGGTGCTCAAAAATATTTACTGAACAGATTAATGAATGATTTCTCATTCTCCTTGCCATTCTACATTTGATACTGTATTTCTAATGAAAAAGTATTGCATAACAGTAAGAACTATTTACATTTCTTTAGTGATTTTCTTAGTTTTAAACATATTTTGAAAGAAACTCAATATTTACTTATTTATCATATGAGGTTACTAACATTTTTAGAGAAGATCAGCCTTCCAGGGAGCTCATTTTGGAAAATACTACATTAGATTATTTTGCATCTAAATGTAACAGAATACCACTTGAAAATCCTGGGAGTCTTAAGGATCAGTGATTCCAGAATATTACCAAAGAGGAGGAGGGAAGAAATGTACACCTTCTTTCAAAGTACCAGTTGCTTTTCTTTTTTTTTAATTATTTTTATACTTTAAGTTCTAGGGTACATGTGCACAACGTGCAGGTTTGTTACATATGTATACATGTGCCATGTTGGTGTGCTGCACTCATTAACTCGTCGTTTATATTAGGTATATCTCCTAATGCTATCCCTCCCCACTACCCCCTTCCCACAATAGGACCCGATGTGTGATGCTCCCCTTCCTGTGTACAAGTGATCTCATTGTTCAATTCCCATCTATGAGTGAGAACATGCGGTATTTGGTTTTCTGTTCTTGTGATAGTTTGCTGAGAATGATGGTTTCCAGTTGCATCCATGTCCCCACAAAGGACATGAACTCATCCTTTTTTATGGCTGCATAGAAAGTACCAGTTGCTTCTTAATCAACTCTGAAACAAGTCTTCCAGTCCCCAACCCTACTTCAAATCTCAATCCTGAGACTCAGGTATTAAGATTTTGTAAAGACTCATGAACGATTTTTTTATTCTTTTAAGTTCAGGGGTACATGTGTAGCTTTGTGACGTAGGTAAATTGTGTCATGGGGGTTTGTTGTACAGATTATTTCATCACTTGCGTATTCAGCCTAGTATCCATTAGTTACTTTTCCTGATCCTCTTCCTCCTCCCACCCTCTACCCTCAGTTGGCCTCAGTGTGTGCTGTTCACGTCTATGTGTCTATGTGTTCTCAACATTTAGCTCCCACTTAAAAGAGAATATGTGGTATTCGGTTTTCTGTCCCTGTGTTAGTTTGCTAAGGATAATGGCCTCCAGTTGGATCCACGTCCCTACAAAGGACATGATCTCATTCTTTTTTATGGCTGCATAGTATTCTATGGTGTATATGTACTACATTTTCTTTATCCAGTGTATCGTCGATGGGCATTTAGGCTGATTCCATATCTTTGCTATTGTGAATAGTACCGCACTGAACATACATATGCATCTGTCCTTGTGACAGAACAATTTATATTCCTTTGGGTATATACCCAGTAATGGGATTGCTGGGTTGAATGGTATTTCTGTCTTTAGGTCTTTGAGGAATTGCCACACTATCTTCCACAATGGCTGAACTAATTTACACTTCCATCAACAGTGTATAAGTGTTCTTTTTTCTCCACAACCTCACCAGTATCTGTTATTTTTTCATTTTTTCATAATAGCCATTCTGACCTGTGTGAGACAGAGTCTCATTGTGGTTTTGACTTGCATTTTTGTAATGATCAATGGTGTTGAGCTTTATTTCACATGCATGTTGGCCATGTGTCTGTCTTCCTTTGAGAAGTGTCTATTT
This sequence comes from Rhinopithecus roxellana, assembly GCF_007565055.1. Taxonomy (NCBI): domain Eukaryota; kingdom Metazoa; phylum Chordata; class Mammalia; order Primates; family Cercopithecidae; genus Rhinopithecus; species Rhinopithecus roxellana. The sequence continues at coordinate 12,561,322 of NC_044555.1, forward strand.
ATCTCCTTTGCCCACATTAACGGTTTTTTTTTTTTTTCTTGTAAATTTGTTGGAGTTCCTTAACAGATGCTGGATATTAGACTTTTGTCAGATGCATAGTTTGTAAATATTTTTCTCTCACTCTGTAGGTTACCTGTTGATAAGTTTCTTTTGCTGTGCAGAAGCTCTTTCGTTTCATTGGACCCCGTTTGTCAACTTCTGCTTTAGTTGTAATTGCTTTTGGTGTCATCATCATGAAATCTTTGCCCAGGCTATATCCTGAATGGTATTGCTTAGGTTGTCTTCCAGAATTTTTATACGTTTGGGTTTTACATTTAAGTCTTTAATCCATCTTGAGTTAAATTGTGTGTATGTTATAAGGAAGGGGTCCAGTTTCAATCTTCTGCATATGGCCAGACAGTTATCCCAGCACCATTTATTGAATAGGGAATCCTTTCCCCATTACTTTTAAACATCTGCAAAAGGGTTAGTTTGACTTCCTCTCTCCCTATTTGAGTACCCTTTATTTCTTTCTCTTGCCTGACTACCCTGGCCAAAACTTCCAATACTATGTTGGATATGAGTGGTTAGAGTGGGTGTCCTTGTGCCAGTTTTCAAGGGGACTGCTTCCAGCTTTTGCCCATTCAGTACGATGTTGGCTGTGGGTTTGCCATACATGGCTCTTATTATTTTGACATATGTTCCTTCAATACCTAGTGTATTGAGAGTTTTTAACATGAAGGGATATTGAATTTTATCACAAGCCTTTTCTGCATCTATTGAGATAATCATGTGTGTTTTCTCTTTAGTTCTGTTTATGTGATGAATCACATTTATTGATTTGTGTATGTTGAACCAAGCTTGCATCCCAGGGATGAAGCCTACTTGATTGTGGTGGATAAGCTTTTTGATGTGTTGCTGGATTCAGTTTGCCAGTATTTTGTTGAGGACTTTTGCATCAATGTTATCAAGGGAATTGGCCTGAAGTTTTCTTTCTTTTATTGTGTCTCTGCAGGGTTTTGGTATTAAGATGATGCTGGTCTCATAGAATGAGTTAGGGAAAAGTCCCCTTTTTTCAATTTTTTGGAATAGTTTCAGTAGGAATGGTACCAGCTCTTCTTTGTACATCAGGTAGAATTCAGCTGTGAGTCCATCTGGTCCTGGACTTTTGTTTTTATTGGTAGGCTATTTATTACTGCCTCAATTTCAGAACTCATTATTGGTCTGTTTAGGGATTCTATTTCTTCCTGGTTCAGTCTCGGGAGGGTGTCTGTGTCCAGGAATTTATCCATTTCTTCTGGATTTTCTAGTTTATGTTCACAGAGGTATTTTTAACATTCTCTAATGGTTGTATTTCCGTGGGTTGATTTTTCTCTTGGTTCTCTAGTTGTTTTAGTTGTGATATTAGGTTGTTAACTTGAGGTCTTTCTAACTTTTTGATGTGGGCATTTAGTGCATAAATTTCCCTCTTAACACTGCCTTAGCTGTGTCCCAGAGATTCTGGTACAATGTATCTTTGTTCTCATAAGTTTCAAAGAACTTCTTGATTTCTGTCTTAATTTTATTATTTACCCAAAAGTCATTCAGGAGCAGCTTATTCAATTTCCATGTAATTGTATGGTTTCCAGTGAATTTCTTAGTCTTGAGTTCTAATTTGATTGTAACGTGGTCCTAGAGACTGTTTTTTATGGTTTCAGTTTTCCGCATTTGCTGAGGAGTGTTTTACTTTTGATTATTTGATCAATTTTAGAGTAAATGCCATGTGGCAATGAGAAGAATGTATATTACATTGTTTTGCGGTGGAGAGTTCTGTAGATACCTATCAGATCCATTTGATCCAGAACTGAGCTTACATCCTGAATATCTTTGTTAATTTTCTGTCTCGATGATCTGTCTAATATTGCCAGTGGGGTGTTAAAGTATCCCACTACTATTGTGTGGGAGTCTAAGTCTTTTTGAAAGACCCATGAATGATTTTAATATGATCTAATGTTTAAACTGACCGGTATGTGGGTATAACCATGGAAAGGACCATGCGTAATACAAGGCACATTTGGAAAATGTCCTCTTCTTTCCAGAAAAGCTCAGCCATCCATACCACTAATAACTTCTCACACCTTACTCCACAAGTATGCAAAAGATATTGCTGATTTTCAGTAGATTTGATCATTGATATGTTATTCCTAAATTTTCTACTTTCAAGGCTGCTCATGGAGGGAGGGTCTTTCCTTATGTAAGATTAGTTTTCTGAGCCAACTAAAACTGTCAGCCAACATCACCACAGGCAAATGTATGGTTTCACAGTTCAGCATGTGCATGGGTTTGTGTCTTGGTCTGAGTTCTTGACTTTTAAAAGGAAATTATTATATATTATTATAAAGACATAAGGCTTGAAGTTTCAAATTTAGGGATATAATTCATATCCTTCCTTCCTACCTTCCTTCCTTCCATTAAATTGTATATGTCTATACTTTTTCCAGCTCTCTGCATGTGTTGGAGATAGACTACTTCTGTTCTTGAGATTCACAAATAAATAATCAAATATAGAAAAAAGATAGGAGTATCTAAAATGTTAGGAAGAAGTGAATGGCCCAGCAAGATGTCTGGGCTCTACGGAAAGAGAGATGATACAAGGTGTAAGCTAGAAAAAAGAGACAAATTTTAAAGTAGCTAAGTAGGGATTCGAAGTTAAAACTTCTCAAGTAAAACAAGAATGAGTATAAAATCATCAGGAGACTTCTGTATATTCTTACTGAAGCATTTGTAAAATAATCACAAAAATATAGCACTAAAGCAATAAAATTATATATAAATGATAACATTGACCTACTTACTTAAAACGTGTGATAATACTGTTCAGAAAGCTCTAAAAACTCATTGAAATTCACCTTTACAAGACATGTCTATTAAAACGATATTGGCACTTCCTGCTGTGTATGTTACTCAGCTTCTTGAAAGTTGAAACTTTACATTTCAATCAAGGTTCATCTTCAAATCAGTAGAAATTTCTAGGGAACAAGCAGAACTTAAAACTCTCAGACCTTCTTTTGTCATATTTAGTCTGTTAACAGACACAATTGGCTGCCTTCTTTCTACGTTTCTTTTATATTTCAAATGTCCTCCAGGTCCTGATGCATTTATTAACCAAAATATCATCTATGAATCTGAAAACAGGATGCGTTTGACTCACAACTCTCCTCAGTTCCAACACATGAAAAGGGGCATTTTTTAGAAAACGAAAAATCTGAGGCAAAATAAGGAAAATCTAGACCCAATCTTTCCTGCTGTAAGTTGCCATAATTGACAACCCATCATATACAAGACTTTTTGGGGCTATAGGTTATTTTTCTCCCAAAGCAAAAATAACATTAGGCATAATATTAAATTGTCTTTTCAAAGACTTACGGGGTATGCATAAAAATTATTTCTGAAACCAACGTGCTTTTCCTTAATAAGGTAAAATCTCTAGATTCTTATTTAATTAAAAGTCCAGTGACAAATAGATATATATTCAACAGACAACTATTTTTAAAGGCATTATAGAACAAGAAATTTTTTAACTTTTTGTATAACAGCCAATGATAAGGAACTACACTCTTAACTAAGTGTTATTTAATGATGGACATTTAATTGTAAAAACAGGTAGAATTACTCAATATGAGTATTTTTATATTATTTTTATATTTTTATATATATATATTTTATATTATTATTTTGTGGGAAATTATATAAAGCAGTAAGATACTAATAAAATTCTCTAAATTATAAGTATGTGGTTTTTTTTCTTAAAAAAACATAGCCACAAACCATACACAAAGTTAATTCTATTTAATAGTTTGAATAGAATTCTGGTGATTATCATTTGGTTTGGGTTATTATTACTGTTCCTATTAAATAACCTGAGACACATAATAGAGCCAAGCCTCAGAATTAGTTCAGAAAGTGGAGAATCTTTGCCTGTACATTGCTACTGGATTAATATTCAAAGAACATGATTTTATTGGGTAAATCAGATACTCTTCTTCAAGACATCCAATGGTTTCCCCAATCTGTATGTAATATAAAATATAAAATTTCCTTATGCTTGCTTTCAAGACTCAACATGATTATACTGACAACTTTCTGTTTTTGCTAAAATATAAACAAAAAAAGTTTATTTCTTGTTCACACTGCATGTCCATCACAGATCGTCAGGGTTCTATGCTCTTCATAGTCACTTGGGGAATTGGGTGGAGAGAAAAACAACAACCACCACCACCACCAAAAAAAAAAAAAAAACCTGCCAACCCAGAATCTTATATCCAGTGAAAATATCCTTTAGAAACTTCTACAATCACCAAGGCAGAGAGAAAGGCAGGAGGTAGGTTTCTCTGGATTATCCCCAATCTTCCTAATGAGAGCCTCGTGTGCTAACTGAAGGAAAAGCCTAGGTAAGTATAAGCAACACCCCACACCCATGACTGTGGCCCTCAAGGAACTGTACACACTCTTGCTAGCCCATGCTTAACCACACCAGCAATTCATCAGACTTTCTAGTTTAATGTTCCTCATATGGTTACATGGCATCTGAAGGCTTTGGCCCCAGGTAAGCAAATGCTTCAGTTTATGTCTCCCTTCAGGTACCTGCCTCTTTAGGTTTGCAATGAAGGTTTGCCCTGCAAATACATTTCTCTTATGTGTATAAGAACATCAATATCCATTGATATTTAGTTGTCAAGCTTTTTCTTGTTGTAAGGACAGGAGTGATAAGTTCACAACTTCTTTACATATCTCAGCTATAGCTGGAAGTCCTCTCTGTAATGCTAACATATGTTTAAATTCCAGAACTATTATATATTATAAAATTCTATTTTGTATTTATATACATTAGTTATATATTATATATAAATGTATGTTTTTATATATTTATATACATTCATTGTATATTAAATGTATATTTTTATACATTTATATACATTTATTATTTTTCAAAAACAGTTACATATTAAAATTTCCCCTTCTTGGCCAGGTCCTTGAAATTCTCCTACCTAATGGTAAAAATAATCATCAATATGGTATCAGTCCATCCAAACTGGTATTGGTCCCCATAGCGTTAGAGGGTTCCAAGACTCAGTCATCAGACATCTTCTCTTCCCCATCTACCCTCAATCCCTTAATGACCTCATCCAGTCTCACAGCTTTAAATAATTTTTACTTATGCTGATAGTTCTCAAATTTATAGCTGTAGTCTAGACTTCTTTCTCAAATTTAGACTCATATATCCAACTGACAACTCAAATCTTCACTTGGGGGTATAATAGCAATCTCACACTTAAGTTTTTTCCTCCAAATCTGTGCCACCTGCAGAACTACCATTTCAATTGATGGAAATTCCACCTTTCCACTTACACCAAAAGCCTTGATATTATCCTTGACATTCCTTTTTCACCTTTCAACCTTTTCCCCCATTCTACATGTCAGTAAATTACACTGTTTCTACTTTCAAAATAAATCTACAATCTTCTACATGTCAGTAAATTACACTGTTTTTACTTTCAAAATAAATCTTCGGTCTGACCAGTTCTCCCCATTTTGACTGCTCACACTTGGATCTGAGTGAGTCTCCATCATCTTTTGCCTGGATTGGCACAACAGCCTCCTAACAGGTCTCCCTGCTTCTATGCACGATTCCCCTCTTCCTTCCAAACTTGGGCATTTCTCAACACACCTATCAGAGTGATCCATTTAAATGTACATTAGACTAAGTCACTCTTCTGCTCAAACTTTCACAATGACCATTTAACTCCACGTGGAAGCCAAATCGTAACAAGTGACCTACATGACCCTATACCTATCTTGTTCAATATCATGGCCACTAGCCACTTGAGGCTATTGAGAATTTGAAATGTAGCTAGTCCAAATTTAGATGTATGATATATGTGAAATATTCCTCAGGTTTCAATGTCTTAGTATGAAAAGTATAAAATATCACATTAATACTTTTTTATTGATTACATGTTAAAATATTTTGAATATGTTACCTTAAATAAAATAAACTATCAAAATTAATTTCACTTGGTATTCTTCCATTTTTTCCAAAGTAGCTACTAAAAAATTAAAATTACATATGAGGTTCACATAATATTTGTTTTGGACAGTCCTAACCTATATAATCCAGACCCCACATTAACTCTACAACCTCCTGTCATCTACTCTTCCCCTCACTTCCCCGACACCAGCCATACCATCTTTCTTGGTGTTCTTCAAACACCAGACATATTGCCAATTTAAGGCCTATGTTTGACCCATTGCTGTTCCTCCTGTTTTTCAAGCCTTTGCTAAAATCTCACTTTCTCAATGAGTCTTACCCTGACTGCCCCATTTAAGACTATCTCCCACCCCACCCCCAGTCAGCATTCCCAATCCTATTTACCTGATCTTCTTTTCATTTTTTCATGCACTGATATCCTTCTGTTATATAATTTACTTATTTATTCCGCTTATTGTTCCTCGTCTGTCTCCCCTCTAGAATGCAAGCTCCAAGACAGCAGAGATCCGTTTAGTGTGGTCTGTTTGCATGCTTGGTTCACTACTGTATCCCATATACTGGAACCAGTGCCCAGCCCATAGTGAGGGTTCCATAAGTGTTTCTTGACTTGATTAATTTTAAAATAGAATCATATTATACATATTGTTCATCAAATCGCTTTGTTCCACTGTACAATAAATTACAACCATCTCTCGCTGTCAATAGAAATAGAAGAGCTTCCATCTTTTTAAATACTTCAGAGTACACTAAAATACAATCCAATAATTCTCCTTTTGAAGGTCATCTATGTCATTGTCATTTTTTTCACTTTTAAAACAATACAGTATAAGTACATCTGTGGAATGCATTCCTAGTTTGGGAAAGGGTGAGTAAGAAGCCATGTACTTTTTAAATTTTAAGGTGTTGCAAAATTGCTTGCCTAAAAACCTGTACCAATCTACATTCCCACCTACCATCAACTAACCTCCTACACAAAATCGCCTAGGTTTGAATTGCTACTCATTCTTCCACCCACATATACACGCATATTGTGCCATTTTAATTTCCACCTTCAAGCTGCTGCTTGAAGCATTATCACTTTGTGCCATCTCCCCACAAACACATCCCCAGATCCACACACTCCCACGACCCCACCCCATTCTCTTTTCATTCATCTACAGCACACCCCTCATTCAAGGCTGAAAATGTTTTTCCCTGTTCTGATAAAACTGGCAATTCTCTTCTTTCGATACAGACTGATGTTTTGGGCACACAAACTCTGAAGTCAGATTGCCTGGGTTTAAATTCCTGCTCCACTATTAAATTCAGTGACCTTGTGAAAGTTAACTAAGCTTTCTATGCCCCACCCCCCGCCATTTTCTTCATTTGTAAAATAGTAATAAACAGTACATTCTACTGATTTATAATAATGATTGACTGAATTAGTATATGTGGAACATTTGGGGCTATTTTCTATATGTGTATCCTAAATGCCCTCATTTATGTTATAACACACTTGGCATTGAGATATCATCAATTACCCTCACAGATTTTTTTTAATCTTCTCAGATAATTGCAAACTCCTTGAGGACAGAGATTATGCATTATAATTACCTGTCTTACAACAGCTAATACTGCTTACTGTACATAGAAGGCAATCAAACTGTTGACTAACTGACATATACTGTCTTTATTTTTTAGTCTTGCCTTAAGGACTTTTTTTGTACAAATGTATGGGGTACATGTGAAATTTTGTTACATGTTTAAATCAGGGTATTTAGTGTGACGATCACCCAAGTAATACATATTTTAGTGAAGTATATTCACCCTACTCTGCTATCGAACACTGAATTTATTCCATCTTACTGTATATTTGTACCCTTTAACCCACTTCTCTTCATCCTCTCCCTCAAGTCACCCTTCCCAGTGTCTCTTATCTATCTTTCCACTCTCTACCTCCATGTAACCAAATTTTTTAACTCCCACATATAAGTGAAAACATGAGATATTTGTCTTTTTATGCCTGTCTTGTTTCACTTAATGACTTCCAGTTCCATCCATGTTGCTGCAAATGACATTATTTCATTCTGTTTTATAGCTGAACAATACGGTATTTCCTTATGCATATATATACCACATTTTCTTTATCCATTCATCTGTTCATGAACACTTATGTGGATTCCATGTGAATGGTGCTGCAATAAACATGTAAGTACAGGTATCCCTCTGATATACTGATTTACTTTCCTTTGGGTAGATACTCAGCAGCTAGATCAAATGGTAATCTTATTTTTAGTTTTCTAAGACATCTCCATAACTGTTTTCCATAGTGGCTGTACTAGTATACATTCATACCAACAGTATATAAGAGCTCCAAGGACATGTTAAAGACATTGCCTTAAGGACATCAGCAAAGCCTTTCCTATGGAAATGCATCTCCTGTAACTAAATATGGAAATCTAGGAATTCTGAGATTTTTCTCAGCAACGAAATCAACACAATGAAAAATTATTCATTGCTAGAGTGCGTCTCCCATTCTCTTTCCTGTAATTACCTTTGCACTTGTTTATAAATGCCCACAACTCCAGGGCTACTTGCCTTCATTCCTCAATGTTGCCAAATGCTCCCATTACTGTTGAAACTGGTAGGGGCCTTGCAAGCTCCCTGGGTCAATGGGCTCTCTAAACACTACTTTTTATCTTTAAAATTCCAGCTCCATTTCAAATATTCACTGAGACATTAGGCTAAACCTTGATGCTTTGAAAAAAAAGACACTCTGCCAACTGCACTAACACATTTATCCACACGCATCTCATTAAAGTCAATAAAAAATGTGCTACAAAATCTCTATTCATGGCACCACATTCTCCCCTCACTATGTGCATGTCATTCCTATTTATACTGAGTCAATGGAGAGGAGGAAAGACCTTTAAATATTTCTCTTTTAGTCATCAGCTCAGATTAGTAGTTTTATAAAAAGCCTTCTCTGTGACTTTGGACTAAACATGAAGCAATATATTGTAGTTAACATCATTCGGGTCAAGCTCATTCACAGCAATGTCACCATTTCTCCTTGGCAGCATTGCCACCAAAGTAGATTTTCAGGCATTTGCCCTCTGAAACTTTAATAGTTGAAAAAAGATTAGTCAGTGGTATAATATATTCTATATATTTTAGGCAACCCTATAAAAAGTTCTAAGAGCTCCTTCAAAGTGGTAAGAGATGTTTCTGGAGTACTAACTTATGTGGCAATCATATGGTTGATATGCAGACTTATTAGGTAACTACATGATATGTACTATTTGCACAGGTACTATCTGAGACACACAAAAAACACACAGACGTTGAAATCACGGTGGTTGTAATTTAGGTGCAAAGGAAAGATACACATGCTGGAATTGTCTTAATATAAAATTGTCTTAATGACAAATAAGTCAAAAGATCAACACACGCTGTGAGAGTTCAGAGGAAAAAGAGACCAATTTGGCCTAAGTTTGTTGGCCAAAGTATCAGACAGGAAGGAGATGGTCATCTTGCTGGGCTCTGAGAATTGCTGGGGGGAAAAAAGCAGAAGACAAAGGCTACAACTGCGTTGGTAGCAGTGGCTCTCTATCAAAGAGATGGTGAAAGAAATATGCAACAATGACTTTTTTTTTTTTACTGTTTTATCACTGGATTTGTTTTTTGAAAACAAAGCTGAAAATGTTTAAAGTAGGTTAAGTAGAAAACTAACTATCCAGTTAAGCCAGGTAAGAGAGCAGGGAGGTAGAAGTATTTTGGAGGGTCACAAAAGTTTAATGTGAAACATGATGAACCATTAAAAGGAGTTAACTTTTCATTTTCATGATATTCCATTATATAATGTATTTGCTATTAAGAATGAATTTTGGTACTAGCCAAAGCCCAACTTCTGTCTCTGTCTCTCCCTCTCTCTCTCTCTCTCTCTCTCTGTCTCTCTCTCTCTCTCTCTCTCTCTCTCTCTCTCTCTCTCACTGTTTTTAGCTTTAAAAAAAAAACCTTTGGGGTTAAACCTAAGTGTACATCCTACAGATACTCACTGCTATTAACCTAGTCTGAGAGTTCTTACCTGGTAACAACTGTGTCCCCAAATGACATTCAGCAATTCCCAGAGAAAATTTAGTGTGAAAAGGCCAAGTGTGCCACCTAACATTTTACAATGCACAGGAAAGGCCACTAAAAGAATAATTAGAGTCAAAATGTCAATAGTGCCAAGATTGAGAAATCCTACATTAGTCCAAGCTACCACTGTCTCTCATCTGTACCAGTGCAACTGACTCCTTATGGTTTACCCTCTTTGTCCGACTACAATCTGCTCTCTATAACACACCCAAAAAGATCTTTTAAAAGGCACATCCCACCATGCTTCTCCTATGCTTACAAGCATTTTGTGGTTTGCCACTGCTCTTTGGATAAACACAAAGTTTTCAACATGACCTACAAGGCTGAGTACAAACTGGGTCCTATCTCTCTAGCTTCACCTGCTGTCACTATTTTTCTTACTCTCTTTAGTTCCACCTCCTTTTTAAAGAAATGCCATGCCCTGTCCTGCTGCAGGGCTATTGCACTGCTATTTCCTTCAGCCTAAATGCCTTTACCTAATTAATTCCCACTCAACATTCAAATGACACTTCTTCGGAGTAGCCTTCCCTGAACCAACAGACTTATCTTGCTATTACAAATTCTTATGTCAACTTTTACATTTCCTGCATAGAATTTATCAAAATGTATTAACATGTATCTCAGTTTGGGTTTCCCTAGCACACTTCCTGAGACAATTTAAGTGCAAGTAGTTAATTTGAGAAGTTATCCCAGGAAACATTGTATGGGATTAGAGTGAGACAGAGAAGGAGTCCATGAAAGTTGTCCTTATCAAGTATGTTAGCACCATGGGCAATTAGAGTACAATCCTGCTATGGAGCTCTGGGAGAAAATACAGAACACATCTCAGAGGTATCCCAAATGAGGGACAAAGAAACTGAAGTAGTTGTTTACCATTTCTCATCCATCATTGCTTGAGGGCTTCTCCCAGGAATATAAATGCCTCAGCATGGAGGGCTTACCCCGGGCATAGGCCAAGCATGCTGTAATTAACAGGAACAAAAACCCTCAGGCAGAGATTCACAGGCATTCGAAGTAAACAGTCTTTGCCTTACAGTGCCAAAGGCATGTGGATGGGCACCAAGAGCATCTGTCACACTATATATTCATGTAATTACTTAACAAATGCCCATACTCCCCCACTGGACCTGACAGGTTCTGTTTGCTAACTAATGCATACATAGAGGCTAGCATAGTGCCTTGTGCAAAGATAATACCCAATAGTATTTTTTTTTTTTTTTTTTTTTGAGACGGAGTCTCGCTCTGTCACCCAGGCTGGAGTGCAGTGGCCAGATCTCAGCTCACTGCAAGCTCCGCCTCCCAGGTTTACGCCATTCTCCTGCCTCAGCCTCCCGAGTAGCTGGGACTACAGGCGCCGCCACCTCGCCCGGCTAGTTTTTTGTATTTTTAGTAGAGACGGGGTTTCACCGTGTTAGCCAGGATGGTCTCGATCTCCTGACCTCGTGATCCGCCCGTCTCGGCCTCCCAAAGTGCTGGGATTACACCCAATAGTATTTTTTAGATGAGTGAATTATTTTATGAAGACAATCATTTCTTTTCACTTTTACTTGTATTATCAATCCTGATTCACATTTGTGCATCTGGCCCGAAAAAACTTACACCATATTTGCAAATCTGGTACATAATTTAAAACACTTGACAGATACTTCATGCCCATTTGGGTGGCTATTATCAAAGTACAGCCATGTGTCATTTAATGGCACATGTTGCTTAAAGATGGGGATAGGTTCTAAGAAATGTGTCCTAATGGCCAGATGCAGTGCTTCACGCCTGTAAGGCCAAGGTGGGTGGATCACTTTGGAAGGCCAAGGTGGGTGGATCACCTGAGCTCAGGATTTCAAGACCAGCCTGGCCAACATAGCAAAACCCCATCTCTATTAAAAATACAAAAAATTAGCTGGGCGTTTTAGTGGGTGCCTGTAATCCCAGCTACTTGGGAGGCTGAGGCAGGAGAATCACTTGAACCCAGGAGGTGGAGGTTGCATTGAGCCGAGATCGCACCATTGCACTCCAGTCTGGATGACAGAGCGAGACTCTGTCTCAAAAAAAAAAAGGAAAAAGAAAGAAAGAAAGAAAAAAGAAATGTGTCCTTAGACAATTTCATTGTGTGAACAGCATTGAATGTATTTATACAAACCTAGATGATACAGCCTATTACATACTTAGGCTACATGGTATGGCCTATTGCTCCTATGCTACAAACCTGTAGAGCAAATTACTGTACTGAAAACTGTAGGCAATTGCAACACAATGGTAGGTATTTATGTATCTAAACACAGAAAAGGTTCAGTAAAAATACAGCATTATAACCTTATGGGACCACCATCCTACATGCGGTTCATCATTGACTGAAACATCGTTATGTGGCTCTTGGCTGTAATAGAAAATAACAAGTGTCATCAAGGACATGGAGCAACTGGAATCCTGTGCCTTGCTGGTGGCAATGTAAAATGATACAGCCACTGCAAAAAAACAGTATGGCATTTTACAGGATCAAATACATCAAAAATGTTTGACCACAGAACCTGGGCTTTTCAGAATCTTTTGCAGCCTACACAGCAAGCCACATCTCAACTCCTTCATCACTTCATTTATTAATGTATCACAATTTTACTAGTTGTAGCTACTGGATAATTCTGATATACAGCATGCCATATATGCATACAGTGGTCCATGCTGGGCCTTTTCTTTGGAATTCATGAGCCTACAGGCATCAGTGATAAATACCGGTTTCTAGAAAGACATCCTTGAGCAGAATTTCATGAGCAATTATGTCCACCCTCTGAGATGCATTGGGATATTTGTATTGTTGTTTACATATTTGCCACTCCACTGGAATATGAAATCCTTGAGTATGAGGAATGTATACTATATTTATATTACAATGTCTATTACGGTGCCTAATTCGCATGCCCATGTTGGTAGTTTCTTTACCTATTTTGTATCTAATTATGTATTTTAGGAATGGAAAGAGAATTCCTCTTTTCAAAATATTAATAAGTTGTTTTTACAGAAAGGCCTATTTAAAGGATACCAGTAAGTTTGATGGAAAGTCTTGCAGACACTTTGAATGGGGATTTATGAACAATTTTAAATGTTTTTAAGGTTGACTTTAAATGTTTTTCTTTTCTTTTAATGGTAAGAATTTCCACTCAGTACTTAATTTCCCAATCCCTGATTCAAATTTGTCCTGGGCACTGTGGTCAGATTTATCAAATATAATTAGGGTAATTCTATTAGATTACAAACAGAACAATCTATCTGCTAGTCCCATTGCCTCTGCTGCCAAAATATATCCTGAATTTGTCAATTTCTCTTTAATTATAATGTCACCATCTTAGAACAATCCAAAAGAATTGTAACAACCTTCAACCACACATCTCACTATACCTACTATGACTTGCTACAAAACATTTTCCAAAAGCAGTCAAAGTGGCAAACGAAAATGGGAAATCAAACCGTATCACACATCCTACTTACAACCTTCCAATGGATTCCTATTATATTTAGAACAAAATGCAAGTTCACTGCCAATGCCCAACATGATCTGTCCTATGACTACTTCTCCATCCCAGTATTGTCTCATTCTTACTCTTGCCTGTCATGCTCCAGTCACAGTTTTTTGTTTTTTTCCTGTTAATCAAACCTGCCAACTTGACGCTGCCAGAGAGACTTTGTATTTCTTCCCGATATCTTTCCTTGTTTGATGCTTTCTTATTCAAGTTTGGGTTCAAATATGATCTCCCCAGAAAAACCTTGCCTATCTAGCCACTCTCCATTACATCGCCATAATTGATGTCAATCTCCCTGTAATGTTTATTGTTTGTTTTTTTTTTTATTATACTTTAAGTTCTAGGGTACATGTGCATAACGTGCAGGTTTGTTACATATGTATACTTGTGCCATGTTGGTGTGCTGCACCCATCAACTCGTCAGCATCCATCAATTCATCATTTATATCATGTATAACTCCCCAATGCAATCCCTCCCCCCTCCCCCCTCCCCATGATAGGCCCCGGTGTGTGATGTTCCCCTTCCCGAGTCCAAGTGATCTCATTGTTCAGTTCCCACCTATGAGTGAGAACATGCGGTGTTTGGTTTTCTCTTCTTGTGATAGTTTGCTAAGAATGATGGTTTCCAGCTGCATCCATGTCCCTACAAAGGACGCAGACTCATCCTTTTTTATGGCTGCATAGTATTCCATGGTGTATATGTGCCACATTTTCTTAATCCAGTCTGTCACAGATGGACATTTGGGTTGATTCCAAGTCTTTGCTATTGTGAATAGTGCTGCAATAAACATACGTGTGCATGTGTCTTTGTAGTAGAATAATTTATAATCCTTTGGGTATATACCCAGTAGTGGGATGGCTGGGTCATATGGTACATCTAGTTCTAGATCCTTGAGGAATTGCCATACTGTTTTCCATAATGGTTGAACTAGTTTACAATCCCACCAACAGTGTAAAAGTATTCCTATTTCTCCACATCCTCTCCAACAACTGTTGTTTCCTGATTTTTTAATGATTGCCATTCTAGCTGGTGTGAGATGGTATCTCATTGTGGTTTTGATTTGCATTTCTCTGATGGCGAGTGATGATGAGCATTTTTTCATGTGTCTGTTGGCTGTATGAATGTCTTCTTTTGAGAAATGTCTGTTCATATCCTTTCCCCACTTTTTGACGGGGTTGTTTTTTTCTTGTATATTTGTTTGAGTTCTTTGTAGATTCTGGATATTAGCCCTTTGTCAGATGAGTAGGTTGCAAAAATTGTCTCCCATTCTGTAGGTTGCCTGTTCACTCTGATGGTAGTTTCTTTTGCTGTGCAGAAGCTCTTTAGTTTAATTAGATCCCATTTGTCAATTTTGGCTTTTGCTGCCATTGCTTTTGGTGTTTTAGACATGAAGTCCTTGCCCGTGCCTATGTCCTGAATGGTACTACCTAGATTTTCTTCTAGGGTTTTGATGGTATTAGGTCTAACATTTAAGTCTCTAATCCATCTTGAATTAATCTTCGTATAAGGAGTAAGGAAAGGATCCAGTTTCAGCTTTCTACTTATGGCTAGCCAATTTTCCCAGCACCATTTAGGCAATAGGGAATCCTTTCCCCATTTCTTGTTTCTCTCAGGTTTGTCAAAGATCAGATGGCTGTAGATGTGTGGTATTATTTCTGAGGACTCTGTTCTGTTCCATTGGTCTATAGCTCTGTTTTGGTACCAGTACCATGCTGTTTTGGTTACTGTAGCCTTGTAGTATAGTTTGAAGTCAGGTAGCGTGACGCCTCCAGCTTTGTCCTTTTGACTTAGGATTGTCTTGGCAATGCGAGCTCTTTTTTGGTTCCATATGAACTTTAAAGCAGTTTTTTCCAATTCTGTGAAGAAACTCTTTGGTAGCTTGATGGGGATGGCATTGAATCTATAAATAACCTTGGGCAGTATGGCCATTTTCACGATATTGATTCTTCCTATCCATGAGCATGGTATGTTCTTCCATTTGTTTGTGTCCTCTTTGATTTCACTGAGCAGTGGTTTGTAGCTCTCCTTGAAGAGGTCCTTGACATCCCTTGTAAGTTGGATTCCTAGGTATTTTATTCTCTTTGAAGCAATTGTGAATGGAAGTTCATTCCTGACTTGGCTCTCTGTTTGTCTGTTACGGGTGTATAAGAATGCTTGTGATTTTTGCACATTAATTTTGTATCCTGAGACTTTGCTGAAGTTGCTTATCAGCTTGAGGAGATTTTGGGCTGAGACGATGGGATTTTCTAAATATACAATCATGTCATCTGCAAACAGGGACAATTTGACTTCTTCTTTTCCTAACTGAATACCCTTGATTTCTTTCTCTTGCCTGATTGCCCTAGCCAGGACTTCCAACACTATGCTGAATAGGAGTGGTGAGAGAGGGCATCCCTGTCTTGTACCAGTTTTCAAAGGGAATTTTTCCAGTTTTTGCCCATTCAGTATGATATTAGCTGTGGGTTTGTCATAAATAGCTCTTATTATTTTGAGGTACGTTCCATCAATACCGAATTTATTGAGCGTTTTTAGCATGAAGGGCTGTTGAATTTTGTCAAAAGCCTTTTCTGCATCTATTGAGATAATCATGTGGTTCTTGACTTTGGTTCTGTTTATATGCTGGATTATGTTTACTGATTTGCGAATGTTGAACCAGCCTTGCATCCCAGGGATGAAGCCCACTTGATCATGGTGGATAAGCTTTTTGATGTGCTGCTGAATCCGGTTTGCCAGTATTTTATTGAGGATTTTTGCATCGATGTTCATCAGGGATATTGGTCTAGAATTCTCTTTTTTTGTTGTGTCTCTGCCAGGCTTTGGTATCAGGATGATGTTGGCCTCATAAAATGAGTTAGGGAGGATTCCCTCTTTTTCTATTGATTGGAATAGTTTCAGAAGGAATGGTACCAGCTCCTCCTTGTACCTCTGGTAGAATTCAGCTGTGAATCCATCTGGTCCTGGACTTTTTTTGGTGGGTAGGCTATTAATTGTTGCCTCAATTTCAGAGCCTGCTATTGGTCTATTCAGGGATTCAACTAGAGCTTATCAATTGCTGTTACCTTATGATCTACTTACTCACTTGAATGTAAGTTTCATGAGAGAAGTGACCTTTATGTTGGAATTGCTTCTGGATCTCCAATACCTACTGTAGTTTTCTGATACATGAATGAACTGTGGGTGTGTGTGCATGCGTGTGTGTGTGTGTGTTTGTGTGTGTGTGTGTGTTTTAAATGAATGAATAAAAATATATTCACATAATACCATTCTGAGGGAACACGATGATATGTGGAATAGAAAGAGTGAAAAGAAACTATGATTCCCTAAGGTTGGAGAAAAATGAGTGGCAGAAAAAAGGGAGATTATAATTAGATATATATAATTCCCTGATGGAAAACAAATGTACAAGTAATATTAGTTGCTATAGTTTAATAGACTGGAGAAGGCTTAGAGCTATCTCAAGGTATAACTAAATAAGGGTTAAAACATACAAGAATCTATATGTATGGAATATTTGATACTAGGATACTTTTCATCTGAGTGTTGCCTATTATTTCATGGAGAGAGCTGATCATAATAACTGGTTTTGGATGTCCAATTATATACTCCATTTTCCCACTTTTGCTATTAGGTTAGGCTTCACATCCTCCACCACTCATAACCTAAAGTCTTTGAAGCTTGTGGAAACTCGAATGAACAGAAAAGCAAGCAAGCTAGGCAGGAAATGTGGGAGGCAGAATAGGAGGCCCTGGAAAAAAAAATTAGAGGAAAACTAGTGGTAATGACATGTATTCATAGTAGTAGACAAAAGATAATATTCCAGAAGTGCCCAGTCTTTTCTTTTGAAAAGATTAGCAAAATGGTTTGCTTTAGAGTAGACATGTAAGACGATTTTGGTGTTTTCTCTGACTAATGGGAGAACTGTGATCTGCTAATAGAAAATAGAGTGGTACACAGGTGTTGCAATTGTTTAGCAATGATTGTGAGATTTGCTAGCAGACTGTGACCAACTTTGGGGTGATCATCACCCTGATCTCTTAAAAATCAGACATTCTTTTGGGGGGTTGGAGACTTGAGAAAATTACTGCATATCCCAGACAAAAGCCTATTCCATTAATTTTCTGTCCTAGAATCTGTAATTGTACAATGGAACCTATGCTTTTTCAAGAGAGGTTAAGAATGATACTATACTGCACAGATAAAATCTTCTCTGAAATTATCATCTTCACTGCCATCATCATCATCAATAATCATCTATATCATCATCATGACTAACATTTATTGAATAGTTTACTGTATGTCAGGCAGTAGATTAACCATTTTCACATGGATTAGCTCCAGAAACATTCACGTCAACTTAATGAGGCAGGCAATATCATTAAGCCCACTGAGGAAACTAGCCTTAAAATCTGCCAAGTAACTTGCCCAGGGCCACACAGGTAGAAAGTAAGACTTCCTAGCTTGCTCTCATAATAACTCCATCTTCTTAATTTTCTGAAAGCTAACCACCAAAACTGAAACTTGTGTACAAACATCCAAAGTTTAGCTTGTCTGATGCAAGGGCAAGAGAATTGGGCATAAGGAAGAGACTCCAGGCTGATCAATGTCATTCTGCATTCTTGGGCAGTCTTATCATGGTAAGAACTGAGAAGATTATCCAGATACTTCAAATAATCAGCTTTGAGGCTCCACCATTAGCTAGAACAGTTTAGGTCTCAATTCCATTTTGAATGTTTGAAACTACAGTCTTCATTTCAAGTAAAACAACCACAACATGGAAATAAAACAGTGCAAACAATAAATACAGGAAAAACATGTGAAACAATTATGTGAAATGTCACTAAATGGGTGAATGGTGTGTCTATGATCATCTTATTTTCATCAATAATACAAGTGGGAAAATATTTTTTTAAAGCCTTGCTGAAATCCAACATATTTCAGCATCAAGTCAAAAGCATTCTGACTTTATTTTACATTAACAGTGACTTAGGCGACAGTTCTCTGAAAACTACACAATGATATTACATATTTGCAATGTTTCTTTTGTTAACACCAGCATGGAAATGATTACTTGAAAAGGCCAATGGTTTCTTGATATACTGGAGTTTCTTCCTTTTGAAAACCTGTCAGTTGTATTGAAAGTATTCTTAAAGTTGAAAGTACCAATTACAGTTCTTCCAATACATGTAATTGTGCCATCATAACCTTGAAAAACACCTTTGTAATAAACGTTTTAAGTATTTTTCAATTGTTTCCATTTTTTACAATTGTATTTAAATTTCTACTAATATACAATTTATGAATACAGTCTTTGCTTAAGTCGAGTTAATAACTAAATATTTGAAGATCCCATTGACCCTGAATCATAGCATCTGGTAGAATTAAAAACACAACATAACAAACTAACAAAAACTGTTGAGATCATGGATTCTAAACCACTGTTACATAGAAGGAATGTCTAAAGGCCAACTTTTTACATGACTTAGCAAGTATCACAAAACAAGTTACTATAGTAAAAGAAAATCTAGCACCACAGCCTCCAAACTCTCAAAACAAGACTTCAGTCCATGAGCACCATTTCACTGTCAGATATGAGAGCCTGATAAAACTCCTATAATATAGGCAGAAGTAGTATAGAGTGGTTATTTGAAAGTAGGTATACCTTGCTTTATTTTATTAACCTAAAGGTATTTGATGTATAATACATGTTGTAAATTATACCTTCATTTTAGTAAATCATTAGATTTCCTTTAATTATCTTCCCTTTCTAACCTCATTTAAATTACCCTCCAACATGTCCTGCTGTGTAACTTTTCTGTAGAAAAGTAACAAGATCACTAGACTTTAACACATGGTTCAGATCTTAAAAGTCACAGATAAAGCCATAAGGAGGAAGTTGTTGGGTGCCGAATCTTCCTACATGGGTTGTAAGCAGGATGACCAAGAGTAATAATTTCTAACTCCTGCATAAAGGACTTTTGTCGTTAGATTTACACATTTTATTTCTGAAATGGAAATCAGAGAATCAGACTCAATGAAATTTAGGTGTATAACAACTTTCTTTTACGGTCAAGACACTTAACATATGTTGCTTTATGGAGTTTGCAAAGCAGCTTTGCAGTATTCCTGTACTTTCTTACATTTTACAAAGAGTAAAATTAATCTGTCATCAGTATCATGGTAGGAAAATAACTGCCCCTGTGGCATAGCAATGAAATAACAATAGCTTCCTTACATATAGATTTTACCCATTTATTCAGTTATTCTTACCTCAAATAATGATTTAGCAAACATACACCATGTTCCATGGATGTCACTTGAATAACTGGTCCAATCATTGGAAATAAGGTCCAAATGGGGCAAAATCACTTAACCTTTAAACTAACAGTACCCAGTTTAGTGCACAGCTTAAGAGTAGAGGTTGAACGCTTTTACATTGTTGGTGAGAGTGTAAATTAGTTCAACCATTGTGGAAGACAGTGTAGCGATTCCTCAAGGATCTAGAACCAGAAATACCATTTGACCCAGCAATACTATTACTGGGTATACACCCAAAGGATTGTAAATCATTCTACTATAAAGACACATGCACACATACATTTACTTCAGCACTATTCACAATAGCAAAGACTTGGAACCAAGCCTAATGCCCATCAATAATAGACCGGATAAAGAAAACGTGGCACATATACACCATGGAATACTATGTAGCCATAAAAAAGAATGAGTTCATGTCCTTTGCAGGGACATGAAGTTGGAAACCATCATTCTCGGCAAACTAACACAGGAACAGAAAACCAAACACCACATGTTCTCACTCGTAAGTGGGAATTGAACAATGAGGACACATGGACACGGGGAGGGGAACATCACACACCAGGGCCTGTCAGGGGGTGGGAGGCAAAGGGGAGGGAAAGCATTAGGACAAATAACTAATGCGTGCGGGGCTTAAAACCTAGATGACAGGTTGATAGGTACAGCAAACCACCATGGCACATGTATACCTATGTAACAAACCTGCACGTTCTGCACATGTAACCCAGAACTTAAAGTAAAATTTAAAAAAAAAAAAAAAAGAGTAGAGGTTCCAGAGACAGACTGAGGTTAAAACCCTCAGCTGTGTAATCTTGAGCAAGTTACTTAATTTCTTTAGGCTACAGTTTCTCTCACCTATAAAATAAAGATAATGATAGTATCTGCTTCATAATAATGATGTGTGGATGAAATTATTAGGATATCCAAAGTAACTGGCAATTATTATTATATTACTTTAAGAGTATGTCCATTGTATATAAGCTTTAATCACCTCTCTGTAAATTAAGTAGCTACTTCTTCCCCCATCTCAGCTTATAGAACATCATTCTCTTAATAGAAAGTAAAGGGCATCCCTGTAGAATCAAATTGTCTTTCAAAAAAAAGTCTTCCCATACTCTTCATTTGATAATGAATTTCTTCTACCAACATAACTGAATTCAGAAACCTGCCCTTCCCTTAGATAATACTTTTAACTTTTCAAAGTGGTTGAGCTTAGTGATTAGTTTGCTATTATTAATTTTCTTTTCATTAATGAAACTGAAAAATCATGTCTCTGTGGGGCAGTATAGCCTTCTATGTGAGGTTTTGCAAGACCTAAGGCACTAATCTTTCCATTGGCATATCTGTCTTAGATCCTCAAACTGAGTGACAGAGGGTGTGTGCAGTAAAGGTATGATGATTGTGACACAGTTTTAGCAAGCTTTCCTTAAAATCATTTTAAGGTTCTGACTCCCAGTCCAGCAATGAAGGCCTTTCGTTATTTCTAAGTATTCATCTGCTATCTGTTCACCATTTACATACGGTTCATCAACAGTTTATGGCAACTTTACCATCACTGCATATGGTCCATTAACAGTAGACAGCTGTCAGTAAGACAAGACTACTCAAGCCCTTCTCCAACCATGAGGCTTCAACAAACAGAGAGAGAGAGAGAGTCTGAAGCAGCCACCTGCTGAGACCATCTTAATCTGGCACTAATTAACTTCATTGGCTGGAGTCCTGAGAGAGCATCCAGTTCAAAGAAAATGTCGGGCTGAAATGTCTGCCTGAGTCAATCCAGTTACGCTATTAAGAAATATCACCCATATCCATATGTATCCATTTATCCATTTCAAAATATGTTTTGCCTGTGCAGATATGCTCTTATTATGGAAACAACTTGAAACAATGCCTCATTTTGATGAAAATTAGAATATCTAACACCCAAATTAAAATGGCAGCAGACACACCTATTGGACACTTTCTTTGTACATAGCAGTCTGCTGAATGTGTTCAAACTGTATTTTACACAACCAGAAAAACAGAAAGCATACTCTTCTAAAGTATTAAATAGAATACAGTAGAATACTATCAAGTTAGGTTTCAGTTATCTGTGAGGTACATAATTTCTAATGAAACCCAAATAGAAATTCATTCTCTGGCTCAAAGGATTACGTGATCTAATATGAACCATCTGTTGCATGTGCATTTATGAATAGTGACTTAACAAGACGAAAGAATGATTCAATAGGTTGTGCTAAAGAGATACCCGACAATAAAAATGGGAGTAAAACAGTAATTGTCTGAAATAATTTCATTAATGCTTTAAAACTGGTAAACTCACTGAATGAAAGAGATTGTGAGGACAGAATTTGTATTCTGACATTCCCATGAACTGTAAGTTATGTGCTTGAATTTCTTTCTGTGTAGTATTCTCTAGCTTTGCATGCCAGGGAAGCTCTTCCTTTATCTATTTGGCTATTTCAGTTTGTTTTCTTAATTCAAACATATAAGATGACCACAAATGGTCACTTATAAAAACTTCAAGTTATTTTTGTATGTTGTTTCAATGGCTTTGCATGACAAAGTTCTTCCTTCATCTCAATGGCTAACTCGATTTCAAATATATGACTATGCTAGACATAAATTACAAAGAATATATACCTGCAAAGGATTTTACACTTAACTTGTTATATACATTAAGACAGGCAGCCTATTTTTTAAATTGTCTTCCAAAAAATAAGAAAGTTTTCATAGATTTTTATGTAAAACAAAAGCACTAAAATGAATCATGGTGATTATGCTGATTATTTTAATTAAAGTCGATATTATTGAGGTGATTTGAACCGGAATAATCTAACAAATTACTACTAAATTAAGAATGGCAATTTTAAAATTAGGTAGAGCTACACATAATGCATATATTGTGATTAAATCCTGAATATGTCTTGAGGGGTCGAGGTGAGAGTTCAGGGAAGGTGAAAGCTTAATTACCTGCAAAATGTCGTGGTGCCAGTTTTCTCAAGTAACTTGTTACCTGTTTTCAGCTAAGGAGTGATTCACCTCTTTCATTAAAATGAGTTTTCAAACCCCTGCCCCATCACACCATAATTCAGAGAAGAAAGATGACATAGAGTTTGATCACCAAATCACTTTCAGCTCTATTTCTGATTGGCTGAGTTCAGTCTATCCAATTTACATATTCACATTCATTTATTTGTATTCATTCACTCTCTCTCTCTCTCTCTCTCTCTCTCTCTCTCAGCTATGAGTTTTTGCTTGTTTTGGCAGAAGATAACTTTAAATAGCCGGGTAGTACAAGAGACTGAACAGCTGCTGTCATGTTGGAGGACTAGAAAGGGCTTTGGAGATCACTGGACATAACTTCCTCATTTTGTTTCAGAGGAAACTAAACCCCAGCACTGCTGAGTGTCAGAACCCTGTCATACTCTTAGTGACAGAGCCATCAACAGATTTCAGCCTTTTGAGATTTCTGGACCCACCACTGTTATCACAATTGAATGCTGTATCTCTAAAAAGCAGTGGCCATTTCAAAATTGTGCTTCCCCCACTCCCATGCTTGTTTCAGAATTCCAGGAAAACAGGAGGTACTTAATATTTGTTGAATGTATGAATGACAACTTGACCAAATGTTTATATGAGACATTTCTGTATCTATAAAAAGAGGGGTTACTTTTAATAAACAATCTTAGTTAAATTTTGTGGAAACATGATAAATTATGCTTTAAATCATTGTATCACAACTGTCCTTCCATCTGGAGGAAATTTAAAGAGTAACTCTATTTTAAATCAAGTTTTTAAAAATCCTGATCTATCAAAGGCTTACAAATGTTTTAAAATATTAAAAGATTACATATGTTTTTTAAAAATCTAGAAAGCAAGACATAAAATCTAAGAGACAAGAAAATCGTCTTAAACAAGATGCTAGATCCCTAAAAGAGAGACAAATTTACTATACAAAAATCTTTGAATGTTCCTTTATGGAAAACATCATTTAAAAATTCAAGGCAATGGTAATTTGAAAAATAATTTGAAATGCAGAAAACACGCAGGGTTAATATCCACAATATATAAAATATACTTACAAATTGACAAGAGGATAAACAATACCATAGAAAAAAATGGGCTAGATATTTAAATTGGATAATTTACAGAAGAGAAAATTTAAAAGGCCAAGCAACTGATCAAAACAAAGTTCAATACATAAGTCATTAGGCAAATTCAAAGTAACAACAACTGATCAATCTACACTATCTCACTAGCATCAATTTAAATAACTCTCTCACACCACTTGCTTGTGGACGTGTGAAGAAATGTCCGAATATACTTGTAAAAACAAAACTGATACATCTTTTCTTCTTTTAAAGTAATCTTTCAACACCTATTTAAAATTTTAAGACTCATCTTCTTTACCCAATCATGCTCACGCTTTGGAATCTATTCCACAGATACAGAATTATTTAAGGACATATATTTAAGGATGTTTACTGCAGCGATATTTGTAATGCCAAAGCCTGGGAGCCATGTGCCTGTGGCAAATAAGGTAAAACAAAATAAATTATGCCACTTCACCTGGAATATTAGGCACCTATTAGGAAAATGAAAACAGAGCTATGTCTGTTTAGTTAGACTGATTCAATGAGAATTTTTTTTACTTATAAAATTATATTTATTTAATACAAAAATAATGTGAAATTTTTGTATGTCTTTGTTAACATATCATAGTTGTACAGCTGTCAGGGGCTACATGTGATACTTTGATACCTGTATACAACGTGTAATGATCAAATAAGGTTAACTGGAATATCCATCACCTCAAACATTTATCTTTTCTTTGTGTTGGGAGCATTATGTTCCTCCTCTTACACCTATTTTGAAATATATTATAAATAATTCACTATAATTTCCATACTCTATCAAATGCTAAAATTTATTCCTTCTAACTGTATTTTTATACCAATTAACCAACTTGTCTATGACTCATTGAGTGTTATTAATAAAAGCAAGATGCATAAACACCAATATTGATAATTAAAGTTTTCTATAAAGTGATAAAACTATATTTGTGTGTGTAGCTGTAATTCCTAAATAGAAATATAAGAACATAGGGAGGAAAAATGAAAGTACACACACTTTGATATTGTTGGGGGTAACTGCAAAGGGTGGCTGGTTTGCATCAAGAGGGAAAGGGATGGAAAGGGAGGAGCCCAATAGGAAGCAAGAAAAGTAAAACTAGAATATTATGATTCAAGTTATGTATTTATGTATAATTATATAGCGATAAAAAAGCTGAATAAAATATTTAAATTAAAATTTAAATTACCTTTCAGGAAATATCATAGTATGATTTTGTTATACCCTCTGTTTGCAAGCATCTGGTACTCTCTAGAATATTAAATCAAATTACTTACATTTTATTTTTCAAAGCTATCACTTATTGAGAGCCACGGAACACATCAAGCACTCTACATATATATTTCTGGTTTGTTTGTTTTTTAACAGAGTTTAATTTGAAGCTCAATAAAGTCCCTTACATTGTTTCTTACTCTTCATGGCTGGACCAATGCCCAATTTACATGTGTAAACTATAGAAGAAGAGAGACTCCTTTTTGTTCACCATTACATCTCCAGTGCCTTCGATCATTGCTAGTATACAGTAGATACTCAGCAAACAGTTGCTGAATTTGTAGAATGAATGATTGTATGTGACTATTTTAACATATCATTAAAAATCGGACTTCTGAAGATGACAAAAGTATGTAATGTTGTCCAAACGTTCAATGCCTTATTTTTATACTCCTAAATAAAAAAATAAGCCGTGAAAATCTAAAACAAACAGAAAGTAAGAAACTTTTTTAAAATGTCAAGACTCCAACTTACAGTGCAAAGTTAACACCCTGAAAGTCTGAGGATATAGATTTTTATATTTAAGAATGATCTATGTGGTATAATTTAGTGTGGTACAGGGTCAAATATAAAGGTACATGCTAGGCAGTCAGACTGTCAGGATTCAAACTCTTACCCCTTCATTTAATAAGTGTGTGGCCTGGGGAGGCAACAGAGCCTCTGAGTGCCTCCTCTGTAAATGATGTGAGGCTTAAAAGAGATATGACATGTAGAACTCCCAGCACACAGTCTAATATTTGGCAGAAGCTTAGTAAAGCATTTTCTAATACTAGTAATAATGAGATAAAAAGTAAAAATAATAACAATAGATTCTTTATCATCTGTTTGTCAAATGACAATGACTTTTGTGTTATGAACAGGAACACAAGTGGAGTACTTCAGTTATTCCATACATCTCCCACCTGCAGAGCTGAAGATTGAGGTCAAGGTTGAGCCCAAGTTAGAACAGGCAGGAAGTAAGAAAACTCACAATTGAAGATCAAGTTAAAAAAAATTAACAGGAATGAGCAGACAAGCAGACTCTGAAGGTAACATGGATGGTTAAGAACCAGGAGGCTGAAAGGTGGAATTCAGGAAGCAGGATATCCAGAGGACACAGTAGAGCAGAACAGGAAAATCAGGGGAGTAGATGTGAGCACCAGTAACTAAGGAAACTTGCTCTAGAGGAAAATCCAGGATCAGTCAGAAAGTTTGTTGCCTTTATCCTCCTAGCCAGCAAGACAGTCCAAATCTGTCAATTAAACAAGATGTGGGTGTAGCTGGATTGCTTGAGAAGTATGGGAATGAAATAAAATGAATTCAAAACTCTTATAATATGAGCTGCAACCTATTTATGCATTGCTTCTCTATTTTATGTTAATGTTTTATTTTGGTTTTTTGAATTGTCCTATGAAAGGTACAGCAGCACCCTCCATTTATCTCACATAACAAGCACAACTTTCATTAACTATAGTGAATTCTTCAGAGCCCAATTAATATGCTAAAAGCTCCCCAGTTCACACTGCCTACGTGTTGACCTGTGAAATCTTCATATTTCTTCAATTAGAAGGTAGCTTAGAAAGCAATATCCTCATGCCCGCCTGGCAGATTGGGCCAAAGTGACTAATATGTTAAGTCAATTTCCCGTGGAATAAAACAAGAACGATGGTTAATTTATGAAATTAGAATACCTAGTCAGGTTTGTTGAAAAATGAACATGACCAAAGCTCCCCAGGTTTATTTAGGAAGAAAGGACAAGGTAAGACCAATATAAACATATACTGCAGGATTAAAATGAGGCAGCTGATTGGCAGTGGCCTATATGAGAGGGCAAGAAAATGAAGTGAAACTAGAAAGAATGTTCTCTGGTTTCCTGGGTAGTGAGAGTCAAATACTGCAAGGAATGGAGCTGAGAAGGGTGTTTCCAGAGGGAAAGCAAGAAACACATCACAAAGGAGACTCTGCAGGAAGGTAAAGCACGTGTTCACCAAGTGTAACTGGGCAAGTACTCAACCAGAGGTAGGAAAGATGAACTAACCCAGAAGCCCTGACAAACGATTTGGGGAAACGCATTTCCTTGTAAGATAGGCACCGTTACTTAACCAGCATCCCTTGTCTTATATAATTGAATATTGATTGAAAAGATGCATTTAATGCCTTCAAAGTAAAACAGGCGGGCACTGTACACAGGGAAGGACTCAACAGAGGAACCACAGAGCAGGGCGCCCTGCTGACAAATAAAGGGTCTAAAGTATCTTTTTGTCAATAACATCAGTCCTGCTGGTTCCTTCTGTAAGTCATCATTGTTATTCCAAACACAAGCCGCTCTAATAATCCTATCAAATTCACTTGAACTCAATTCAGTAGAAGAAAATTAAAAAGATTCATCCAATTTAATACTTGAAATACCTGCAAATGGGTAAAATGTGTTGTATTGCCATTCTAAAGCAGGGCCTCATCAAATTGTGACAGAAAATAGAGTCGTTTTATGACACAAACATAATTAGACAATCACAATAATTTCTAATAATCAACAATTTAACTCTGGCAATTTGGATGGACAGTACATCTGCAGATGGCCTAAACGGTAACACATCATTAAAGGCATATGCTTTTTAAAGTAAAGAGAAAAGGACTGTCCTGTTGATCTTCTGTTGAATGGCAATACATAGCTTTGGCAGGGCTGCCTTGTGAAGGGTTGTTTAGTACTTTGAAAAGGGTTTCCTATCAGGCATGTACTGGATATGCTGCAATCTCACAGAACAGCATCAGCCGTACAGTTGCCAAAAATGACATCAGTTCTCATCCCACAAAGACAGACATTGTTGGGGGTACCAGTAAAGAGTCACAAGCTTTTTCTTTCCTCTACTTTTCCTCTATGAAGTAAGAGATCAAGGTATTCCAGTGGGATTATCTTTCTAAAGAATTAAAAACACTTAAAAAAATTATTGAAACGCAGTGTTTTAAACAACGCAAAAGTTAATGAAAAAAATTGACAGCAGTGGGTGCTATTACAATATTTTCACCTAAGATATACGGAACTACCCATTACCTCAATTTGATCATTCCACTTTGCATACCTACATGAAAATATCACACTGTACTCCATAAACGTATACAAGTATGATTTATCAATTTAAATAATATTAATAGAAGGGTATACAGGTAAAAAAGAATATATAGGCAAATAGAAACAGACGCAGTGTGTGTATATATAGTTGAATGCACCTACACACATTGTTTTCACATAGCATTTACTAAATGAACTGCATTTTAATCCTCCAAAATTGTACGTTATATTTCTTATCCATTATTATGTTTCACTGTCTGATTCAAACATTACATATGAACACTCAGTAAAGGTTTTCCTATACACTGTGCTACCTAATAGTCCTTATTAAAATCTCCAATTACTTAATAATTTTTAACAATGGCCAAAATGACTACTATTTATTGAGTAGTTTCTACATGTGAGGTTGTTTCATTAGATATATAATTATAGATATATAATTACTACACTGTAATGCCCATAAGCTGGCTCTGATTATTATCCTCTTATGTTACCAAGAAGGAAACTGAGTTCAGAGAGATCATTGCAATAGCCCAGAGTGCAAAACAAGCAAGTGGCAAAGCTAGGACTCGAAACTTATTCCTTCTGCTGTGAAAATCTGCACCCTCTCTCTGCTATGATAGACTGCCCATGACCACAAATATTCTGTCTGCTATAGTGTGGATGTTTGTCCCCCAAATCTCATATTTAAATTTGATCTCCAGTGCGGTAGTGGTGGGATATGGAGCCTGATGGGAGGTGTTTGTTTGTGTCATGGGGGCAGATCCCTCATGCATGGCTTGATGTCATTCTCATGGTGATAAGTTCTAGCTCTCATGAGACTGGATTGGCTCTTGGGTGAGAATGTTAGTTCCACAAAAAAAGGGGGGGTTTTAGAAAGAGCCTCGCTCCTTCCCCCGGCTCTCTCTTGCTTCCTCTCTTATCATGTGGTCTCTGCACATGCCAGCTCTTCTTCACCTTCCACCATCAGAGGAAGCAGCTTGAGGCCCTCACCAGACACAGAGCAGATACTAGTGCCATGCTTCTCATACAGCCTGCAGAACCATGAGCCAAATAAACCTATTTTCTTTATAAATTACCCAGCCTCAGGTATGCCTTTATAGCAACACAAAATTAACTTAGACACTGTCTGAATACTCTCCACATCAACCAAAAAAAGTACTGGTGAGGGATTAAAAATTATAGGTAGGAATTAACTGTTCAGTACCAGACCTGTCATTTCCTAATAGTAAATCCACAATGACAGAGGAAGGAAAGAAGGGAGGGAGAAAGAAAGAGAGAAAGACAGGATAGAAGAAGGGGGGAAGAAGAAGTACTCTCACTCATTAATTTATCAAATATTTATTTAGAGCTAGCTATGTTCCAGACACCGATAGGAGCTATGGATATAATGGTTAGCAAAATCATCCATTGTCTCTCACCTCAAAGAGTTTAAAGACAATTGTGACTGTAGGAGATTACTGCTCATCAAAGAATCCCACAAAGAAATGTAAAATCACAGTTCTGTTAATGCTTCCTGGCAGAGGTACATGACACACCTGAATGTGTGTAACAGGATATTTTATGTAGTCAGGGTGGTCAGGCAAGTTTTTCCTGAGGCTATAACACTGAAGTAAATCCTTACTAAACGATGTTAACATAGAGGGTAAAGAAGAAAAGTGTTCCACACAATGGTTAACTGTATATTTAAAAGCCGGAGGTTAAGTTGGGGGTTGGGAAGGACTGACACTTATAAATGACTTAAACAAGCTAGTGAGGCCAGAATTCAGAGAGTAAGATGGCACATCAGGTGCAGAGGTGGGGAGGGAGATAGGGTTGAAGAGGAAGTTTTTGCTAGGTCTTCTAGGATTATGTTAAGGAGTATTGTCTTTCTCCTAAGAGCAATTAGAAGCCACTGAAGGTCACAATCTTTGTTCACTGAAGGTTTGAATCTCTGAAGGTCTTTAAAAATTATTGACTTTAATTTTGAGAATATAACATCGCATACAAGGTTAAAACGTTATTGCAATCATTCAGCTGAAGGCAGGAGCTTGGAATAGGACAGCAGTGGAATGTAGAGAAGTGAATAGAAGAGAGAGATACTTAGGGTATCACAGGTTACCTAATTGTAATGGCTGTGGGTTTTAATTATTGGTATGGTTATGGTTATGATTATGATTATGGTTATAATTATGGTTGTGCAGGCTAGAGAGAATGAAGTTGCAAGAATGAATTATGTTTGTTTGTCTCGACTGACAAAATGCATGAGGGAGGGAGCAGGAGAGGATGAGGTTTGCTGAGGGATTGAGCATGTGTTGCAACCTTGACATGCTGAGTTTACTGTGTGTTTGACACATTCAAAAGCAGGTAGTTTATTGGATATATATATATACACACACACACGTATATATACACACACACACACACACACACACACATATATATATACACATGTATATGTATATATACGGTCCTATAGTTTAGAGTAGAGGTCTGGCTGGAGAGAGGTAGATTGCAAGTCAGATGTAAATAGGCAGTACAGCAATCATGAGAGCTGTTCACCAAATATTTCCAGTTCTGTGTCCTCTGGGAACACGATAAAATTGAATGTCCCAATCTGGATTTATTCGTTAGGAGCTCCTCAAACACGTAAAGCACGCTAACATTTCAATACAGAGAATTTAA
The DNA here is from genome assembly GCF_007565055.1 of Rhinopithecus roxellana. Classification (NCBI taxonomy): domain Eukaryota; kingdom Metazoa; phylum Chordata; class Mammalia; order Primates; family Cercopithecidae; genus Rhinopithecus; species Rhinopithecus roxellana. The sequence continues at coordinate 12,592,392 of NC_044555.1, forward strand.
TACAGGGAAATGTTTATGCATGTGTTAAAAGAGCTGAGAGGCCAAATAGAGGATGGAAAGCCACCTAGGCAAGGAAGGTCAAAGAGAAAGCACTATTAATAGACCCCGGAAGCCATTTGTGGAAGTTGGAACTACATCAAGCTGTCTGTTGGGAGGTGAAATCACAGACAAGCCACTGCTGCTGGAGATACTGCCCAAGGTTGAAAGAAGGAGATGAAATAATCTAATTTATCCACTACCCCCACCCCCTCCGCATTCCACGATGAGTACCTCCCAATGGCCAAAACTACCTGGAATCCAGACAGCAAAAAGGCCTACAAAATGCAGTTCTTGAAAACCAGGGCAAGGTTGAGAAGGGTAGGGAAAGGATCTCAGAGTAAACAGGCAAAAGACTGGAACACAGTCATCATTGACTAGTTCTGATCATGACTTGTGGAAGGAAATAACATGGCATTTTTTGACAGAAAATTTTATTACCAATGGGAGACTCTCTAATGCTCTTTTTTTTCCTGCCATAGTAACCAGTAACATTCTAGATAATGACTGCTCAGACAAGGAGGGTAAGTCATGAGTATTCTGCCTAGCAATGAAAGATATAAACTCCTTTTAGAGTTTGATAAAGATTGTTATTAAGGTCCTCAAGTGGAGCTTGATTATGCGGCACTGAGAAAAGAAACTCTAGAAATAAAATGTTTTATTTTTGGAAATATTTTCCCTATTCATTTCAAAGGATGTTTTGAGTTCTCACAAGTGGGTAAAATAACAATAGTAAAAATATTTTTAAATAATTTTATAGTGAGATATAGTAATGGTGTGTATTAGTCTATTCTCACACTGCGAATCAAGACAGACCTGAGACGGGGTAATTTATAAAGGAAAGAGGTTTAATTGACTCACAGTTCAGCATGGTTGGGGAGGCCTCGGGAAACTTCCAATCATGGCAGAAGGGGAAGCAAACACGCACTTCTTCATGTGGCAGCAGGAGAGAGAAATGCAGAGCAAAGGTAGGGAGAAGCCCCTTATAAAACCATCAGATCTCATGAAAACTCACTATCATGAGAACAGCATGGGGGAAACCACCCCCATGATTCAATTATCTTCACCTGGTCCCACCCGTAACCCACGGGGATTATTACAATTCAAGGTGAGATTTTGGGTGGGGACACAGCCAAAGCATATCATGGGGGCAGCAAATTTTATTCTCATATTAGGACTTAGTCTTGTCTTTATAGCAAATGCATTCAAATTTGTCACCCAGGCTAGACTGAGTGAACTTACATGTGAGAAAATTGGTATCTTGGTTCTATATAGGACATATTCATGATTAAAGGCTCTTATTTTCTTCCCTAACATAATGACATTTTAATTTAAAAATTAATCATAGCTAGAATGTGGTTCACATCCTAGCTTTGTCAATAACTCTCTCATTATGGGCAGGACTAACGAGAATTTATAGATGCCATTTTTCTAAAGACAGCTAATTACTGGAGATACTGCCTCTGAAAATCCAAAATTCGAAGTGCCCTCTGAATGGCTGCACAATGTTACTGTCACATGATAATGTTCATTATCATTCATTCTGTAGAGATTCTATTTAATTGATAACAATTCCATGCACCAACCAAATAAGCAGCGTGATATAAGGGAAATGGCAGCACTCATAAAATCAGAAAATGTGGATTAAAGTATTGATAAAGTTCAAATACGATTGCTTTTGACAAGCCTCAGAGCCCCTCTAAACTCTGTTTCCTTATTTTCAAATAATAATGCCTAATTCACAGAATTGTGATGAGAGGCCGGGCGCGGTGGCTCAAGCCTGTAATCCCAGCACTTTGGGAGGCCGAGACGGGCGGATCACGAGGTCAGGAGATCGAGACCATCCTGGCTAACACGGTGAAACCCCGTCTCTACTAAAAAAATACAAAAAACTAGCCGGGCATGGTGGCGGGCGCCTGTAGTCCCAGCTACTCGGGAGGCTGAGGCGAGAGAATGGCATAAACCCGGGAGGCGGAGCTTGCAGTGAGCTGAGATCCGGCCACCGTACTCCAGCCTGGGCGACAGAGCGAGACTCCGTCTCAAAAAAAAAAAAAAAAAAAAAAGAATTGTGATGAGAATAAAATGAAAAAGTGCCCTGTAAATGGTAATGTCTAGTTAAATAAATATGTGATGTAGGTCAGGCACAGTGGCTCACGCCTGTAATCCGAGTGCTTTGGGAAGCAGAGGTGAGAGGACCACTTGAGGCCAGGAGTTCAAGACTAGCCTGGGCAACATACGGAGACCTTGTTTCTACAAAACTAAAAAATTAACTGGGCGCGGTGGTGCATACCTGTGGTCCTAGCTACTCCAGAGGCTGAGGTAGGAGGACCACTTGAACCTTCCAAGTGGAGGACCTTGGGAGGTCAAGGCTATAGTGAGCCATGATCACATCACTGCACTACAGCCTGGACAACAGAGTGAGACCCTGTCTCAAAAACAAAATGTGATATATTATAACATAATAGGTACTGACAAACACAGGGTAGTTTCTGCAGCAAAGAGTTGTTCCTATATTTTCTTTTTTTCCTTTTTTATTTTTATTTTTGAAACAGATTCTCTCTCTGTCACCCAGGCTAGAGTGCAGTGACACAATCTCGGCTCACTGAAACCTCCGCCTCCCGGGTTCAGGTGATTCTCCTGCCTCAGTCTCCTGAGTAGCTGGGATTACAGTAGCATGCGCCACCATGCCTGGATAATTTTTGTGTTTTTAGTAGAGACAAAGTTTCACCATGTTGGCCAGACTGGTCTCGAACTCCTGACCTCAGTTGATCCGCCTGCCTCAGCCTCCCAAAGTGCTGGAATTACAGGTGTGAGCCACCGTGCACTCCCCAACCCCATATTTTCTTAAAGTAGTTGTTCGCTGGTAAAATAAAGCATTAATTTTTTTGTTCATGCTAAAATTCACGTTATTCTACAAAATATAAAGTAAAAATATACTAAAATCTCAAGTATTCAAATAAATAAAGAAAGCTAGAAATACAAATTCAGAGTGTCCTTCCAACAAGACCTAAATTCATAGTTCAGCAAATTTGCTTACCTAATAAAATGTTAATACTATTATTGTTATCATTGCCCTAAATATCTACTGAACAGGGGTGTTCTTGGGGGATTTGGAGAATAAAATGGCATATGGTATTCTAGCTAGTAGACAAATAATTATACTGGAAAGCAGAGACAGAGGTTCATTTCAATGAAAAACATATTTGACTCAGCATCTCAAAATAGAGACATTTTGAAATACACCACTATAAAATTTAAGAGTATTAATACAGTAGTTACCTAAAATAAATGTGCAAGTAAAGTAGTTTCCTTATAAGCTCTAAAAATCCATTCCAAAAATTCATTTTATTTTTTGAGAAAGTGGGATTTCAGCCTATGAATAGTTGTTTTAAGTTTGTCAGACTTCCTCATATTCTTTAAATATAAATGCAAAACGTGTATCATCAATTACTCCAGAGTTGTCCACATCTCTCACTGTCGTTTGCAAGGCCATTCAGGTGATGCAGAAGGCAGAATAGAGAGAGGTAAAAATGAGGAGAAAATCTGAGTCAAAAACCTTCTTAAATATTTTAAATAAATAATACCATTTTCATTAGATAATTAAGTGATATAAATACATTTTAAAACCAAGAAATGAAGTAACATGCCCAATTTCCCTGAAGCTACTGAGCTGTTCAATAACAGCTGAAAATAATTCTGACTGTTTTCTACTATAGCAAACAGCATTAATTTGTGTGTCGTCTGGAAAGTGAAAGAGTATATGCGTGTCATCTGAGACAAGAGTTATGCAGGTAACCAAATGTCCAGAGGCATTTTCTTTAGCAAGTGTTCACATTATATTTTTAGTGTGTCAATCACAAATGACCACTGGTAGTTTCCCTTCAGCCTTGCTTAGAAAAATCACTAGAGAAAATTCAAAGAGACAGAAGAAAATAGCTACCTGCTTTGGGGGTGTAGAAGAAAGGTATGAAAATTAATTGGGTGATAATCAAATTCTAGTGGTTTCCTTAATTATTTATCCTCACTTTAAAATTTTATTTATGTTTTAAATACCTTCAAAACTCTTCCGGGATAAAAACTTCAATCCATGATGATGTGTTTTATTAAATTCAACTCAACATGTTATAGACTTATTGAGGACGTATGACCCAGGCAGAGTTGATACATGGATAGAAAAAACAGTGGGCAAGATATGCACAGCACATGATCCCAAGAAAATTTAGGCCACGTAGAATCATTTAATGTGGTCACCTCAGTTCAAATAATCAATTGTTGTAGGATAATGTAAGTTCACCAAGAAAACGCAGAATATAGAAGAGAAATTCCCACTACTGTTAGTGTCAAGATGCTACTGAATCTACTCAATCCTGTCAAGTATATTCCTTGAACTATGTCACATAAGCAGGTTTGTTTCTACCTCAATTTTATTTTAAAGAACCATACTTCCAAAAAATACATCAATGAAGAAAATTTGAGAAGGGAGACATTCTAAAGCCTGCTTTGTAATCATTCCCAAAAAAGAATTATGCAAATCAGAATGGAAAAGATTCCTGCTTAGAGTCACCGAAATGACCACATTTCATGAAAACTAAGGGGCAAACCAATGAATAAGAGATGTACCGCCATCTCCTATGTACCAGTAAGAGAGAAAAAAACAAAATGCTGCTAACGAAAAGATGACAAACCTTGTACTATCAGATTAAATCCTGATTTCAGAGATGTTACAAATGTGCTTAGAATGGATGAAATGTGACAGTTGATTTTTGTTTCCTCAACTTCCTCATAGAGAACATCTAAAAGTCAACCCAATGGAAATTCACAACGAGTTAATTTGTTCAAGTATTTCAACTCAACCTGGTTCCATAAATTGGAAAACTATTAAGAAATTACTACTTTACCTACAAAATCCCAGAGAAAAGACTATTGTTAAGTATAATCACAATTGTGTTATGATTGACAAATGTAAGTATCAGCCTAAATAGCCAAATGAAACATGGAGATTGATTTTGGTTGACTAAAATATTAAAAGATAAAGATGGTTTGCGATGGTGGCCTGGAGCTGACAGGCAGCTGGGGTTTCACCAAGGAAGTGAAGCAGTTAATGTCATAATTAGGGGAAAGAAGATTGTTGATTCAGTCATTGTAGCTGATTTTTGTTAACTAGTTATAGTATTTTAAAAGCCATGCTTTCCAGTAGTACATCATTTAACTGGTAGAAAGTTAAACTAGTTTCACATTTTAAATTGTAACTTTCTTTACTCCAATAAATTTTTCAGTCTCGCAAAGTTAAAAGCTCTGCCATTATCTGTAGTTTTATTTTGGTTTGTTTTGCTCCTCATTTTAGAGACAAGGAAAGAGCCTTTGGAGACTCATGAAATGACTCGTTTTAAGGTTATAACATAGTTAAAATAGTTACACTTATCAATGTGAGATTAATTTAAAAATTAATTTAAAACCACAAGTTTCGCTTCTTTTCTAAGCTTAAGATATAATCAGCGCTCAATAGTTAAAAACATCACAAATTTACTAAAGCCCTGTGAAAAGCAAAGTACTTAGTTAACAGCTAAGAACCATAAAGTAAACAAAACACTACTCCTACCCTCAAGAAGAAGACCAAATTTATGGACTGCTGAACAACCATTCATACAGCATGGCATACCATTCATACTGAGTATTTGGCTTCTAACAACTCACAATTGTGCAGACAAATGTATCAGTTCCTTTGTTTATTTCTAAATAGAAAATAGGCAAGAAAGTATAAGAACTCAATTTAGTTTTACAACATATTTTATAACATAAATCCAGAAGAAGCAGTGCATTCTTTGTAGGAGAGGCTTCGAAGATGTTCAACATGATGAAGAACGTCCACAAACCAACCCACATATGATACCCAAAGTCTCAAGGAATTAAGTTAGAAAGTGCTGAAAGTCATTTTCATCAGAAAGTGAGTAGAATGTTGTAAACACTAGACAGACTCAAATACTTGGGATTCATATGCCAAGACCACTATTTGTTCTGAAAATTCACTTAAGTTTTTGAGTCTTCATTGCCACTGTGAAAAGGGCAACAATGAAATGAAATAGCATATGCAAAAGCAGTTTGTAAATATAACGAATATAAGGTGCCATCTTTAAATGAGTGAAAGTACTTGTCAATAAATAAATCTACAAAGTCCTCAGAAGAAGGGATGTATAATTTGTTTCTTTCTTCATGTTTTTCCTTAAAGAACGAGTGGTCAAGCTATGGTAAACAGAACAATGTCCTCCAAAGATGTCCATGTCCAAATCCCTGGAACCTGTGGACATGTAACCTTACATGGCAAAAGAGACTATGCAGATGTGATTATGTTAAGGATCTTGAGTTAGGGAAATCATCCTGTGGTCTTCGGGTGGGCCCACAAGAATATTTAACAGTGAAAGAGAAGCAGAAAAGTCAGAGTCAAAAATGATGAACGGAGAGGTCAGACTGATGTGACTGCTGGCTTTGAAGACAGAAGGGCCCCAGAAGCCAAAGAATGCAGGCAGCTGCTAGAAGGTAGAAAAGGAAAGAAGATGAATTCTTAACTAGAGCCTCCAGAAAATAATGCAACCCTGCCAATACCTTGATTTTAGCCTGGTGAGACCTATGTCAGACTTCTGACTTCCAGAAGAGTCAAATAATAAATTTGTGTTGTTTAAGCCACTAAGTATGTGATAATTTGTTACAGCAGCCATAGGAGACTAATAACACAAGCCACAGGAGAGTGCATAGTTGGATTCTAGCCCATGGGGTTATAACCACAGGACTGGGTGACTTTAAACCAGTCTCTTTCTATTTAAGGTAAAGAAGTTGAACTACAGTGATTCCTCAGGTCTCCTCCATTTCAAAAATATTATAATTCAGTACACTATCTCCTCTCTTTCTCTTTTCCCATCTTTCCTATCTTTTCCCTTTCTTGGAAAAAAAGAAAAAAAGATATTTCCTCTCTGTTGTATTTTATGCTTCAGGAAGAAGGTAATTCCTTGTGCTGGCTGACCTGGTAGCAACTGCTGAGGGATAATGAGACTCACTTACCCTGACAAGCCATGTCAGCTGCTATACTTCACTGACAATAAGAAGGGAACTTCTCTTGCCCACTCTAATTTGCCCTTAGTTCTGTCTTGCAGGTCTCAAAAAACAGGCAGAAACTATATAGGAATCCAATGTGAACTCAAGATCCCTAGAGAATAGTTTCCTGGGCAATTATATGTAAAAATGTCCTCATCAAGATGATTCCTTTAAAGGTCATCGTCAGCTCCAAGATTCAAAAAAAAATGTGATTTGTCATCCCCAATTATAAACTAGGGAATTCATAAGAATCTGTGGTTTCTCTGGATAGGACCACTAACACCCCTGACCTTGAATCAAATGGATCAGCTAAATCGCATATATCAATAGCCAGGAGCTATAAAGTATATTTGTGCTTTCTTCAACTTTAACTTGTAACAGTTTAAACAGGAGTCTCAAATTCCAGGAAGAAATGTACTAGAGGATTAGGGCCGAGGCAGGAGAATGGCGTTAACCCAGGAGGCGGAGCTTGCAGTGAGCTGAAATCGCGCCACTGCACTCCAGCCTGGGCGACAGAGCGAGACTCCGTCTCAAAAAAAAAAAAAAAAAGAAAAGAAAAAAAAAAGATTTTAGATCTCTAAACATCTCAATAATAAAATTTGTGATTATTCAAATATTTTTAAGTAATAACCTGAATTTTCTATTTTGCAAATAGTAAGAAAATATATTACCAGACAATACTCACAGCCTTGTGAAAGAAGGCTACAAAAGTTCTATGGATAAGATGACCCAGCAATTCCAATCTTAGTTATATACCTAAAGAACTGAAAACTGGGGCCGGGCATGGTAGCTCATGCCTGTACTCCCAGCACTGTGGGAGGACCAGCCTGGTCAACATGGTGAAACCCTGTCTCTACTAAAAATATTAAAAAATTAGCTGGGTGTGGTAGCACACGCCTGTCATCCCGGCTACTTGGGAGGCTGAGGCAGAAGAATCACTTGAACCTGGGAGGTGGAAGTTGCAGTGAGTCGAGGTCGTGCCACTGCACTCCAGCCTGAGCGACAGAGTGAGACTCAGTCTCAAAAACAAAAACAAACAAAAAAAAAAAAAACAAGCAACAAAAACAATAACAACAACAACAAAAAAACAGAATTGAGAACAGGTACTTATACATTAATCTTCAGAGCAGCACTATTCCCAATAGCCAAAAAGTGGAAACAATGAATATATATATCTACAGACGAATGAAGAAACAAATGTGGTATATCTATATGATGTAATATTATACAGCCATAAATAAGAAAGCATGGATACATGCTATAACATAAATGAATCTCAAAAACCTGTCTGGTGAAAGAAGCCAGACACAAAAGGTCATGTATTATATAATTCCATTTATATGAAATATGTAGAATAAGTAAATCCATAGAGACAGAAAGCAGATTGATAGATATGAGGCTTGATATTGGTGTAATGAGAATACCTTGGAACTAAACAGACGTGATGGTTGCACAACACTACAAATGTATTAAAAGCCGCTGAATAGTTTAGGATTTTTTTTTTCCATTTTATTGAGGGATACTCAACAAAAACAAATTGTATACATTTAAGGTATTCACCTTGATGTTTTGATATATGTATACATTATTAAATGATTGCCAAAATCAACTTAAGTAACATATTCATCACCTCACATACTTACCATTTTCTTTCTTTTCCTTTTTGCAGCGAGAGCACTTAAGGTCTACCTTCTTAACAAATTCCAAGTATCTTTCATTATAGTTACCTTGCTGTACATTAGATCCCATCTCAAGAAATTATCAATCTTGCATAATTAAAACATTGTACCCTTTGAACAACATCTCCCCAATCCTCTTTCCCCCCAACCCTGACAAACACCATTCTACTCTCTTGTTCTGTAAGTTTGCCTATTTTAGATCTCACATATAAATGAGATCAGTCAGCAATGGCGAGTGTCTGGCTTATTTCCCTTAGCATAATTTCCTCCAGGTTCATTTATGTTTTTGAAAATGGGTTTCTTTCTTTTTAAGGCTGAATAATATCTAATTGTATATAGATACCACAATTTATTTATCCATTTGTCCAGAAATGAAAAGAAGAGACATTGCAATGGGTACCTCAAAAAGGATCATACATGACTATTATGAAGAATTTTACGTCAAAAAACTAGATAGCCTAGAGAACATGAATAAATTCTTGAATACCTACAACCTAACAAGAAGGAATTGAGAATAAAAAGAAAGCCTGAAAAGACCAATAACAAACAAGGAGATTCAATCAGTAATCAAAAACCTTCTAACAACAACAAAAAAGCCCAGAAGCAGATGGCTTCACGGGTGAATTCTACCAAACATTCAAACAAATATTAATACCAATCCTTCTTAAACCCTTTCAAAAAACAGAAATAACTTGATGAGGCCAATATCACTCTAATATCAAAGCTAGACAAAGCCACTACAAGAAAACTACAGACCAATATCTCACATAACATACATGCAAAAATTCTCCACAAAATACCAGAAAACTAAATTTAATAACATACTAAAAGGATTACACAAAATGATCAAGGGGGATTTATCCCTTAGAATCAAGGATGATTCAACAAATCAATCAATGTGATACACCACGTTAACAGACTCTAAGATAAAACTACATGATCATCTCAATAGATGCAAAAAAAAAAAAAGCATATGACAAAATTTAACATCCATTCATGATTTTAAAAAAAACCTCTCAACAAAATATAGGTATAGAAGGAACTGACTTCAGCATAATAAAGATCACATATGAAAAATCCACAGCTAATATAATCAATGGGGAAGAGCCGAAAGCTTTTCTGCTAAGATCTGATATAAAGCTAGGGTACCCATGCTTACTACTTCTCTTCAACATAGTGTAAGAAGTTCTAGCCACAGCAATAAGACAAGAAATAAAAGGCATTTAAATCAGAGACGAAGAAGTAAAACTATCTGTTTGTAGATGACATGATCATATGTGTAAAAAACACTAATGACAACAAAAAAAACTGTTAGAATAATAAACAAATTCAGTAAAGTTGCAAGATACAAAATTAGCATACAAGAAACCACTGTCCTGTCTATCTATTGACAACAAACTATCCAGAAAGGAAATCAAGGGAAAAAAAATCCTATTTACACTAGCAATAAAAAGAATCAAATACCAGGGAATAAATTTAGCTAAAAAGATGAAAGATTTTTACACTGAAAATTTAAAACATTGATTAGGAAAATAAAAGAAAATACAGATAAAAGAAATGACATCCTGTGTTCACTGATTAGAAGAATTAATATTGTTAAAGTATTCACACTACTCAAAATGATCTATGATCTATATACTGAACGCAATCCCTATCTACATCCTAATGGCATTCTTTACAGAAATGTAAAAATTCTTAAAATTCATATAGAACCACAAAGACTCCAAATAGCTGAAGCAATCTTGAGCAAGAAGAATAAAACTGAAGGCATCATACTTCCTGGTTTCAAAATAATATATTACAAAGCTACAGCAATCAAAACAGTATGGCAATGGCATAAAAACAGGCATAAAGACCAATAGAACAAAATAGAGAGCCCAGAAATAAATCCACACATTTATGGTCAACTGATGCTTAACAAAGATGCCCAGAAAATAAAATGGGAAAAGGATAGTCTCTTTAATAAATGGAGTTAAGAAAACTGGATAGCTATGTGCAGAATACTTAAACTGTGCTTTTATTTCACACCATATTCAAAAATCAATTCAAAATGTTTAAATATTTAAATGTAAGACCTGAAACCTTATAACTATTAAAAGAAAACAGAGGGAAAAAGTTTCTGGACATTGCTCCTGCCAATGACTTTTTTGTAATGACACCAAAAGCTCAAGCAACAAAAGCAAAGACAAGTGAGATTACATCAAGCTAAAAAGCTTCTACACAGCGAAGAAAACAATTAATAAAGAAAAAAAATTAAAACAAAAACAAAACTTATGAAATGGGAGAAAATATTTGCAAACCATGTAACTAATAAGTCGTTAATATTCAAAATATATAAGGAACTCATACAATAATAACTAAATAATGAAAAAACAAAACCCGAATAAAAATGGGCAAAGAATCTGAATAGATATTTCTCTAAAGAAGACATACAAATGGTCAACAGATAATATGAAAAGCTGCTCAACATCACTAATTATGTGGAAAATGCAAATCAAAATCACAATGAGATATCACCTCACCCCTGTTAGAATAGCTATTATTAAAAAGACAAAACATATCAAGTGTTGGAGAGGATGTGGAGAAAAGGGGACCCTTGCACACTGTTGTTGGGAATGTAAATTAGCACAGCCATTATGGAAAACAGTATGGCGATTCCTCAAAAAACTACAAATAAAACTACCATATGATCCAGCCATCCCACTTCTGGGCATATACTGAAAGGAAATGAAATTTGGTTCTGGAAAAGATACCTGAACTCCCATGTTCACTGCAGCATTATTCACAATAGCCAAGATAAGGAAACACACACTGAATTGCACATTTTTAAATGGTCAATTGTATATGAATTTCACTTAAATTTTAAAACAATGTTCTGTGATTAGACAGAACTATTAATAAATTCCCTTTTAGCCTTGACATTGATAATGTAGCCTTCGGCACGTTAAACTCTCCACTCAGCTTTCAGGGTTAACATGAAGATTAAATAAAATACTATATTTACAGTACCTAACATACAGCAGAGTATTAGAAAAAAGAAACTTTCCTTCTCTGTATTTTTCTCTCTATGGTCTATTGGGACTTTAGAATATCAATTTATAAATATAAATAAGCACGTAAACAAGTATCTCAGCCTCAAAATGCATTTTAAAACTTTTTTCCTTTCTTGCTTTCAGCCTTGAAACATATTTTGCAACTCTGTTTCCTCCTTTCCCACCAGGCATTTCAGTGAACGGTGCTCGTTTATGCAATTATGTGCTTGCCTTAAAATTCCAGGGCCCAATTTTGAAACAAATCAGGCAGAGAGACCCAGCAGCAGAATCCTCCTGCTTAGGAGGAATTACAGATAGCCCACCACTACCGGGCCAAAGTTAAGGTGATGCAAACCGGATCTTCCAACGGGCAATTACTAAAGATAGCCATCGGAACAAAACATAGACCTGCAACCTCCTGCACCATTCTGGCGTATTTCCCACACCTTTTCCTTCTCAAACTCCTTTACCCAGCCCAAAAAAAAAAGCCTGGCCATCTCCCATCTGCTAGCATTTGATCAGCAAAGTTGCTTTCCTTTCACCATATCTCACTTCTCATGTTTTTGGCCTCTGAATGGCGAGCAGTCAGACGCGAGCTAGTTACAGATAACAAAAAAAAAAAAAAAATGGAAGGAGGGGGAGGAAAAGAAGGAGGTGGTAGAGGCTGCAACATGACAATGCTCTGCAACTTCCTGAAATTTATCCTGAAGAAGTACTCAGGCTGGGCGTGTTGGCTCACTGCTATAATCCCAGCACTTTGGGAGGCTAAGAGAGGCGGATCACTTGAGGTCAGGAGTTCGAGACCAGCCTGGCCAAGACAGTGACACCTCATCTCTACAAAAAATACAAAAATTAGTTGGACATCGTGGTACATGCCTGTAATCCCAGCTACTCAGGAGGCTGAGGCAGGGGAATCGCTTGAATCCGGGAGGCAGAGGATGCAGTGAGCCGAGATCACGCCACTGAACTCCATCCTGGGTGACACAGTGAGACTCCGTCTCAAAAAAAAAAAAAAAGGAGTAATCATAAGGCTATCTTTGAAAGTATGCAAGACACACACAGTCTCATAGAAAGTATACACATCTCAGTGTTGTGTTGGTATCAGAGTGAAAATGTGAAAACCAAGTGTCCACCAATAAGAGATTGGTTAAGTAAATAAACGAAGACATATGAATCAATTCAATATACCGCTACACAGACATTATAATCATGATGCAGATTCGTATTTAATGACTACATTGATAGATGTCTATGCCATATTGTGAAAGGGGGAGTTGAAGCCAGTTTCAAAATTGTATATATCACATGATCCTTCTTATATAACATACAAACACACAGAGAAAACTATAATATGCACACAAAACATAAAGATCTTTAAATGCTGGCATTAAAGATAACATTCATAATACCTTTAGAAAAAGAAAAGTCAGTAAAACTGTCTATTTTGGAAAAACTGAAGTAACGAAGAAATTTTAATAACATACCTGTCTCATTATCATACAAAATTAGTTGACTTGTATAAGTACTATAATTTATATGTCCTCCCCTCTATAACTGATGTATCAGATTTCATAACAGAACTATTATTTTATAAGGTAGAACTTTCCTTTGTAAAAAATAAATACACTATTTACTAGCTGTGTAGCTTCTAAAAATTAACCTCCGCACATCAAAATGTTGAGAAACTGAGTTATATAATTGGTACAAGAATATCAGTCTGTCACTATGTATAAGAGAAAAAGAATCAGGGTCAGGATTTTTGAGTCCTTAGACCTAGAAAATGCTAGTAAAATCCTCAAAAACAATACAAGTCCTCAAGAAAAGGCAAAATCCTAAAGAAAGAGGGTTTTGCTTTGTTGGGTTTTTTTTTTTTCAGTCAGACTCTCATGCTGTCACCCAGGCTGGAGTGCAGTGGTGCAATCTTGGCTCACTGCAACCTCTGCCTCCCTGGTTCAAGCGATTCTCTTGCCTCAGCCTCCCGAGTAGCTGGGAGGATAGGCGAGCGCCACCATGCCCGGCTAACTTTTGTATTTTTAGTAGAGACGGGGTTTCGCCATGTTGGCCAGGCTGGTCTCAAACTCCTGACCTCAGGTGATCCACCAGCCTCAGCCTCCCAAAGTGCTGGAATTACAGGCATGAGCCACCATACCCAGCCATAAAATAAGTGTTATTAAGATGCGCACAGAAAATAAAAGAATACTGCACAGTGCAGCACATCCATGTGAACTTTTAAACCTCTCCTTTCCTTGGTGTTTAATCTGTGATGAAGCTGACATCCTCCAAAACACCAGGAAAGTACATTAAGATAAATACAGATGTGAATCCTTCCTTCTGTCTATTCCTGATTTTTAAATTTTTTTTTTTTTTTTTTTTTTTTTTTGAGACGGAGTCTCGCTCTGTCGCCCAGGCTGGAGTGCAGTGGCCAGATCTCAGCTCACTGCAAACTCCGTCTCCCAAGTTTACGCCATTCTCCTGCCTCAGCCTCCCATGTAGCTGGGACTACAGGCGCCCGCCACCTCGCCCAGCTAGTTTTTTGTATTTTTTTTAGTACAGACGGGGTTTCACCGTGTTAGTCAGGATGGTCTCTATCTCCTGACCTCGTGATCCGCCCGTCTCGGCCTCCCAAAGTGCTGGGATTATAGATTTAAGCCACCGTGCCCGGCCCTTAAATTTTCTTAAGGAATTTAAGGATGCTTTAAAATCATCTTAGTGGCTAAATTTAGAGGATGGAGCAATAAAATGATAATATCATAGATTAAAAATTAAGTGTTGTGGTAAAAAAAAATTAAGAATAGTGAGGCTATTACCACTTAAAGTATTTCAGTAGTCAAATGTTTTCATTAACAATCATAGAGGTGAACTGTCACTGATTTCTTCTACCAAAGTATTGTGTTTAACAATGATTACCAATGATTCAAAAGGTAGTAAGACATGACATGACATATGTCTAACCAAAGCTGGACATATGGTGAGATGTTCAATATATTATGTGCAATGTTATATATATTGTATTATGCTTTATGTAATGTATGCTATATTTAATACTATATGTAAAGTATTATGTTCAATGCTATCTGTATTGGCTTAGGTTAAAATATTGGGATAATATAAGCAGCAAATAGTTAGCTACACTCATCTAACTTATGAATGAAATACAGTTACCCCAAACAACTGAACTCCTACCAAGACTTCAGGACTTGGAGCTGCCCAGTTATATGTTCTGCATCATGAAGAGTTAAATCAGCACAATGTAAGCATTGCTGTTTGTATATTTTCCTTACATGATTTCTAATTATTTTTGTCTGTGACTGTTATCCTCAACAAAACTACAGTTTATTAAGAGCAGATCTCCTTTATACTTGTTCTTACTAGCCTCCCATCTAATACTGCCTTCCTCACCCCACCCCCATATTTCTCCACAGTAGTAAGCAAAAGCTGGACATATGGTAGATGCCCAATATATTATGCGCAATGTTATATATATTGTATTATGCTTTACGTAACGTATGCTAAATTTAATACCATATGTAAAGTATGAGGCTCAATGCTATCTGTATTGGCTTAGGTTAAAATATTGGGACAATATAAGCAGCAAACAGTTCTTGTAATGCAGTTTGTCTCTCAGCCTAATTGCAATGCCTACTTATACCAGCACACTTGGGCTTGGCAAACACACACAGAATGGCTGACACGCTCAAGCAACCATTACATGACAAGTTAGAGACACAGTGGGGGTTAAAAAAATATGCTTCAACGATGCCCTGGAATGTACCTTTGAACAATATTATGGAAATAAGAAGGATTAGCAGCAACAAATATTCAGTGCAAGCAACAGGAAAGATGAATGAGATTACTTAAGCATTTAAAGCACCTAAGTCTAAAAGGTAGAAACACCAAAAAACAGCCATACATTGCTGCTATTGTTAGGCATTATCTACACCAAATGGTCACATAATATTATGGTTATATGTCTAGTAATTACAGCCACATCCCATATATACTCACTACTAAAAACAGTATGTCCATCTTCAAATAATTCTGAATCATTACTTACGGACTTTTTATATACACCAACTAGGCTATTTTTTCTTAGTGTTTTATTGTGCATTAAAACTAAACTAAGGAAATATTTAATTATTAATTATTTTAAATTCATATTGCCAGGCACACTGTCTAGAGATTTGGGTATATAAAATGTGTATGCATTGAATACATGACATAAAAATAGAGCTGAATATTTTTCAAGTTCAATTAGCTGATTTTGATCTAAAAATCCAATTATTCATAAATCATGAATACTACATAAACTTATGTACTCTCTAACTTTAAAATGAGTTAAGAGTTTTGAAATTTTATTGTATTCAAGCTATTAAAACATAAGTCTAATTTGACTCAAGAAAAAATGTAACAATTCTGAGGTAGTTTTTCTGAAAATAAATATGTCTCCAAGAGGACCATATTTTCCAAAATCGACATTAGGATTCATAGCTTTAAATGCAGGTAAATAATTCAGACTATTTGAAAATTAGGACAGTTAAAACAAATCTAGGGTAAATGGCCATTGTACCTATTTTAACTTAGATAATGAAAATAATTGATATAAAAATATTCCTCCCTCAAAATATTTTGTTGGCACAAAATGAAGACTGAAAAAAGGAACTGTATTTCCCCAAAGTCTATCTCCATAGCTGACACAAAATAGATATTTAATTTAAATTGTTTCACTGAATAAATAGGGAAGGGGGGTGGTGGTGCAACTGATGTGAGAAAGAGTTTTCCACAATAAGAAGAAAGTACCTTTGTCAGAAGGAGGCATTTTAATGTTGTTTGGGGTTTTTATTTTTTTAATCTTACTTAGACTCAGAATAATAAAGCAAATACAGTCATTAGAAAAGAAAAAAATGTGATGAGCTAAAATATGATATAAGCTGACTATTAAGCTAAATAGGTTTCTATTTAGTTTAGTTCGAGAAGTCAATACAATTTTTAAAGTACTTAACAAAACAATCGCATTGCTTGATTTCAACATGAAATTCAAAGGAAATGGTTTGGTTCAGTGTTCATCTAATACAATGTACCTTCAATACACTGAAAAAAAGCCTGTGCTTCTCAGTATGAATCTTCAGAAAAATGAAGATTCTCATTTGACTATACAGACCCAATTAAAGGTGCAGATGCATCACACATTTCAAGCCTGTGACCATACACAGGGCTTTCACAATCCCAAACTGCCAGTGAAATATACAACATCCATCCTTAGGATGATGTCAATCCTAGACAATTTGTGAAATAGGTACCTTCATTTACACATTCATATATTCAACACTGAGGATCTACAATGCTGCAGGCACTCCTAGGTGTGAGGAAGACAAGGGTCAACAAGGGTCATGGATCACACCCTCTGAGATTTTATATCTCAGTTAATCACATCCCACTTCATGTTTTCCCCTTTCAGAGGACCAGTGCTGCCATGCCGCTCAGCTCTTTCTAACTCCAGAGGACACTGACCAGGGAAATGCCCTTCAAACTAAGATATTAGCCACTGAATGTGCTACCCACCTGGAAAGTAGTGACCTTTTAAGAAAAGACTTTAGTTTAATTAGATCCCATTTGTCAATTTTTGCTTTAGTTGCAATTACTTTTGGCATCTTCATTATGACATCTTTGCCCATGCCTATGTCCTGAATGGTATTGCCTAGGTTGTCTTCCATGGTTTTTATAGTTTTGGGTTTTACACTTAAGTCTTTAATCCATCTTGAGTTAACTTTTGTATATGGTGTAAGGAAGGGGTCCTGTTTCAATCTTCCGCATATGGCTAGTCAGTTATCCCAGCACCATTCATTGAATAGATAATCCTTTTTCCATTGCTTGTTTTTGTCAGGTTTTTGTCAAAGATCAGATAGATATAGCTGTGCAGCCTTATTTCTGGGTCCTCTATTCTGTTCCATTGGTCTATGTGTCTGTTTTTATACCAGTTCCATGCTTTGCAGGGACATGGATGGTGGAGCAGGAGGCCATTATCCTTGGCAAACTAACACAGGAACAGAAAACCAAATACCACATGTTCTTATGTATAAGTGGGAGCTAAATGATGAGAACACATGAACACATAGAGGGGAACAACATACAGTGGGGCCTTTCAGAAGGTGGAGGGTGGGAGGAGAGAGAGGATAAGGAAAAATAATTAATGGGTTCTAGGCTTAATACCTGGGCGAGGAAATAATCTGTACAACAAACTTCTATGACACAAGTTTACCTATGTAACAAACCTGCACTTGTACCCCTGAACTTAAAGGTTAAAAAAAGAAGACCTTGGAAATAAGAAAGTCAAAAGCACACAAGAATGAATATTTTTTTAAAGGACTGAAATAAGGCAATCCAAGCAGGACCCTGGAAATAACGGATTCCTTTCAAGTGGGGTGATGGGGCTGGCAGGTAGCTGCAATTGTACTGCCACTAGAAAGCAGGTGGTAGATATGAGGAACATGACCCACAGCCAGGAAACAGAATTAATAGAAGTTAGATAGGGTGCCAGGGCCCTGATCCAGGAAGAAAACTGGACAGAAAGTAAGGCAGGTGAAACTAAGGATGAGCAGCAGTGGTAGACTCCACTGTGAAAGGCATGCAAAGGAAGAAAAAAAGGACCCAAGGCTCCCCATGCATCACTGCTCTTAGCAGGTGGTCATTAAATCTTAGCATAAACCATTTCCTGAAGAGTAAAGATAGCAGTCCCCCTCCCTCAACTTCTATCTTTTCATTCACTCATTTAGCAGCTTTTAACTGAGAGATCAATAAAGTTACATCTCTCAGGGTAACAAGACTCCCTTAATTTAGCATGTTTAGTAGTCATATAAAAAATCCTAATTTTATTTTTTTTTTTTACATTCTTTCCTTGCTTCACTAAATAAAACACAGGGGAATGTGTCTGGTTTGCAAAGTTCAATTATAAGGTCTGAGGGATAAATTCAGTATCATGAACATTTAAAAGTGTAATTTGTCTTTGGAATTGTTCTTGAATACCATCATACCCATACATTTACAAATGTTGATATTTAAGCCTGTAGAGATTATGTTCTGTGCAGGCACAAAAACGCTACTGAATATAAATTATTTTCAGTAAGAAAAAAAGGGTTATAATTTTTCTTAGTTATAACAGAATATGTCAGAATATGAAAATAGAGAAAAGCTAATCAAATTGCTTACAATTCTCATATGGAGAAAGGTGAATCAATTTAACACTATGCTCTGAATACTATAAAACTCGTTTAGGAAAGCACTGGAAAACAAATAAATACCAGTGCAGACCTACTGGCTTCAATCATATTTCATATTAAATTGGCTAGGCAGAGAAAACAGTTCAGTAACTTCAATGCTCCTTCTACTGAAAAATGCCCATATGCTAAGATCTGTGGGATGGCCCAGATTCTGGTCTTGTACCTCTGGCAGGATAAGTTACTGGAAAAAGAGGTTTTTAATTTCTCCAGTCAAAATAAATTTCTTTGCTGACCAGATGTGTTAAGCTTCCACAGTTTGTTCATGCAGTTTTCTTCTTGTTCAATAAATTCAGTCCATACAGCGCTCCTGAATTATTCTTATTATTGTGCTGCCGAGCTGGACTAGAAATCGAGACTTCTTTGTCATCATAGTTTCTTGGTAGACATCACAGCCAACTGGGAAAAACTCTAATAATTTCCACATAGCTGATAAGTAACACATCAGCATCGGACTACTAATTCAGTCCATATTCGGAATAGAAAAAAATGCATAAAACAAAATGTATTACTGAATGTAATTAGTAGCATTATTTTTGCTATTAAATATGCTCAGATCCTTTAGCTGGCAAGTGTGTTGGAATCAATTTTGTAAGTTTTGTTCAGTTTAGATACAAAAGTATAACTAGGATATTCCATTTAGCAGTTAGAAAATATGTGGGGCCCTTAAGTTTTCACTACAATTTCAAGGCATAACTTGAAATGAGCTTGTCCCTTTGTTCTTTTGATTTGTTAATACCTTTTCTGGTTTTTAAATTAGCCCTTTTGAAAGACTTGAGAAAAAGAATATAACTTAATTCATGAATAATTGAGCCAGTGTGGGCATTTTAGGAGACTAAAGACTTAAACTTCAGAAGAACTTAATTTTACTTAATCAAAGTTACTCACTGGAAATTGTGACCATAGAGGTGTGCTATAGATATTTATAGATATTCTCCTTTAAATGTGCATATGGAAATTCAACTTTGGTAGTTTAGTTATTTTCAGTATCACATGTTGACAACCAAAATCTGAATCATTTAAATCAGCATATCACTATCATTATGGCACAACTGGTCATTAGAATAATTCGAATTTATCTCATCATTTAAAGTTCATAAGTCTATTTTATAAAAGTTATCATATGGATCTGTTTCTTATAAGGAAGTTGTTATTATACACATAACTTTCATTGAAAGCAATAATGCTTTGAGAGTTTAAGTGACTTACTTAAGTTTATATTATTACAGGGTGGTAGAGCTGTGGCAGGAATTTGGTTATTACGATTCCAACCCCTGTTCTGATTGCATTAGTCCTTAACTGAGTGCCAGGAACAATTCTGCTATATTGTGAAAATTCTCAGAGTCCAAATAAACCTGAAACATAAAATTACAGGTGCAGACTAGAGAAAGAACACAGATTTGTTTCAATATTGCAGATGAGAATGGCTTTCTTCTTAGTTTTTACTTTTAGCCGAACAGCTCTATTTTCCCAATTTATCAGCCTCAAAGAACCAACGTGTATTCTGGTTAACTATCCAGACAAAATCACAAGGATCTGGTTAAAAACTGATGAGTCACTAAAAGTATGTATTGATCCCCTCCAAAGCACTATACAAGGAACTATACAAAGTTCTGGGATGCATAAAGATTAAGACACAGTCTTGTCTTTGCTTTAAAGCGGGTGACCAACTTGTCCCAGTTTGCCTAGGACACTCCCAGCTTCAGCAATGAAAAGTCCTGTTTCTTGGGAAAACCCTCTGGCTTGGGCAAATGGGATAACTGGTCATCCTACCTTCAGGATGGGAGTTGTGCATGTTTATATGCAATTAGAATAGCACCAAAGTGTTTATCATGATGATATACCGAAAGTCAGGGGAAACAAAGCAGAGATTCTCTACATTTGCCTGAGAAAACTTTTGCATTTATCCATAAAGTCCACATAAGTACAAATCTCTTAAAGTTATATCCTTTCTAGCCTCAGCAATGTCTCCAAGATCACTGAAATTAACTCAAATTGTTATTATTTCTCCATTCTCTTCAATTTTGGAGGGGATATATATTTTATATATATATAAATGTTATATATCTAATTTTATACATATATAATTATATACATATATATATATATATATATATTTTTTTTTTTTTTGAGACACAGTCTCTCACTCTGTCACCCAGGCTGGAGTGTGGTGGTGCAATCTCCGTTCACTGCAACCTCTGCCTCCTGGTTCAAGCGATTCTCCTGCCTCAGCCTCCTGAGTAGCTGGGATTACAGGCATGTGCCACCACCACTGGCTAATTTTTTTTTTTTTTTTTTTTTTTTTTTTTTTTTTTTTTTTAAAGCAGAAACAGGGTTTCACCATGTTGGCCAGTCTGGTCTTGAACTCCTGACCTCAAGTGATCCACCCGCCTCAACTTCCCAGAGTGCTGAGATTACAGGTGTGAGCCACCATACCTGGCCTTGGGGCTACATTTTTAATTGTGTTGTTCCACCTGAAACATCCCCATTTCTCTTCCAGCCATCCTTAACTCTAATATGTCATATTCCCTATTACTTTTTCTGATAAATTTCTGGTCCAGTTCATCTTAGCAAAGAGCCTGAAATAAAGTAACACCTAAGAGACAGTTTGTTGAATGAATGACTCAGCACTTTGAATATCTATATTTATCTAAAACATGGACAAAGTATGTTGAACAAAGTCCATCTTTGTTCAACATATCAGATGAGGGCAATTTTTGTAAGTGTTTCCTGATTATGAAAGACGTGTCAAACACTTAAGTTTCCTAATTTAATCCTCTTAACCACTGTGAGAAAGAATGAATATTATTATTATCCTCATTTTATTGAAATGTAAAACAGTCAAAGAGAAGTTAAGTAACCAGACCATTGGTATGACACAAATTCAGTTCCAGGTCTGTTTTATGACAAATCTCATGACTATATTATGCTATCCATGGCTCACAGTATATTAAACACCTTCATAACTGGAGCATATCATGAGAGGCCACAAGCAGTGTCTAAAGCAAGCGTTTTCCAACAGAGACCTTCAAGGAGGAGAAAGAGGGTATCCCAAGAATGACAGTTGAATAGACGTGGCTATTTGGAATCTAGGACTAGAAATTTATGACATTAAATCAATCATCAAAGATATTTATTTACTACAGCTATATGCTATTTATATACAAAGCTGCAGACACAAAACTGAGTCAGAAAACAATTCTTGGCCGGGTGCAGTAGCTCACGCCTGTAGTCCGAGCACTTTGGGAGGCCGAGGTGGGTGGATCCAGAGGTCAGGAGTTCTAGACAAGCCTGGCCAACATGGTGCAACCCCGTCTCTACTAAAGATACAAAAAATTAGCTGGGGATGGTGGCATGTACCTGTAATATCAGCTACTCGGGAGGCTGAGGCAGGAGAATCGCTTGAATCCAGGAGGCAGAGATTGCAGCGAGCTGAAATCGCACCATTGCACTCCAGCCTGGGTGACAGGGCAAGACTCCGTCTCAAAAAAAAAGAAAGAAAAAGAAAAAGAAAAAGGAAAAGGAAAAGGAAAAGGAAAAGAAAGGAAAAGAAAAGAAAAGGAAAAGGAAAGAAAAGGAAAAGAAAAGAAAAGAAAAGAAAAGAAAAGAAAAGAAAAGAAAACAATTCTTTTGGATTGCCAGCCTTGAATCCAGTGGCATTGCCTATGATTGGCTACAAAGAAACCTGCCCCTTCATGAATTTTTATGACTACCCCCAAGCCACCACAACTAAATATGTAATTTTTACTAAAAATAGAGTAATTGCAATGCAAACATGGCTTTAAAGCAAGCTGCTTTTCTCCCATACCCAAACAGCTCAGCTCCAAGCACCACCTAACTGCTACATAGAAATTCTAAGGTTGCCACTGCTGAAGGCTGGGATCTGTTATCAACCGAATGTTTGTGTTCCTCTAAAATTCATATGATGAAATCTGAATCCAGAATGTGATGGTATTAGAGGGTGGGGCCTTTGGGAGGTAATTAGGACAAATGGGTAGAACCCTCACGAATGGAATTAGTGACCTTACAAAAGAGACCCCAGAGAGCTTGCTCTCTGCTCTCCACCATGTGAGGATACAAGAAGATGGCATTCTGCAAACAAGAAGAGGGTTCTCACCAGAAACCCACCATGCTAGCATCCTGTTCTCTAACTTCAAGCCTACATAACTGGGAGAAATAAGTTTCTGTTGTTTACAAACTACCCAGTCTATGGCACTTTGTTATACAACAGCCTAAGACAGGTTCAGAACATCAATCAGGAGAGGAGGGATCAGAGCTGTAGTCACCAGAAGGGTGTTCAGAACCAGGTATGTGGAAGAATGAGAAAGGAGTTACTAGCATGAGGCAAACAGACAAAAATGTGTTCACAGTAGCAAAACAGGAGTCCAGTTACTAGGATCAGGGCACAAGATCCAAATCAGGCAGGCAACTGTAGGCAAGAATTTAAGCAAAAGACATGCGAGGCAACATGGGCCTCCAAAGTGATTCGATTGACAATAAGTTTTGTTTTACTTTAGAGCTGCGGTACAAAACCATGAAACATGAAACTTATACTTAAGATTCAGGCAGACCCAGTTTGTGACCTATTTTACAAAGATTATTTTACAGGGTAACAGTGCTGTAAATCTAGGTAAGAAGCTAATTAGTCACCATAACTATCTTGGGTAGTAAGCACTGTATATTTCCCAAATGTATTTTTTTAAGGTAATTCACAGCCCAAGAATGATTTCATTCACTTGCTTGGAATTTTTTTAATGACCATCTTGAAAATATGTACACATCTCTTCAATAAAAAATGGTTTTCTTAAGTGAATTTAAAATTAGGCCTAAAAATACAGTAGAATTGACATGTCATTAGAAGTCATAAATATCTCCATACTACAAGAAAACTGTCTAATTCAAGGTGCAAATTGTTAATATATAGCAAATAGAAAGTCACTGCTGGATAAATAAGTAGTACTAGTAAAATTTAGCCCCCAGTACATGGCGCAATTAAGTCTACTTTCTCGAGGAAAGGTATAATGACTGAAGGAAGTCACAAATACTGTATATTTACTAATATCAATTAGCAATTTGTTGTGTTTATATAGCCAACTAAGCCAGGTGACAGCAAAAATAAATCCAAGTATCACCTACTTGATAGAAAGCTTCCATTCAGAATAGCTGATTTTTCAATTACATACCTTTAAAAAACAATCAAAGCAAAAGGACCAAAAGAAATAAGGTTTTTTTGTTCTAATTAGAAAAGTTTTATGTGTTTGTGTATTCATTCATACTTTGCTACTCTTTTTCACTTTAATATAGTCCTACTTACAGAATAATAGATTTAGTTTATAAACAAAAAAATTATTCAAAAACCGCCTACTAATGCATTTATCTTTGTATTAATACTTTGGAGGTACTGGATTTAAATACCTTCTTAGAAATGCAATTCATCCTTCTTCTTTGTCCCGTTTCTTCTTGGATTTCCTCTTTGACAGTCTTATAAGACCCACAGATCTTCACTATCAGCTTTCCCATATCCATCATATTTATCAGATTGTTGAATTATTTTTATTAGCTCAATCCACAAATAGGTGGGGTCCACTGTGCCTTTTAGCAAGTTCAAAATCCACACAGGTAAGGGTTGGGTTATTTGGATGTCATTTTACAGATTTTTTTCACTGGACATCCTGCAGCAGCATAAAGGAAGCATTTCTTAGTATGTAACATCACCTTCCAACTTCTCAGGGTACCACAGCCTAGTGGGGACGAGAAATGGGCTGGCATTAAGAACGCTCCACCTATCCTCCAGAAAGCTGAACCATCCACTGGCTAAGTGCTCTAACCTGGAGAGCATGGGTCTTCTTGGGCCTGCGTGGGCCAGTGTAGGCCCATGCAGGCCAGTACAGCGTGTGCAAGCACCAGAGCGCGCGTGCATGCTCCATAGCTGACACCGACTCTTGAGTCTCTGTTTTTTCACATTTCCTCCCACTTCTATGACATTTAGGGATATAGGAATAATCTCATTAGTCACTAACCTCAGGAAGTGTACTGTTTCAAATGATCTTTGCTGCTTATAAAGTACCACTTATAGCCAGGCATGGTGGCTCATACCTGTAATCCCATCACTTTGGGAGGCTTAGGCAGGTGGATCACCTCAGGTCAGGAGTTCAAGACCAGCCTGGCCAACACGGTGAAACCCCATCTCTACTGAAAATACAAAAATTAGCCAGGCCTGGTGGTACACGCCTGTAATCCCAGCTACTCGGGAGGCTAAGGCAGGAGAATTGTTTGAACCTGGGAGGTGAAAGTTGCAGTGAGCCGAGATCACGCCACTGCACTCCAGTCTGGGCGACAGGGTGAGACTCCATCTCAAAAAAAAGAAAAAAAAAAGTGCCACTTATAAATAGAACTGCCATATTTAGTAAATAAAAATACAGGACACCCAGTGTAATTTGTACCTCGGATAAGTAGAAATTTTATTTTAATATAAATATATTTCATGTAATATTTGGGACATACTTATACTTTTTTAAATTCCTTGCTTTTATATCTGGGCATCCTGTAACTTATCTGCCAACCCTATTTATCAAGTATGGGTCTAGATAAGGAGTCCTGATTGTATGATAATCAAACCATCTTCTTGGGAACAGTGCCTCAGTGCCTTAGTTGACTGTATTGCCTTGCAATTTCAGTGGTCTAGTTGTTGGTCAGAGATGTCCAGCCGCAAGACTGCATTTGTAGTACACATTTGTGCAGTGAGGTAATGATACCTGTGCTTTACCAGAGTACACGCATGGTTTTAAAAATTTATTGGAAATATTTGACGATGTCCAGTTCAATGGACATTATTTATTTTGTCCCCAAACTAAATGTCTCCCTCTAAAAGCAAATGGAAACAGGTACAAATTTACACCATATAGCTTTACCTACATGAACAAAACCACTTGGAGACCAGATTTAGAGACTAGCAAGTAGTCTGCAGTTCTGCTCTTCCCTTGTACATGGAAGTTCCCTGGAAATTGTTTGGTTCACCTTCCAGTAACTACAACGTTGTGTAATGGCAACAAGCCTGACAAGCACAGCTCTCTGAGTTCTGAGAAAAAGTTCATTTAGTCTTCCTGATTCCATACTGAATGTGGTAGAGTGTAGCTTAGAGGTGATCAGCATGTGGGGAGAAGAGGATTATTAGGCAGGGACAGCCCAAGTTGTGGCTAAACTCCACAGAATACAGTAGAAAAACCAAAGGAAGGCAAAGACACAAAGAACCATTGATCATACTTAAAAGATTAAGCCTCAGGAATGATTGAACAAAGCCAGCACTGTGGGATCACCGTGGAGGAGATCAAAAAGGAAATTCAGTAAAGCTAAAAGAAACCTGTAGACACATGTCACCAATGCAAGCCAAGGATGGTTAGACAGAAATAGCCCCCTGCAGATATTTCTTACAGTAACTCCAAATAAAATCGTATTCTCTGAATTCACAATGTAGTCTTTACTCTTGTCATATTTTCCCAAGTCCCAGTACTCACATACATATAAATATAGAAATTGAAAGTCTCTTCCTTCATGTTCAAAAAATTTTTAAAGATACATTTTTAGATGAATGACATTTCAGCTCAAATCACAATTGAATTTTCGGGGACAGTTACAATTCAAAAATCATGATGCTCCCTATGGATTTATACTTTGGTTTAAAAATGTTAGTTACATTTGAATGCATTTGATTTGTTGTCTTTTCTGTTTGCGTAGAAAAGAAAGCAGGAAAGATGACTATAATTATGCATACTTTGCAATGATTAGGCATTTAATATGCAATAAGATATTTGCTAGGGAAGTATGTCTATGGCTAGAACAGAGAACAGGCTCCAGGGTTATGTCAAGCTACAAAGTGATATGTATGCGAATGAATTCTCAGGCTCATTAATCATTTTTGTACTTGAAGTGCTAAACTGCTAATGTTACACTGAGAGTGAAAATGAAGTAATTAAGGAGTTTAATAGCTGCAGTCTTTTGAGAAGAAAACAAGTTGATAATGCTTCTTTTAATATGTTACATAAATTGGATTTTTTGTTAAATTACAAAAACCGGGTTCATCTATTGTGTAGCTTCAAACGACACAAATCATTTGATTATATTTGTATATGGGGCCAATAGATTGCTATGTAAAGGCAGTTCACTAAACCATCCCATTTATAACAGAAAGTCTCGGTTACCAAGAGCACAAAAACACCTATCAGGTTCTCATCTTTTTTTCTTTTGATGCACTAAAGCTTACTTCTCAAATTATCTGTGGTGAAGGGCCAGTTTCTGTTCCTTTGTTTCCAATTCATCAGAGATACATTACTTCACAACATGCAATGCCAATGACTTGAAAAATGGAACAGAGAGACATACAAAATACAATTCCCTTTTAAAATTACTGGATCCAACAGATACAACAGTACTCAGTCGGATTCCTATAAAAGTTTCTAATAACCTATTCTCAATTACTCCATAGACCGGAAATAATGTGAGGCCCTGCAGCAGCCCGAGTTGAAAAGCACCACTCTAAAAGCAGAAGTCTGGAGAGCAGTGGTTTGGCCATAAACTGACACCAGTTCACTTACTGGCTGCATATTCAGGTCACCTGAAGGCTAGGGACACCTATGAGGAACTAATATTCTGTGTAAACCTCCTGCCACCTTTAGGGAGGACTATGGACTTGTCTTGGCAGGGCTAAGAAGTGCTCATGGATGAGCATCTCTGCTTGCTCCCTTCAATTGGAATTTGCTTTTTTTCTTCTTTGGTCACTCTAAATACTTTCTTCTTCGTTCTTTCCCTTTTCTTCCCTTTCATTCTTTTTCCCTCTTTTCCACTTTGGAGGTATTTTCATACAGTTAAACACTGAGACCCTGAAGCTGGACAGAAATGGGTTTAAATTGTGATGCTGCCACATTCTGACTATGAGAAAATAGGCCAGTCATTCAAACCTGGTAAGTCTGAATTTTCATCTGTGAAATGGCAACAGTATTATCCTCTGTACGGCATGAATGTGATTCTAAAATTAGTGAAAAGGGTATATTAGGTGATCATGGAATGTTATTCAGCCCCTCACCCTCTTCCTTTTGTGGTTCTTTTTTGGTGTCCGACAGGGAAAGCTGCACTATTATGTTTAAATTAATGTATTAGCAGTTGTGCCTGCAGCTTATAAGAAAATTCTTATTTTATAAGAAAATTTCTTCTCAGAAAATTAATTAAATAAAGCCAACCAATCAGCCAGCAAACCAGACAAACAACAGACACCACTATATCTTTATCCTCTCCCAGTTAATGGTACTATTTTCCACAGTGGTCCAAGCCAGAATCCTGGGAGTCAAACTCACACCCTGTCCAATTCTAAAACTGTCACTGACTCTGTAAAATTACTCCTCCAAAGTAGTTCTCACACCATTTCTTCATTTCTGCTCCCTAGCCACTACCTCAACTCTTTTCTTAGGTTTTAAATACAATCCTCCTGAATGTTTTCTCAAACTCCGGCAATCCGCAATCGATCATCTTCAACATTGCTACCTGAAGGCTCTTTCTAAAACAAAAACCGGCTTGAAGCCTTCCCTGGAGGCTCACCCTCTGTGATCTATGGGGAAAAGGTCAGAAGCTTAACTTTTGGTCAGATACAGCTGCCACAGTTTTAAATACCATAAACTCTTTCCAAATTGGTTGGTAAATAACAGCTTCTCTAGACCCAGGCCACACAGGCCACACTCAAGCCCCCTCCTCCAGGCCCTGCAATCAACCACCATCTAAAGACAAAGGTTAACACCTGAAGGAGCAAAGAAGAGGGAGCCTCCCACCTTTCAACAGAACTGTTTTGATCATCAGTGTCCCAGCCTTACCAGCTGGAGAATATTTTTAATAAGTCTCCTGCTTACAAGTCTTTTACTATCTCCTTCACTGTGCTTTGAGTATATGCTACTCTTATGCAGGGACAAGCATGTAGCATAATTTGATGCAAACATGAAGCAGATGTTTGAAGATAAGGCCAGGATTGCCACTCACCATACTCAGAAGGACACAGGCTTAACAGAGAACATTATAGAATATAGAGTGTTCTTTGAACATTAGAATATTTTATTCTAATTTGTCCACTGGGTATCAAATGTGATTTGGTTTTTCTTACCAACTTATATTGTATTTTGCATACTAACACTGTTAGCAATTAATAGAGTTTCATGGTAGAAAGAATTGATCATTATATATCCTGTCTCCTACAGTTAGTACCATTTTTAAAAGGAGACAATGTTTTCACATTTAAACACAGAATACTATAATTATAAACATCAAGCCTATTTCAAAGATTTTTTCACTGATTAATTTAATATAAAATATATTACTAAGCCTTCTCAGAGATCCATTCAATCTCAAAATTATTTAACGTAACAAATTCCCACTATGCAAAAATATTTAGAATAAAAATTGACCTCAATCAAATAATATATCATCAGCATTTACTTGTCAATGCACATGTATGAGTTTTTATATGATTAGCTAAACATTTTCATAGAAATGCTAGTTTTCTATTTTCTTTTTAATGATACAGTAGATACCCTTGACTGAATTTTATTTTCATGCATCAGTTGCATATTAATCTTGAACACATGTATGGGACTAGATGTAATTAGGTAGTTTTTCTAAAATAAATGCTGGTATTTTAAATTTTAAGAACAAATTTGCCTTCCTCAATTGAATTTTATTTTTATACTTCAATTGCACATTTCACTTGAGATCTAGATGACTAGATTTTTTGTAAGAAAGAAGCAGACTTAAACACAGGAAACCTAAACCAGTCTAGACTTGGAGCTGAGTATAAATCATAACACCTCTTTTGCTAATATAGAACATTTTAGGGTGGAAAGAGGCCAAGGTGTACATTTAGGTCTGGCCCATCTTTGAGTTATAATTATTATTATAGCCTACTCTGCTTTCTCCCCAACCTCCTCTTGCCAAAACTATTTTTAAATTATACTTGTAATACTTTCTTCTTCTGCTGGACTTGCTGACTTATTCCATGTTTCCCATTCCCAGTGTGATGAATCTCTTCATATTTTTTGTGACTTTTCTTCGATATAAGCTGGTGGTGTCTGCCGGCAGTTGACATTTACTCAAATAGTTAGGATCACTCGTCATATCTATTCCCTGAGAACTGTGCAGATAGAAAATAATCCCTTCTTAATCTCTTAATTCTCAGAGTACCTAGTTCTAAAATTTCCTATATTTCTAAATGTGTTATTAGATAGATGTACATATTTTTAGTCATTCCATGTCCTAGCTGTCATTTCTAAAATAACAAATTTATAATAAACAAATTTGAATTTGAGTATCCTGTATCTAGTAATTCATATCATATGTTACCCTTTGGAAGACAAAACTTGACTTTTTCTATTTTGGGGAAAACTGCAGGGTCTTAGTGAATAAATATCTACATATTTAATTCTTATCTAAAATACCTATTATTTAATGACTAACATTTTGACAAGAGTGAGAGATAAAAAAGAGAAAAAACAGATGTAACAAATAACTTACATGTATTATAAAATCAAAACACTAATAGATTGTTTTTTAGGGGTCAAAAGTATTTCAGTGCTTTTGAGATTCATTATTTATCCTGGGCATGACATGAGAAAACAGAAATAACTAGAGTCAATTAAGTTTAATGGCAACCCAGTAACCTCCAACACACATATACACACGCACACACCATCCTCACTCTGCTTCTGCTTTGGAATCTGGAGCGGTTTATCACAAGTGAGGTGTTACAGAGTAATTTTCCCTCACTCAGACCTGAAAAAGCCAAGATAAACTATGCTAGTAAGAATATTTGTTTTCCTGCCCATCTTCTTAACATCTAAATCTCAAAACACCGGTCCCCAAAAGTAACTGTCTTTTTAAAGGCAGATTCCTGGGCATCATCCAAAAAATTATTGTTCATTACATCCAGGATTAGACCCAAGAACCTAAGAATCCACTTTTTTTTTTTTTTTTTTTTTTTTTTTTTTTTTTTTTTTTTGAGACGGAGTCTCGCTCTGTCGCCCAGGCTGGAGTGCAGTGGCCGGATCTC
The DNA here is from genome assembly GCF_007565055.1 of Rhinopithecus roxellana. Taxonomy (NCBI): domain Eukaryota; kingdom Metazoa; phylum Chordata; class Mammalia; order Primates; family Cercopithecidae; genus Rhinopithecus; species Rhinopithecus roxellana. Next base: position 12,623,575 of record NC_044555.1, read on the forward strand.
AGCTCACTGCAAGCTCCGCCTCCCGGGTTTACGCCATTCTCCTGCCTCAGCCTCCCGAGTAGCTGGGACTACAGGCGCCCGCCACCTCGCCCGGCTAGTTTTTGTATTTTTAGTAGAGACGGGGTTTCACCGTGTTAGCCAGGATGGTCTCGATCTCCTGACCTCGTGATCCGCCCGTCTCGGCCTCCCAAAATGCTGGGATTACAGGCTTGAGCCACCGCGCCCGGCCCACTTTTTTTTTTTTTTTAACCAAGAAACCCAGGTTTTCTTGAGCTAAAGTACAAAGATTAATCTCTTCGTTTTTTTCTAACACATTTTTCCTTCACTGATTACTAAATGGTTAAATCCTTTGCTAATGCTTAAAATATCTTTACACAACTATAGTATAACATAGGCAAGCACAGTTTAAAAAATATGCTTACAACTAATTGGGGCAATTGCGTTCGCAGCCGCCGCAGCGCCACCGTCGCTCTCCAACGCCAGCGCCGCCTCTAGCTCGCCGAGCTCCAGCGGAAGGAGAAGGGTGGTTAAGTAAGGAGGTCTTTATACCGTGGCTCCTACAAAGCCGACTTCCTGGAAATCGACTGGTCGTAAAACACCCAGGAAGCAACTGGCTACAAAAGCCGCTTGCAAGAGTGCGCCCGCTACTGGAGGGGTGGAGAAACCTCATCGTTACAGGCCTGGTACTGTGTCACTTCGTGAAATCAGACGTTATCAGAAGTCCACTGAACTTCTGATTCACAAACTTCACTTCCAGCATCTGGTGCGAGAAATTGCTCCGGACTTTAAAACAGATCTGCGCTTCCAGAGTGCAGCTATCGGTACTCTGCAGGAGGCAAGTGAGGCCTAGCTGGTTGATCTTTTTGAAGACACCAACCTGTGTGCTATCCACGCCAAACATGTAACAATTATGCCAAAAGACATCCAGCTAGCACGCTGCATACGCGGAGAACGTGCTTAAGAATCCACTATGAGGGGAAACATTTCATTCTCAAAAAAATAATAATAATAAGTCTCTTCTCCCTGTTAGTGGTAGTTCTGAACGTTAGATAATTTTTTTCCATGGGGTCAAAAGGTACCTAAGTATATGATTGCAATTGGAAAAATAGGGGACAGAAATCGGGTATTGGCAGTTTTTCCATTTCATTTGTGTGTGAATTGTTAATACAAATGTGGAGACATAAAGCATTAATGCAAGTTAAAATGTTTCAGTGAACAAGTTTCAGCAGTTCAACTTTACAATAATTATAAATAAACCTGTTAAACTGTTCTGGACAATGCCGGCATTTGGATTTTTTCAAAACAAGTACATTTCTTATTGATGGTAACTAAATGGTGTTTGTAGCATTTTTATCATACGGTAGATTCCATCCATTCACTATACTTTTCTGAGTTGTCCTACATGCAAGTACATGTTTTGAATGTTGTCTGTCTTCTGTGCTGTTCCTGTAAGTTTGCTGTTAAAATACATTAAACTAAACAAACAAACAAACAAAAAACTAATTCAGGAGGGCCAGGCATGGTGGCTCACGCCTGTAATCCCAGCACTTTGGGAGGCCAAGGCAGGCGGATCATTTGAGGTCAGGAGTTCAAGACCAGCCTGATCACCATGGTGAAACCCCGTCTCTACTAAAATACAAAAATTATCTAGGTATGGTGGCAGGCACCTATAGTCCCAGCTACTCGGGAGGCTGAGGCACAAGAATCGCTTAAACCCGGCAGGCGGAGGTTGCAGTGAGCTGAGATCGCACCTCTGCACTCCAGCCTGGGCAACAGAGTGAGACTCTGTCTCAAAAATAAATAAATTAATTAAACTAATCGGGGAGGATAGGACAAATTTAGAGGACATGGGAATTCATTCAGCAAATATTTCTGGAGCATCTATTAAGTGTCAAGCACACTGCTCAGTGCTGGACATATGAAAATACAAAACAACCTTTTTATCATCCAAGGAACACACAGAGTCTTGCAAAAGAGAGACCTAAAATGGATCAATCGTAACACAATGTTGTTGATTATAACAAAAACACAGGCAAAATACACTATGGCCTAATATAAAGGAGTAGATATGTTTTACTTCCTTAAACTTTACCACTATGGGTTCTCTTCCCCAGAGTGCCAGACATTATAAAATCTCCAGTTAGCCTCTCAAACAACAACCTGCATTTTCTGGTCCTAAACTCCAGTTTTTTAGATTCCTTAGGTGCTTTATTCTGCTCTCATCCATGTGCTTGTAGCTGTAGCACAAGCAAGGACAGGGTTAGAGGGGGGTCTCTTTAGCCAGTGGCATTTTAGATGCACATCAGAATTGTAGGTTTCAAATGTCCAACTGCCACGATCCAACAAGCCAGAATTCTTAGCCTTTTTATGCCCCTACCGGGGTCAGACAGCCCACATGCAAAAGCACTTGACTACTTGATTAAAGGGAAAAGGTCTTTGAAAATTAAGTAGCAAATATACAAATGTCCATATATTTAATACTTCTTAAATCAAATTCCCTTAGAACCTCATTTTGGCAAGATAGTTAAATCCTTTTTATCAGGAATATCTTTTCCTTCCCCTTAATTTCTTTTCCTTCTCCCCTGTTATCAGCTTATCTACTGAAATGCTCTTAAAAGAATTGGGGAAAGAAATAATGTAGGAAAGGGTTACTAAATCTGAATTTTACTGGAGCCGGAAAAAAAAGATGTGGACAATGGTAAAAGTGAAATTTCAATATCTACATTTGATACAGTGAAGAAAAATTAAGAGCAAACATCTTGAACCATAAACCACTGATAATTGATTTAAACCATGAGTACTTATTAGATTCAAAAGTACAAATATTACACACCCTATATTGTCAATTTATTTCACAAATGTTTATTGACCATCTACTATACGTACAGTCCTATGAAATGAGCTAAGGATATAACCATATGTGAAATACGGACATAGTATATACCCCCATTACATTTACAGCCTGGTAGAGGTGTAAAATCTTAATAAACAAATTTATAATTGCAAATGTGCCCAATGCTAGGTATACAACACTATCAATGCAAGGCAATTTGATCTAAATAAAGAGGTCACCAAAGGTCTCTCTGAGATGGGATGCAAAGGACACGCAGGAAATAATTAGGCAAAGAGAAGTAAGAGCAGCCCAGGCATGGGGCAAATGCTCTCTGAGGGGGCTTTATAACAAGGATGGGGACAGAAAGAAAGTTGATGGGACTGGAATTCAGAGAAGGGCAAGACAGGTGAAGGCTAAACAACTGGGGAGGCACTGAGAATATATGAAAAAGTGGAAAACATCAATGGCACCTGGTTCCTGTCCACCAGAGCTCAGAACTGAAATGCAATGTCAACGTCCACCTGAAATGCAAATTCTACAGGTGCTGTGGCAGGGCTAGAGGCAGCAAAGTGGTGCAGCACACTCAGAAGAGTAGGAGAAGAAGACTGTCTGGGTGGGTAAAGTCTGAGTTGGACACTAAAGGAGGAGAATGACCAGGGAGAAATGGAAAAGCAGTAGCAAGGGTGTGTGCCAGAAAGTAGAAAACACTTGACATTAGAAGCAACTGGATGACTAACTAGCTTGATATCTTATCCTACAATTTGCTTTTCTAAATTGCTATTTCTTTTTCTTTGGAGTTTTAAGAAAATCTAATTCTACATCATGGCCGTGTATCTGTTAAAAATGAACTGAGAAATTTTTTACATGATGTAATATAATAATGATATCGATTACCTCTAGCCTTCATCTTCAAACATTCTGTCTTTTGTTTCCAATTTGCTTTTTGGTCACCTGTCTTCTTTTCTAGAAATGTTCAGCAGTCACTAGGCCTCCAGAAGCATTCATCCCAATGAAATTCACTTAATTTTAAAATTCCACCTTTTCTTTCATTACCTTTCTAACATAAAACATGTGTGTAATTTTGCCACTGAAAAAGAATGTTTTTAAGGTCTCCCTTTTAGTTTTACCTCCTTTATTCTGAGGCTAGTTGAGTTACCTGGACCCTTCAACCAATACTTGTTACAAATGAAGCAAATATTATGTTAGCCTTTTGTTGATCTGTCAGTTCCCATTAGAAATTTTATTTTTGAACCTCTGCTTAGCATGTATTCTGTAATTAAGATAAATGTATTTTTTAAATGATCTACTACCATGGCAAATGATTAGGATGTGTTTATTTGCCTGGTGCTCTTTTTGCTGATAGGAGCATTAAAAGCTTTAGTTTTTCAGCACTTAGAATAGGATATGTAGTATTTGTACACCAAACCCCTGAAACGTGCAATTTACCCATATAACAACCTGCACATGTATACCTTGAACCTAAAAGTTGGAAAGAAGTAAAAAGGAATGGTTGCATACTTTGTTGATGACATTATTCTAGACCAATTTTTTTAACCATTTTTGTTATTTTCATGTATACTACTGATAGTGTTACAAAATGATACACCAAACCACCTCACTGGTACTTTCACCAACTTTTCTTACAGGAAATATGATTCCCTGGTTTCATCAGCTCTTCCTTTTCAATGATTTCTTATATAAGTGTGTATGTCAGGTTAATTTATCTGGCTTCATTTCATGTAGACCAAGGTCATGAGTTTAATTTCTTTGGAAGCAGTTCAGTGTTTTAAATGGGAACTAAATTTGGTCCCAAACAGACCTGATTTTCCATCTCGACTCCTCCCACCCCCAATGGCACCCCTTTCCCAGGTCACAGGAGATAGAGTGCTTTATTCTATCTGGACTCAAGACCCACCCAAGTAAGATACATTTTGAAAAGTATTTCTCCCTGTAAACCCTTAAAACCCCAATATTCAGCCAGTGGTATGGGTTTACATGCATTTTCCTTTGGGTCAAAGTAAAGTATTTGGGTAAATTTCCCAGTTTCCATGAGACTCAGTTGCTTCATCTTCAATTACAGAAAATGTTTAAAGGATCTCACAGGGTCCTTGTGACATCTAAATATGGCAAACACCAATGATGTCTGACACATAGTAGTTGCTGAACAAATGTTTATACTTTCCTTCCCTGTGCTTGATATTTTCTATCCACGTATAGACCAAATAAATTGCTAAAATCATAGATTGCTGACATAGAATTGTTGTCTTCCTCCAAATAGCTTTTGTAGCCCAAGTGTATTATTATCTATGAGTCACAATTATAAAAATACATATGTATTTGAAATGATTTATGGGTATTTAACAATAAACATTTAATCAGCCCCATTAGCTTTATGTGAATACAATAAAAGTCATTGGAGAAGTGTTTTTTACTTAAAGTAATTTTTAAATGGGGATAAGAACACCAACCTTTTAGATTTATTGCTTAAAAAGAAATAGGTTAATAAATATAAATCATTTGGTACAGCGTAGTGCACAAAATTAAATCCTCAATAATAGGTAACTTATTATTTTTTAAAGAGCCTTTAGATTTTTTTTTTTTTTTTTTTTAACCAAAGAAGTACACCAAATCATAGACTGCTAGAACAATTTAGAAAAAAAGAAAGAGCACAAATGGGGTCAGAGGTGGGTGGAGTTGCCTAAAACAGGAACTATTCACTCCTGCCTTAGCCCCATAGTAGCTTAGTAATGTTTGACAAGTCAACCTCTGTGAGCCTCAACACTTTCCTTTAACCCCAGGGTGATTTGTTTCACCATTCAACAAATGTTTACTGAGCACATAAGGCAGGCCACATAGAGTGAACCTTTAATATGATGGCATATATGAAAAGGTCTATACATAATCAAATGAGATCCAAATGCAGGTTCCTGTGAGTTTTGGTAAGAGATCTAAATATAAAATTAATTAACACTTTAGCTGCCAACAGAGGAGTTGGATTTAATGTTGTGATCATCAAGATGCCATTCCTGAGAGCCCTCATGACACTAAAAGGCAGGTCTTTCCTTAAAAGCACAGGACCAAACATGGAAGTGTGCTCTGTTAGATGTAGAATAATTAACGGATTGCTATTGTCATCTTACTTAACTTTTACACATTTTCTGAATCCCAAGTCATGCAGAGAGTCTATGTACCTCTAGCAATGTGAGAGCACGTCCATTTACATATACTATATACATACATACATATATCGAAGCCTAGTATATGAGCTGCAGGGACTTTGGTGGTAAAACCGGTGCTTGCAAAGGGCAGCCTGACCCAAAGAAGGCCTTTTTTTTTTTTTTTTTGAGACCCAGTCTCTCTCTGTTGCCCAGGCTGGAGTGCAGTGGAATTGTTTCAGCTCACTGCAACCTCCACCTCCCAGGTTCAAGTGATTCTCATGCCTCAGCCTCCCAAGTAGCTGGGATTACAGGTGCCAGCCACCACACCTAGCTAATTTTTGCATTTTTAGTAGAGACAGGGTTTCACCATGTTGGCCAGGCTGGTCATGAACTCCTGACCTCAGATGATCTGCCCACCTCGACCTCCCAAAGTGCTGGGATTACAGGCGTGAGCCACCACACCCGGCTAAGAAAGCTTTAAAGAAAGAAAGGTGGAGTTAAAGTATTCTCCAGTGTTTATTATGTTGTATTGAAAAATATACTGAAAAAATATCTGGATCAAGCTTCCTTGAGTTGAGCTAAAATACAAGTGCAAAACTTTATGTGACAGGATCAATGAGGTTCGCACAAGTGAAAAGATTAGCTCTACCTGTGCATGTCTTCTTTTGTTAAATGCGACATACTTCTCCACGCAGGACTCATTTATTAAGTTGGTCTTCTATATGGAACAAAAATTCACTTAAGCTAGATTTAATTGAAAATATAGTCCCCTGCCCCCACCATAAACTACTAAACCCTAGATTCAGCTAGGGTCCTGAGCTGATATATATTTTCCTCCATGTTTTTTTCTGTACTAAAAAAAAAAAAAAAAAAAAAAAAAAAAAAATCATGTCACAGTTATACAGCTATGCAGCTGTTTCACAAAGGCTGAATGTTGCTACTGTTGTGTAAATGGTATCATTTTCTTGATAAAAAAATGTATTTTTATATTTAGTTGCCACCCAGAATATAGCATGAGGCTATCCTTGGAGATTCATCAGCTGGATCTACTGCAATAAGGCGATTGTGGTCCCCCGTCAGCATTGCTCTCGAGGTGAAACATAATTAGCACTCCATCAAAAACCACTTTGGAGAACACAAACAGTAGCTGGCTTCCAAATCAGACTTCTGAAAAGAACTGCATTATACAGTATAAATAAAATGCTAATTTATTATCGATTGTATGAGGGTAGTACACGCACAGAGAGGCTTGGTTGCTTTCCAATATAAAGTACATATTCGATTACATCCACCCACCCTTTACCTTTTGTAATAAAGATGTTTGCAAAGAGGTTGGGCTGAACATTCTTCACTACACTCTGTGTGTGCTATGGGAGTTAGGAAAAAAAGAAATCCTGCTCCTATCCACAAGGATTTTACAGTGTGGAGGGGAGAATAGAGCATGCCACAACAGAGTAGTCTCCCAGGTCCTGCCCCTTAATCACTGCCGTTAGTAGATATCTTGCCTGAGAAGCTGTGCTTGCCCAGATTTAAGACTCAGGGCTAGAATAAAAATCAAGGTTTGAGTAGCTGGAAGTACTGCCCTATTAATAAACCATTTTAAAGCTTTAAAATGGAACAACTCTAAATATACTTTTGGTCAGACATAGGCACCCAAATTACAAATCATTTGACAGCTGATGTGCTACAAAGTCAGTATTTGGAAATGTTCTTCTGTAGGGATTTTTAAAGACTACAGTAAACCAAAACCTTTCCAGGGTGCTTTAAGTATAATTCTGTCCAGAAGGAGTAGGAGAGATTAGATGGCATCTCAAGTTTCCTTACAACCCTATAACTCTGTCGTGCTGAAGTACTTACATTGCAGAGGAGCCATGCAATTTTATGCTACCCCGTTAAAATACTATAAAAAAAGAAATGTTCAACGTAACAAAGTAGAATATACCAAACGCCATTCAGAATGAAGGTGAGGGCAGATGGAAAGACATGGATTAGTTAGGTAGTATATGTTCTCAAATGGGAAGGATTGTTGTAACAGAATTAAATTGATTTCATAACATAGTGAGAGAGTCCTGGCTTGATTCAATTTGCTTTGAGAAGAATCTTACATAGCCAGTCAATATGGTTCCACGAAGATGAACAAAAAACAAATGTTGGGGGTAGAAAAGGATCCTAGTAATCATCTAGGTCAGGGTTCAGCAAGCTTTCCTTGTAAAGGACCAGGTAATAAAAATTGTAGGCTTTGTGAACCCCACAGTCACTGTGGTAAATACTCAGCTCTGCTGCTGAAGCACCATAGACAATAAAAAGCAGCCATTAATGATACGTAAACAAATAGGTGTGGCTGTGTTCCAATAAGACTATATTTATGGGCACTGAAATCTGAATCTCATATAATTTATGTGCATCATGGAATATAGGTTGAGAATTCCTTATCTGAAATGCTTGAGTCTGTGTTTCAAATTTCGGATTTATTCTGATCTTTGAATGTTTGCATTTACATAGAGAGATATATCAGAAATGGGACCCCAGTCTAAAGAAGAAATTCCTTTATGTTTCATATACCGCTTATACACATAGCATGAAGGTAGTTTTATACAGTATTTTCAATAATTGTGTGCACAAAATGAAATTTTGACCGCATTTTCACTGAAACCAGTCACACGAGGCCAAGTATGGAATTATCCACTTGTGACGTCATGTTAGCACCAGGAAAGTTTTGGATTTTGGAGCATGTTAGATTTTCGGATTTTCAGATTAGGAATGCTTAACTTATATTCCTCTTTTCTGATATTTTTAACCATTTATAAATATCAAAACCCTTGTTAGCTTGGAGACGATACAAAACAAGGCAGTGGACTCCATTTTTTAGTACAGTGGTTTTCAAACTACTTTTTTTAGTAGCAGATCTCTTCAAGTGAAATTGCACAGGTAGGGCTAATAAAAATTACCTTTTAAGTAGGAACTTCCTCTCTTCTAATAAAATTATATAAAGAAAATAAGAGCAAGATTGCATTGACTTAGGGGCACTAACAGGAGCTGCCTATTTGCTGCTCCCAGAGGCCCACCTCCCCGCCTTGTCCAAACTGAAATTCCTCAATGTACAATATGGTTTGTCTGTGTCCCCACCCAAATCTCATGTTGAATTCCCACGTTGTTGGAGGGACTGGGTGGGAGGTAACTGAATCATGGGGGCAGGTCTTTCCCATGGTGTTCTTGTGATAGTGAATGTCTCACGAAATCTGATGGCTTTATGAGGCGGAGTTTCCCTGCACGAGCTTTCTTTTTGCCTGCTGCCATCCGTGTAAAATGTGACTTATTCCTCCTTGCCTTCCACCATGATTGTGAGACTTCCCGAGCCATGTGAAACTGTGAGTCCATTAAACCTTTTCCTTTCGTAAATTGCCCAGTCTCAGGTATGTCTTTACCAGCAATGTGAAAATGGACTAATACAATGTACAATTCAGAACCCATGACTATCATTCAAGCTACTCAGTTTCTTCCTGAAGAATCTGAGGCACACAAAGATGAAATAATTGTTTGAAAGCATTGGTCATTTTAAGTAGACAAGCTCCAGAACATGAATCCTTCATGTGTCCTGGTTTTGGCTTCCCCAAAACACAAAAACATAAGTTTTTAGGGGTAAAACCCAAGTTGAAGTTACACGTGAGGGCCAACCAAGTAAAAGAACAAAATGCTGCCTGGGTATGTAGCAGAAAACTCTTCTCTCATGGCACTCCATGTCAGAGACATATGGGGAATTTGTGGTTAAGATTGGAGAGTGTTCACCAACTAGGGGGACATTAAACCAGACTCTCCCTCACATGTGAATGCTTTCTAGTAGCAAACAGGGCACTTATGTGCAGTCTCTGGAGGAGCCCAAGCCCTAGCCCTATCAGGATGGGACTGCTTTCATCTGTGCTTCTCCCATCATTCTGAAGTGACTCAACACCAGATCTCTGCCAAGGAGTCTCATTCTTCTTCCTATGATGGTGTCCCTGACTTTGGATAAAACTGCTTAATACAGCACTTCCCAAAGAACATCTCTAATAACACTAGTATTGTATTTCCAGAGATGCAAATAAGTGTTCCCAAATCAAAAACGTGAAAAACAAGTTCCTCTGATCAAACAAGTGTATACACTATTCCCCATTAGTAATCCACAATGCACATTGGTAGGTTAAAGGATCTGAGAAACCTTACAGGAAAGGATCTTACTTAACTTTTTAAACCAGCATTTCCCCCAATTTATTTTAGAATGTAACTGGGTTTTTTATTCTTCTGTTCTTTATTTTGTTCTCGTTTTCTGGACTCACACCTTTCAGTGGAGATGAAAGAAACTGGGAGCTGGTTTTACACTTAAGATTGTTTTGTGATACTTAAAAGCTTATTAATTAACTCAACAAATACACTTTATGTGATTACGATGGGCCAGACACTGCTGCAGGCCCTTGGAATACTTCGATGAACAACGAGGGCGTGTTTTTCTCTCTTGCGGAGTTTATATCCTAGTTAGGGAGACAAACAGAAAACCAGTAAATAAATAAATTTATCCATTCTACAATGATTTATTGAGTACCTACTTTGTGCTAAGCACTGTTTGTGCCAGGAAATGGAGATTCAGACAAATGACCACCCTTGTGGCTTCCATGACAATAATAAGTTAATGATGAAATTCACCTTACTTAAGCTCTTATTACGTGCCAGGCACTGTTCTATGTGCTTTACCTGCTGAGCACCAAAACCATCTACCTCTATATTTAGCTTGGATATCGAAGACTAAAACTCCCTAACCTCATACCTCCACGATAATGTAACTTTGTATCCACTGTCATTACTTTCCCTGAGTCTCTGGCTGAAGCAAGTGGTTTGATTGTTTGTTACAGGGACTTTCCAAAAGACCCATCTCTTCCCAACTTTTCAATAGAATCAACAGAGAACTTACATCATACAATTTTTTGAAATTCTGTCTGAAATTCCTGGCTTTCCTATTTTCACCAATCCTGGACTATTATATCCTGATTTGTACCCAATCTTAATAAATTCCTCTTTTTGAAAAAACCCCACCTTAGGCCGGGCGCGGTGGCTCAAGACTGTAATCCCAGCACTTTGGGAGGCCGAGACAGGCGAATCACAAGGTCAGGAGATGGAGACCATCCTGGCTAACACGGTGAAACCCTGTCTCTACTAAAGAATACAAAAAACTAGCCGGGCGCGGTGGCGGGCGCCTGTAGTCCCAGCTACTGGGGAGGCTGAGGCAGGAGAATGGCGTAAACCTGGGAGGCGGAGCTTGCAGTGAGCTGAGATCCGGCCATTGCACTCCAGCCCGGGTGACAGAGTGAGACTCCGTCTCAAAAAAAAAAAAAAAAAAAAAAAAAAAAAAAAAAACCCACCTTAAACCAAACTTCCAATTCTCAATAAATTCCGACCTTGCCCTTGCCTTTGGGAGACAAAACCAAAGTAGTTCTCCTGAGTTAGTGGTCTTCCTTATCACAGTTATTTTACCAACAAGTTGTATTGCTAATATTTAGAGAGTCAACATTCTACAAAGCTGAATTCATTTATGGCTCATGACAACACTATGCTATATGTATCATCACTGTCCTTTTTTAATGTATGAGGAAATTGAGGCACAGACAGTCAAAGTAACATAGTCATGGTTCTACTGCTGGTAAGTAGCAGAGGAAAGATCTGAATAGAGGATATTGGCTTAAAAGACCATAATTTTGTATAGGTTGGGATGAGTGCCATGAACTCTAAAGTGAAGTGACATGGGAGTCATGAGTTGATTTAGATGGGTATTCTAAGAAGTCATCTCCGAAGAGATGATGTTCATGCGAGACTTCAAATGATGAAAGAGAAAGACTCATTCCAGGCAGAGGCAATTCGCAAGTGCGGGAATGAACCTGGTTTACTCAAAGAAAGGAAAGGCTAGTGTGGCTGGAATGTGGAGAGTAAGGGCAAGAGTGGTAAGAACTGAAGTCAGTGAGAAGGCAAGGGACAGTCTATTTAGGATCTTCTAATTTGAGTTTAAATTTTATTCTGATTACAGCAAGAAGCTTTCCAAGGATTATAAGCAGGGATATGAAGAGTTGTTTTAAGTTTAAACACCTATGAAGCCTAATTTTCTCTCTCTATGAAACTAGAACCAGGCAAACATTTCTGCTCCATATTAAAGAATATTTACTCCAAACCAAAATAACCTAGATGCTTGGTCCAAGAAATACCTGCTCCTAAAAGATGACTATGAACTGACTCAGTGACATATCTGTCAGAACTCAATTCAAATCCATTGTATCACAGTACCCACCAATCCAAATCCATTCACTCAAATGTATCCAACATTTCAAAACTATGCAATGAAATTTGTCCAAACTTAAACAATCCCTGCCTAAAAAGACACACCTTGAAACAACCCAGCCCAAACTGTAAAATATAATAAATGCCCTATTCTAATTTTCCCATTTTGAGATCCTAAGACTCTGAAGAATTATGTTTTTTCTTACAGCAGACGGTCCAAAAACTTAAATATGTATGATCAAAAGGTTTTTCTGGTGTTCATTTGGGGAGCCTACAGTCAACAATACTGTATGAAGAGTGTGGATCAAAGGCCAGACAAGAGAAAAGAGACCCATGAGGAAACACCTGAAGGGCAGCTGAAGAGAGATGAGGGTCAACTAAGGTTGGGGGCAGCAGAACAGGAGACAAGTGATTAGACTTGGAATATATTTTGCAGTTAGAAGTTTCCGGAAGATTGTATACTTGTAGGTAGAGGTTTAGGGAATGAGAAAAAAAAAATGTTATCTAGATTTTTATTTATTTTTAATTTTTAAAATTAGCATGATTTTCTTAACCTGGGCAGCCAACTAATGGTAGTGCCATGTACTAGGGGGAGAAGTTGAAGAAGAATCAATTCTGAGAGTAGAGGATAAACAAAAATTTCCTTTTAGGCATGTTAAATTTGAAGGGTCAATTAGCCATCAATTGGAGCTATCAAATAAGCATTTGGAATTATGCTACTGTGGAGATATCACAGTCATTCGGCTTAGAATTTAGCCAACTTGGGTGTTTTTCAAGGCTACTGGGGAACTAAGGGAAACAAGAAGTGAGAGATAAATTTGCAAGGGCCATGCAAAGGCAGCTAAATGTTATTTTTATGTTTGAGCAAATGTTATATTTGGGATATGAAATGGAAAGATCTGAGAATAAAAATTATGGAATGAAAGGAGTAACAGTTGGGAATACATATAGTGCTAGTGACAAATTGAAATTGCTACTAAGAAGTGCTCTAAAATTATTACTTGTAGGATTTTCTCTTTATATCCATCTGACTTGTTTCTGTCCCACGAAGCAAAAAAATCACCAATTTATCGCTTTCAGCAAGCATGTGTATATTCAGAATTGCCACACTGCTCTGCTTTTCAGAAACATAAAATATACCACATTACATTGAACAAAACTACAACTGGAATTTTTTTTAGAAAAGATAAGTATTTGTGCTGTGATTGTGCTGTCATCTGGAGTTTAGTAAAATGTGACAATATATTAGTAGTAAAATGGTACAGTAATATATTAGCAGTAAAATGATACGAGTGCAATAATGTGTCTAGAACAGGGGTTCCCAACCCCTGGGCTGCGGCCCGGGTCAGAATCGGGCTGCACAGCAGAAGGCGAGTGGCTGGCCAGCCAGTATTAAGCATTACAATCTGAGCTCCGCCTCCTGTCAGATCATGGGAGGCACTAGATTCTCATAGGCATATGAACACTATTGTGAACTGCATATACATGCAAGGGATCTATCTATGTTGCATCCTCCTTATGAGAATCTAACTACTGCCTGATGTTCTGAGGTGGAACGGTTTAATCCTGAAATCACCCCGCAGACTCTGTCCATGGAAAATTGTCTTCCACGAAACCTGTGCCCGGTGCCTAAAAGGTTGGGGACCACTGGTCTAGAAGTAACTTACATTTAGGATTCTTACTCATATTAGCTGTGCCTGGGTGAAAATCCTTTAAAAATCATTTTATAATAATTCTAAGCACAATGCACTCACAGATTATATGCATTTGCCCAGGCCGTTTTAAGAGCTTCAATATTTTACCACCTTTACAAAGAGGTATGATTAATAAAATTATCAGAATGCACCTTATAAACATTGGTGGGGTAGAAGAGGAATCAGTGATTCTACAAATTAATATAATTATCATATTTTGAAAGCATATTGCATGAAGCCTAGATTTGAGAAACTAGAAACTGCAAAGAAAAAATAGAACATTAATTTGCATTGGAATATTCATAGGCTCAATTCTTCTCTCTCATTTCTAAATTTCTGAAAATTTCCTGTTACTCTTCCTGCTTTCAGTTTCTCCTTACATTAATCTTTCATACACATGGTGACCCAGGTTACCTTTCCCAAAAGCAGTATTTTCATTATTATGTCACTTTAGGTCATCAATGACTGCTCATCGCCAATAGCATAAAATCCAAGCTTTGATCTGCAACTCAAGAGCCTCTAGAATCCAGAGAAACCTCCTTTTCCAGCCTTCCCTCTCACTACTTTTCCCTCTATGATATCTAGATTTATCTTTGCAATCACTTCTGAACAGAGCCTTTCATTTCTACCTCTCCATTTTTTTTTTTTTTTTTTTTTGAGACGGAATTTCACTCTTGTGACCTCCACCTCCTGGGTTCAAGCGATTCTCCTGCCTCAGCCTCCCAAGTAGCTGGGATTACAGGCACATGCCACCATACCCAACTAATTTTGTATTTTTAGTAGAGACAGGGTTACTCCATGTAGGTCAGGCTGGTCTTGAACTCCCAACCTCAGGTGATCCACCCGCCTCAGCCTCCCAAAGTGCTGGAATTACAGGCGTGAGCCACTGCGCCTGGCCCCTCTCCCTTTTATTCATACTTTTTTCCCCAAAGAGATTATGCCACCCTAAAAAATAAATGTCTTGCCATTCTTCTTAGCTCATAATAGCCCCTTGTTGTTTTCAGCCTTTAATTACTACATTGCCAATAGAACTCATATTTTATGGATGAGTATGAAAATGATGAAGAGGCATAAGATGTGCTTCATTAAACCTGTCCTCTCAAAACTGGTATCAACATTCTACAGTCATAACTTGCTGCTCCCCTCCAAATAAAAGTGTGAACAGTTACAGGGCAGCGGCCTCATTGATATACTTTTTAATGCCCACAAGCTTATAAGTTGAACTCAGCAAGATTCAGTGACGATCTCCTTTGGAACTTGCCAAAAGATTTTTTTTTTTTTTCAGTTTAAGAAAATGAAGATAAGCATCAAAGTATACTAGAGCTTATTAGTAGGGATTATAAGGGCTGACAAGCCTCTGTTCTCGTTGCTCTCCTCATCCGGGGAACCTCAGTCAATTAGAGTCAATTAACAGATATATGAACTGAATCTTCTGAGTGCAAGGCACTGGGTGGGGGTGTGTAACACTGAGCATGACAAAGCTAGGGCCCTTATGTAGTATCCACTCATAACTGCTTGTGTCCTTCAGGGGCAAAGTTTTCTTTTCCAGAATCAGGTGAACTGGAAAACAGAAATCATGAGAATATTTCTAAACAAGATGAGATGTAGGCTAGCTGGTTAAGAGCTCAGTGACAAAATAAGAAAGGATGTAACCAACTCAATGGCAAAAACATAAGATATGTAACTTCAAACAGGTATAGCAACTGATCAGCAACTAACTCAATGACAAAAATGTAAGAGCTGTAACTTCAAACAGGTATGGTAACTAATCAGCAAGAAACAAAAGGATCACTGTCCTCCCTGGATCTGGAAGCTAGAAGGGTATAATATATATATAACACTTAGGAGAAAAAAACATATTTTCTGAACAAGAGAACATATTTGTCTCTCTCCCTCCACCTCAGGAAATAGGACTTTTTGTTGAGTAAATAGCAATAAGCTACTTTGATCCCTATTTTCCATAATAGGGCAAAGATGTTTGCATTCTAAAGAAAGTGAGAATGGCCATCAGGATTTTGTTTTGCCAAGAATGTGTTTGTAAATTCAGGACCAGAGCTGAATTATTTGGCACAACAGAGGAGAGTTTTGAGGCTATGTGGGAAAGAGATAAAGAGGAATGAGACAGTTGGCGGTTGAAGAGAGGGATTTGGGAAGGGAAAGCAGGGAGATGTAAAGGAAAACTTAATTTTGTTTCTATCAAGTGGTGTGTGATGTAAATCCTCTTCTTGATCTCCTTTCTTCTTCTTCTTTTTTTTTTTTTTTTTTTTTTTTGAGACACGGTCTCGCTCTGTCACCCAGGCTGGAGTGCAGTGGCATGATCTCAGCTCACTGCAAGCTCCGCCTCCTAGGTTCACGCCATTCTCCTGCCTCAGACTACAGGTGCCTGCTACCATGCCCGGCTAATTTTTTGTATTTTTAGTAGAGACGGGGTTTCACTGTGTTAGCCAGGATGGTCTCAATCTCCTGACCTTGTGATCCGCCCGTCTCGGCCTCCCAAAGTGCTGGGATTACAGGCGTGAGCCACCGCGCCCAGCCTTTGATCTCCTTTCTAAATGTTCAGTAACATCTACATTTCTTACTACTGTGTTGAATATTTGTTTTTACTTAGCTACTTTTACCTAAGTTTTTTTTGAGGGGAGGTGGGAGCAACAAAGTGCTTAACAAATCCTCAGGAGACAGCAGGAGTGCCATACTTAGGATTAAGAAGAAAGCAATGGTAGTGTGGTAACCATTCTTCAAGATGGCCCCTAATGATCCTTACCACCTGCTATTCATGCCCTTATGTTGTTTTCTCACACATTGAATAGGTTTCATCTTGTAACTAATAGGATATTGTAGACGTGATGGTATGTGACTTCCAAGGCTAAGTCACAGAATGCATGGTGGCTTCCAACAGTCCTCTCTTAACCACTCACTCTGGGGAGAAAACCAAACAACTTCCGTTTCTTGAGCATGCTCAAGCAGTACTATGGGGAGGTCGGTGTGGGAAGAAACTGAGGCTTTCTGCTGACAGCCAGCATTAATTTGCCAATGCTATGAGTGGGACACCCTGATAGGAGATCCTGTAATACATACTGCCGGGAGCAGTGGCTCACACCTGTAATTCCAACATTTTGGGAGGCCGAGGCGGGTGGATCATCTGAGGTCAGCGATTTGAGACCAGCCTGGCCAACATGGTGAAACCCCATCTCAACTAAAAATACAAAAATTAGCGGGGTATGGTGGCACACACCTGTAATCCCAGCTACTCGGGAGACTGAGAGAGGATAATCACTTGAACCTGGGAGACGGAGGTTGCAGTGAGCCAAGATCCCGCCACTGCACTCCAGCCTGGGTGACAGAGTGAGACTCAGTTTAAAAAAAAAAAAAAAAAAAAAAAAAAAAAAAAAAAAAAAAAAAAACTTTTCAAACAACCAGCTCCTGGATTCATTGATTTTTTGAAGGGTTTTTCATGTCTTATCTCCTTCAGTTCTGCTCTGATCTTAGTTATTTCTTGTCTTCCGCTAACTTTTGAATTTGTTTCCTCTTGCCTCTCTAGGTCTTTTAATTGTGATGTTAGGGTGTCAATTTTAGATCTTTCCTGCTTTCTCCTGTGGGCATTTAGTGCTATAAATTTCCCTCTAAACACTGCTTTAGCTGTGTCCCAATAAGGGAGGAGACCATCCCTCATATCGTCTTATGTCCAATTTCTGCCTCCAAAGAAGGAAGAAGTAAAAACTAAAAGGAGAAATGAAATCCACAGGCAGACAGCCGGGCGCAGCACCCTGGGCCTGGTAGTTAAAGATCGACCCCTGACCTAATTGGTTCTGTTATCTGTAGATTACAGACATTGTATACAAATGCACTGTGAAAATCCCTATCTTGGTCGGGCGTGGTGGCTCAAGCCTGTAATCCCAGAACTTTGGGAGGCCAAGACGGCGGATCACGAGGTCAGGAGATCGAGACCATCCTGGCTAACACGGTGAAACCCCGTCTCTACTAAAAAAATACAAAAAACTAGCCGGGCGAGGTGGCGGGCGCCTGTAGTCCCAGCTACTCGGGAGGCTGAGGCAGGAGAATGGCGTGAACCCGGGAGGCGGAGCTTGCAGTAAGCTGAGATCTGGCCACTGCACTCCAGCCTGGGTGACAGAGGGAGACTCCGTCTCAAAAAAAAAAAAATAGAAAATCCCTATCTTATTTTGTTCCGATCTAATTACCGGTGCATGCAGCCCCCAGTCACGCACCCCCTGCTTGCTCAATCAATCACGACCCTCTCACACACACCCCCTTAGAGTTGAGCCCTTAAAAGGGACAGGAATTGCCACTCATGGAGTTCGGCTCTTGAGACAGAATCTTGCTGATTCCCCCGGCGGAATAAACCCATTCCTTCTTTAACTTGTTGTCTGAGGAGTTTTGTCTGTGGCTCGTCCTGTTACACCAGAGATTCTAGTAAGTTGTGTCTTTGTTCTCATTGGTTTCAAAGAACTTATTTATTTCTGACTTAATTTCATTATTTACCCAGTAGTCATTCAGGAGAGGGTTGTTCAGTTTCCATGTAGTTGTGCGATTTTGAGTGAGTTTCTTAATCCTGAGTTCTAATTTGATTGCACTGTGGTCTGAGAGACTGTTATAATTTCTCTTCTTTCGCATTTGCTGAGGAGTGTTTTCCTTCCAATTATGTGGTCAATTTTAGAATAACTGCGATGTGGTACTGAGAAGAATGTATATTCTGTTGATTTGGGGTGGAGAGTTCTGTAGATGGACCTAATAAGGTCCGCTTGGTCCAGAGCTGAATTCAAGTCCCGAATATACTTGTTAATTTTCTATCTCGATGATTTGTCTAATGTTGACAGTGGGGTGTTAAAGTCTCCCACTGTTATTGTGTGGGAGTCTAAGTCTCGTTGTAGGTGTCTAAGGACTTGCTTGATGAATCTGGGTGCTCCTGTATTGGGTGCATGTATATTTAGGAGAGTTGGCTCTTCCTGTTGAATTGATCCCTTTACCATTATGTAATGCCCTTCTTTGTCTTTTTTTATCTTTGTTGGTTTAAAGTCTGTTTTATCAGAGACTAGGTTTGCAACCCCAGCTTTTTTTTTTGCTTTCCATTTGCTTGGTAAATATTCCTCCATCCCTTTATTTTGAGCCTATGTGTGTCTTTGCACATGATATGAGTCTCCTGAATACAGCACATCGATATGAACAGACACTTCTCAAAAGAAGACATTTATGTGGCCAACAAACATATGAAAAAAACACTCATCATCACTGGTCATTAGAGAAATGCAAATCAAAACCACATTGAGGTACCATCTCATGCCAGTTAGAACGGCGATCATTAAAAAGTCAGGAAACAACAGATGCTAGAAAGGATATGGAGAAATAAGAATGCTTTTACTTTGTTGGTGGGAGTGTAAATTAGTTCAACCATTGAGGAAGACAGTGTGGCAATTCCTCAAGGATCTAGAACCAGAAATACCATTTGACCCAGCAATCCTATTACTGGGTATATACTCAAAGGATTATAAATCATTCTACTATAAAGACACATACACACATATGTTTATTGCAGTGCTCACTATTCACACTAGCAAAGACTTGGAACCAACGCAAATGCCCATCAATGATAGACTGGATAAAGAAAATGTGGCACATATACACCATGGAATATTATGCAGCCAGAAAAAGGAATGAGGTCATGTCCTTGCAGGGACATGGATGAAGCTGGAAATCATCATTCTCAGCAAAGTAACACAGGAACAGAAAACCAAACACCGCATGATCTCACTTATAAGTGGGAGCTGAATGATGAGAACATATGAACACAGGGAGGGGAACATCACACACTGGGGCCTGAAGAGGGGTGGTGGACTAGGGGAGGGATAGCATTAGGAGAAATACCTAATGTAGATGACAGGTTGATGGGTGCAGCAAACCACCACAGCACGTGTATACCTATGTAACAAACCTGCACATTCTGCACATGTATCCCAGTACTTACAGTATAATTAAAAAAAAAAAATCCTACATTTCCAGTCAAGCCTTCAGAGGATTACAGCCCTAGCCAACATCTTTACGGCCATCTTACTAGAGACACCAAGTCAGAGCTACCCAGATAAGCTGCTCTTAAATCTCTGACTCAAATAAACTGTGAGGATGATAAATGTTTGTTGTTGTTTTAAGTTTGGAGATTTGTTATGCAGCATAGATAAGTAATACTGGTAACTTCCTAGTGTTTCACAGATTCCATTACTGCAATTAAAGGGCAAAATTTTGCTTATTGGAAGGATTGAGGGTTTTGGATTACACCGGGAATATAGTTTTAGTTTAATCACATACTAGTTATGAGTTTTGGTTTTTTTTTTTAATTTCCTGAGGCTCAGTTTCTTCATCACTAAAATGAGGCTTCTGATGTTTGATAAGATAGTAAAGTATATATGGCCGGACGTGGTGGCTCATGCCTATAATCCTAGCACTTTGGGACGCCAAGGTGGGTGGATCACTTGAGGTCAGGAGTTTGAGACCAGCCTGGCCAACATGTTGAAACCTCATCTCTACTAAAAAATAAAAATAAAAAAATTAGCTGGGTATGGTGGTGCACACCTGTAATCCCAGCTATTCAGGAGGCTAAGGCAAGAGGATTGCATGAACCTGGGGTGGGGGCAGAGGTTGCAGTGAGCCGAGATGGCGCCACTGCACTCCAGCTTGGGTGACAGAGCGAGACTCTGTCTCATAAAACAAAACAAAACAAACAAACAAAAAACAGACCATAGGAAAGTATATACACCATCTAATATATAGCTTGGTACATCCTATGTGTTTAATAAATGTTGGTCATCATAACAGTACTAATTGTTCATATATTTACATTATCCTTGGAAGCCCTTAAGGTACAATGAAATAGCCGATTCATACTATGCAACATTCAATTCAAGTAAGTCCTAAATATATGGGCACTATTCACTTACTAAAACAATTTACCTTACTGGGAACTAGTAATGCTCTGATGGCCACTATACGCTCCTGGTTCAGAAAATGCAAGGGGCCTAGAAGAGTGTACTGGACACAATTGGTGATCTGCTCCTATCCCCTTCATTTCCTTTACCAGTGCTTTGTTTTATCCCATACTTGTTCTGTAATTCATGATAAGGGCTTACAGAAGAAACCTCTAAAACTTGACCTTGGATACTACAGTTGTCTCACCCTAACTTAGAACCAGAAGTTCCTGAGAGTTTATGTTCCTTGGGACAGACTACAGTTCATGATTGACTAGCTCTGGATTATAAGAAGACAGTTCCTATGTCTTGAGACAAGACAAATTCAGAGGTACAATTTTTGGTCCAGGGCTCACCACAGGATCAGACTGAGTCAGAGACTTCACCTGAAATTGAACCCTGGCTTGGCTTCTTCCCTTTATTATTCTGCTTCTTTGATCCTTCCCTGGTATTTCCTGTGAGTACTTCCTTAATAAATTACTTGCACTGGAATCCTTGGCTCAGAGTCTGGTTTTGAGATCGTTCAAATTAAGACAGAATTTAAGCCAGGCCTGCCCTCTCACAGACACTTTTATTTTCTGTCTTTAGGAACAAACGTGATTGTGCAGCCAATTCAACTGCTGATTTGAAAATTAGCATAGAGTATGGGGGTTACATTTTTGGAATTTCAAAATTACTAGAAATGCCAATGCTTCCAACCTAGCTGAAGGTCAGGTAATTGAGTTGGAAACAACATTTGTGAAAGGAATGTTGTTTCCAGTTGAATTCAAATTATACACACCATGGCTAAACTATGTAATGCAAATAACACACTCTGATAATAAGGGGATTAATGAATGAATATATAAGCACACTGCCTTTTATACAATTCTGAAATTTCTTCTCAACTGAATTACAAATTCTAAATCACTCACTGCTCCCAGGGGGCGAATGGGAAGAAGATTAATACGTAATGAGCACTTGTTTCATGCCAGGCAACACGTTAAAGTGTTTTATGTATTTTCTTTTTTTTTTTTTTTTTTTTTTTTTTTTTGAGACGGAGTCTCGCTCTGTCACCCAAGCTGGAGTGCAGTGGCCAGATCTCAGCTCACTGCAAGCTCCGCCTCCCGGGTTCAAGCCATTCTCCTGCCTCAGCCTCCCGAGTAGCTGGGACTACAGGCGCCCGCCACCTCGCCCGGCTAGTTTTTTGTATTTTTTTAGTAGAGACGGGGTTTCACCGTGTTAGCCAGGATGGTCTCGATCTCCTGACCTTGTGATCCGCCCGCCTCGGCCTCCCAAAGTGCTGGGATTACAGGCTTGAGCCACCGCGCCCGGCCGTGTTTTATGTATTTTCAATCTTTGTGCTCATGCTTCAAAGGAAAGGAGTCCCACTTTACAAAAGAATCTGAGAGTCAGAGTGTTTACGTAACTTGTCTGTGGTCACATAGCCAGTAATAAGAGAATATATTCAAGCCTATATCTGTGTGATCACCAAAACCATACTCTTCCCACCCACAATGATCTGACGTCAAGAAAAATGTTGATATAATTATATCAACAAATGGCTTCACAACTTACAATTTTGAGTGAATCTGATTCCTGGAGGACTCTTTTTAGTGCGCATGTTAGATAAACAAGATTTTTACATGCTTCCCATTCATTGAAGACCATATAGATTCCCTCTGATGAATCGGCCAATGAAATATTAAGGTACTTTATGATATGCCTATATCAAGATCATCCCTACGCTTAAATACATAATATTAATATATTAATATTTTCATCTCTCCTTCACAAGAATGTCATTTCCCATCCTGTATTGACTACCTAATAGGTCGGAAATAAAATTAAGTGAGAAGACAAACACATCATTAAGCATGTATTTGTCTTATTGCCCAAACCGTTTGGATTAAGTCCACTAGTAGATATATTTCCACAGCAGTGAATTTTCAGTCAATAGAATTACAGAGGAACCTAATAAGGAAGTAAGTAATGTGGGAAGAGCGAGATAAGACAGGGTAGGTATTTCACTTGAGCAATGAAACATGAAAATGCTCTTGGGAAGCCAGGGCATTTTTAAATTATGTTGATGGGAGACTATTCAATGCACTTGACTACTCTTCTTGCCCATTTTATTCTCTGACTTATGAGGATTAATTATAACTCTACTAACCTGTATTTTCCTGTTTAGCCTATTTCAGGTCCTTAATTCTGGACTAGGCATATAATTTCACAATATACACCAAAAAGGCTTTAATGAAGTAAAAAGGGATGTAAAAAATTCTTCTAAATCTTCCCTTTCCACTGTAGGATTTTGGTTTAAAAATCCTTAAATTGTTGACCTGGAAACTTCCCCCTAGGAAGTGAGTTATTTTATGCCCTGAATAAATAGAGAAACTTCCAGTTGTGTCCCAGGAAAAATTCCAAGATATATACAAGAAGAATCTTGTCTATGAATTCCTGAGCTAAATATTTTCTTAACATTTACATGGCATTAATGTCCAGTTTTTTAAAAGTATGGTTTTGGGGATGAGCACTGAAATAATGGCGGGGCAGTGAGAAGACAGAGGCAAAGGATTATGTCTTACAAAATTAATTCATTGATTAAAATGTAATCAAAATGTTTTCACAAGCTAGTGGTTTGTCTATTCCTCATTTGACGTTCACAAAAAGAGCCTGAAAATACATTTATACAGCAACAGTAGGACGCAAACACAATGTTTTACAACAAATGTTTCAGTGATTTTCAATCAGCCTGGTCTTTATGTCTTTTTTCCCTGAAAATATGCAATATCCTATTGACTTGATATTCTTTGATGCAAGGTTCTAAGAGAGGAAAAGAAAGAGTCCAGATTAGTTTCAAGCATAAATATCTCACTGAAAATCTAACAGTGTATTGAATACTTCTGGTGCCCTACTTCATACTGAGAGTCTACCTTTTCTTGTGCCCTTTGCTATGATAAACAGCACCTAACCTCATTTGCTTGCATGAAGCTTACATTATTCTGGGGGTGGGGTGGAGGGCACACAATAAACACTAAATACTAAACTGAAAATGTCACAGAAAGCGACTAGGATGCTATTTTATATCTGGTTGGACAGGGAATATCTCTCTGAGGACCTTTTTTTTGTTGTTGTTAAGTTTAAAGTTGACATATTCCCATTTATTTAAAATTTGGAGGGAAGAGCATTTCTGGCAGAAAAATCAGAGATTAGAAAGGGCTATGATTAGAACAAGAAATGAAAGAGACCAGTGTGGTTGTGGCACATGAAAGAGATGGGGGGAATGGTAAAAGGTGAGAATTTTTTGATCTCACCTAATTTTAACCTTAAATATTCATATCTTCTCTGTATTCTACCCCATGCTTATTTTAGGGAGAAGTTTTGCTTCAAATTTTCTAATAAGATGCTCTAAGAAGATGCTTTTTATTTATCCTGTAGCTTTAAGGATCCTTATGCTACTGTTGAGTTTTGTGGTGTGGCAAACATTGTTAGTCTCTAACCAACATATCTTGTCCCATTCTTATTTAAAAAACCTCTGATTTTGTGTAAAGTGTCCATATGCTTAGTTAAACGTATTCACCTTCTCAAACTTCCTTGTAGCTAGGGAGGGTGATTGACCCAGTTGTGATCAGTGAGACATTGCTATATAGCATTTTGGGGAAAACTTCTGAAATTGATAAGTCTCAGGTGGAAAGTATTTTGACCCCAGACAATCCCCTTTTGCTCTATCTCTTATTCCTTCTTCCTCCCTTGAACATGGCCATGAGGTCCAGAGGTATCTCAGCCCAATTACAATCATGAAACTGAAAGCCACAGACTAAGCATGGTGGAGCAGAAAGTCAGATGGTAGTCAAGTCCCTGATGGAATCATTGCACTGCACTGCTGGACAGCCTGCTTTTTTCTTATTGCTTGAAGAGAGAGAAAAGCCTTAATGGGCTTAAACTATTATTAGTTAAGGAAAAAGACACAGTTGCCTGCCTTGGAAGAATTTACAATGAAATCAGGGAGGCAACATCAAAAATAAAAAATTACATATCTTTAAATCCAAATGAACATAGATCAAATTGAATGTATGTTGATTTATAAGATATTGACTTCCAAGATGGAGTTTGAGTTCTGTTGTGGTTTGCTCACTCTGCCTGGAATTTATAGTGGGCAATCAATGAATATTAGTGATATAATTAATCAAAAAATACATGCTTAATGAGTAAAGTTATTTGGGATTACTCACAAAAGCCTCTGTAGAGATAGTAAGTTTTAAAAGAAATGGAAGAAACATAGACAAAAGAAAGAGATGACATTCCAGGTGGGAAAATAATGCCACATCTAAACATAAGTTGGTCAGTATTGCTTTGTGGGTAAGAATGGCTATGCTGATGCTTTTGGAGATATGGAAAACTATGGATAGACTGATAGACTAGATAAATATACAAAAAATAATAGATTTGCTTTTTAAAATGAATCTTCTAAACCTTATAATGAGACCTGACAATGAAAAGAGAGTAAAAAGTTCTTAGAGGAAGACAAGAAAATACTGTACTTGTGAAGGAAACTTGCCTATGTAATATGAAAAATAAGAGCAATTACAATACAAGACAAAGTATCAGGGGATGGCCATGCCTGTTGGGCTACACATACACACACACACACGCCATGATAAAGTTATGATGGGGTAAAAGTAACCCAAAGATTTAGCTGCAAACTCCAACCATGTATAGATGCTCCTCAACTTACAATGGGGTTATGTCCCAATAAATTCATTATAAGTTGAAAATTTAGTAAGTCAAAATATATTTAATACACCTAACCTACCAAATATCATAGCTTAGCCTAGCCTATCTTAAACATGCTTAGAACACATTAGCTGACAGTTGAGCAAAATCATCTGACACAAAGCCTATTGTACACATAAAAAAAAAAGTGTTGACTATCTCATGAAACTTATTGATTATCTCATGTACTGAAAGCAAAGGATAGAATGGTTGTATGGGTGCTTGAAGTACAGTTTCTACTGAATGGCACTTTCACACCATGGTAGAGTAAAAACATCTAAGTTGAACCATCATAAGTCAAGGATCAAATCGTCCTAAGTCAGGGATGTCTATAACAAAATCGGATACTGTACGCTACTTGCAAGGTAACAGGTTAGCCTGCCACAGTTTCATGGATGCTAACAGAAGACATGAAACTCTTGAGTCAGAAACCATAAAAATGGCTTCAACATTACTCACAGCGAAAACAGAAGCCAGAGTATTCACATTTCGTGCCAGTTCCCCAAGGTCTAATTCCTACAGGTTGACATGAAGAGAGCCGGACGATATTTGTACATGCAATAGGTACATTATAGGAGAGAAACTTTGACCTTAAAGAACTCAAATCTTTCACAGTAAACAATAAATATGTCTTCCTCTTGCTCCAAAGGGAGATATTATTTCTGTCTCCCAAGATAGTGCAGAGAAGAGAGTTCATAAAAAAGGCATTCGATGCCTCTTCTCACAAGACATACAGAAAAGCTAAGCCACGTGGAGAATTGTCTCCAAATATCATTTGAAAATATCTGAGAAAAGTAGGTATAAATGATACAATGAAAATAATTTTAAAACTAGGAACAAAAATATTAATTAAAAAGTAAAGAGCGTGATTTCAGAAAGTTTGAGTCCAAAGTGATTGATAAGAGGTTAAAAAAATAGAAAGAATAAAGGTAAGAGAAAAACATGATAAAATGAGAGGAAAATAAAACAAAAGAAGGACTAAAAAATTAGAAAGACAGGGAATATGGTATAATCATTGTGGTACAAAATGACATTTACATATATTCTATTAAATTTAATTTCAAAATTACTTATTAAGCATCAACTCTGACATTCAACCTGGCAGGAGTTGGGGAAAATAAAAACAGTATGTATGACTTATTTCTCTGCTTGAGAAGCTCATATATATATATATAAAACCAAAACCAGGCCTGGTACGGTGGCTCATGCTTGTAATCCTGGCATGTTAAGAGGCCTAGGCAGATGGCTTGAGGTCAGGAGTTCAAGACCAGCCTGGCCAACATGATCTCTACTAAAAATACAAAAAGTAGCCAGGCATTGTGGTGCACACCTGTGGTCCCAGCTACTAGGGAAGCTGAGGTAGGAGAATCACTTGAACCTGGGAGGCGGAGGTTGCAAGGAGCCCAGATAGATAGCGCCACTGCACTCCAGCCTGGGAGACAGAGTGAGACTACGTGTCAATTAAAAAAAAAAAAAATTCTATGATATAATCAATCTTTAAATATTTAGTATTTTTAGTAAAAGCAATTTAGTGTTGGGAACTTTTTTATCAGCTATTGAAATGTGGCCTAATGTGGTCATTAAAATGACATTGTATCCCATAAATATATACAATTATTTTTCGATTAAAAATAAAATAAAACTTTAACAAATTAAATTGCCATCTTCAAAAGAGTAAATGAACGGCCTGTTTTACATGATAGTGAAAAATAAATGTCCAATACAGTTGGCTCCCAACTTTTTGACCATTAGGATGAAGTTCACTTCAAAGATGTAATAATATTCATAGGCTGAATTGCTTTAGTAGCCAAACAGATATGTTACAGCAAGAGTTTTCAAGAAAACACATTATTTGAACCAGTTCACTGAAGGATTGCCCAACAGATTTCACAAAAATAGTTCTGTCTCATTCTCATTGTGGACAATGAAGAAGTATAAAGTGAAAAACATCATCAAATTTAACTTACAAGTGAAACCCATCTGTATGCCATGGTTCAGTATTTCTCTGCAAGTGGAAAAAAGTCAATATTTACTATCATTAGCACAAAACACTAAAATGTGGTATTGAACTTAAAGGAGTTGGGGAGACTTTCAAAAGCAGGATGCCAAAATTACAAACCTCATTAATTTGGGAGTGTTCTTAAGCTTTAAGGCAGTGGTTCTCAAATGTGTGGTACAGGGACCACCAATGGTCCTCAGGAGATTTCGGAGGCTCTGCAAAGTCTATACTATTTTCATAATAATACCAAAATGCTATTTGCCTTTTTTGTTCTCGTTCTCTCAAAAGTGTACAGTGTAGCTGGGTGTGGTGGTTCACGCCTGTAATCTCAGCACTTTGAGAGGCCAAGGTGGGCAGGTCATCTGAGGTCAGGAGTCCAAGATCATTCTGGCCAACATGGCAAAACCCTGTCTCTGCTAAAAATATAAAAATTAGCCAGGTGTGGTGGTGGGCATCTGTAGTCCCAGCTACTCAGCAGGCTGAGGCAGGAGAATCACTTGAACCCAGGAGGCGAAGGTTGCAGTGAGCAGACAATGCCCCACCACACTCCAGCCTGGGTGACAGAGTGAGACTCCATCAAAAAAAAAAAAAAAAATACAGTGAAGTTTTCCAGAGGTTACATTTCATGAGGTATCGGAACAAGTTGGCTATAGTTGCAGATATGCAAATTCAGCTGCTTTTATAAAGATAGATATTAAAGAGATTTACAAAACTGGAAAACAATGCCACTCTTCACTAAATTTATTTTGTTTTGGAAAATGTAGCTATTTTTCCTAAAATTATATTAATTTATAATGGGAGGTCTTATTGGTATTTTCAAATAATAAATACGTATATTTTAAATTTCTCTATTTCAGTGTTTCACATGGTGAATATCGATAGGTATAACTCACACAAACAAAAGCTTTATGGTATTTTCAAGAATTTTTTAAAGTATAACAGGAATCCTCAGACCAAAAAGTTTCTTAAAGCCCCCTTCTAAGAAATGTTATTTTCTTGTCTTGCTGTTACTGACTGAATTGTGGGCCCACAGTAATCACATGTTGAAGCCCTACGCACCAATGTGACTGTATTTGGAAACAGGGCTTTTAAAGAGGTAATTAAAGTTAAATGAGGTTGTAAGGGTGGAGATCTAATACCATAGGACTGATGTCCTTATAAGAGGGGGAAGAGATAGCAAAGGATGCACACACACAGTAAACACCATATAAAGACACAGTGAGAAGGCAGATAGATATCTACAAACCAGGAAGTGAGGCCTCACCAGAAACCACCATTAACGGCACCTTGATTGTGGGTTTCTAGACTCCAAAACTGTGCAGAAATAAATTTCTGATGCTTAAACTACCCCTTCTGTGGTATTTTATTATGGCAGCCCTAGTAATTTAATACATTTGCTAATAAGTGAGATTACACCATATGCCTGGCATTGTTCTAAAAGCTTTATGTGTGTTTCCTTACTTAATCATCTCTTACCATATGCAAGCAAGTGATAATGTTATTCCCCTTTCACAAAGAAGGAACTCAGATTATAGCTCATGAGCCGTGCCAATATTAAATCAGAGTCTTTTGAGCACAGGCGTTTGACCTCTCGACTATATTACATCTTTTCTACTTACATGAAACAAAGCTAGGAATATTTATGTCTCCCAATAAGGTTTTCAGTGCAGTAGTTTGGGGAGGTATTGGAACAGTCAGAAGTCTAAAATATTTTGTCTAAAATAGTGTTGAAACCTTCTTAATCTTTGGAAGAAAATCTACTTTGGAAAAAAGCTTAAAGATTTGGGGGATTTGAAGTTTACCTAGGAACAGGATAGCTAAATAGTAAAATTAAAAATTGGCTTTAATCTTCAACACATTTTACTTTAGTAGCGCTACAAACATTTGGTCATGTCAAGGAACCATGATGGTTTAAAAGAATTTTTCACCCCTATGGTCTATACCACTATTTTGGAGTGTGTTGTGCATATGCTCTCCTGGCACCCTTTACCCTAGAGCACTTATTACAGTGTGCAATTATATATTTATTTTATTTTATTACTCTTTGTATCAGACACCTCTTGAGCCCTTTCTTATATCTTCTTCATTTATACTCCAGTTGTTGGTACAACAATCAGCTTTGTGCAGATTATCCTGAAAGTGTCTCTCCTCAGCTATACTATTTATTTTTCTGCCATATCTTAGTGGGATAATTTCAGGAACCAACTGACACACTCCAAAAAGCACAGGCACAAGAGAGTGAAACGTGTGTGGGGCAGCCTGTGAGCAATGGGGGATGGAGCCAATAGGTATCTGTGGCAGACAAGCCTACTGTACACTCTGGCTTCTCAAAAGGCTCCTGATGAGATTGAGTCTAGCTCAATGACACACCCTTCCTTCCTTCTGTTTCTCTCACTGTTATCCATCTTCTACTCCTGATCCTTTGGTTTCTGTTCCCCAAATAAACCTGCATCTAAAGCCTTGTCTTAGTGCTGCTTATCACGGGGAAATCCAGGCTAAGACACTACCTATCTTGCCCATTTGAATGAAAGTTCCATGAGAAGAGGTGGGAGAGGGAAGATGTTTGGCTTCTTCACTGTTATCAATGAATAAGGCATTTAATGAATATTTCTGAATGAATTAATTCATAGAGGCACCCATGATCCCCACATAATATATCAATATACATTTTCACTAAGAATTTCTTCACATTTAATAAATCATTTTATAACACACCTCCCATACATCTGAAATCCTTCACTCTCAGCCTAGTATGAATTATTTCACTCAATAATTATTTTTATCCTCCTTAAAATTGCTAGAAAAGATCAGTTGCAGTAGACAAGTAGAAAACCTGAATTAGGAGAGCATAAAGGATGAAAACAGATGGATGAAATAGAAACAGGGACACACTGAAGAAGGTCAACCAAGGTGGCCTGAAGGGGCAGAAGGCAGAGGGGTTGAGTACAAGGGTAGCTGGGAGTCTGCAGGGGAATGATAATGGAGTCTTGTGAATTTGTGCACAACCTGCTTCGCCCTTTTGTTTAGCCCAGCTCTAAGGATAGACAATTATCTTCTTAATGATGATCAAATAAGCCTCTTGGAACGAACTGAACAGAAGTGTCCTGATTGGATTGTTGTGAAAGCTACTTCAGTAAGAGAATGATAAAGTGTGAATTAGGGCTTGGGAAAAGGAAATAGATATTATCTGGGAAGAAAGCTAGGGAAAATTGAAACAAAAATAAAGCCAAGATTAGTGAAAGGAAGAGGACAAATGAAACAAACACACAAAAATAGTCGATCTATCACTGACTGCAAATCAACAGTGAAAAGCAAGATAGAAAAGTGTGCCTTGAAATCTCTCTTTATGACTTTTCTCCTGCAGTTTTTCATATTGTTGTCATTGTTCTTTTAAACTTCCTTGGTGTGGCTCCCTGCTATGACAATAATTTCCCAGGAATTGACAAACTGAGTTTTGTATATTTTTAACATATCAGGAGGCATGTTGCTGAGAAGAATAAAGTTTATTTGTAATATTAAAGTAATAATTCATGATGCTGTTTCAAACCTGCCACAAGTTGAATAGGATGACTGCAAAGGAAGCACTTTTAGCCAACTTTAAGCCTCTCTTTGCCACGCTTGCCTATTGTTAAATAGCTTCTTGGCATTTGCTCACTTGAGGCCCAGGTAGTGTCTCTGTAATGGGCCAGGAATGGAATTTGATCTCTGAAAATGGATGTAGATTTAAGTCATTGACCACTATGGATACACAGAATGTTCTGACATGCTCCCGGTAATCATGCTTATTAGATAGTCCCAATTTCAGTAGACAGCATCTACCATCTTTAGCTCTTCCATCTCCACTATCCTACCTATTTAGATAATTATCAAGTTCTGGCTATCAAACTGGATAAGAAATTCACTTTCCTTTTGGTCCCCAAAGTATGTGTGTATTATATTTTAGTACATATCATATTTTGCTATGATACTTTCCATGTCCATCTCTTTAATAGATCATGTCTTTCATGAAGATAAAAACAATGACACATAGTAAGGTCCCCCAGTGATGACCACCCAATCGTCCACTTAGATAAATGGACTTTGCTTCTTTAGATATAATGAGTTTCCCATCATTAGAAGTTTTAGCAGGAATAAACTATGAAATAATTAAGGCCCCTTCAAGCCACAAACTTTATATTTCTATACTAAAGCAAAGTCAAGAAACAAGGGCGCATTTTCTTTGCATAAATTTCTCCTACCCACACTATTTATTCTCCTACTTTCCAATTGTGTACTATGCAAGGTACCCTCATGTTATATACCCCCTAATTGTGTTATGAGAGAATTCTGTCTCATTGGCAAAATCATCTTCCCTCGGACTATGAACTTGCTATTTAGTAGTCTTATGTAAAACATTTTGATTTTGCAAAATGATAATAAGTATTATTTAATACCCACATTTATTTTGCTGGTCTTCTTCCTAGGACAAAATGAAGAAATGGAATTGGCTAGCAAAGCCCTAAAAAAAATTTTCAATGAGTTGGAGAATAAGAATTAAAAAGAAAAGCTAAAATGTTTTAGATGAGATAATACAAAGCTAAACTGCAACTTAATCACAGTATATAAAAAATAAAACCCGCCAACCGTAAGGAACTGTTTGCATAGCTATGAATTCAGAGAAATGATGTGTGTATAATCTGTGCTCCATATCAGGGTATTTATTTTGTCCACACGTGATGCAGAGTAACCAAATGTATCACAATTTTAGTGCAGTTTCATGCATTTGACTTGGAGTTGCTTTCATCTGGTGAAAACAAGACCACAGTTGATGCTTGGAAGAATAAAAATGCGTCACTTAAGAACATAAAGGGCTCATCTGCTTAAAGCTCATCTGCTTAAGGCTTCAGCATTTCTTATTCTCATGACCACCTATGATGCCTAAATAATCCTTTCTGTGCTGCAATTTTCTTCAAAGTATGATGGATCAATATTTCCTGTATATCAAAACAGCTGCTCCCAGAAGGGAAATTACTTGAGACAACTATGTCATGGGAGAAGGTTAAGTGCATGTGGCAGATGGCAAAAAGACCACAATTCTTTGCCCCTCCCTGTGTCCACACACTTTGCAATGTGATTTTGAAATTCTTGTCACTAAAGAGGCAGAGTCAATTTCCCCCGCCCTTACATCTGTACTGACCTTGTGACTTCTTTTGGTTAATAGATTGCAGCAGACGTCACAATCTGCCAGTTCTGAGCCTACCCTTTAAGAGACCTTTCGTGTTTCTTCTTCTGTCACTCAGAACATTGTGACCATCAGATAAAAGCAAACCCAGGCTGACCTGCTGGATTATCAGAGCTACATGACCCAGGTGACGCCAGATGAGCCAGCCCGCAGCCCCTCTATAACTGACTACAGACACTTGGACATGCTCCAGTGAGATCAGTTTAGCCCAGCCCGAATCAGAAGAGCTGCTCAGACGGGCGATCTTATTGTTTTATCCACTACATTCTGTGATGGTTTGATACGCAGCAGTAGCTAACCTTGTAAGTGACAACTGTCTGAAAGAGCATTGCTTAAAATAAACAACAAAGAAAATGATGTCAAAAAAAAAAAAAGAAAGAAAGAAAGAAAGAAAATGATGTGACCCAATAAAGTAAGAGTACTGGAGGAGATTTTTGAACGCCAACATTAATTAAGGAATCCCAATTTTTCAGATGTGCACCTGATCCCAGAAATTAGGTACACATACTGCAGATATTTATAAAAGGAATTAGCACAGAAATTATTATAGACAAGGAAATTATTAAATGTCTTAAGTATCAGCAACAGAAAGATTGGTAGAAAACAGAAGTTACTAAAGCTGTGACTGTCACCTGGTAAATATTGATTAAGGAAAATGAAAGCTAAAAGTGTAAAAAGCACAGAGTGAGCATAGGTGTTGACTGTGGGCCGTGCTCCTACCCCAGAGATTACTGCTCACTTTGTAGCACTGCAGTCAGGATGAAAATGGCAGATTCCGAAAAGCTGTTAAAGCAATCTCTTAAAGTTTTTGCTTCCTAAGCAGTGAGAGCTTTCTATTTAAATTTCCATCCTTCAGAAGAGCTGCATTAGTGAGCAACAGAGGAGGAGAACCACCACATAAACTTGAATTTACTCCCTACCCTCCCATTTTACCCTTTAAAAGTTGGGTTTTCAAGACTTAAAATTATAAGTCCTAAACCTACCTTCGTTAAATTTTTATCTTTGATGCTAGATTGAACAGTCAAGGCCATTTTCTTTAGCATTTGCCTCACTTTCCTTACCTGTTTTCTCAATTTAGTTAAAGGGAGCCATGAACTGAGAACTATTTAAAATGCACAGTTCATAAATCTTTTGATGTGGGAATAATTCAATACCCAAACCACATAGCTGCCAACTTCCACTTCTTCACTTTTGGTCTATATTTTGATTTGGGAAGACACAAAGCTAAGAGAACATGATGTGTCCCAGGGAGTGGGGAAAGCACAGCATCAGTTACAAAACAAGGATAGCCAAAAGTCTGATTTTAAGCCTGTTATTAATCTACCTTACCTCATTTCATTAAATTATTCTGTAGATCCATAAGCCAACAGATGAGAAGAATCAATCTAGCTATTCATGATAGGATGCTAAAAAGAAAAAGGCACAGTGCAAAATGAAGGATCATCATCAGGGCGGCTCAGAACAAAAGGCGAACGTCTGAATGACAGTGGCGCATGGTTTCATGTAGGTCATAAACAGTTCTTGCACTTTGAAATTGTTATGCTAGAGATTGCTGCCCTTTAGGCAACCCCAGATATCCTTCCCAAGGGGGAAAGTATTTGCACACCAGTGACACCAGAGGAGGAGACAATTAAATTTGACACTCGGTAGAGTAGTACTGTTCTGATTTGCCCCTTTGTAAAAAACCTAAGACAGGAGATGGTCCTTGGAGTTAAGAAAGAAATTCACTCCTAAAAGTTAGCAACCTTATATGTAATAATTATATAAGAAACACAGTGGCATAAAGAGGGGATGGAGAGGGAGGCTTTAGCTGTATCTTTAACATTCATTTGCTTTAAAAAAAGAGAGAAAAAGAAAGTTGGAGAAGATTTGACAACACATTAACATATGCTAAATCTGGGTGTTGAGATGATTTTGTCATATTTTTCTAGCTTTTCTTTATGTTTAAAATAGTTCATAATAATACACATATAATAAAAAAGAAACAAAAATGTAATGGCAGAATTTATGTCAGCCCACCACAGAGCTAGCTGCCTCCTAGGAGATGTTTAATGATAATACAAAAAGAGATATCTGTGTAGATAGCTAGGCCTATTTTCTGGCCTACTTCTGAATGTCAGGTTTCAATGAGATTTAGAAAGAGACCTTTATCTGGCAGGATAGTGAGTCTCGTAACTCTAACTCATCTTTTCTGTATCTTCCTGGTGTTTGTATGTTTCCCCATGGAATGGCTACAAGAAAAATAAATTATTACGGCAACAGTAGAGCGTAAACTATTCTCTGTGGACTTAATAAAGTTATTATGGGCTTAAAAGCTAAGAAAATAATCCCAATTTCTCTATCCAATATAGTTATAACTTTGGTGAAATAAATAAACTGATTCCCTTATCAAAATAAGCTTGGCAGTATGACTTAATGGAATTTGAACAGATGTTAATAAAGGCATAAGAAAGTACCTATATAGATTCTTGGTAACACACACACACACACACACATTTTGATTAGCTCCTTTGGGTTCTTAGTCTACTGGCATTTTACACATCTGTCACTTGGAAAATGACCACATACTAAGTCAAATTTGATCCCCTTGCCCCTGAAGGATCTCCTCCCATGACCACAACCCCTAGGTGCATTCAGCACACCTGGCTCTCTGCCCACTGGGCTGTGAGGGATTGCTTCCCAGGAACAACAAGAGACAAGTTAGACAGCAGTGAAGAGCTGCCCTTCCCATGTGTTTGCTAAATACAAAAGGGCAGGTGAGGAGCATACAGTTCTGTGAGCAGGAGGCCTTCTGCCTTACAAATATGTAGTTTGAAGCATTCGAAGGAACAAGGGCCCAGTAGGTGGCTGATCTGCTGCCTCTCTACTCTGTGTGGGCCCTTAAATCCTTTCCTTTGAGCTCCCTAATATAGCTCTTCTAAGGGATAACTATTTAAATAGAAAGCTCCCACTGTTTGGCAAGTCAAAAAGCATCAGTTCACTGTTCTAACAGCTCTACAGCAGCTCTGAAAACACAGAGGAGATGGGTGAGCAGGAATCCCCAAAATAGTCTATTTGATCTACCAGAAGTCACTTAGTTACAGTGCTGCAATTGAGAAGCGAAAAGTCTTTCCTCTGGCCACTCCTTTTTATCATTAACATCCTCAGAGATATCCAAGTAACAGGTTACCTTGTAGAGACTCTGCTCCTTGCTCACATGCAAGTAGGACTTCGCAGTGATCCCATCCTATAACTCAGGGCATTTCTTTATGTTCCAACTAAAGTACTATGCAAGGCTCCACAGAGAAGGTGAGGAACCTTAATTCACTCATGGTGACATAATTATTCTACAGAAAGCTTTGAAAGTGTGCAGAAATTCATCTTGAAATCGGGTATTTGTATTTAAAAACTCACTAACTGCTGTCAGTTTAGAGTCATTGGGGACTATAAAAAAAGTGTGAGGAATTAGGGGGAAAATCAACATATACAAAACAGCTAAAAGGATAATAAAAACAAGTACATAGTTTGATACTCTGTGCTGTGCTGCAGATTACAGATTTAGAGTTCAGATAAGGGAGAGACTACTGAGGGGCAGATTGATAAAAGCTTCACAGAGCTGTTGACTATAAAGATAAAGGACTTGAGGTTTGATGGAAAAGGTTCAGTAACATGGAAATAGGTCTAATAATGGGAATAAAACAAGCTCTAGGAAGGAAAGGCCATGACCAACAGGTAGAGAAGATGAAATGAGATGAGTCTGAAAATATTTAGACCATGATATAGTTGAAAAGGCAACAACTTCATTTACCTTTTGGTCTTACATGAAGATGAGATCTGTGGGGTGCATATGCATGTGTACGTGTGTCTAGTCGGTGGCTGGATAGAAGAGGATGAAGACTGATGGCATCTGAGGGTCAACGTGACTCAGTTATAGTTTGTCTAAAGAAGTTTTGGCTAAAATACAGCAGGATTTCATCAAAAGTAATGCTGTGGGATGTAAGATGTTACAAGTTTTCAGTGTTTTTACCTCTTGATAAATAAAATGGATATTTGAAAGGAGCAGAAATCAAACACATCGTCTGTGGTTTGAAGTCCGCTTTTCCCCATTTGTCTCAGGTGTGATGATGGAAAAGAAAAGTAAGAGAATTATTTTATCTCTAATCCTACTGTAAACATTCACAATTAACTAAAAACTACTAAAGGAAAACAAATTTGAAGATAGAAAAAAAGGCAAGGATGAGAAGCAAGTGACATGTGCACATTTGAAAAATGTGACCCTATTTTCTAAACTCTTCCTAAAATATATGAAATGTTCAAATAATTTTGTTCATTTCCACAGTTGAAGAGAAACAGCTTAGGCCTGTGACTTTGTGTAAGAGGGTATAGCAGCAAGAAATGAAAAAAATACCAAATGTCCCCAGTGCCAGATGACACTGAAGAATTTCTAAAATGCAGCCTCAAAGAGTCTTTTTTTTTTTTTTTTTTTTTTTCTTCTCTGTTTTGCTTTTGGTACTGCTTGCTAAATTAAAGGATATATAAAATCATTCCAGCCACTGATAAACAATCTATGACAATGAAATAGATATATATTCAGGACTTGTCTGAACACAGGACTTTGCAATTGCTGTTCTGCTGTGTCATTTAGACACAGGGCTCAATTTCACAAAGTCAGATGTTCAGGGTTTAAGATAAAACTTATGAAGGAAAGAATAAAACGCCATTCCTTAACCAATAATCCAATGTTCTGTTTTTCTTCTATTCTCATTTCTACCAGCACAGCACCATGTATGCAGGCAATAAAGCTACACCTTAAACATAGCTGCTGTTTGAGAAGGTTTTGGCCTTCTCAACACCTTCAGCCTGAATCTGCCTGTCTTGCTGCAAGAGACACCCTAAGTAACATAAATTGATTTGCTGAGAGTGGCTTCTGACCTAGTGTCAAGCCATTATGGAATACCCTTTGCGATAAATTCCCTGAGTTTGGTAGCTAGTACAAAACACTTCATAACTCTATCCATACATAACAATTCTCTCTTTGATCTGTACAAAGAGGCTGAATGAAAACATTATAATGTGACAAGGACGAAGGATGCAGACAGTATAATGGCTCTCTCAGAGAGTCTCACCTGAGCAGCCCTCAAATGGGTATTTTTATGTCATGACCCACATAAGGAAACCCAGAGGATAACTTTAGCATAAGTGCCACAACCCAAAAAGCAAAAGTATATAGAGAGAGATACATAGATATATATCTCCCTAAGTAACTAATGAATTTCACTTGAAGTTAGAGATGTGTTTGTTTCTGAAATAGTAAAGGAATGAAAGCCAGCAAACAGCTAGCTTTTCTGCCATTTTGGATGGAGTGAAAATTCAATCATTGTATATCCTATTTTTTTCTATACACAATTATTTAACTCTCAGTGCAAAGATATGAACCCACTACACAACAGATACTGGCTTTTGGGAGATATTAAATCTTTGCTTCTTTAAGAAACTGAGAGTCAGAGTAGAAAATTAAATGTGACAAAATAAATGAATATCCAGTAGCGTTCTTAAATTTGATCTTCAACCACAAATGGGATTTTATTGTTTAAAAGTCTTTGGTTGGTGATTGAGTTTTCTTGGTGATTTAATTCACAGAAAACAGCTGTGATTAGAATCAATTCACTTGACAACACAATAGCATTTTATACCCCAAGTAATGTTAACTGAAAACATGAAAAAATTCATAGGTTCTATGGCTGCTTTTAGAACTTTCTGATAGAGCTATAACCCACTTTTGCTGACAGCATTACTTCTCTTACTGATTAATAAAAAGCATAAATGAATTTTATGATCACATAGATACAATTTTACTGGAAAATATATATTGCTACTGTTGGATTCCATTTATCTTCTTTTTTTTTTTTTTAAAAAAGTCACTAATAAAACCTTTGTATATTAGAGGAATACATGTGCTACAAGTTTAATCTAACCAGAAAACGTCATTTCATTTTTTTATTTGGTGCAATTTGGTATTGTTTGAATTTGTGACCACAAACATAAATTTCTTAAGCAATAACAACTTGAAATGATATTGTATCAGAAAAAAAACACCAAAACAGATGCTATATGCGAAATATGTTAGGGAGATTGGTTTTATCCTAGATCATCAAAATCATACATCCTAATTTTAGAATATTGAGAGAAGAATATTCAAGAAGATGATTTACCCATGGTTTATATTTTTTTCTTTATTTTCTCAACTAGGTTTAGTATTCGTATAGTACTTTTCTAGCTTAAAGATGTATATTTAGATGTGGAGGGAAAGCCACCATAGGAAGCAAGACTGGCAAAAGAAAGCACATTAAAGCAAGGAGGGGGTAAGGGAGTAAGGGATAGGGATCTGCCACCTGCCTCTTCCTTCCTAATTCCAATAATATATTAAACAATATAAGGGGCTCATTTAAGATCATAAATTAATACTGATGCTGTGTTTTCAGTATACATCATCTATGGACATGCATGTACTAATTGAACCACTGAAATATGGTAAGTTCAAGAAATGTGTCTTGTGCTATTAAAAATAAATAAATAATGGACATAGTATGCCTCCTTCCCTAAAGATATTCCTAGTCTGCTTAAGGACATAATATTAATACACAACGAACAACAAGAAACTGAGGATTTAGTTGGCAATTTTGCTAACACTGAAATGGCAAAGCAGAGAAGTGAGTGATAGGATTAAGCTGTAGGTGTCAAAGAAGACTTTACAGAAAGGTTTTTGCCATAGAATTGTATTAAGTTTGGAAAGAATGCAGTCTCCAAGGTAGCGTAATATAAAGAGACATAAAAGACTAAGTCAGAGCCTCAAAAGTCCCACAGAATTTGAGATAAGAAAGAGGAAGGTGCATTGCCATGTCAAATGTGGCACAGAGTGGTCAGCAGTAGAGGGGGGAGATTGAAACAATGTAAGGAATGCCTCCAAAGAGCAACTGAAATTTTCAGTAAAAAAAAGGCCAAGAAATAACCAAGGAAGTAATAGACACGAAAAGTCAAATATTCAATCATCCATTCAGCAATTATCTATGTAGCCTGCGGCATTTTCCTGGCACTGTATTAGGTATTGGGGAAGCAATGGAAAAGAAGAAAGTTAATGTGCCAGTTTTTATGGAACTTCAATTCTTGGTGGAAGAAACAAACAGATAAACAAATAATAAAATATCAAATAACAATAGGTGCTCTGCAGAAAATTAAGAGAATTAAGATGTCATGTGAGGGACTAGTCAGATGCTTTAGTCTGGTAGTTAGAGAAGACTTCTCCAAGGAAGAAACACTTAATGAGGCCTTGTATTTCAAGGGACAGTCAGTATGAAGAGCAGGGAAGATGCAGAGAGGACAGCTAAGGAAAAGGCCCAAAAGCAGAAAGTGGATTAAAGTCTGGTCTAGATGTAGATTAAGAGGCAAAGAGGAGAGTGACATACAGTGACATGAGATAGATAGACTGGGTCCAAGATAAAATCATATAAGACCAAAAGGTAAATGAAGTTGATGCCTTTTCAACTATATCATGGTCTAAATATTTTCAGACTCTTTTCATATGGGAATTTTTCTTTTCCTCTGTACTAGATTGGAAAGATGGAATGGAAATCTGTTTCCTCACCTTCTTGGAGCATTGAAGGATTCAGCCCTCTATGAATACAAAGAAAAAGGGGATAAATGAGGCTCTGGATTTAATAAGCCATCAAAATCCATAGTGAAAGAAATAGAGGAAAGGTTTGAAGAAGAGGCAGAATATCTTAGAAAAGTAACAATGCCAATGGGCTTGAGACGAACAGAGCTTCATCACATCCCAATTCTTCCTCACCATCGCCCAGAGGAGAAAGAGATTACCCTGACATGAGGGGCTTGAGGGGTGTAAAATCTGGCAAGACCAGAGATGTGGGCCTAATTCTTGGAAAGAAGCCAGGACTCCACAGAGGAAGACTGTCTGGTGACTATACTGGCGAGACAAGGGGCATTCCCCTGTGAGATATTGACATGGAATGGAAAATGTTTATTTATGAAAACATAGAAATGTATATTTCTGGCAAACCTTAGTTTATGTTCTTAGATTTATTTCTGTAAAAATACTTAGGCAATTTGAAGTATTTATGATCATGTTGTATGTCTAAGATGGCATTTCCCAAAGTGCAG
This sequence comes from Rhinopithecus roxellana, assembly GCF_007565055.1. Lineage (NCBI taxonomy): Eukaryota > Metazoa > Chordata > Mammalia > Primates > Cercopithecidae > Rhinopithecus > Rhinopithecus roxellana. The sequence goes on from NC_044555.1 coordinate 12,664,657, forward strand.
TGGGATGTAACAAAGCATTATGGAAAGAGAGTGCCTGTGGTCAAATGTGTCTACAAAATACTGGGTTAAAACACTTTAGTGTTGCTTTTTTAACTGCAGGACTTTCTCAGAGCCTTTGGTTATACTTATGTCCATTGTGAATATCCATGTAAGAGACATAGAATCAGCATGTTCCAAAGTTATTTCATCAAAGAACCTTCTTTATTTCTCCCCCTAGAATATTTCATACAACTAATCTCCCAAGGAAAATGCATTGGGATATAAATGCAAAACTACATGGTATCATCTACTAGAATGTGACTTAGGCAATGGAGACACAGTGAACAAATGCAATGTAAGTTAACTTGGAGACTCAGGTAACCACTGCATAAGAAAACTTCAAAATGTTAAACTTCATTTAGCTTACCATGGTAGTTCTTATCGTAAATTATGCATGAATCATGTAAAGACAAGCAAAGTTATACAATCAAAATCATTCCATAAGTATTATGACACACTCAACCGTTGGTATTTGTATGGCACAACTCAGTTAAACAATTTTTTAAAAAATTTTTTTGGGGAGACAGGGTCTCACTGTGTTGCCCAGTCTGGAATGCAGCATCATGATCTCAGCTCACTGCAACCTCCACCTCCCAGGCTCCAGCAATCCTCCCACCTCAACCTCCCAAGTAGCTGGGACTACAAGCACGTAGCACTATGCCCAGCTAATTTTTTTTTTCTTTTTTTTTTTCTTTTTTTTTGTAGAGATGGGGTTTCACCATGTTGCCCAGGCTGGTCTTGAACTCCTGGACTCAAGTGATCCACCCGTCTCAGCCTCCCAAGGTGCTGGGGTTACAGGCGTGAGCCACTGTGCCTGGCCTTCAGGTAAACAATTTTATAGATGCACTAAACAACCATCTCCTATTCTAACCTCTTTCAAAGAGGTAAGAGTTGACATTTTACATCATGTTCTGTATTTTCCACCAACATTTTTATAAATTAATTAATTATAAATTAATTATACATTTATAATTTATAAAAAAAATAATTAATTTTGAGACAGAGTCTCGCTCTGTCCCCCAGGCTGGAGTGCAGTGGCGCGATCTTGGCTCACTGCAAGCTCTGCCTCCCATGTTCACGCCATTCTCCTGCCTCAGCCTCCCCCCGAGTAGCTGGGACTACAGGCGCCCACCACCACGCCTGGCTAATTTTTTTTTTTTTTTTTTTTTTTTTTTTTTTTGTATTTTAAGTAGAGATGGGGTTTCACCATGTTAGCCAGGATGGTCTCGATTTCCTGACCTCATGATCCACCCACCTCGGTCTCCCAAAGTGCTGGGATTACAGGCGTGAGCCACCACGCCCAGCCCATTTTTTAAAATTTCTAAATGTGTAGAATAATATAAAGGATAAGAGGGACATATGGTAAAGATTAATGTAAATAACTTTTGTTGCACCTGTTAAAATCGGATACATAAATCCTTTAACTTAGTGAGTAAAATTAACTATTGAGTCTACAAATGAACCTGCAAATTTCTTTGAGTAGATCCTGGAGTCACATACCACTGGCACTCACCCTTCTCAGCCACTTCACCCCTTCTTGCTTTGTTGGAATTCCCTGTGAGGAAAAGAAGGTGCCGCCAGCCGGATTACATTCTTGCTGAGTCCATGACTCCACACACTGTAAGTACCCTCCCCTTCACCACCCACAATATTATCTCAAACTATCTTCAGAAACATGGGAGCTCCTCCACCTCCTGCTGTAGTCCACCCACAGAACATTTAAGTGGCTTAATGTGGAATCTGGCTTCTCAAAACCCTGTTAATAAGAAATTGAAAAGTTAACTTTATAATCTCAGAATAGGAAATAAAATATAGTTTATAAAAATATTTTTTACAATTACATTTCCCTAGTAATTTTGAAAAAAAAAATGCTGAAAATTAAAGTTGTTCTTGATCAAATATTCACTTGGTCCAATCCAATTACAATAATTTTTGTTACCCAGATGGTCAGAAAGTACCATTAAACCAAAGTCATGTTAGCGTAATACATAATGGTCATTGTAAAAATAAGATTACTTCCCTACACTGTGACTCTCCTAAGAGCTTTATTGTTAAAATATGTATTACTACACTATAAGATATTGAAAAGGTAATAACTTGAGTAATCCATGTATTGTGTATATTAACTTAACCCGAATATTCAATTTTTACTCTTCTATCTAAGATAAAAGCTGGAGGCAACAGTACCATATTGCTTCAGTTTAGAATTATTGTGTACCAGTAGAACATTGAAAAATCAGATACCATTTTATGTTTCACACCTTGAACAACTAAGATGTAACTATCCCAAAAGAAATTCATTTTCAAGTCTAAAGCAGAAAGCAAAGTCCTGATAAAATCATGTTTGCAGAAACTATACCACTGAAATGTCACAAAGAGATAAGCAGAACCATACAGTAGAAGAGACAGGTGTGAAAAAAATATATCTATTCTTTGAATATTGTCATGGAGTACTCACTTACCCCTGTAGGTTCAAGAAAAATGGAGATGTCAAAGACATGGGAGGGTGACACAAACCATTCTTTAATCTAGCATCTTTTAAGTAGCCTTACAAGTGGACTCGAAGGTTGAATGGGATAAGAAAAAATGTTGGTGATATAGGGATGTGTATAAAGAACTGATGAAGATAAGGCTAACCTGGTTTCCTATTTTGAGAATATTAAAATGCTTTGAGAAATTTCAAGACTGGAAAAAATAATAATAAGTTCTCCCCTGCCTCTTTCCCATTCAAATTACTTGAATCTATCAACATATGAAATTCCAAAATATTACTCTATTTCTATAACGATTCTAAACAAAGCCAAGGAAAGGCTGTGCCTATAATCATTTATATTTCCTAGGTTCAACTGGATAGTAAGATCCCATATCTGGTTAAACTACAGTTTAAAAATAAGTGATTCCATTGAACGAGCTTGATGAGGATTGCCATTTATCAAGCATGCTCTATGGGCTAGCCTCTGCTTGCTAAAGGCTATATTTGAGGTCTTATATTTGGGTTGACTCTTCTAATTCTCAAAGCATGCCTTGACGCCAGTACTATTATCATCCTTATTTTAAAGATAAGGCTATGTTGATAATATATGGCAGAGCTTAAGTATTTCAAGAATAAAAATATTAACACAATTATCATATAATCCTTCGTTTTAATATAATTTAGAAAGAAACTGTAGAGAACAGTATGGCGAAAGTAAGGACTTGTCAATGACAGCCTCTTCCCCAAAAAGACTAGTGTTAGGAATGGCACGGGGGTGGGAAGGGGTAGTAAGGAGCTTACTCCCAAATCCACATAAGATTTTATAATAGGAGACTACGGATGAATCAGCCATTGTAGCACCTAAGGATGTTAACATCTTTGTTTTTCTTTTTGCTCCTATTCTCTGATCCTTTCCACTGCCTCCTCCTCCAACATTATTACCGTTGGTTTTGCTTTTATTCCCCAGGTATTTAAAACATTATTGAAAGTTTTAGAGTTCTCTGAAACATCTCTTGAAATCCTTTGTGGAGGAAAGCAACACATATTTGAAGCCAAGGTATGAAAAACAAAATTGTAAAGTTTCACAATTTTTGAATACTTCCTTATGACTGATGTAGTTCTATATTCTTTTTTTTTTTTTTTTTTTTTTTTGAGACGGAGTCTCGCTCTGTCTCCCGGGCTGGAGTGCAGTGGTCGGATCTCAGCTCACTGCAAGCTCCGCCTCCCGGGTTTATGCCATTCTCCTGCCTCAGCCTCCCAAGTAGCTGGGACTACAAGCGCCCGCCACCTCGCCCGGCTAGTTTTTTGTATTTTTTAGTAGAGACGGGGTTTCACCGTGTTAGCCAGGATGGTCTCGATCTCCTGACCTCATGATCCGCCCATCTCGGCCTCCCAAAGTGCTGGGATTACAGGCTTGAGCCACCGCGCCCGGCTATATTCTTTAGCTCTCTATGCATTCTCATTAATTGTCTTCCATTGTGGATTTAGTTATGGATCTCTCCTTTTTTTGCTGCAATAGTTTAATTTACACTGAAATTCATTCCAATTAAAGTTAGCTATTGTTCTAAACTGATGAATGAGTAAGGGATTATGAAAAATACCCAAATACAAATAGAAAAATGCCTTTACTACAAATAGAAACCTTCATGCTTTTAAATGTAAATTCTAGAAAATAACAAATCAGCCAGGATGCTTTGATCTGTACAAAAATCCAGGAACAAATAGTCAATTTGTAAGCACATACCAGAAAACAGAAGTGGTGAGAAGTCTCCAATGGAGCCTGTGAGAAGTCTACATATTCAGACCCTTTTAACTTCATTTTATGACAAAATGATAGGCCTAAAAGACATCAGGAAAACTACAAATTTAAGCTGTCCAAGAGCCCTTAGTCCTTCGTCCTATGTTTTCATCTGACACGCTAATCAACCATTTTGAACTATACATGTGAATCTGTCAAATCCCCTGGGGGAGTGCCTTACTCAAATAATACAAACAAGGAATTGGATGAAGCAAAGAACTCAGAAGCTCCACTTCCGTAAAGATCTAAATCAATAAAGGACCATTGATCAGTGAATATGGCCTTAAACACAATTATTATTATTACTATTATTTAAGTATTTTTGACATTTTAGTTTGATGCAGCTTGAATGCTGGTGGACAAAGGGGCCTCGCTTGGGTCTCCCAGTCAAGTTTCTATTACTAAGAGTTGATGTTTGTGTGACTCTCCATTCTGCCTTTCATTAAGCAGCTTTGGGTATGATTATTGGCGTGACTTCCTTCATCATATCATCAATGTTCCAAATGTAGAAGATGTCTCATATCTCACAGAAATAGATGCAGCCACAGATCTAAGCAACTCGCATTTAAGAGTTAAATCTGCAGGTGACCCCTACACGCAGTGTCTGACCTTCAAACTTCCATGGCCTTTGAGGGGCTGGCTAAGCTGTTGGCTTCACAGGGAAACTCAGCAGGACAAGGGCCTGTTGATGGCTTTTATCATCCGTTGAGAACTTGGAAGCATGTTTATTATTTATAGGGCTATGTTTCAAAAATGCCATTACACTTTTTTTTATTAATTGACTAACAAATTAATGTATATGTTTATATACACAATTGAGCTATAGTATTTCAACTAAAGGAATACATCCTTTGGCAATTGGTTTTTGGAAGAAAAATTATGAAACTATAATATATTGCTAATACCTAACTCTAATTAACTACTTGCACTATACTACATTGTACTAAGCTCTTTACATATGTGATCTCTCTTAATATTCATATCAACCCTATGAGTAATTTCATTCAATTTGTAGGTAAAACAAAAACAAAAACAGACAACAGTTGACCAGGTGCGGTGGCTCATACCTGTAATCTCAGCACTTTGGGAGGCCGAGGTGGGCAGATCACAAGGTCAGGAGATTGAGACCATCCTGGCTAACACCGTGAAACCCCGTCTCTACTAAAAATACAAAAAATTAGCCAGGTGTGGTGACAGGTGCCTGTAGTCCCAGCTACTCAGGAGGCTGAGGCAGGAGAATGGAGTGAAGCCAGGAGGTGGAGCTTGCAGTGAGCTGAGATCATGACACTGCATTCCGGCCTGGGCAACAGAGCGAGACTCTGTCTCAAAAAAAAAAAAAAAAAAAAAAAAGAAAAAAAAAAACAGACGACAGTTTATGTAAGTCACCAAAGGTCATAAAGCTGGAATGTGAACTGTAACACAAGCAATGGCCTTAAATACTCTTATCCTCACTAGTTCAATACTAGTATTGTACAACTGGTATTGAAATGTAACTTAGGGAAGTCAATATTCGAAGCACTAAAAATTCCTATCTTACCAAAGATTTATTAGTATTAATTTATTAAGTTATTGGTATTTTGAAACACTACTGCGTATCACCATGTAGGTCATATGTGGCCCATTATCACCAGTATTTTAACTTTCATCTTCTGTTTCTCAATATTATCGTAGAACCCACTTGCACTGAACATGACTGCCATTGAAAATCACCACATTAACAAAATTCCATATTCTAATCAGAAGTACAAAAATTATTAACTTTAAAGTTAATAAGGTATCATTTTAATTTCTCTATTTGAAAAGGTCTTATCAACATTTAAATTGTGTGGTATTTTAATGAAATACCTGCTAAAGGTAGGAATTGTATGAATATGTATGTGCTCTCTTTAGTTTCAGGAAAAATAAAAACTATTACACATGGAACCGTGCAGTGTTTTTACCTCCAAGTTTTTTCATTTGGTCAAATCTCAGAGCTTTGGTTTTGTGGAAATTAATTTTTAAATGTATTTCATATTTCTTTAAGCTAAGTTTTTCACCCAAGAAAACCCAAAAAAACAAGAACGAAAGCTTATGGTCTGCCCAAGAGCCTGAAACATACAGCCTATTCTTTCCATTAATTTTCCATGTAATTGTTTAGGAGAAACATGCTCATAGATGACCTGTTTCCAGCAGGTGAAGTCCTGCCTTATTTCAGTGATCAAAAGAAGACAAAAACATGAAAATGACCAGGAGAAAGTATGAGTAGCATAAATTAGTGGCAGCTCAAAGTTTGGGAGCTAAAGAAAATTTCTGAGGACCTAATGCTTCTGTGATGTTCTGTGCCAGCCTATATTTAACTTGTGTTGAAAAGCCCATGTTCTCTCAGAGTTAAAATTAATCTGTCTCCATGGTGAGTTCCAACAAAACTGTGGCTGGTTAGCTCAGCAAGTTAAAGTATGGCAATGATAAATTCTGATAAGGTCAGAAAACTGCCTTCTGTCCCGTGGCTGGAGGTGAGTCCTTAACTTTAGTCTCATATATGGGCACTCCATAGACCTCGGTGGAACTGGGCAAGAGAATGTGAATGGTTCAGCCAAAGACAGTCACCTTCCCTGCAGAAATAACTCAGGTCTTTCACAGACTAAAGGCTCTTCAGTACAGAGCTTCTGTCCAAAAGGAAAGAAAGCACATTCTAATCCACTGCTTTTCAACATGAGTCCCAAGGACTACCTTTATCCAAATTTCTACCGCTGTTTTTAAAATGCAGCTTCCCAGGCCTCAGGCCTTCCTTCTGAATCAGAGTCTCTCACCTTTGGTTAAGGGATCAGCACTTTAGAAAACTCACCAGGGGATTACTGTTTTCACCAAGAATTGAAAACCACTGGTCTAACACATGCCCTGTTTCCCACAGGTTAATAGATTTTGTATCCAGTGCCATGTTGCTGATTATCAAATCTGATGCACAGGACAAACAGCAGGACCCAAAGTCAAGAGGACTATTTTCTAATTCCAGCTCAGCCACTAATTAACATAAGATTTTTAGTTTAAGTCTAATCTTAAAATAAAGGCAACCTGAGCCATTATCTAGGCTGAGCACTGCTTCTCAACTTATAGCTGGTTTTTCTTTCTCTTCTCTCTCAAATCACACTGAAACAATTTTAAAGTATACAACACATTCCTATTATTTAGTGATGCCCTCCACACAGTTAATCATCATAGATCTATACGACAAGAGTCCCTAATCTTCCAAGCTGATAGGCAGAAATGTTACAAAATTTGCCGAGATATTATTGATAGCATTGCCATTCAAACAAGCATTCAGATTTCCAGGTTCTAATTTTAACTAATATATGATTCAATTTCTCCCCACTGAAAAGTATCCATACTAGCCATTAGAGCCTGTTGCAAAGATAAAATGATATAGTACATATTTTCATAGGTATAAAATATCCATCTTTTATAACCATTCTCTACTAGTGTTTAAAGCTTTTTCATCTCTATGACTTTGCTCATAAAGTTTTCTCTCCTTAGAATACCTCTCTTCACCATTTGTGCACAACAATGTTCTCATAATCATCAAGCACTAGCTAAAAGCTGTTTTTAATAGTGTCCTTGCCTAGCCAATTTAAACAGGACTCCTTAACAATATCACCCTTATACCTAGGCAGAGAAACCTGTTTCTTGCCCCTCCCTTTAGGGGGTGCTACCCTGGCCCTATTCCTGCCATGCCTTAGCCATAGGACAAGGAGTCTAGGGGAACCAAGGGGGTTTGCATGCCCAAAGCCATTGTCCTTTATCTTTCAGAACACTATCTGCCACCCCAAAATTTAAAACACCCTGCCCAGGAGTCCCTAGGACCACTTCTAGGGCCTCTATGGGCCTCTTCCATTGGTTTACTTTCTGAAGACAGACACCAGTGCTTGTGTGTGCACCCTTCCTTTGAAAGAAGGTCAGGATACAGGTGTTTGTGAAGCAGGAGTGTGAGGAGAGTAGATGGAACTTAGATATAACTAGGATGTATTTGAGACCTCTCACAGTGCAGAACAGAGCCGGGATGAGAACAGCACAGTGGCGGGCCATAGTTGGAAGATTTATTTTTGTTTTCTTGCCCTGACCCCACAAATATTAGAAAGCCTGCTTCTTAGACTCTAAGGCATAGCTTTTAGGCTCTGCACGCCATATGGTTTCTGGTGCAATTCCTCAACTCTGCAGTTGTAGCATGAAAGCAGCCATAGGTAATACCTAAATGAATGGCCATGGCTGTGTTCCAATAAAACTTTATTTAAAAAAATAGGTGACTGGCTGGATTTGGGTCATGGGTAGTAGTTTGTTGATACCTACGTTATCTATGTTTCAGTGTCCTGGCCCTCATCATATTTTATCTTGTGTTCTATAGTTATCTGTTCCCCTCTGTCATCTCTCCTATGAGAAGCTTGACTACATGGACAAATTGAGTGGCTATCCAAAGAGCATATAGTTTTACACCAAGAAACAAAATTAAAACTCTGGGATGCCCTTTGTAGTTTGAAAAACAGAGTACTAGTGGTGCTAATACAGCATTTACCCAAGGGCACATTTTGTGTTTAAAGCAGTATTAGGAAGCTCTGATTTACAGAATGAAAGTGGCATGCAATTGTCACTTTAACTATACTAACCATGTCATAATTTGTGGAATGATTTAGCCTTAAAATACAATACACTCTTCTTACGCTGTGTCTTAGCAACATTTTAGTTAATAGGCAGTTATTAATTTTACACTTTGGGAAATATAAAGTCAAGTAAGACACACCTTTATCCTCAAAAAGTTGTACCTATAATGGAGTCAACTGTAAACTCCCTCGGGGAAGAGATTATGTGTCACGCCTCTCTTTGTACCTCTAGCACCTAACAAACAGTGCCCACATATAGCAAGAACTCAATAAATGATGGCTCTCCTACCGCTGTCTTGAAGTTTAGGTGAAAAAAGAACCTGGTGAAAATTCACTGAACCCTTAAGTCCTTGGGAACTGAACTTAACTTCCTCTGCAGCTAAGAAGTTTAAACCTTAAGATAGTGATTTGCTCTTTTAATGTGTTAAATCGTTTTCACCAAAGATTTGGTGGGGAAGCCAACCTCTTCCCTTCTCCACAAAGAATCTAAATGAGCTCTGTGGGAGGGAGAATACTAACTCAGGGATGCTTCCACCACCGTCAGTAACATTCTGAACTAACATGAAGTGGTGGTGAGGGAACTGATTTATTTTGTGTTTTGGCATGCCCTGTCATCCTGTGGCATTGTTGAGGCACTCAAGATGTAGAGGGTACACCCATTAGCCGGCACTGCTTGTTGAGGAGTTCACTCTGCCCTCTACATCCTGCTGCTCAATGTGAGTTTTTCAGACCAACAATATCAACACCACGGTATCACCACAGAGCTTATTAAAAATGCAGAATCTGGGCTCCACCACAGACCTACTGAATTAAAATCCCCTAATGATCCATGTGCAATTCAAGTTTGAGCAACAATGACTTATAGGACTGTATACCTAATTCAGTTTTCAGTCTCGGAGCTGAGCTAGGCAGCAAATGCAACAAGGGTACAGAACTTTCTATGAACATCAGATTCTTACTAGGCAATTAAGGTAAAAAATATTGGTGTTCTTTCATCTAGAACTACAAGGAACAAAATGATGCTCACTGCTACCGATATACTTTCCATGTATAAACTCCTCCTTTACTAGAAAGCACTGACAAAGTCAATTCTGCATGGATTTACTTCCATGCCTTAGCCCTTATTGGCACTGGAATGCATTCACCTTCACTGCTGGCCATGGCAGCATGCCCAGGTTCACCACTTATATGCCTACAGTAATACAGGATCACCAGCAACAAGATGCTGGAAATTAGCCAGTCTCGCAGCCTTTCCTCACAAAGTTACTTGGATGGGCGAGGTACAGGAGGGGAATGGGTAACAACAGGATGCCCCAGAAGCCTGCCGTACAGAAACTGAAAGAATGAAGTCGAGTAGGGGAAAAAAACCCAGACATGGTGAAAAACAATTTTGAACACTGTAATCAAGCCAAGTACTGTTGGGTAAAATCCTATCAGTGGGGAATGTACAACAACCAAGAATGTGCTGGCAGAACATAAAACTGACTGGCAGAGCTACAAACAGCTTTCAACTCTGCACATTGAGTTGGCACCCACAACTGTAGGTTGTGCAAAATCCACAAGTGAAGATCCGTTCATTCAGTCAATCAACTATTCATTAGGACTTATTAGGATAAGCCCTGTATGCAAGGCTAGTTTTTTCAGAGATAAATAAATAGCATCTCAGGCCTTATGAAGATTCCATTCTAAAAAGTGAGAGAGACAAACAAAATAATTTCAGTAAAATAGGTGATTTAACAGGAATATGTTCTCTGATCATTGGGGTTGAGTGAGGTCGAGGACGGGGAGTGGTATTGGATAACGCGCTCTACCAGAGACACTAAGGAAGTGTTAAAACAAGAGCTATATCTGAGATGGGTATTGGAGGATGAGTAAGAGTTTTCTAGGAAGAAATTAGTAGGAAGCATATATTAGAGAGGTAGGTGTCTGTCTGTGTGTGTGTGTGTGTGTGTGTGTATAAGAACATGCATGCTGAGAAGTCATTTTGATCAAAGTGAGAAATGAAGCTGAAAAAGAACTCTGTTGAATCTGATTGTAAAAAAAAAAAAAAACGCCTGTCAGGCTAACTCTCTTACAGATAATCCTGTAAGGACCAAAGATTTATGGGAAGATTTTAAACAAAAGAACAACAGGATCAGGTATAAATTTACTCAAAGATTGATAGAGATCATTTTACATAGGTAACAGTAGCTGTCAGTGGTATAACCTCTGGGTCAAAAAACAACACCGATGATAATAACAACAGTGATCCTGGGGCTTTTTGTGGAACTTGGAGAGTCAGAAAGAAACAAGAGGGTAAAGGGAAAATGTATAATCAAATACGCCTCTCAAAGGGATATTGGATATTCCCGTATTCAAGCAGCTACTTTGTGCTAGACACTCAATAGCTTTTCTTGAAGCAATAATAAAGGAAGCCTTGTTCATCATTGCAGCTGGCTAGATCTGCCCAAGTTACAATTCCCCCAAACTCAATCACTACATTTTTCCCTTTTTCTACATTAAGGGCTATTGCAATTTGCATTTTATATTAGATTCAAATTTTCAAATTAAAATATGTCACTTATTTAAAACATTCACATCTTAATGCCAGTCTGAATTTAGTACCGTCCATTACATGTAACTTTGTTTCATTCTTTAAAGAACAGGAGAAAAAAAACATCATTTATAGAAGTTGCATCATGCTAAATATCTTTTTTCCAAATCATTTAGCATTTTCTCTTTCTTCATTAAAATGCACATCTAAATTATGTCCATTTTTGGTCCTTTTAAATTTTGGTCTTAAAACTTGCCAATAAAACGAAAGTAAAATGTTATTTTAAAATGGGCTCTCTATCTCAAATTATTTAGACCTTTAATTGTCTTCATATGTTACATTTTTGAATAATTATGACACAATATATGTGATTTGACCACTGGTGTTCTGTCTGCAAAACTTAAAATTCAGTTGTACACATGTTGCAGCTACCCAAATCTCATGCTTTGATGGTAGCATTGCTGCAATAAAGTGGGTAATGAACATCAATGACTACTCAATCTCTGAAGATTAAGGTAAGTGGTAAAGATTAAGGTAAGGCATTTTCTTCAGTATAGAAAAGACAGAAATGAGAACACAATGATTTAGAATTTATTATAATCCAAATATCACATTAAGTGAAGTGATCTTTCAAGAACAATCATCTAAAATAGTCTATATTTTGAAAGGCCTGTCATTTCCCATGGTCTGGTCATACAGAAAATGTTCTCTAAATTTATGGCACTTTCAATGTATACATTGCATCACTGGTTGCTACCAGCTCTGTACTCAAAAATATATAAAAGAACTGAATTTCAAATCAGAGAAGAGAATTCACTCACTTGGCATCTAAGCAGGTCATGTGATCACCCTTACCAGAGCTACCCACAATTTAAAGCCAGTCAACCTAAATATTTTACATCTGTAGTCAAAGCAATGTACACAAGGCCCTAAAGCTGTATGTTATGATCCATTATGGTGGGAAGACTAAGTCTTGACAGATTCATAGCATCTTATACTTGTATGGACCAGTAGGCATCCAGGTTCATGTCATGCCCTCAGGAAAGAAACCTTGTTTATCTACCAAGTCACAAAATTTAATTTGGGAGATTAGAGCCTCTGTGTGCAAACTCTATAGGAAGCCAAAACTCCCGTGGAATTCTTTTCAGATACCCTCAGTTTCTGTACAGATGGACTCTGCTATGTGCGTGGTGAACATAGCTATTAAATATTACTCACTCTTAGGATTTTAATAGAAGGATCACTATCTATATAAACATGGCTTTTTCCTCAACCCACTAGAGATTCTTGAACCCACCCACCAGTAACTATTCTGAAATAGTCAAACTCCATCCACCCACAAGCAGCAGAGGAGTAACAAAGTGAAGTAGGCACGAGTGGCAATAAAAATGCTTGAAAAAAGTGGTTCTTTCTAAAATGTTAGAAGAAAACTTACAACATTTAGATCTAAGGTAGCATTCAGGCAATTACGTAGAGTTTGCCATTCTTCTCTTTTCCTCTCCTTCTTTCATTCCTCACCTTTTTTTCTGGTGGTTGAAAAATTAATGAACTTTAGTGGGAAGCTGTGACTAACTGAACATCCCAAACATGGAGAAAGGAAATTAAGCTGCATGATGAACATATGAGAGAACAAAAGAGCAATTTAAAAATATGGCAGTATATTTATTCGCAGATTACCTGTTTAGTGAATTCTATAATCTATATCTTTAAAATATTTTTAGTGGATGAAGAAAATAATATAAGATTATCATTCACCCCAAAAGTAATGTAAGCCTCTGCATCTACAGTCAGATCTACAGAATAAACTATGGGCACATTCTGTCATTGGCTTTAATTACCCAAGGTTTGGCATGCAGTAAAACATTTGTAAATTCTCTGGAAAAGACTAAGATATGTGAATGAAACACAGAAGAATAAATGTATTTGATTAGAATAAGCAACTAGATGATCAGGCAATAGATGAGAACATCTATTCAATATTCAGAAATAATACTTTTCGTTTTGATTTACAAAAGGCTTTCCGTTATAACTATTTTTCAGTATTTTCACAAATGAAGATGGAAAAAGAAAGTATTTATTTGCTATTGAATCCCACACACTAAAACCTACATTTGTGATGCACGTAAGAATACCTCATTATAATCATTTTTATTTTTTTCTATTTATAAAACATGGAAAAGAATCAAATTGTTAAACATGTTGAATACTCCAAGTTGTCATTGAAATCTACAAAAAGAAGAAAATTGGTTATTCATTAAAATGCATAATGGGAATACATTTTTTTGTTAGCTCCTTAATTCTTAGGGAGCTCTCAGGAATCTTACAAATCATCTTATTGTGATATTTTAAAAATTATCCTTATTAGAGAATATCATCTTATTGTGATATTTTAAAAATTATCCTTATTAGAGAATATTTGTCACTAACTTTTTAAATTATATGAAGTTTAATTGGTATAAAGTAAAAAAGAACAGTGTCAGTTTATTTCACTGACATATGTGAACTGTCAGCTACTGCTGAATACTAGCATATCTTTATCTTCAATAGATGAGCATAAAACAATAAGATATGCTTGTGTATACCTAGAGAAGATATTATACGCCTATGGTATTGGTGAGACTTTAATGTGGAAGAAAAGGGTTCATGCTGTAATACTTTTGATTTTTGGTGTATATCATGTGTGTTTACTGCCATGAGACACTTCATAATGGCGACCATTTATTAAGCCCTTAATTTATGTCAGGCCCTGTGAAAAAATACTCTAACTGCATTATCTTATTTAAACCTTCACAATAGTAACATTAGGTAAGAAAATTATCTTTATTTTACAACAATATTTATTTTACCAAATTTACATATAGCATTCTCAGGGCTTGGGATACTTCAGTGAACTAAAAGGACAAATATCTTTGCTCTTGTGGAGCTTAAACTCTAGCAATAACCAATAAGAATAATAAATAACTTATAAAAAACGTTACATGGTAAGAAGTACCTAAAAGTAGAACCAGATAAGGAGATCAGGAGTGTGGAGGTGAGTGTATTGAAATTTTAGAGGGTGCGGTCAGGGTAGGTCTCATGGAGAAGATGACAAGTAGACCAAAACTGATGGAAGTGAGGAAGTTAGCCTGAGACTTCTGGGTAAATAATGCTCCAAACAAAGAGAACAGCCAGTGAAAAGGTCCTATGGCAAGAACTTACTTGTCACCTTCAAAGAACAGCAAGTTGACAGTGGTGAGAAATGAGAAAGCTAAAAAAGAGAGAGTGAGTTGGGGAAATGAAGTCAAGGAAGTAATGTAGGCCAATTTCCTTAGGCCATTTTAAGAACTTTACTTTCACTCCAAGTAAAATCAGCAACCCATGCAGGGATTTGAAAAGTAGAGTGACACAACCTGTCCATTTTCAAAAGGCAACCATAGCTGCTATACTGAGAGCAGATTGTAGAAAACAAAAACAGAGGCATAGAGTCAGTTTGGTGGTTTGCAGCAATTTAGAAAAGAGATGATGGGGTGTTCCACAGGATAATAGCAGTAGAGGTGGTGGGAAATAGTTAAATTCTAGATCTGTGTAAAGATAGTACCAACAAGGCTTGATGACTGGATGTGGTTTGTGAGAGAGGGAGAGAAATGATGAGTGATTTCAAGATTTTGGGCCTGAACAAATACAAGGATAAAACTGACATCAATTGAGATGGGAAAACTGCGAACAAAGTAGATTTGGGAGGGAAAAGAGAAGTTTAGCTTTGGACAAAGTAAGTGACAAATGTCAAATAGCTGACGATGTCAAATAAGTGCTTAGATATATGTGTTTGGAAATCGGAAAAGGTACCAAGGTAGAGATACAAATTTAAGAGGCAGTGACAAAAAGGATATGAATAGCCATGAGAGTGAGTGAATGAAATCACTAAGGGGTGAGTGTAGACTGAGAAGACAGCCAAGAGCTAAACCATGGAGCATTTTGACATGGAGAGGAGAGAAAGTAAGAAAGAGCCCAGTAAAGAATTAAAAGGGAGCCGGGCGCGGTGGCTCAAGCCTGTAATCCCAGCACTTTGGGAGGCCGAGATGGGCGGATCACGAGGTCAGGAGATCGAGACCATCTTGGCTAACACGGTGAAACCCCGTCTCTACTAAAAAAATACAAAAACCTAGCCGGGCGTGGTGGTGGGCGCCTGTAGTCCCAGCTACCTGGAGGCTGAGGCAGGAGAATGGCATAAACCCGGGAGGCGGAGCTTGCAGTGAGCTGAGATCCGGCCACTGCACTCCAGCCTGGGCGACAGAGCCAGACTCTGTCTCAAAAAAAAAAAAGAAAAAAGAAAAAAAGAATTAAAAGGGGCAAAAAAGTTAAACCAAGAGATTGTGCTGTCCCCAAAGCCAGGTAAAGAAAATGTACTGAGGAGGAGTGATCCATTGTGTAAATGTTGCCCACAAGTCAAGTATGATCCAAATAAACAAGGACAACAACTGATCCATTGTGCAATTGTTACCCACAGGTCAAGTATGATAAAGATGGAATATTGACCATTGGGTACAGGGAGAAAACTAATTTTTTAGTTTATATTTTAATATATTATATTTTAATATAACATGTTAAAATATTAAAATAAGGATTAGCATTTATTATGTAGCTATGATTTGTCAAGCACTGCACGACATGCTTTACAAATACCTTTTTTTTTTTTTGAGTCTCGCTCTGTCACCAGGCTGGAGTACAATGGCGCAATCTCAGCTCACTGCAAGCTCCGCCTCCTGGGTTCAAGTGATTCTCCTGCCTCAGCCTCCCGAGTAGCTGGGACTACAGGTGTGTGCCACTACGCCCAGGAAATTTTTGTATTTTTAGTAGAGACGGGGTTTCACCATGTTGGCCAGGATGGTCTCTATCTCTTGACCTTGTGATCCACCCACCTCGGCCTCCCAAAGTGCTGGGATGACAGGCGTGAGGAACCACACCTGGCCTACAAATACTATTTTTACTTTTCCCAGTAATCCTAAAGGTAGGTATTCTTTTCTCTCCAGAGATCTGGAAAGTGAAACTCTGAAACATAAGTAACCTATCCAAGGTTACACAGCTAGTAAATGTCAAAGCCAAAATTGGAACTCACACTTGCCTTGATCCAAATGTCAATTCCAGTATAACATGATATCTTCTGCAATTAGGAGAAGGTATATTGATACTATGAAAGAGATAAAAATGAAATTAGTGTTTTTTTTAAAGCTTCTTCTTAATGGATATATATAAGGAAAAATTGTAGGGACGAAGCTAAAACAATGAGAACTTTTACCACCTTGTAATTTATAAAAAATATAGTGCCATCTAACTATAGGCTCCAATCTATTTTGGCATTGCTCACGTTAAAAACATACTGTTAGAATAATGGTCCTTAAGACATCGCTTTCTGCATTATTGATGCAACCAAAATCTTTGGCTATAGGTTCTAAGCTATCAGCTTGGCATTCAGGCATTCTGTCAAGAGACCTGGCAATTTAGAGCATGTGATATACCTGTACCCATCCCCATGAGGGATGGAATAAATGCTAACTTTACTATGCCAGTAACATTGCATCATGAACAAAACCTTTACAATGCAAATGTCATGTATCTCCCAAGCTAGGCTTAGTGTGTTTTTCAATCAAACTCTCTTTTCTCCTATTATCTTGCTTAGACCAGGACACTCTGGGAGATTCTTCTTTCTTTTCTTCCTTTCTCCCTTTCTTCTTCCTTTCTTTCCTTCCTTTGATAATTATTGAACTGAATTGCACAATGTACCAGGCACTCTCCTGGGCACCAAAGATATGTGGTGAACCAGATAAATGAGGTCATATCCTCTCAGTCTTACACTAAAGTTAGGAAGACACAAAGAAATAAATTTAAAAATAATAAATTTGATGAGAAAAATACATAGCTAGTGGTGGCTTGGGAGCATATATTTTTAAGAAAACAGTCGTCTTTGGGACAGAATACTCAGCATTCAGAAACTAAAGTTATTAACATTAGCATTTGGGATTCAAATGAAGTGGGAGTTGCTGAAACTGAACACAGAAGTATGTCACAGACAAAATTCATATACCTCACAGTATTTCCGCAAGCCACATAATCCTTGGTGTAAGCTCATTATATTCAGTAGTCAGGGTCCTGTTCTATATAGTGCTTTTTTGATTGTATAATGAACACTTTTAAAATTAATACCAGCTTGTTGATAATGATTATGATGGAGACAATGGTAATGATATTAGTCACACAAATATGTTGCCTACAACTCTAGTATGATCCAAATAAACAAGGACTCACACAAATATGCTTTCTAAGAGACTGTCCTCAGGTATGGATTTCCAATTACCTTTCGATAGTCTCAAAAACTAAATTTGTGTGTATACAAATTGCACATTTCTGGTACTGTAATTCTTTCTTGGAGTGAAAAGGATTTAATTATAATAACTAAGTCTGCTTAACATCTTTGACTTAAGTAATGATTCAGTGAAGCAATCCTAAACTTTTAATTTTCTTTTTTTTTTTTTTTTTTTTGAGACAGAGTTTCGCTGTGTCGCCCAGGCTGGAGTGCAATGGTGTGATCTCAGCTCACTGCAACCTCTGCTTCCTGGGTTCAAGCGATTCTCCTGCCTCAGCCTCCCAAGTAGCTGGGATTATAGGCGCCCACCGCTACACCTGGCTAATTTTTTTTTTTTTTTTTTTTTTTTTTTTTTTGTATTTTTAGTAGAGACGGGGTTTCACCATGTTAGTCAGGCTGGTCTCGAACTCCTGACCTCAGGTGATCCGCCCGCCTCGGCCTCCCAAAGTGCTGGGATTACAAGCATGAGCCACCGCGCCCGGCCTAAACTTTTAGTGTTCATAATACCGTTCAGGTTCCCAAAACTAGACTGAAGCCACATGATGAGGCTTTATTAAATATATTATTTTTATACTTTTGTAATCATAGCCAATAGTAACACTAACACTAACATTAAAACTAATAAGATTAGGCCAGCAGGAGTACCCAAATTGATAAAAGATGAGTTTAGACTTACTAATATTTGAATCTTTGCTACCAAGACATTGGGAGAGTCCAAAGAAGATGCTTAGAACAATAACTCACATATTCTCTGATTACAAATTTACGAAATTAAAACAAATTTTCACTTTGGAAACAGGAAATAGTAACTCTTAACTTGCACTTATAGATGAGGTTTAAATAGCTTCTGATGCACAGTCTGTTCCAATAGCCGCCACTCATCTCCCATACCACCTACATAGCTCCTGAGTAAAAAATGCAAAAGAACATAACTTACCTACCGTCAGGGATGTGGCATTGTGTGGCAGAGTAAAAAAACCATTGCTTCAAATCTATCCGGACAAAAATAAAAGTGTGCTGTGCAAAATAGCATGATGCAATCAGTAAAAATGGAACAATTTTTGAGCCTGGAGCCTTGAAGTTATATTTAATGAAAAAAACAGCTAGTGAATAGATAGAAATGTTGGACTCTCCTTAATAAGCTTCACAGTTTGTATTTGAAACAATAAAATATATAGGTCCATAAACACAAGTAGAGTATTGTGATGGAAAAGGAGTGTCACCTTCATTGAATTCTTGGTCTTTTAAAAATACCATAAATTTTTTTTTTGAGACAGAGTCTCGTTCTGTTGCCCAGGCTGGAGTGCAGTGGCGCAAATTCGGCTCACTGTAACCTCCCAGGTTCAAGTGATTCTCCTGCCTCAGCCTCCTAAGTAGCTGAGATTACAGGTGTGTGCCACCATGCCTGGCTAATTTTTATATTTTTAGTAGAGACGGGGTTTCACCACGTTGACCAGGCTGGTCTCAAACTTCTAACCTTAGGTGATTCACTTGCCTTGGCCTCCCAAAATGCTGGGATTACAGGCATGAACCACCATTCCTGGCCAACTTTTTTTTTCTGAATTCCAAAAAAATCAAGCCAAAGCCAGAGAAGGAATGTATCAAATGCTTTTAAAGCAAGCTAGGTGCTGGTAGCAAAGACTACTAATTTTTTTAAGACAAATCTTTTAAAATGCTTAACAATGTGCATCCTCAGTTGCTGTGGCAATGAGTAAATTGCTCATTCTAGCTTTGTGCTTGAATTAAGCATGGAATAGGTGAATTAAGCATAGAGTAAGTGGATCATCTGGAAGTATTTGTTGAACTGAATTGAGTTGACCATCTAGTCAAATGTCAGGTCAAGTGAGGGAAAAAATCACCAAAGTGGTTGTTTATTAAAGTGGATATCAGTTAATGGATAATCTTTTGGTAGTTGAGAGATTTTTTGTTTGTTTGTTTGTTTTGTTTTGTTTTGAGATGGAGTCTCGGTCTGTCGCCAGGCTGGAGTGCAGTGGCAGGATCTCGGCTCACTGCAACCTCTGCCTCCCAGGTTCAAGCGATTCTCCTGCCTCAGCCTCTTGAGTAGCTGGTACTACAGGCATATGCCACCAGGCCCATTTAATTTTTGTATTTTTTAGTAGAGACAGGGTTTCACTATGTTGGCCAGGATGATCTCGATCTCTTTACCTTGTGATCCGCCCGCCTCAGCCTCCCAAAGTGCTGGGATTACAGGCGTGAGCCACCGCGCCCGGTCGAGAGATGTTTGTATCTGTAAAGGTATGTACTGAGTTCATCCCTATTCAATTTTTCTATGATTTAATGAATGGTTGCCCATTTAGACACAGCCAGTGCTTTAAAAAATTACTGGCAAAATTAAGTGTCAGTGTATTTAACTGGATTGAAAATCTTCACAGGATAAAAATAGAAGGTGCTCCTATTACCTCACTGGGGTTGAAGAAAGCATTTTAAAAACGTAAAGTAATGTCACTTCCCTTGCATTAAGGAAGGAAATTAATATTTCCACATAATATAAAAGTGAATAGTGTTATATGAAATGTTTCCTTTCAGTGAAAATTGAACTCTAGGATATATTATTTCTATGATTTCAAATTCATCGTATTCAAAACTAGTTCCCCTCCAGTCCAAATTATAGACTGGCTAATGCTAATGAAACACTGCTTTCACTGTCTGTTCCGTACCAGTAAATCTACATTCAACTTATTCCACTACTACTCAGTTCATCGAGTCTGTGCCTTCTGCCAACTGTCAATATTCCTCTGTAGCCTGGTCCTGTACAACCCAAACAATTGTCTTATTATCCTTGGAATTCAGGATACTTGGCCCCACTCTACTCTGTTCCATTTCCTTGCCCCTTCTCTGACCCCCACCCCCAAATCCCCTCCTTAAACTCGAAATCAAGCACATGAACCACTGAGGAAAAAAAAAGGTCCTATGTAAACTCTCCAGGCATGAATTTTCCACTTTTTCCTCTCTGTCTAGGACACAGAGAACATGCTCATTTCATATTTGTGGCCTGGTAACTTACAACAGGAGCAACTGTAATGTGACTTGAACTACATTCCTGAGAAAATCACATTCTCTGAAGCAAAACTACATAGAGCAAGGCCTTGTACTCAACTGTATTTAGTTTCTTCATCCCTTTAAACAAATGTTTAAGATTTCATAGCATTTCCTCGGTAATTTCATATGGTATTATTGCATCATGCCTCAAGGGGTGAGGGAAAAAATATGATCTTGTCAGACATTCCAAATAACTTTCATTCCTCTCTTGATGGACTGTATACCCATCCTGCCGTTGGTGGCTCACAGCTGAGTCCCTCATTGGGATTTCCCCTCAGCTGCAAATAACTGTCTTCCCAACATTATGCTCCTTCCTGTGGAGCAGCCCCCCACCAGTCACTGCCTGACGTGAACACAGAAAGCCCCAGCCCCTTGACTCAATGTGAGACCATTTTGAAGGACCATCAAATCTTTAGAACTTCTCATTGGAACTGCTGAGGCCCCAGCTGCAACCACATTGCAGTCAGTTTGTCTGCCTCAGAAGTGACTAAAACTTCTGTATGCAAGTCTTCATCTCAGAGTCTGTTTCCAGGGAGCCCAATTGAACACATATGCCTTTCCCACCAGTCCATAAGCTTTAGATGGCAAGAACTGTGTTGAACATCTACAGCCTGTGTTAAGCACCATTCTTACAACAGATAGGGCCCTCAAGTAGTATTTCTCATTCACTCACCTGAAGGCGTTCATTAAAATACATATGGGAAGGGGCAATTCTGATCACATAATAGGACTGAAGGACAGTGGTTAGTAGGGGCCAACAATGAGCCACAATTGCTGCATGACAATCAACTGAGACAGTGGCAGCATGAGGATTTCAGCATAGTAGGGGCCTACCCTGTGCCATTGTGGTTGGAAATGACTTATTACTTGAAAGCTGAAGCTGAGTTGGAGGGGCATTTTGGAAAATATTGAGAAAGCATCCAATACCCATGATAACATATGATGCCAGGAGGAAAGCAATAGTGACAGAGACTGAGAGGTTTCTGCTGAAGCCCTCCCAAGGAACACCTTGGTGATACTACTGACCTCAATTTTTTTTTTTTTTTTTCTTTTTTGAGATGGAATCTCGCTCTGTCACCCAGGGTGGAGTGCAGTGGTGCAATCTCGGCTCACTGCAACCTCCACCTCCCAGGTTCAAGCGATTCTCCTGCCTCAGTCTCCCGAGTAGCTGGCTGGGATCACAGGCATCCGCCAACGTGCCCAGCTAATTTTTGTATTTTTAGTAGAGACGGGATTTCCCCATGTTGGCCAGGCTGGTCTTGAACTCCTGACCTCAGGTTATTCCCCTCACCTCGGCCTCCCAAAGTGCTGGGGTTACAGGCATGAGCCACCATGCCTGGCCCTCA